>NC_071497.1:58138707-58742207 GCF_028500815.1 Rissa tridactyla | reverse complement strand
GCGGACAAGCATTTTTACAGCCATGTCAGGTAGCTGAGATGACACAGTGGTGAAGAGCAACGGTGCTCATTCTTCACTACAGCTGACGCTGCTGACAGAACAAATGCATTGGCATAGATGTAGACAAAATAGCAGCAGTTTTTCTAAAGCTTGCAGGGTATTCATAGGTACAAAGTGTGGCTCTTTGGGTACCCCTGTTTATCTGAGCCCAGCTGTGACTTTGGTGTTTCCTCACTGATCCTGGCAGTTTCTATAGGGTAGTATAGATGCCTACCTAGAAATAATGTGCACTCTGCTGTGGCCGTGTCCTATATGACCCCCACCCTAATAATGTATTATAGGTACGCTCAAGACTTCCCACATGGTGCCCACTGGAGACAGCCAGCTTCTGGCTTCTCTCACTGAAATACGTAGCTTTGGGATAAGCCTATATTTCAGTCAATGACAAGAGCAGCTGGTCTCTGGACCATGGAAGGGGCTTGCCAAGGGGACTTGCTGACTGGTTGCAGAATAGACTGGTAGTGGTTCCCGGATATAAAGGTAAACAACTACTTGCCTCACAAGCACAGCAAGTTAAATGCATTACTCTGAGAAATGCACACAAGTACACAAAATGCATTATATGTGCTTTTTAGCACTTTCTTATTTTATGAAAAAATGAAGACATGCGTAACTGGAAAAATGCCCCTTAATTTGAAAAGTAAGAGGTGAAAAGAATGTATTGTATCAAAGAAGAAAATGCTTACATAGAGGTATGTAATACAGATATGTTTGAAGTACTCTGATGAGGTAGTCCTCTATTGTATATTGCGCTGTAAAATAATGCGCAGCAAGAACATGGTATGATAAAAGGTGAACTGTTGCAGTCAAACTATCTTGTGATGGGAGATGTGTCACACACTAAAACCCTAAGGACAAGAGGCTGCCTTTGGAAGAGAATGGTCTTGCACTAAACTCTTCAAGGGATGCAGACCTCTGCCCTCATCTATTCACAAGCATATGCTGCTTCATGGCAGTTAGACAAGAAAAGAGGCTTTAACCTCCTGGATGTGTATTTGAGGAAGCTGCAGGTTCCCAGCTCCGTGGCCAGTGTTCACGCTGTGACTTGCCCTGTCGGTACTTCACTCGGGTACTTTTGTTTGTCATCATCCTTCCCTATCTGGAAACCCATTTATATTCTGCAATATGGAGCATATCAACAGATCCACTGCTGGGTGAAATGTGGAGATGTGCTGCCTAAAGCTGACTCAGTGTCATGTGACCCTCACTGTTTGAAAGTGATACCAGCTTCCTAGCTGCAGCCACATCACATCGATACACCACTTCAGCAGAAGAAACAGCAAAACTCATGTGGACTGTGGAATATGTCTTGCTGTTTTAAAGAGGATGATTGATACCCACTGCTGTCTGGCTTTTATTCACTTTGGTTTGGTTTGGTTTTGTGTGTTCAATACCAAACCGGTGTCCCCCAGTAGAACATAGTCAGATATTACATGTAGAGTTGTATTTTTCTTGTGGATCTGGTATTTTTAAAAGTAAACAGGCAGTTTTAAATAAAGGACTTGAAGTCTAAAACTAGAACATACTTCTTGGTTATGTGTGCCATTTGTTACCCACTAATATTGAGGTTTCGTTCAAGTGCTGTCTTCAAGTTTTAAATGAGGTTTCAATGATGCACCGAGACTAGGTGGGGTGGGTCTTTGAGCAGCCTGGTCTAGTGGGCGGTGTCCCTGCCCATGGCAGGGGGGTTGGAACTAGATGATCTTTAAGGTCCCTTCCAACCCAAACCATTCTATGATTCTATGGTGCACAAACCCTTACACTGGCCCTTTGTCCTAGGACAAATGTCATCCCTAGCATAAAAGAAATAAACGTCCATGTGCATTACTTCAGACCAATTTAAGAACTTTCCTGAAAGTGAAGTGGTTCAGACGGCTCTCTTCACTAGAGAAAAGTCAATCTGAGGAGTGCACAATGCATCATGAAGTGGGTTCCTAAAGCGGGTATGTTTTCATAAGGAGAGGCAGTAAGGCTTAACATATTTTAGTGATGAAGCTTTGCCAGCCTACACCAGCAGTGAAAGAATCACAGAATGGCTTAGGTTGGAAAGGACCTCTGGATGTCATCTTGCCTAATCCCCCTGCTCAGGCAGAACCACTTACAGGAGGTTGCTCAGAGTTGTGTTGAGTCAGGTTTGCATATCTCCATGGAGGGAGACTCACCATCTCTCTGGGAAACCTGTGCCAGTGCTCCATCACCCTCACACTGAAAAAGTGTTTCCTGATGTATGATGAAGTCAAGAACATGCGACCAATATTACAAGAAATAATACCCATAACATTTTGTACCTTGCCTGATGCATTCCGTGACTAACCGTCACTCTCAATATGCCCACTCCCACATGTGTGACACCACACTCCCCATTTCTTGCAGTCAGCAGCTCCACCACCCCTACATGGTCCAGCCTTGACCTCCCAGAGTCTCCTCCATGCATTGTTCCTTTAGGGCAATTCAGCAGAGCACACAACAGCGGCGCAGGCACAGAGGGACAGTCGGCACATCGCCCTGACCCCAGCAGAGCAGAAGTGCCATCCTGCAGCCACAGGCCATGATGTAATGAGTCAGGAGCCCTGCACGTCCCTGCAAGAACCTGACTGTGTGGTTCATAAAGGCAACTCCCCTTGCCTTCCCCCATTTTTTTTTAGGTAGGGTGGCAACCTCATCCCCAACATCCTCAAGCTGGAGGAGCTTCTCCTTCAGCAGTGATAAGGCAAAGGCCATGGGCACCTGAGTGAGCAACCAGGGACTTGGCCTTCAGGAGAGACTCTTCAAGAGGGGAAATACTTACTTTACTTTTTAAGATGGCAAGCTTTATGTTTAACTACATGAGAAATAAAAATTACTCGACTGATATTCATTTCAAGTATTTTAAATTACATTACTTCAATTTTAATTATTACTTTTTAAACTGCAAAAGAAAGAAAATTTTTATTTGCTTTTGGTGAAATGTCCATTTCAGTTGGTATTTCATCTGTTTCCCACTCCTCCCACTTTCCCCATAGAAAAGGGGGAGTGAAATATTAAAATAAAAAAAGTGAGGAAAGCAACACTATTGCTTTTAAAAATAACATTTTCTCTCACTTTCAACTTTCTCTCTTGAAGTGAGAGAAAAATAACACCAAGTAACATCTTGCTTTAGTTCCCAATGGAAAAAGTTAAATATTTTTATATTAGAGTAATTTCCCTCTTTTTATTCAGTGGAAAAAGAAGTTAGAAGTGAAAAAAAGGAAAAATATGTTATTTAACTTCAGTGAGAATGAATTAGAAAAAAAAGGCATTAAAAAAGACGAAATAGAAATTAACAGTTTTGAATAAACTTATCCTGAAAGTTGGAACAAAAACCCATATGGTTCTGCACGAAAAAAAATGATTTCTTCTCCACTGTTGGACAGGAAATAGATCAGTTTTAAGTCATTAGATCCTGTTTGCTAATTAGGATCATGCTTAAAATTTAGCAATAAATGATAATAAATACTTGGAAAGCAATGGTACCCATTGTACCGCAAAATTGGATGTATAATTAAATCACCATCAGCAGCAAAAATAATGGTAAGACAATGTCAGTCAGCATCAGGCAGCAGTTTTGAGCTTCCGTTGAGCAGTTTTGAACCTTCTGAACAAGAGAGAGAGGAATGGTCTGTCGATATGGGATAGATATAGTTTGGGTTTCAGGAGGTGGGTTCTGCAGGTTTTTAATTCTTGTTGAAGGACAGCAAGTGGCAGAATTACATTTGGCTTCTAGGGACAAGATACAGTTTATCTCTTATCGCACCAGCCTGAGGAGCCCTGCAGTCCAGAGGCTCAACGCATGCTCCCTTTTCAAGACAGTTTTAGAGCTCCCTCTTTACTTAAGAGGGGTGTGAATTAAGCCATGGGTTTTGAATGACTATGTGTACAGTATCACCTGCTTAATTTGGGGGGGGCATCTGGAAGCTGAGAGTTCCTGCAAGGTGGTGTTGGCTGCCCTACCACCCGGGCACAGGTTGCCTGAAACCTGTCTGGCCTGGCAGCACAACCTGTCCATGGCCCAGCTGGAAGACCAACAGCTCTCTGGTATGCCACTTGTTAGTCTTGTTACTCGCTGCAAGCACAGTAGAGAAAAATATTGATGGGCTGTCGGTCACACGCTGCTCCATCCCAGCTATTTGGGTGGTAAAAAACATGGTTGGGTTTCTTTTTTGTTTTCCACCCAGGATGAATCATCTAAAGCTGCCTCTGGGAACCCAACAGCAAGTAGATATTTTACATGGTATTCTCATCTAGTTTTAAGACATGCCTTAAAATCCTTTGCAGAGGTTGCCTAGCTCTGCTAGTTCTGTAGAAAATTGATTATTATTGTTTTACAAGGGTTCATTCTCATGTTCACTTGAGCACACTATAATATAAATGGCATACTGCTACTGCACAGAGAATAGGAATCAAGAAATCCAGCCAAGCATCATTTCATAGAATGCACTGACAGGCTTCTGAACATGGAAGCTGGGGAACTGCTGGATCTGCCTACTGCAGAGGTCCAGCAGACCACGGTCCTGCACTGGGAGCATCCCAGCTCTTCAAGGCCATGGCAATTTCACGTATTTCATAGCTGCAACCAAGGTAGTACATCATTTTGCACCCTTACCCAGGATTTTTTTGCATGCAAACTACATTCCTGCAAGGGTCTTGATGGGGCCTTTCATTCTAGTTCCCTTTCAGCAACTCTGGATTTCACCTAGATATGTGTAGTAAGTTACAATGAAATGTGGCCTCTTCCTAAGAAAATAATTTGTGATTCTGATATTGCCTAAACAGGTTTTAGTCATTCTACTGAAGTACCTACAACAATCCAGTTCTTTAACCATTTCAACTACAATAAAAACTCATACTTTTTGCATAGAACTTGATACTCTTCCAGAATAAACAGTAGGAATGGTTAACTTCATTTTACATGTCTCTCAAAACAAATTCCGGAGTTGTTCATTCAGACCACCTACAAGACTGACCATCTGCTTCCTTTCCAGCTTCTTGCATTTTCTATTGTGGCTTAGTAGAAACATTACTATTGGTACAATTTTGCAGCATCATTTTGGCTTTTTTTTTTTTTGTCTTCCCTTTTGTTTCTGTCTACTATTTATCTGTCTGTTCTGTGTACTCCAATAGGCTGATGCAACGTAAAGATGATTTAAGGATGTTTTTCCTCTGATCTTTTCTTCCTACTTTATCTGCTCTTTAATTTAATAAGTCATTCCTAGTCATCAGTATTTTGCAGTAGGTCGGGATGTGCTGACTAAGCGTCACACTGCAGGATTTAGTGAATGGCCTGAGTGGAGAGTGTGCAGCAGGGCTGCCCAGCGAGGGCAGCAAGCTGAGCATTTTGCTAAAGGGCCCCTGTTTTGAGAGTGGGCAGAGACCACCACCACTGTGCATTCTGATATACAGAGGGTCACTGCCAGTCTTGCGCCCATGGGAGTCTCTGCTGGTCCTGCCATGGCAGTGCCCCAAGAGTCCTTGTGCAGCTGGAACCATGCCATGGGACAGACGATTTCTCTCTAAGAATTGTCCTGATTTTTGTCAGGTATCCTGTTTGCCAGATGTTGCATGATAACTTCTTTGGGTAATGCTAGAGTGCTGTTATCACGTTTCTGAAATACAGAGAAGTTTTGTTCTTCATTATGTACAAAAGCAGTAGGGCAACAACGTTAGAGCTGTTGCTGACAAGTATGATTTCCAGTGCAAAAATATAGATCCACAACTCAGTAAGTTTCAAAATGCAGAAAAGAAGCATTATTTTTAAGGTTCTTTTCCAAATATTCCATTCAGTTTCACTCAAGATAGCTTGAACTTCTTTGGTTGTTTTCCAACTTCTCTTCATGCTGGTTCCAACAACTTTTTGAATTCCAAATTTGAAAGGTCATGGTTTAGTCTTCAAAACTCAAGGAAGACAAGATTTGTATCAGCCAGATCTGATGTATTTTACTACAGTCACCTTGCATACAAACTTTTGAGCTAGCAACTATTACATTGTCATTATGTGGCACAATAGTATGTATTTGTATATATCATGTACATGATACATGTGAAGCCTTTTTCTCCTCCCTGTATTTCTGCAACTACAACTTTTTCCATACAGGAATAATTTTTTTTCCGGCACTGAAATGCTGCTATTTCTGGGATAACGCACAGTATGCTGCAGTTGCACTCGGTTTTGTGAAATGACATGAACAAATATATCCTTTCCAAGCAAAGTCATGGAATTATATTGCACAGACAGAATGTAATCTGCATTTCAGGGTAATACAAAGCCTCTGGGTTTTAGCAACACATCGTCAGAGCTGTTTTTTCATGTTTTGCTGAGAAAATCACGGTTCTGCAAACCATAATGTGTCAACTCTGTAATAGGAAATAAGTTAACTAATAAATTGAGGGAACAGTATTATTTATCTGGACATCCATACCAGAAGCACCACATTTTTTCTTTGGAGGATTCGCACCAGGTAAGTTCTGTCACAGTAGCTTTTGTTGTCATTGAGAAAAAGGACCCAAACAATTCCTTATGACCCACAGGCCATAACATTTTTCATTGTTATATTCCTGCATTCACGCATTCTGTTTTTAACAGCATTAAAATCACTGTTGATGATGCATTCAATGAAAAGTTTTGCTTTTCTCCAGAGGAGTCTCTGACTACCTTTTAATTTTCCAACATCTGAAAGCTGTAGGTTCAGGCTTCCAGTTTGACCACAGCATTTTCCTTGGGTTCAATTAGTGTCTCAATCTCATTTGATATTAACAAACTCAGTGGGCAGTATAAATCAGCTGTCCATGGCCACTTTTATAGGAAACTAAATTAAGACCATGGTAGAAGGACCAGTAAAACTATATCTAGCAGAAAACTGCTAAATCAACCTTATGGTGCAAAGTATTGAGAAGAGTCATGAATAGAAGAAAAGACTGAGACAAAGTGCAAAGGACATTGGTGAAGTTATAATAAAATGGAAAAAGAGTTATTTTCTCCCTCAGAAATATTCTCTGAAGTCTAGGTTTTGGGTTTGTGCTCCAAGCATGATCAGGGTTGGTGATAAACTTTTTTGCCATTGCCTTTTCAGAAAGCCAAGTTAGGTGGCTAGCATGCCAGTCTGGTTCTGAAGGGCATTGCTGACTGGCAAAGCCCATGCCCTGCTAGTGTGGGCTAGATGGAAGAGATATAGAAAAGGGGTAAGCATCAAGGACTGTGCAATATTTTTAAGAAGAAAAGTTTCTGACGAAGAACAACAAGAAATCACGAAAGACTTATGTCTATATCAGCTGAGAAAGATGCCCCAGATACTGTGCAACTTTCTGTGATAATACCTGTTAGTACCTGCTCTCACGCTGTGGGCACTGGGGGAAAGTAGCGTAAGAGCAAAGAGGTGACTAGCAAGAGGGCCATGGTGTTGTCAATTGAATTTGGAAAATAATTACATAAATAAAGGACGGGCATCTGTAGGAAGGGATTTGGATGGATGTAGCAGGAGTCAAAACAAACATTAAACCTGATTGGCAGAATCAGTGTCCCAGATGTGGAATGGGCATTCATCCTTTGGGGAAAAAAGGGGAGAAGGTTGATTCTGGAAAAATTCCTCTTCAGCCTCAACCCTGCAAAATCCAAGGCATTGCACAAAGGGTAAGTCAAGGTGGACATTGGCCAAAAGAGTCACTTCGTCCCCTCAGACAAGGAGAACAGCTTCTTGCAGCAACAGTTGTCTGCTTTCGCCATGGAGCAGAGCACCAGCCATGCAGTCAGCACCTCTGGTGTCTCCTGACTCTCAGGATCCCTGAAGCAGCTCTCATTTTCTCCCCTGGGCACTTAGGAAATGTGACTGATACTGTCTGCACTCACCAAGCACCTCCAGGAGTGTGCAAACAACTCCTTATGATTTTAATCCAATTTCAGCCTTTATTAAATGTATGGGTTGTCCTGTGGAGGTGCAGATTACCACAGTGAGAATTTAAACCCATTGACGACAGACTGGATTTTCTGAGTTGCCTTCTACGGCACCTGAGAGGGCACCTGCAGATTCCCATGTACATACAGTCCACACTGAAACCCCTGCTGTAATCAACAGGATTGCTTGTCTGAAGGAGGGTCACAGCAGCACATCGCAGGATTGCTATACAGCGTGCTGCTCTTCAACGTCTTTTCAACCGGTGCCAACATGCTCTGGCTCCAAGTCCAAAAGCTAATGGGATGCTCTCATGAGTAAGCGCTTTCCAGACTGTGTGCACTGTGATCTCCCTGAACTCTGTGTCTTTGGGGAGAAATTTCTCGAGATTGCTTGCAGACCCCAGCCTCCCCCTATCTCTGCATTGTGCTACTGGTGGCTTGGCCTCTCCATCTGCTACTGCACCAGCAGCCAGTGCACAAGGACTAAACAGGGGCATCTGACCTATCTCCAACTTGGTGTTGCCTTGCTGTCTGACCAGCGGTAGCCACTGAAATTTTCATTCCATGAGAATTGTTTTCCAGTGGCTTCTAAACAAATTTCCATTAAAAAGCTTTTTTTAGGGTTTTGTTTTGTTTTGCTATTTTTTTCCTGAGCATGAGCAGGAAAACATACACCAGAATCTAATAAACACTGAAAGCCAAGTTGGGTTATTTTGGGTTGATGCATCTACAGTGATACTTTGCACTGAGAATTTAATTAACAGTTCTTTTGATGATAAATAAACCAGAATAAAATCCAGCTCTTCTTCCAAGAGCCAAATTTGTTCTCTACTGCTAATGGCAGTAAAAATTAATAAAAACTTATTTTAGTGACAATAGTAAGCTTAGGTAATTCTGAAAGAATGAGAAGCCCACCTGCCAAGGGCAACAGTGTATTTAACATTTGTCACATAGATGTATTTATATTACATCATGTATTTGACCTTCATTATTCTCCCATTTTCTTATTTATAAACTGCGCATTTGCGTGGTTTTGGAAAGGTGTTTGAAATACCTACAAGAAAAGGTAGTTAAGTTCTTAGAGAACAGCAAAGCCAGAGGTTTTCTCCGGATTTTTGTTTACGTTTGTTTTCTTCTGCTCAATTTCCTACATGTATATTTTACTTTTAAGGAATTTTCTGCTAATGATACGCAGTTGTTTGTTTGTTTGCTTGCTTGTTTGTTTTACCTTAGGCATTTATGCTCTTGATAACATTGATTCAAAAAGCAGGGAGATGTTGTCACAATGCAAATGAGTGAAGGTGAGATTTCATAACATGAGAGCATCATTCTCCTTTTGCTTTCCCTTTTGCTGTCTCCTAGCCTGAGGGGTCTCCTCATCTACTCTCCAGATACATTTTAGGCATGCTGTGATAATCCTAACAAAGGGAGTTGTTAGTATTATCTCAGAGATTTTAAGATCTCAGAGAATTTAAGATCCAGGCACACTGAAGTCTACTGTAAACTGTTTTGGTTTTTTTCCCTAGGCAAAATATAAGAGACTGAGAAGTTTACTGTGTTGGAGTGATAGTATATCCAGTACAATATAGTAGTATAGCTCACTTTGTACTTGTGATACAATACCTCTCGCTTAGTATCACCTTATTATGCAGTACACCCAGTTTACTGAAATTCTGGAAGCTGATAACAATAATTAAGCCATAAGACATGACAAGTAGTATTTTATTATGCAATCCCAGAATGCCTAGGTGAGTTGTTAGGCACACGGCCAACTGCTTTGAACCACCTGGAAGAATTATTTTTACACATATCATGGATAGTGGTAGGCAATGATCTGATTTCCTTGCAGCTATGCAGTTATCACATCCTAATCACTCTGGGAAGAGCTCATCTGCTTAGTAACTAGACTGATATTGACTTAAGTAATAATGACCAGGGGTCAATATTGCTGCTGGTTTAATGGCTGATGGGGATAAACACATGGCCCAAGGCATAACAATAGGCCCTTAGTGCCCAGACAGAGCCCCAAAATGAGACTGACTGCAGGTGTTTCAGGTTTGGAGGAAGTGCCAGAAAAAGGCGGCATCCTTGGGTAGGCTTAGGGTAAGCCTGAGAAATAGTGTTTGCATGGGCCACATGATTTAATTGTGTGCTTAACATTTCACAAAGGCTGTAACAACGTATAAATTGACCCAAATAGCTTCTAGTCTTCTTTTTTTGAAATATGTAAGACTTTTGCATTCAATTGACTTAACCTGTTCTAAAAGCCTACATTTCCAGAAAATGGGATGTCCTCAATATGGACACTTCAGCTTCTGATGTCCAGTTTAATCAGCAGTTGCCTTGATTTTCAAATTTGTTTGTTCACCTTACCAGGCCTTAGCTCTCACTGGGTCTAATCTAGGGCATAATGAAGTCGCCGCAAAAATCTCAGTTGTTTTAATGGGACAAGAGTTGAGGACAGGTTGTTTTACAGATTCAGAATACTAGCAGGTTAAAATTTGTAGCATTTCTTTAGCCCAGACAGCAATAACTACATCTCTTGTCTTCATTGCAGCCTTAATAACATAACAGTCTGTCCTTGCGCGTTAATACTTGTGCTGCATACATGTGCCTTGGGTAACGATCACATCAGGATTTCCCAACAACAGCCATTACAAGTTAAGTTTGAAAACTGCACTGTGAATATTTGGAACAGTCATGCTCTCTAAGAAAGACACTGAACTTGGGCTTTTAGATCAGGAAGGAAATCTCTGACTGCTCCGTGTATCATCAGGAGAGGACGAGGTGCTGTTCAGAGCAGGAGCCCAACTGGTGCTGGGAGCAGCAGTCTGCGGGAGTGTCCCTTTCCCTCCGCTTGTTGCAGCGGGGACTGAAGATGCTGAACCTTTTCATTCAGGACACTAGATTACATGCCTAAAATGTTGCTGTGGTAACTTAAGATCGTAATGTTAAAATTTTGTATTTTATATGGAAAGTGACTGAGTTACTAATTTTGAATGAAGGCTAAAGCAGTTTTGGGTGCTCAGCTGATGACAACTCATTGGTTCTTAGAAAATACTGAATATACACTGCTGGTGTGTAGGGGAAATCCAGCTCAAGTGAATGAACACTTCGTTACCTGAACAGTGGTCTCATAGATGAGTTTTGTCTAAACTCAACTGTTCAAATAAAAAAGTAGCTAATGAAATGACTGGAGATAGACCTCTTGATTTTGCTTTTTGAAATATTCATTGACCGCCAGGATGCCCTGAGGGAAGAAGCATTGATGTATGCTTTAGATGAAAGAAAGCTCATTTATTTTGCCTTTTTTCCTCTGCCTCTGTGTCATATTGGTAGATGCTGACCCATAACCCCATCCTATAATATTGATTTGGGTTTCTTCTCACCAAATATCACCTGGTTTGCTAGCAACACACACAGGTCACAGCCATTTTGTAAAGCGGGTCATTCTATAAAAGGTTTGTTTTCTATCAAATAAGTTTAACTGGTAACGAAACTAAAATATAATGAAATAATGGAAGGTACCTCATATGTGCAAACAATGTCTGAATAATTCATTACTGTATTTATATCTCTTCAATAAAAATTCTTGCCTTCAGATATACCAGCACTGCAGTTTAGTTCTTCATGTTTTCAAGGTGGGATCTGCACTACCGCTCTGTCATCAGTACGGTGCATGGGACAACCAGAATAGCAAAAAAGGTTACTTGAGTTTCATTTGCAGTTGGGGAGGTCAGGGAGTTGAACTGAAGTCTGCAAGAGCTGCCCTGCCCTCCACCACGTTGACTATACTGGAAGGTGAGAAACACAAGCCTTCTAGCTATGGTCTCTGATATAGATGCCTACAGTGAATGTGTAGTGAGCAGTACGCAAATTATGCTGGATTGCTAAAAATCCTTGTCTTGGAGCATGAAAAGCAAAGTTAGCCCAGTTCCAGAAGAGAAGGAGATTGTGCCATGGATTTTTACTTTCTTAATGAAAAAGTTTGATGGGACTTTACTAAGCTCTCAGCTCTCTCAAGAGCCATACACTGAACCAGTGAGTCACAGTACAAAATCATTAATAATGCCATTATTTGGATGCTTACAAGTACTGTCCAATAAGGTGTTTGAAGGCAAATTGGTTTGCTGTTCTTAATGAGTCAAGGGCCTATAAGCAGTTTTGCCTTGAGCGTTGCCCCTGGAACATCGTTTTGTACTACTTTTTCTACACTTCAGAATGCAAATTCAGTAAATGGATTAACACAAAATTCTATGTACCAGTTACAAACTAGGTTTATTTTATCTAAAAGTATCTCTAACTAAAATTGGAATGGAGATATTTTATAAATTAACAGAGTTCATG
Source organism: Rissa tridactyla (assembly GCF_028500815.1). Taxonomy (NCBI): domain Eukaryota; kingdom Metazoa; phylum Chordata; class Aves; order Charadriiformes; family Laridae; genus Rissa; species Rissa tridactyla. Next base: position 58,729,897 of record NC_071497.1, on the reverse strand, counting down.
GTTAGGTAAATAGCTGAAACTCAGCTGCTTCTGCTCTCTACGGTGTTATCCCTTCAGAAAACCCATCATGTTCTTTTCCCATTTTTATGCTAAGTGCTAAATAAGAGCAGTGCTCATCCTTACCCAGGAGGCCTGACTGGGTCCAGTATTGACGTTATTCCCTTTGTGAGTCTGTGGCTGACAGTGAATATGCTAGATTCCTTAAAACAATGTATTGATCAACCTGATGATAGGAACAGAGCAGGAAATAAAAGAAGAGGAAAGCCTCTAGACAAGTTGTCTAACTCCTGAAAAAGCTTCCAAACAACTCTTGCAAATTACTCACTTTTTACATAGCAACCTTTTGTCTTAGTGGTTTTCTGCTCCTTACCCTGTAGTTCACCACCTATTTCAAGCCAAGCCCTTTGGATCAGCTGTTCGCCAAGTAATCTTTGAACAAATTCCCAAGAGTTTATGGGAAGGTCTTTCATCCTTATTGCATGATTTTTCTTCATTGTTCCTATCCTGATAATCCTGCTGGCTAGTCCTCATACAGTTACATATTGCAAGGTCACAACACAACTTTAATAATTTCAGACTGTACATACAAAGTTTAATTCATACCCAGTCTCAGGCTAATAGGGCTGTATTCGGGCACAGTCACAAACACCCAAGCAATGTTGTGGTATTTCCTGGGAATATTTCGCCTGCTTTATGTAAGGTTTTGTGTTCCAGGCACAGCGTCCCCAGCTCTGTCCAGCCCTGGGACCCCAGTGCCAGATGGGGCCAACCTTGCTGATCAGCCTGTTGTCCCATGCGTCTGTGCACACAATCCTCAATGAGGCTGGAGCCAGCAGCTTTGTGAGGAGATGGCACTTGGCTGCAACATCAGCTTGACACCTGCTCCCATGCTCCAAGCCTCGCGTACAGTATGAGGAAAATGGTGAATGTCTGCAAATGCAGGTATGTGTGTGAACAACCGTAGATATGTGTGCACCAAGAGGATTTACTGTGCTTTCATGTCAGTGTAAAAATGACCATGTTTTCTGAAACTATTGCTATAAACTGATGCAAGTCAGGCTTGTGCCAAACCCCAGGGGCATGAGAGCAGAGATTTTGAAAGATATGTTCCTGAAGATAGGGACTCCTTTCTGTATTTAAAACACAATTTAATTTTTAAGTGGAGTTTCCCCACTGGCTTCCTGTAGGTGAAGAAATCTTACTGGAGACACCTATAAAAAAAATTAAAAATCCTGTCTGTACATATGCCAACATATATTTCAGTTATCAACACTGAAAGCAGAAAATACCACGCATCTAAAATATCCCACTGCCAACACAGTTGTCTCCCCGCATTATACTCTCTGATCTTTTTTGTCCTTGGAGTCTTGTAAATCTGTTATTCAGTTTTAAATGAACACAGACTAAGTAACTGATCAATAATAGGTATGTCACATATCCACAGAGGAATGTATAGTAAATCAAGATTTTTTTTCTTGAATGTGTTTTCCACAGCATTCTGCTGGAGAAACTGACTGCCCATGGCTTGGACGGGATACTCTTCACTGGGTAAAAAACTGGTTAGATGGCCGGGCCCAAAGGCAGAAGGTAGGAATACTCTACAGAGGGATCTGGACAGGCTAGATCGATGGGCCGAGGCCAAAGACACGAGGTTCAACAAGGCCAAGTGCCAGGTCCTGCACTTGGGTCACAACAACCCCATGCAGCACTACAGGCTTGGGGAAGAGTGGCTGGAAAGCTACTCGGTGGAAAAGCACTTGGGGGTGTTGACTGACAGGTGGCTGAATATGATCCAGCTGTGTGCCCAGGTGGCCAAGAAGGCCAACAGCATCCTGGCTTGGATCAGAAATGTTGTGGCCAGCAGGACTAGGGAAGTGATTTTCCCCCTGTACTTGGCACTGGTGAGGCCCCACCTCGAACGTTGTGTTCAGTTTTGGGCCCCTCACTACAAGAAAGCCATTGAGGTGCTGGAGTGTGTCCAGAGAAGGGCAACAAAGCTGGTGAGGGCTCTAGAGCACAAGTCTTATGAGGAGCAGCTGAGGGAAGTGGGGTTGTTTAGCCTGGAGAAAAGGAGGCTGAGGGGAGACCTTATCACTCTCTACAACTACCTGAAAGATGGTTGTAGCGAGGTGCGATTCAGTCTCTTCCCCTAACTAATGAGTGACAGGATAAGATGACGTGTCCTCAAGTTCAGGCAGGGGAGGCTTAGATTGGAATTTAGGAAAAATTTCTTTACTGAAAGGGCTGTCAAGCATTGGAACAGACTGCCCAGGGAAGTGGTTGAGTCACCATCCCTGGAGGTATTTAAAAGAAAATGTGGTGCTGAGAGACATGGTTTAATGGTGGACTTGGCAGTGGTAGGTTTACAGTTGGACTCAATGATCTTGAAGGTATTTTCCAACCTAGATGAATCCATCGTTCTAAGAAAATTCACAAATAAAGTGTAGAGAAACATAATTTCCCACTCGTTACACGATTCAATGCAACTGAAGTTCAGAGACATTTTTGAACCTTCCTGAGTCCCAACACTTTCTTGGTCGCATACTCAATGCAAGCATCAGAGCATCTTTGCAGTTGTGCTCCATTTGGTAAAGACCCTCCCTGATGTTTAACCCATAATATAATAAAATATGAAAGTACTTAATTGCTGGCTGAGGCCCTGGTCTTCTAACATATCATCTGTGTGCTTAACTGTCTGCACGGTCAGTGAGGCCCCAAGGGCACTAACCTGAGTATGGGCAGTCACTGACAAACCTCTGCAGGACCATGGCTGTGAACGAAGCATGAGTGAACAACAAGGGAACAGGTTGTGTCTATGGGCTCTGTGCACCTGCAGTGTTTTGGAAGCCTGACTCAAATGTCTTCAAGATATCAATAAGAACTCACACTTAAATAAGAATGTTAAAAGTAAACTTCTTTTCACGGCTTCCAAACTTTCATGCGTTTTGCTTTTATGGCTTTTTATTTCTAAACATACATAAAATCTATAAAAGAGACATACACTTTTCAGCACCTTCATCTTCAGATGACATGCTATGAAAGCTGGAAATGTTTTTAGCATTTGGAACTTAAAAGCAGGCCACATACAAGCAGGCCACATTTGGTTGTCTGGCTGAGCATCAGACCACTTTAGGTGATTGTCTAACAGTGGCTTGCTCTTGCACATGCCTTAGTCAGGTGGATTACAGCAGAGGGACCAGCTGGGAACAGAGATGCCGTTTGATTTCTCACCTGTGACCATATGGTCTGTTGGTTTACTTGTATTGTACTCAATGTAGCACTTAGTAAAATAATTACCTGGTAAAAAAACTTTCCTAACATGAAGTTAAATGAAGCTTATATATAGTAAAATATTGTTGCTATCTTTAGAGTCAAAATTGCTTACCTTTTAGTTCATTATTACATCTATATACAGCATTTGGTAACCAAAAGCATTATGCACGTATTTTGTGCTTGCTTTCCCACCAACTCATTATAACTGATTTTTTTTTTTTTTTTTTGAGAAGAAACACATTGTCTGAGAAACAACCTCACTATTTGCTTTAAATTTTCCTTCTCATACTACCAGGTCCTTGGATGTCAACTATTCTACTTGTAGAGCAACACACATAATAGCAGGTTTCAGCTCAAGGAAGTAAATGGGCAAACAGTCCGATTGCAGATGCGTTACTGTATTCAACAGCGCATTAGATAAAGATTTTGTCTTATGAAGTTGAAACAAGTGCACTTTTTGCATTAGGAATACATTCTGTTCTCTTCCCCAGATCAAGAGGGGTTTTTTTTACAAATGATGAGACTTTAAAAGATAAACTTTTAAAGTTCATTTGGTTTGTTTGCGTGTTTGTTTTAATTTGCCTTTTGAAACTCATAGGTCTTGCTTCTAAGCTTTTCACAAAAAAAATCATGTAAGACAGAAACTGTTAAATTAAAGCAGAGTCTCACATTCACAGGATTGCAGGAGCAGGCACTTTCCTCTACAATATGTTAAATATTCTAAGAAGGATGATTTCATCCCTGTTGGCATCTTTTGTCTGTTTTATTTCACTCCAGCCACAATGAGATGAGCTTTGCCTCACTATGTTTTCTGCCACCTGAGTGTGCCTACTGGGTCTACCCAAGCATTACACATACAGCTGAGCAGAATAGAGCCACAGGCCAGCCACAGATTACTGCCGTACTGCGTATAATAATCACATTTTACTGCCTTTCTCTGAAGCAGAGGTGCTAATTTGTCTCTCTCTTCCCGGCTACTAATGCTCATAATATGTGCCAGAACTTAATTGTATTTGCCACATCACCCACTCTCTCAAACTTCGTGGAAACCTGTCCATAAGTCCAGAAGCCACAGGGAGGAGGAAGGAGGGAAGCTGACAGACAGACAGTGTGATCATGCCAGTCCCACACCCTTCAAAACCCAGGTGGAAACATAGCTCAATTTCCACAAGTCTCTGCAATTCACTCTAACACAGAAAGAAATTTGTAACATGCAATGGTAATTTCGGTTGTCTGGCTGAGCATCAGACCACTTTAGGTGATTGTCTAACAGTGGCTTGCTCTTGCACATGCCTTAGTCAGATGGATTACAGCAGAGGGACCAGCTGGGGACAGAGATGCCGTTTGATTTCTCACCTGTGACCATATGGTCTGTTGGTTTGCTTGTATTGTACTCAATGTAGCACTTAGTAAAATAATTACCTGGTAAAAAAAAAGTGACATAGCTGTGTCACAGCTTTACATTTTACAAAAAAAATGTAAACATAGCTGTGATCAGTAATCAGTCTGCAGTAAAAATAGATAAGTACTGAAGGCAGAGTTGTTAGCCCATACAGAGGTTGGGGAAGTAAAGTCTTAACTTCTCATTTAAATCAATCTTGTGAAAAAAAAAATTCAAGAAGAGCTGACATTCTGCTTGGGGAAATCAGGAACCTGCAAATTTTCTGTGTACCAATTAGTAAGGAGAGCGTCTGAATATATATTTACATGTCATGTAAACCTTCCGTCTTAGAGAAAACCCTTAGCAGAAATCTTTTGGCAGACTTTACTCATGCAAGTTGCTGACTGCAGTGAAAGGGCAAGTGGTACAGGGCATCGTCTCTATAGTAACACCGTCACCAGAGGCTTGCAAACTGTGTTTCCAAGAGCAGAGCTGCACAAGATAAGTGGAGCTATCACAGCTCTCCTTTTCCCAGCTTTGGCCCTGCCCTGAATAGCTATGCTGCCTCTTGCTTCCCTGGTAGCTTAGAAGCGTAGCCTGCTTCCAGCTCAATGTGGCTTCTCCTTCTTGTTATCAAAATGTTCAGCACAGTATGTAACACTGGAGAGCTGCTTTAAGTGTTAATTTGCTTTTGTCAGCCCAAGTGAAAGTGCCATCCATGAAGTTTTCCATAAAGCATAATTGGGGAATGGAGTGGAAAAAAAAGAAGACAAGCGAAGACTTTCCCACTGTGCCACTCCTTGGTGGTGTGATGGGCTCACAAGCTGGTTTAAAACCAGAGTGGCTGTGGAAGGCAAGCCCAGTTTGTACCACCAGCTCTGAAGAAATTTCCAGTTTGCTTGCTCAGAAGCAAGTTGCCCTGAAAGGTGCTATACCATCAACAACTGCTGCCAAATATGCTCCTTCTCTGGAAGTTTCAGGCTTTTAGCTCTAGGACCCCATCCAACAGGAGGCTCAGCAGTGATGATAAAGCAAAGATTACAATTAGCTAAGCTAGACGGAGAGCAGTCTCTTTGATGCAGGCATGGAAGGTTGCTTGTCACAAACAACAGCCCTTAAGATGTCCTTTGTGCTGTTTGCTTTTCTTGCCTTTTGTCTGGACCAGCAAAATGGGAGACCTTGAGACTTCTCACGCATACCTTGCTATGAAAACAGGTTAGCATTGCATTCCAGCATCAGTCTTGTACAAAACAATGGGCTATCTATGACAATATTTTCATCCTTTGCTTCCTAAAAACTTGTCAATATTCTCCTCCATTTCTGCTGTAGCTCTTTCAGTCCTCAGTCTTCATTAGACCTAACTTGTATCGGAAGGCAATGCTGGAGGATGGCTGCGCTCCCTCGCACAGCACGGGGAGTTGTGCCAGAACAGATTGCAAGGAGAGTGATGCAGCACAACTCAGCTCCCTCCTTCTCTTCTCAAGATAGAAACTGTGCTTTGGAAAAAACAAGCCTCCCCACTAGGCATTCTCAGAAGCCACCCATCGTCTGCTAATTACCGTCAGCATCCATTTATGGCCTGAAAGGTGAAACAAGAAGGCAAGCTTCAGCTTTTTTCTGAGGCACAATAGAGTGAATCACTGCTTTGGTAGTCTTGAAAAATATAAATAGTTGATGAACTACAGATTAGCATTGTCTCCCAGCCCCTTTTCCTGCACTATGTTTATCATGCAGGGACCAACATAAAATCCATCTCCATGCAAAGATCGCATATCCACCCCTGAGAAGTGAGCTGTTAAGGTGAAGCATTTAGGTGAATCCTAGATGATAATTAAATTCCTAATATCCTATACTTTGCATGAAAAAAGACTTTAACGTGACATATAGATTTTCTCCTGCAAGAGACATTTTCTTCAGCCCTTTTGGATTTTTCAAATGTCATCATTTTCAGTGCTATTAGTTTAATTCATCATTGGTAAAAAACTCTGAGAAGTGCTACAACAGTGGTAAATTTTATCACCTCCACCAGAGTGTTGAAAGGATCTGAGATTAGACAAGTAGCCCTAAGGCTACTCCTGAACATAGCAGAGTGTCAAGCTGACAAAATAGAGGTAAGGGTGACTTTAAGGGTAGGGTCACCAGTGTGTATTGAGAACAGAAATAGCACATTCAGAGCAATGCAGAAATTGTCAAAGCCAACAAAATAGCTGAAATTTTGAGGAAAGACTAAAGATTACCAAATTAAAATAAACTTTAAAATTCTTTTTTTTTTCTTGCAAATTTTTTTACTCCAGTGTAGTTTTCTAAAGCAGAACTTAGCCAAAGGGCTTTTTGAGAAGGCTTATTTTCAAGGAGCTTATGGCTCCCTCATAGTCACTAGCAGACAGGAATATTGTCTGTTTATTTCAACACATGAGAAAAATCAAGGCCATCCTGACATCAGGGTCACCACAAAAAGAGGCTCATCTGCTAATTTGAACTATATGGATTTTGACAAAGAACATTCGCAGATAGTAAAGTTTGTTCCTTGTTTATAGCTGGAAAAATTCTTATGATTTATTCCACTACTTCACTGAAAACAGTTTACTCTCTAATTTTCAACAGTCCCCAGTTGCATTAGAAATTCCAGCCCAACACTGTTATGTTATTCCCTGAAACCCGGTATTATGCATCTTCACAGCTCACACATGCTGTTAGTCTGAATGGCTTTATTTAGACGATTGCAGCTAGCGCAGAAAGAATCATTGTAACATCTGCTTGACGAAGCACACAGCCTGTACAATGAATACAACAATATCATCACTCTTGGACTAACTCACATGGAACAGCCCCAAGATGGGACGTGAACCTCACTCCATACCTAAGGAGGCACCGCACAGCTTTGACATTGCATGTCTTCATATGCTGCAAAACAGCAATGAAGAATATTCCAGCCAAAGTCGTGGCTTACATGCAACCCTCCAATAGGCTAAAAAAGTCTCAAATCAATGCACCCCCAAAATAAATAAGTACATAAAACCACAAATCCCTTCACTTAGGGATAGGAAATATCCTATCTGTTTGGGGCCAAATGTCTCCCTCTAGTAGTGCTCCTACAGACTCTTGATTTTAATGGATAACCAAGGGCCAAATTCTGCCAACATGAACAAGAGAAGGAGAACAGACATAAAGTAAGAGCCATACAGCCTCTTTTTTGGTATAGTCATGGCCACTTTCATCCCCAGAAAAGAATTAACAATATCTTTAACTCTGATCTCTCATCCTGGCTTGTTTCAGTTACTGGGTCTTATTTTTTCCTGATTAAAGCACAGCAACCACTTTGATGAATCAACTTTTGGCCAAGAATCAACTTTAGCTTCAAGTTTCAGAATCAGTTCTTGCAGACTTGGGTAAGCACAACCATAGATGAGGACCAGAGCTATCCCCATGCCCATTAGTGAAAATAAAACCAATGCCATGGTGATCAATGGAATGATTTTGCTACAGATGAAAATGGCTTGGCAGGGACATTGCAAAGGGACATTAACTGAAATGTTTTTTATGAGATAAATTACCAGAATGCTTTCTATATTGTTTTAAATGCAAGTTTGTTCACTTCTATTTTCCAATATGATACCCAATTATACCTTTATAATCACTTGCCCAAGCACAGTATTTGGTAATCAGGACACATGATATCCAGAATAGCTATACCAGAATAGTCTGCCTCTCACTGCTGGCACCTGAAACTGGAAAATAGATAGAATCATAGAATTGTTTAGGTTGGAAAAGACCTTTAAGATCATCAAGTCCAAGTGTAAAGCTTACACTGCCAAGTCCACCGCTAAACCATGTCCTAAGTGTCACATCTACGTGTCTTTTAAACAACCCCAACTCAACCACTTCCCTGGGCAGCCTGTCCCAATGCCTGACAACCCTTTTCCTCTTATCACTTGTTACTTGGGAGACTAGACTGACACTCATCTCGCTACAACCATCTTTCAGGTAGTTGTAGAGTGCGATAAGGTCTCGCCTCAGCCTCCTTTTCTCCAGGCTAAACAACCCAACTCCCTCAGCTGCTCCTCATAATACTTGTGCTCTAGACCCCTCACCAGCTTTGTTGCCTTTCTCTGTACTCACTCCAGAACTTCAAAGTGTCTCTTGTAGTGAGGGGCCCAAAACTGAAGAGAGTATTCGAGGTGGGACCTCACCAGTGCCAAGTATAAAAGGACGATCGCTTCTCCAGTACTGCTGGCCACGCTATTCTGATCCAAGCCAGGATGCTGTTGGCCTTCTTGGCCACCTGGGCACACTGCTGGATCAAATTCAGCTGGGTGTCAACAAAACCCCCAGGTCCTTTTCCACTGGCATCTTTCCAGCCACTCTTCCCCAAGCCTGTAGCGCTGCATGGGGTTGTTGTGACCCAAGTGCAGGACCCGTCACTTGGCCTTGTTGAACCTCATACCATTGGCACATGCCGAACCTCATACAGGCTGGCCCATTGATCCAACCTGTCCAGATCCCTCTGTAGAGCCTTCCTATCTTCAAGCAGATCAGCACTCCCACCCAGCTTCGCATCCTCTGCCAACTTACTGAGGGTGCACTCAATCCCCTCATCCAGATCATTGATAAAGATATTAAAGAGAAATGGCCCCAGTACCAAGCCCTGGGGAATGCCATTTGGGACCATCTGCCAACCAGATTTTACTCCATTCAGGACCGCTCTTTGGGCCTGGACACCTAGCCAGTTTTTTAGTGAAGGGTACAGCCACCCAAGCTATGAGCAGCCAATTTCTCCAGGAGAATGCTGTGGGAAACAGTGTCAAAGGCTTTCCTAACATCTAGGTAGAAAACATACACAACCTTTCCTTGGTCCACTATGTGGGTCACCTTGTCATAGAATGGGATGAGGTTCCAAGTCAAGCAGGACCTGCCTTTCATAAACCCATGCTAACTGGGCCCGATCACCTGATTATCCTGTGCATGCATGTGCTGGCACTCAAGATGTTCTACTCCATAATCTTCCCTGGCGCAGAGGTCAGACTGACAGGCCTGTGGTTCTCTGGATCCTCTTTCCAGCCCTTCTTGTAGATGGGCATCACATTTGCTAATCTCCAGTCAACTGGGACCTCCCCAGTTAGCCAGGACTGCTGATAAATGATGGAAAGTGGCTTGGTGAGCTCTTCCACCAGCTCCCTCAGTATTCTTGGGTGGATCCCATCAGGCCCCACAGACTTGTGTGTGTCTAAGTGGTATAGCAGGTTGCTAACCATTTCCCCTTGGATTATGGGGGCTTCATTCTGCTCCCTGTACCTGTCTTCCAGCTCAAGGGGCTGGGTACCCTGAGAACAACTGGTCTTACTATTAAAGACTGAGGCAACAAAGGCATTAAGTACCTCAGCCTTTTCCTCATCCTTTGTGACTACGTTTCCCTGTGCATCCAACAGAAGATTGAGATTCTCTTTAGCCTTCCTTTCATTGCTAATTTATTTATAGAATAGAATTTAGAATTTATATTACAGTAGCAATATAAATATAGAAGAAATATTCCATTCCTTCTTTTGCCAAGACTGCATTTACCAAACAAGAGGCATATGCCACGGGTATCATTTTGCCTTCACTTAAACCCATTATATTTCTCTTCCTCTGAAACAAAAAATAATGGGATAAGCTGGTGACGGCTGAGCTAAAATATGGTTTAAGGCTGTATGCACATTTGATATGTGTGTACAACAGCATTCAACATTAGAAAAAAATAAAGTGACATGAAGTTTACTTTGTGTAAGTATAGGCTTTTAACACAAAACAATGGTCTAAGATTTCATAAGATGCCTTTTGACAGCTCCCCTTTAATTTGCAACCTAGATGACGCTGGAGGTCTTGGGTGGATGTCATCAGTATAACTCTGAAAATGACTATCCAGATGATTTTGATCTTTTCCTCAATCAGTTTAATGATATCCCAGGGGGCTGATGATGGGATTTCTTATGGTTGTGGCATGTCACTCCTCGTAATTTTGATTTTTATACCTTGCAGTCATGAGTTTATGATCCGAAGTTGTAGAAAGGAACACTTCCATACTCCTGCATTTAGAGGTCCTTTTTTTCCCCTACCTTTTAAGATAGAATCATGGTCTTTGCATTGTCATTTTACCTGCATTTCTGCATGTCATTTAGCACGCTCTTGCGTATGTGTACTGGAGTTTGTGTATATGCTGCTTGCCAATTCATACAACAAATAGCTCACAGCTGTGGTGAAGGCTCACTACTTGTTCATTTTTAATGCTAACTTTGAAGCGCGATGAGACCTTATTATTCTGCTTTTCCCTTATTTCTTTAATCATTACCTTACAGATTTTGCTTTCCTTCATTCAAAAGTAGCCCATTAACACAGACTCTTCAAAGGATGATTCCTCAGTAAGTACCAATGTAGCAGTCTTCCACTTGATTTGCCAAAACCCTGACATCTTCATTTCATTGGGGTTCACATTCCTGCCTCAGCTGGCAATGCTGGGAATGCAACAATAAAAAAAGTTAGATGCATACAGAGATCTTCCTATACATAAGAGATACCCTTGGGCTGTAAAAATAGAAAATCATGTTTTCTTTTACTGATAAATGGTGTTTACTTTTCATATTTGTGCATGGGGATAAAAAATTAAGACTTTTTTTAATACTACAACTGACAAAAGAAAAAGAAACCTGCAAAGAAGTGGTGTGTTCATTCAAAGCACAGACACATATGCTTTAATGAAATGTTTGGGTTCCAAAATATTAGCCAGATCTTTTATTTATTAATTTATGTACAAAAACTTGCTTTTCAGCGGATGCGGGAGGAGGTTGGCGGGCATTTGGAAGCACCAGAATGAAACATCAGGAGAAGAATTACAGAGCCATCTTTCTTCTGTCAGAAAAAACATTGCCACTGTCTTATTATCAAGAGCCAATCACATCAGTGTGAAACTGGGCACTTCTTTCAAAAGGCATTGCACTGATTTATACCAATTTATTAATCCCATCCCTTGAGCAGGCATTATTTAATAGCACACACAGACAAAGTTTACTAACAATCGGGTCAGAAAATTCAGGAGGAATCATGATGGGGCTGGATTTGATCCTAATGTTTACACTGCTTGTCAAATTCTTATTCATGAAATAAGAAACAGTGCAGGGTTTCCACTTTGTGATGCTATTCTGAGACTACACGGAGCCGCCAGAAGTGGTTCAGCAAAGTTTAGGATATGGGGCAGAGAAAACCCATCTGCCAGGAATTTTAGAAAGGGGGTCCTGAGGCTCTGAAGTGACTTAAGAGATTTCTGAAGAGCTGACTGATTCCTGTTCTTCAGAATTTAGGGACTTGAGACAAGACAGGTCTTTGGAACCATCGGGCACGATAACGTGCATTTAGCTGGCTGCTATGTTAAATGGTAAGGAGCCTTTTCTACTCAGTGCCATCTCACCTCCACACATACCCCCCAAAAAAAACCAACAAGCACCAAAACCAACAGTTTGAAGGTTGCCCTAGAGCAAGTGCCTAGCTTTTGCTCTGATGGTAGCTGCATCGCACAGAGCAGGCAGGCCAATGAGCCCGGTGTGGGTAGAGCAGCTCAGCCTCACCTGATACCCAGAACCATCTCTCGCTGAGAAGCTCACAGAGTGGCTCTGTGGAGGCACAGAGGTCCTGACGGAGGTACCACTGCACATACATGACACCACACATGTGCAAAACCCGGGCCCAAGGCCATAGGATTGACTAGGATGCTGCTCTCAAGGTTAAGCAATATTTCAGGAGCACACAACCAACAATTAACAGGTGACAGCCGGTACATAAATGAGCACACTACGCTGTCAGATTCTCATTGCCATGTCTTGACATCAAAGCCAGTGGAGTTATTCTGGATTCGCACTTGTAGAAATGAGATCAGCATCCTGCCTTGCCGTATGTGAAGCTACTGTAAATATAGAATAGGATAACATATTAAAATGAAACTTGTGGCAGCCTTTTATATACAGATTGATTAACTTCAAAGCGGCTTCTATAGCACAGAAACCATCTCATTTACAAAAAAAAAAAAAGATATCAGAAGGGACCTTATTTGCCTGGGTCTTGTATGTAGTATGCTAACTTACAGTAGTTGCAGGGTGGTTCTGAAGATAAGAAAAATAGCAGTCCTATACACAATTTTTTCTCCCACTGCACATTGATCTTCTGTATCTGACAGATTTTATTCTGCAGCCTTCCAAGGATATCCCTTTTTCCCCACCCTCTGAGCAGCTATGTGCCTGAAGTCAGGTGTGCCCTTTGTTCTACAGGAGGAGGAGGGAAAGGTAAGTTACCATACGTGTTACCACAGACCCACGCACACTAGCCCTGCACATTCCTAGGAGCACAGGAGACCACAGTGGCCACGCAGCCCCCTGCCCATGGCTCTTGTATTCATCCCATAGGTGCAGCTGGACTGGACAACAGCCTTTCTTCCCCCACACAATCCCTCCTGAAGCTCCACCAGTGGCAACAACAGAGTATCAGGCATGACTATTAAGTGATGCCTGATGCATGGTGTATTGTGGGCTGCCGGGATGCACACCTTGGGGTGCCACCAGGAGTTTGGAAGTGTAAGTAACACCTCCAGGCAGTGCTTTCCTGCATTTTTTGGGGACACGAGGCTGGATCCCAATCTAGTGGGTATGCGTGTGGGGATGCTGCCCACCCAACGTTCTGGGAAAGCTCAGATATAGTAGAGAATCCATCCCCCAAAACACTGCAAAGGGTTACCAGTGAAATTCACCCTGCTTTCATAGCCACACCGAAATCATAAACCTCTTAATTCCTCAATCTTCAAGGAAGCCTGACAGGATAAAGAAGATACAGTTGCCTAATGTAAGAAACAAGCACATTGTGCTATATGGAGCGAAGACACACTCACACAGAGGTCACAATCCCTTACTTACTCCACCTGGCTAGAAGTCTAGAAGTATGTGTTTTCCTTGGAAAATCTTTCTTTTTTGTTGTTGTTGTTGAATTATTCAGTTTTGCTTCATCTACACTCAGAAATATTTATCATTATTATCATTATTCATTTGTGTTACAATATTACCCTCTAGTCCAAATCCAGGATGACCGGTTTGGTGCTGGGTGCTGCAGAAATCTGAAAGTAAACAACAGTGACTATGTCAAGCAGATGAAAATGTCCTTTGGCTCAATCCTGGCTCTTCCTATAAAAGCATAAACTATGCAGTATTCAAGGCCAATGTTTTTCCACCAATAATACAATTAAACAATTGCTCAAAACAAATAGATGCATGAGGAGGAGATAACGGAGGGATAACCTGAGTGTGTGTTCATGTAGATTAGCTGTGCACACAGTTTCACTCACCACCTGCCTCCTCATTACCTGCATGTTCAAGATAGCACTGGATTTCACAAAGGAGTGAGAATTTGCCTGATGCATTTGGCTGAAATGTCTGTTTCCTGGCCAATGGTTTGTTAATGGTCCTCCTTCTGCCCCATCATGATGGGTGCATTTCAGTAACCTTAAAAATATAGACTGTACACTTGCACCGTGGTTCTTTAAAAATATGTATAAGGTATATGCTATGCAGAGAGTTTAATATATATACCTACACATACATGTGCTATCTCTGCATGCATGCACAAATATAAACACAAACACATTTCTCTAGATACATGCATCTACATTTTAGAGTTGTGTAGGATGAACAGTCTTTTAAAAGTATATTACAAGTATATACCTGGACATCCATGAGAGAAAGGCAGCAATAGAAATCCAAATTCAGGTTTCAGCACATTATTTATTAATTATTATTATTATAGTAAACATCTTGTCTATAGGGAAAATTCCCTTTTTGCAGAATTAATGGAAAATTAACAAGTCTTGATATATTTCATGCATGAGTTGCTTATTCATCTTTGTATCAGAAGGAAACAAACATATTGACTAACCCCTCTTAAAATGACATTTGCAAGTAAGTGCTTAAAATAAAACAGAGGCTAAAAACGTAACAGATGATGTCATTTTCACTCTTACGGCTACAGCTCCTGTTTGCAATCTGCAGACCTGGGCTCAAAGATCTCATCCTAGAAGATCTGAATCTATGTCTCCTTGGGCTGCTGGCTTCCAGAGGAAAGGGCTTTTCCTACCCTGAGAAGCCAGCTCCATGTCTCCCACCCACGTCTTAATCACCCCCGATGAGATTTATAAAGGCTATTCTCTTCCAAGCAGAGAAGTGTCCTCAAAGCTCAGAAACACGAATGAGCAGGAAGGGTCATAGGCATCTTAGGGTCTCCCAGCCCTGCCAATACCAAACTCGGTAGCCCAGGTTTGCTTCCCATTGCATGGACTAATCAGCAGCGAAAAGTGAATTGACTTCAAGAGCACATGATATCACAGCTCTCTTGTAGCTTTAGGGTTTTTGTAAGCAAACATGATGCTTTGCTATGAGTTTTGAAGGCAAAACAGAGAGTTGAATAATTCAGGCACCATATGTTTATTATTACATTTCAGAAATGGCCCCATCTATACTTTTGACTGTTGATTTACACTCCACAGAACCCTTTCGGCTTCACAAGGGTCCCACAAAACACAAGGTCACAAACACTGCGTCCAGTTTTTCTCAGCTATGAGCAGTAAAGGATGTCCTGTAACTGACACTATTCTTTCCCTGAAGTATTTCTCCACGCCCCAGAAACACTCCTTTAAAAGCCAGGGTGGGAAAAAAAAAACCAACAAAGATACAAAAGACTACAGGGTATGTAATACCTACACAGGCCCATGTGGATTTTGGGTGAGCGTTTGGAGTTGTCCCCTTGCTCATCACTTAAAAACAGGAGAGCAGCAGAGTCCTTTGCTTGCATATAAATACATAGGTGACCTCTGTGACAGACCGTGGGGATGTCCTCCTCCAGCAGCCTCCTCGATGGCCTCTGCCTGCAGAGAAGCCTCGGGTGTGGGTTTTGTAAATGCCACCTTCCCCATCTCTGCTGCTTTCTTCTCTCTTGCTGTGTTTGATTTTTACTTTGTTCAATCCATCTTTCATACCCTCTCAGTGCTGCTTTCCTCTCTTCCCCCTTTTCTCTGTCCTAACGCGACACTTCCAAGATGCATTAACAGCCTTAGATACTGTCTACACTGTCATTTCCAACCACTATCTATTACTGTAGGGAGAACGTGAGCACAAAAACATCTGTGACAAATCAGGGACTTTCAAAATTGTTCAAATCTCTTATCCTCATTTTTTAATGATTATTTTAATATTCCCATTTTGCTAAATGAGCTTTTTAACTTACTTTTTGCTGTCTGTGCTTTCTAATGACTTTCTAATTGCCAAAATTTGTAGAGGAAATGTTGTTTAATAAAGCTGATGTCTGCTGGCTCAACACATGAGGACGTTTGCTAATAAGAAGGCATTTAAATAATCAGCAACACAGCCCTCAGGAGCAATGCAAGAGAACAGGAAACTGCAAGTCACGGTGGATCTGTAATGAAACGATATCCTCCTCTCTGGCACGCCACGTGAGAGGAGCACCTGAGCTCTACAAAATCAGCTAATCAGGGCAATGGAGGCCCTACTCGCATGAAACAAAATCAACAGGTAAATGGCATCTCAGGACAAGTTGGAAAAAACAAATTAATGAAAAGGGAGGACCTTCAGCCTGTTGCTGCAGCCTTTTCCAAGGTAAGGGCATTTGTACACTAGGACGCCAGAGAAGACACTGTCCAAGCAGCTCTCGCACATTGCCTGGATGCAGAGACAAGAAGATGAGTCCTATTGCCTCCCCTCTAAAGTTTTCTTGGATGCTCTACCCCTCTCATTTCAAAATCATTGTACTTAACTTTCGATATTCTGGGGTCTTTTTCCATCAATGTATTTGGTGTCATCTGCCAGGATTTTTGGAGACTTTCAGGTTTGTCTGCTTTCCATTGCTGGGGAGTCTTAAAACTGAAGATGAAGCACTTCCTAGAGTATCCCTCCCAAAGACCCCTTAAAAGACAGCATCAGGATTTGAATCTTGACATGCCTAAAGTTGCTTGTTAACAAAATTTTCTTATTTCTCTATTTCTAATATTTTTTGGGACACTGCCATCTGTCTCAGAGCCCTTGGCCATTTGCCATCACCCCGAAGGGGGAACTACCACAAAAGTCAATGTGAGATTAGTATAACACTCAGTGACAGATTTGGCATGTTGCGTCTCTAATACTGAATTTGCTTAAAGGGTCGTAGGATTTAATCACTGTTCATACCACCCCCCTTCAGGCATGTAATAGTATATTCCATAACTGACACAGCATTAAAAACTTGACATTCATTACCCACTGAACCACTCATGGTAATTTTACTATCCCTCACCCTTATGCAAGTCAGCTTTGGTAATATAGATGTTGTTTCATGACAGCTCTGCAGTTCTTTATAGTCATCACATCAAGTTGTCTCCAGCCTCCTGCCGCTTCTGCCTACTTTAAGGTTCTATTTTCAGTACTAGCTTTTAAAGTCCTGCCTCTAAAACTGTATGTGAAACATACAAGCATGTATTCTTGCATGCAAGTGGATATTCATTCATTCAAATTCATACATTCGTTGTTAGATACTTCCTAGTTGGCCTTTGTAAACACACAGAAATGCTAATTCTGAAAGCAGAAATAATGGAAGGTTCAGCATATGTACACATGAATTCAAATATCAATTTGAATCTTGCTGGCATTTTGACTTTTACCACTCACCAACTCAAATTCAGAGGCAGGAATGTGCAAAAATAAGAAGAGGGGGAGGCTCTGTTTTCTTCCAAAATATGAGCAATAAGTGATACTACTGAAATTGGGCAATCATTTATGCACTGAGAGAGTGAAGCTATTTCAGATTTATTTTGGATGAAAGCACAAAGTGTTACTAATCCCAACTGAAACACAGCAGACACAATTACCATTAATTTGGAGAGATAAAATTGAAAATTTACCTACATTTTTTTATAAACCAAGGACAATTAATAATTCTACACTAAACTTTTGCAACTAAGTCCAAATACTAGCATCATAATGTCTAACCTTTAATAAGCAGCAAATAACCTCCAGATCAAACATTAAATAAACTCTACAGTTTGCAAGTGAGCATCCCCAATCAAAACTGGGGCCACTAGCCAGGATCTCCAATCAGGGGCTTTCCGCTGTCATCTGTGGGCTACTCCTGGGAAAGCCGAATAAGAAAAGCAAGGACATAGGTGCGCGCGCACATACACACACACACACACACACACACGTGACGTTTCCCTGGGGAAATTCCCCTCCAGCACAAAGCAGCAACAAATGAAAGCAGGTCTGGCTCTGCAGAGAGTGGCCTGCAAGCCAATTTCCAGCTCACTGCCTATTATCCCACGTCATTTCACCCTTACTTTCACAAAGGTCCTTGCAACACCTTCCCTTCTGATTTGCCTCACTGTTCAAAGCGGCCATGGAAAAACATAAGTGTGTGATGCCTTTCTCTGTCCCTAGCAGCATGGAGATGAAAGATGTCCTTTCTAAACAAGAAACCCTGTTGTTCCAATTTCAAACCATTGGGGCAAAACAGAGGCTGACAAGCTTAAAACTCTTTCCCATAGTTCCAGTTCTTCTTTCAGGGTCTTGCTAGCTGAAATGCTGCTTTTCTAGCTTTGTTACTGGGCTTGCATCCAATGTTTACATTGCATTACCAATATCTGCTCTATATTGTTTCTGTCACAGTGTTTCAGATAGCATACGTTTTCATTTTATAGCTCTCCTGCTTCCCTTTAACTTATGACCTTTATTGAAAATGAACGCATTTGTCTGCAGACTGTCAGGCGAAAGGGTTGAATCACAGGGCCTTGGCATCTGTGAAATGCTTTGCAATCCACTGCAGCTGTATCGGGAAAGCAGAGATGGAAAACCACAAACTGCCCGAGATTAGAAGTTTATTCTGGAGGACCCTCACTTTCCTTTGGAAGGCTAAGCATATTTCAAACACTCACTGAAATAAAAACAAAGGCCTGTTGGGAACGGACATCTTGAAGCTTCCCTAATGCATTTCTTCATTGACTTTTCAGTCTTTTAAAAGCATTTCTGTCCTTTTCTTCAAATCTTTACTGCCCATGCGACTCAGAGTCCTCTTCAGTGGATCCTAGGTGCTTGCACGAAGCGTTTCAGAATCTGAACGGGGACTGGGTGAGTTCCAGAACTCAGCAGTGTTTGGCAGCAAGGACCTGACTGCAGCACTGGGATATCACATGTTACAAAACAGAGGCAAAAAGCCATTTTGCTTTTATTTCAGCAATTCATTAAACCCCAGCCACTCAGGATCTTACATCTGCATTTTCTCCCGGCAACCTAAAAGATGCACTCAGTTTACGAAATGGATGCCTTACGGAGGGCAACCACACGTTAAGCCAATTTTCTGTCTGCTGCCCCTGAACCCCACTGGTAATGCTCTGGAAGTGTGTAGCGGCAAGGCCATATGCAGTTGCCACCGTCACAGGCAGCAGAATGTGAACTTCATAGCGGCTTCCCCTAAATGAACACAATCTTCAGAGTGGCAAAGGGCTGAAACACGAAAAATGGGCAATGGGTTCAGCGGCACATGCCTTCTTTTATTTACCTGGCTACTGAGCTAGTGCTTAGGCGCTCCTTCTAGCTATGTGCCAAGTATTGACAACTCATGCAAGTTCTAATGACTTTGGCACCGATCAAATCAACAACAACATCTTTGCCAAACGTGAAGGTTTGGAGTTGGAGGGCTTTGAGATTCCATGAAAGTATGTTTGGAACACGTTTCTAGAAAAAAAAAAATAATCAAAAAATCAAGAACCACAGTGAAGACGTTAATGGTGTCATTTAATGTGTGGTCCATGCAAATGAAAGTTAAATTTGCATTCTAGTAAAACATGCGTAAAACATGCGATTCATGCTTAACAGAGTTTTTGGGAGGCTCAGAGCAACACCAGTTCATCAAAGCTAAGCTGGGGTGTGGGAGGGAAGAGTAGGGAGGGGGTGTCACTTGATACTACACCCTTAATAAGAGATACTCGAAATTTGGATACCCATCCTTATGGCTATGAAAGGAAGAAGGGGGAAAAAAAAGAAAATTAAGAGAGAACACTGCTCAACCATTTCTTGATAACACACCATTGTTCAGGCAACTCCATCTGGTATGAGGTACAACAGAGGGTTACCATATGTAATCACGATTCCTATACTGCAGTATTTCCCATTGCAGTGCATTTATTTTTATGGCTGTAATATGGCACCCTGTTGAAAAAAAATAATTGAACTAAAAAATGTATGGAGCCCTCAGGACTCTTCTAGCTCTTCATGTGAGTTCTCATTTGCCTCAGTAAGCTGTCTCAGGCAATGGACTGAACTAACCCTCTCTACCTCAAAAAAAAAAGAAGAAACAACCCACCTCAAAACATAATAGACAATTATGATATAATTATGATATAACTTGCATTAAAGGGACATGTATTGTTTCCTCTCAGATCCTGAGATGCAGCCTCAAGGATGAAGGCAAGTCTGGTAGAGACCTAGACAAGTCACCTAGACTGGCCCGTTGGCAAAGAAGAATTGAGATTTCAGTAGCAGACAAGATTTCTGAAATGTGCAAACTGCACGTGTATGTGGACAATTCATCCTCAGAACTCAGCTTGTCTTTCCTTAGAAAACTGTGCATGAAAGAGATGAGATGCCTTTTTAAATTTTTTTTTAAAGGGTGTTATTTCAATGCTGTCCTTGCTCAAAATTTTTGTTTGCAGTTAAACAAGGTTATTTGTAGGCTGTGGCATATTTTGTGATCTCTTCTTGGAGTCTCAAACAGCTGGATCACCTCATAGCATAATTAGGCTTCATCTCAAAAGCATATTTATTGTTCCTTGCTCTGCAGCTGAAATGCCTAACCTTGTCTTCTCTCTCTTTATTGGTCACTGCATAAATGATGTGCTTCTGAGCAGGCTTGTATTGATCTAAAAAGTCATCATAAATTTTCCAGGTTCAGATTCAAGTTGCATTAACTGGAAAAGGCAGATCACTGTAAAATGCAATATTCTCAAGAATCAATAAATCTCGCTATTGGAATGGAAGAAGGTTTTCACTGCCTCCCCCTCCGCCCCCTCAACTTCCCACTGTCCTCTTCAGAGGGAAGCAGGACATCTTGCCATGCAGGAGGAATGGTCTCAAGCTGGGTCCCCACAGCGCCCGGCAGCATTGGTTCTTCCCATGGCAGCAGCATCCACACGGTGGCTACTGCTCTCGGCAGAGCTGCAGGAGCAAGAGAAGAGTTGGGAAGTTAATTCAAATAGCACTGACAGACCATTTCAGGCTTACCAGTCATCTCGCTGCCTTAACAGAACTGAGGTGTGCCAGGCCTGCATCAATCACTTGCCCAATTTTCTTTGGCGTTCCTTTTTTTATTAGGGTTGAGTGTTCAATTTTAATGATGCATGTCAGTGTTTCCTAATTTAATTCCCACAAAGTGTGGTTTTTTTTCTTGCAAACATCCTTCAGACATCAAAAACAATGGAGTGCCATTTTGATTTTTGTCCTCTTCCTGCATATTTTTCATTATAAAATCATTACTGTGGACATCTGGTCACAGCAAAATCTCATTGCAAGACACGTTGCTGCATTAGACTTGTTGCTGGCTGTTTTGCCATGGACAGCTGGTCACGGAAATTTCACCCTGTGCAGCATATATTCCAGGGCATGGATCTATTTCTCACAAGTGGAGATGAATTTTCCCTACAGTTACTACAGCTACTACAGTTTTGCAGCTCTTCACCGTACAGAGGATTCATGCAAAGACATTTCTCACATGGCCACCGCAGCAGAAGTATCCTGGATAACTGAGAAATGATAAAAGAACTGGTGGCCTTACAGAGAGATTGGTCAGGGAGAAATCACCAATTCAAGTGTCTGAACCCTACTTTTTTCTTCAGGGTAGGATTTTAATCAAGACTATCAAAGTCACTTGTCTTTTATTTGTAACTCAAGGAAAATGACAGATCTCACACTCTACCGGTGCCATTGGCAAGAAGAGTTACATATTTAACTCTCGTTCCTTTGGTCCCAGTGGCTTCAGAAGTTGCTCCATGAGCATTTGCCTCTCTAATGATCTGGGTAATTGGATAGACATCTTACTCCATTTATTCCTTTGCAAGTCTTGTAATCAGCACCTACCCGTGAAGAATGGTACATTTCTTTCGACAACTGAGAACACTGAATTAAAAGCAATGCTTGATTTAACTCTTGGTTGCCTTTATCACCTGGGCTAAGGTCTGGCATAGTACAGTCCCAACAAGTGCTAATTGAGCATTAGCAGCAGCAGAGCAGCAGCACAATTAACTTACGCTAAATGATGGCCTGGTGGGATTCGCTCTCCCTTCCCCCAGCCATCCCACCAATGCCTTTACTGGAGGAAGGACCCCTGCATCCAACAGCAGCTTTGACACTTCAGTGACCAGTATGTCAACCTAGCCCGGACCTCCAGTCGTGACCTGCCATCAGGGTTTTCCCCCATACTTGGAAGCAGCCAGTCTGACAAGCCGATGGAAAATAATGAACCAGACAGCTGAATCAGTATCTCAAAGCTCAGGATGGAGCCAAACAAAGCAGATGGCTTGCAGCACTGCACTGGGGCTCAGTGGGATGCCCTCTGTTTACATGGGAACATTCCCTTTTTTTAAAAAGACTCTGGCCTCATCTTTAACCACCTGCGCCCATCCTGGCTGCCTCAGTTTGCCTTGACTTACTGTTAGAATATTCTGAAGTATTTTTCAAGGAATGAATAATCTCACTTCAGGTCTTTTTGCTTTAACCTACCATTTTCAGCCTCGGTTTTCTTTCTAGTCCCTATATTTTGAAGTTTAAAATCCTATTTATCCATGTTTAAATTTTCTATGTAATTGGTAATTCCTCACTAAAACCAGATGACAGATGCAACTATCAAATATGTTTATTTCTGGGGGGTGGGGGTAGAATCAATGGCAGTTTTAGCATTAGAAAACAGAAGAATCACAAAATCGTGGGTACTGGCTGGCGATCCTCCAGTCCCACCCCCTGCCCCAGCAGGGTCAGGGGCAGCAGGTTACCTCAGAGCATGTTCAGTTGGGTTTCTAGTGTCTCCTACAGCACAGAACAATATTGTTTCATTGTTAAGAAAGTAAAAGTGTCTACAGAGAGCCAAAGTTAGATATAAAACTTCCTTGATAATTCAGCATGTAAACAATTTTTGGAAATATTATCAGCTGACACAAATCATGTCTCATTAACAACTTGGGAACTCCCTCTTTTGATACCAGGCTATTTCCAGCTACTGAATCTTCCCATCTAATCCAAGACAAATACTTCTGCTTTCTTGTTTGGAAAAGAAGAGTTTTCTGGTGCTAAAAATTATCTGGTTTTGTGGACAGGACGTTTTAACCACTGACATGATGCAAATGTCACTGCAAGCAGAGTTTCTTGTAATACTGGGTATTTTTTTAATACCATTTATATCAGAGTTTCTTATGATACTTCAGGAAAGATGCTCTGGGACATGACATCTTTGGGTATCCGTACCTGCACCTGCAGGCTGGTCCCGTATGCTACTTCCTACACTCCCACTGATGGGCTAGCTGCCACCTTCGGTTCCATCTTTCCTCCGCACCCACCACCACGCACGTCTCAGATTATGATTCAGGTTATTCTCTGCAACACCTAAGATTTTGCTGAGGTAGGAGCTTTCATAGCAGTGAGTGTGCCTCCTGTCACTTATCAAGTTTATCATTTGATGACCCTCAGGCTCCAAGCTCCTCCTCGTGACATACACCATGGCACAGCAATTACCTCAGAGGGGCCCCAGTGCTCACCTGTGGCACAGGAAAGGGCTCTTTTAATGAGCCCTCCTTCCTCCCCCGCCAGATATACATCAGTCAAGACTGTGTATACAACCTTCTCCTGCTCTTGCCTGAAGCAAAGCGCTGCCTGTTTTGCATCCCATCTGACCTGCCTGTAAGGTCACTGCAACCTTATTACCCCATGCGAAGGGACGTATTTGCAGAGGGCAACCTGCAAAGGTGCATTTTGTAAGTTGAAAAATCCTGTTATCATTTTCATCTCTTCTGATTTCAGCTGATGACAAAACCTAGCTAGGGGTTCAAAGCTCAGTTCTGCAACACAGACAGAAGTGAGCTTTCGTTGAAAGTGAGTGCTAGTACTTGCAAAAAGGAGCATGAAAGATGTGAAAACGCAATGGGCAAGGCATTACCTTGGGTGGAATAAAGCGGAGACTAGACCTAGGGAGATATGAAGGTTTAAAGTTGCCAGTGCTCCTCCCCTACATGTTGGAAGTGTGTAGATGCATTTGTCATTAGCGTGGCCGGAGCAAGAGAAAAACTAGCCCAGGCCACTACTTGCCTGGGCACTGGTGGGTGACAGAGCACTATGCTGTGAGAAAGGGACTTGGGCTGAGACGAGGGAAGGAAACAAGCCGGGAAACCCAACCGCTGGCAGGCCCAGAAAATGCTGAAGCGGCAGCTCAGTCCCATGGAGCAGAGAGCAGGGGGTTACGGAGCAGTCAAACGAGTCGCTGCAGCAAGGTCTGCTGCTGCTCTTGTCCCCTGAGAAGACTGGATACGTATCAGGAAGGTGATTTCTGAAACGAACATGCTGTTTCACACAAAACCCTCCCTGTGCATCTTGAAAAAAAATGCGAGGTCTCTCCAAGCTCCTCTCCAGCCCGTGTGTAAATCTCACAAATGCATCTGTGCTCAAGTGAAATCAGCTGAGGTGATAAACGTTTCAATAAATCACATGGCTGACTTCTTCTTTAGCGCACCCATTTACAATCTGTAAACAAACCCTGGCAGGTAGTAAACCAACAAACTTTGGTATGAAATTTTTTATTTATATTCTTTGAACACCTTTACAATGACGATATAGAAGTCACTGAAATGGTGTGGATGGCATTTTCTGTTGCTGTTGCAAACAAACCGGTTTGCTAGCAGTAATGTTGGAATGACATTGTAGGGCTAGGTTTTTAAAACCAGCTTACTTTACCTTGATTCTCATCCCACAGAAGAAAATGAGGTCAACTCTGAGAAATGCTGAGAATCCCGGACATGAGCACTATTGTTCCTACCCATAAAATATATTTCCTCCGAGGAGGCAATAAACCATTCCAGTATAAAGCACCTTATGCCAGCCTAACTTTGGACACTGCCCTATGCATCAGTGAGTATTGCAGCTCAGACCATGCACCACAGACCGCTTTAAGGGTCTGTTCAAGGTCTCGGAGAAAGTCTGTGGCAGAGTCAAACACTAAAATCCGTTTTTCTAATTTCTGGAGCACTGCTGCAAGCACCATTTTTACCAGCTTGTCACCCTTTCTTCAGTGTTTGTGTGTGGACACCATGTTAATTTATGATGCTTCTTTATGAAGCGTGTCTATAACAGCTCGATTTGTCACAGATGCAGAGGCAAAATACCACATCAGACTGAAGATGAGTTACTGAGATCATAATCTCATCCACAACTCAATCTCCTCAACTTAAAGGCAGTTAAGATCTACTTTAATAGCACACTTTTTAAAAAAAAATTAAAACAAGTGTGTTGTATGTTAAGAGCAGCGACAACTTTGATGATGTTTCTCTTGACAAAAAGCCACCCTGCAGTATCCCTTTTTCATTTTCAAAGCTTTTGTCTTACTCTATATTAGAATATTAATACATCAAAACCAGGATTGTCCTTCCAAAGACACAGCATAATTGTACTCGGTTTTAGCACCAGAACATCATTCAGCAACAATAAAACTAATTACCACAAGAACAGTTCACAGTCAGTGTGCCAACTTATATTTTAAAGTGTCACTAGCAAAAGTATACACATGTTTTTCTCTAGCTATTCCTTGAAATACACTCACTCCTTTTGTGCTCATTTCCCATGATTATTGGGGCAATTTCGTTTTATTCCTATAGTACCTCCAGAGAGCAAATTTAAATTCACAGGTTTGATACCCAAAACACCTCTCTCCAAATAGAAGTGTCTCCCGAGCTTTTTGATCACAAGCTATATCCATCCAGAAAAGGCATGAAATCCAAAACACAACAGAGCAATGCCATGTGATTGATGCTCTAGTCAATGTGCCTCCCATCTTAAGCGCTGAATTCTCACAGCAGAATGTTTGCCATAAATCCAGGGTTCAGGAAGAAGGGGGAAATTTTATTTAGAAACTCAAGGGTAGGAAATCAGGATTTTCTCACACCATTCTGTAAGCAGAAGGAGAGCTGAAACAAATCAAATCAATCATCCACCACTGAATTATTTAGTCAGAACTAGCCAGGACATATTTGGAACAGTATTGCTTTAGAGGTGAGGTTAAACTCAATGTTACTGCAGCCTGTGCTGTCAGGTGAGTCATATTTCTTTGGGCACTGAGCGGTTTGGTTTTTTTTCCCCATGACTAAAGTGTTTATACCCACTTCTTGTCAGTCAGCCACAGGGGATTGTCTGGCAGCTCTTGAAGCGCTGACTGACAACGTCAAGGGGGGCACGACTAATACAGTAGGAGCAGCCGTAAGGGAAAAAAAAATTAAACTTCTGCTGAGCCCATCTCTGATTATCCTTTCTCTAGGAATTAATGCTCAACAAGGCATTCATAAAAATCAGCTGAAAACTTAGGGCAAGGAACCAAGCAGGTGATTTCACTCAGTGCTCTGCCATAAAGGGCTCATATCACAAAGCAAAAAAGTGTTGCTGTTAAATCCCTACCAAAAAAAAAGTAGGGCAAAGCTGTTGGAAGAGAAGAGAACAAAGGGCTTGAATGACAAAAAAAAAAAAAAAGAAAAAGCAGCTTTTATTTTCTTTTTCCGTGAAACTACCAGCATGTTATCTCTCTCCCAAGATTTGTAACTGCTCCGTGTCACCCCACCAGCCCAGCCCAGAGCTTTTCAGGAGGCCAAGTGTAACACTGTGCTTCTTTTAATGTTCTTTACGCTATTCTGCTTGGGGGTTTGCCTCCAACAACAGAGAGGCTGAGAGGGCTGCGATGCCCTCGAGGCCAGGTGGGCAGTGGTCCCAGCGAGGGTCCCTCTGGAGCCAGCCAAACGCCAGACCACAAGCCAGAAGCAGGTTCATCTTGATGACTGATTTTCTGCTCTCCACACCACTGCCGAGCTCTTTCTGAAGCCTCCCCCTCTCCTTTCTATCGTGACACAAAGGCTCTTTCACAGGGAGGGGCTTTTCCAATTCAAGGGTAGAAAATCTGTGTATTCAGTGTATTTTTTGGACGGGGGGCGGGGGGAAATAAATACACACCACCTCAGTCATTCGCTCTGGTTTTGTCTGGCTGCCTAGCGAGCTTTCAAAGGAAAGCAAGTAGTCACTATAGAAACTGCCACATCATACAGTTGTTTAGGCTGCCTCTGAGATACGGAATACCTTTTTAATGAGACATTTGTATTTTTTTGCTGTCTTTAGGAAACACTCCACAGTAAATAGCTGAGCTTTGTTGTGTGGGTTTGTGTGTTGTTTTTTGGGTTGGGTTTTTTTTTTTTTAATTATTATTATTTCTTCAGGTTTGCTCTTTCACCATTGAATGGAGGACAACAAAGAAGGCTTTATTTGAAAATTCAGTTCCACAAGTGATAAATGAACAATAATATCGATTGTTTGAGCTTCATTTTTGCAGCAACATGAGTTCTTGTCACTGTGGAAGAACTCAGATTGCAGGATAGGTATAAAAAAAAAAAAAAAGAGTAGACAAAAATCGCTGTATTTAGGCAGTGAATCCACAGCTCATTGAGAAGAAGCAGAGGTGAATAGATCACATGGACTAACGTCCAGCAGGTCCCAGTTTGATGAGCAGAGGTTTGAATCTAAATATCTACAGAGAAAAAAGCCCTAGCTGTTTGCATTGACTGTATAGATAATTGAGCTGTCACATAAAATAAGACCTCACAAAAAAGCACTGATATGTGTAAAATACCTACAATCAGTGACATTCTCAGTAAATACATTAAGAAAAACACAGTATATATAACCTCCCAGCGATCATTCACCTTTAAACAACAGTGACCTGTTTCTATTTTATTATCTTCACGGCAATAAAGCTGAGAAGGTATAAGTCATTTGATGGCACAAACCCATTACACTTCCCCTTTGTCCAAATGCTCACCTCTCAGTACCCAGGTCTAGTTTTTCCTTTGTTTCTCCCCGCTGAAGTGATGGAGGACATTTGGCTGAAGTGGGTGCTGCCTGGACTCCCTCTTTTCCCACAGTGAATGACTTTTTTCTGCCAGGTGTTTCTTGGGGCATTTGCACAAATAAAAGCATTACGTATTCAGAGGTGTGGGATTATTTCATGATATGGGAGTGGATGTTTTCCACTCCTTCAGCACATCCTCTGGCTCAAAACAACCTCTTTCACCAACCCCAGTCTGCTCCCTCAGCCCCATGCCCTCCTGCTCCATCACACAGGCTCAAGCACCCTGGCTCATCCTCCCCATCCCTATTGCTACCTGTTCATCTTTCCCAGCCCCTCTCTACCTTGAAATTCTCCAGTGTGCCAGCTGCCCTTCTTGCCTCGAAGCAGGTTTTTTACTTTCAGCCAAAGTTGCAGGTCACCCTCTATACCCTCTCCCAGAGGGAGAAGCATTCCTGAAGCCAGGCACTTCATGCCCACATGGAGGGCATGCTGGAGGGCACAGGGGACAAAACTAACTGGCCCTCCCGGCCCCAGCTACCTGGGTGGCAGAGGTCTCAGGAGCTGGGCAAGGAGCTCAGATCAGTAGGTTTAAAAGCAAACCAATCAACCCAGTCACCCCCACACAGCTGGCAACAGCTGACCTAATTTGTGTCTCTGTCCTGCACAGAAACGCAAGCCTAGCAAGCTTGCATTTCTATGTTCCTCTCTTCCTTAGAGCCACCACAGCTCTCACTCTGCTGCTACCAAATCCAGGAAGGCCTCCTTTGGGGGTTTTTGTTTCTCCATTTTTGGTTTGGGTTTTTCTTTTTTTTTCTTTTTTTTTTTTTTTTTTATTTAAGCATGCCTTCATAACATACTATGTAGTCTAACTCCTGGAAAATTACTGTTAATCAGCCACAGGGGACTGGCCATGGTCTGAAGAATGGAATGAATTATGAAGTACACAGATCCTGGACCACTACCAAGCATTACTTCAGCAGAATTTTCAGTCCAGTTTTGAGTCAGACACTGGATAAATTCTACCCACCAGTGTAAACTTGGCCAGAGATACCTTTGTGTATCAGCCTGGCAGACCCATATTCAGATGTCTGCCTGCTACTAGATCTCAAAGTTACACAGACAGATGATAAATGGAGGCACTTCTGGTGGGCCAAAGGAGTCTGTTCACAGTCCAGTGCTATTTGATATATTTTCCTCTAGGTGATGACAAACATACGTCTGGAAAAGTTGGAAGATGAGGCAGAACTGGTGGAATGGTGAATAGATTGGGTCAAGACTACTATCAGGTCTGTATCCCAATGGCAAGACAACTTCATATTAGTATGTTGCATTATGTCTATATATATACATGCATGTAGGAATGAAGGCTACAGGACACACAAATGCAATCATAGTTTGGAAAGCCAGGATTCGAAAAGGTTCAGAGTCAACCAGGTTAATCCACTGACCCTGCCCTGTCAGCATGCCAAAAAAAAAAAAAAGTAATAAGCACAGGACCACGACCAGAAGAAGTAGGGATGTGTTACCCTGCAGCTGTATGTGGCATTTCGGCATGGGTTTAGGAAGGGGAGGTCCTGCTTAACCAACGTGATCTCTTTCTATGACCATATGACCTGCCTTCTGGATGCAGGGAAGGCTGTGCACGTTGTCTATCTGGACTTTGGTAAGGCCTTTGACACTGTCCCCCACAGCATTCTCCTGGAGAAGCTGGCGAATCATGGCATAGACAAGTGTACTCTTCGCTGGGTTAAAAACTGGCTGGATGGCCGTGCCCAGAGAGTTGTGATCAATGGGGTGAAATCCTCTTGGCGGCCGGTCACCAGTGGTGTCCCTCAGGGCTCAGTTTTGGGGCCAGTTTTGTTTAATATCTTTATCAATGATCTGGATGAGGGGATTGAGTGCACCCTCAGTAAGTTTGCAGATGACACCAAGCTAGGTGGGAGTGTTGATCTGCTTGAGGGTGGGAAGGCTCTACAGAGGGACCTGGACAGGCTGGATCAATGGGCCAAGGCCAGCTGTATGAGGTTTAATAAGACGAAGTGCCGGGTCCTGCATTTCGGTCACAACAACCCCAAGCAGTGCTACAGGCTTGGGGAAGAGTGGCTGGAAAGCTGCCCGGCAGAAAAGGACCTGGGGGTGCTGGTGGACGGCCAGCTTAACATGAGCCAGCAGTGTGCCCAGGTGGCCAAGAGTGCTGGAGTGTGTCCAGAGGAGAGCTACCAGGCTGGTGAGGGGTCTGGAGACCAGGTCACACGAGGAGAGGCTGAGGGAGCTGGGCATGTTTAGCTTGGAGAAGAGGAGGCTGAGGGGAGACCTCCTTGCCCTCTACAACTATCTGAAAGGAGGCTGTAGAGAGGTGGGTGTTGGCCTCTTCTCCCAAGTGAATAATGACAGGACCAGAGGAAATGGTCTGAAGTTGCGGCAGGGGCGGTTTAGGTTAGATATTAGGAAGAATTACTTTACTGAAAGAGTGGTCAGGCACTGGAACAGCCTGCCCAGGGAGGTGGTTGAGTCACCATCCCTAGAGGTATTTAAGAAACGTGTAGATGTGGCGCTTCAGGGCATGCTCTAGTGGCAGAGATTGTGCGTTGTTTGGTTGGACTCGACGATCTTAAGGGTCCTTTCCAACCATGAAGATTCTGTGATTCTGTGATTTGTACAGCCGCTATGGCATCCCACCCCTCTGCCCGGAGCCTCCATGATGGACACATTGCAGCACTGAAAACGGCTCAGAGGAAAATAAGGAGAACGGTCCAGGAAAAGCTATTTACAGTCTAGTCAATTTAGCCAAGGAAAGGTTAAGAGGTGACTTGCTTCCTGTCCAGGAGTAGCGGCATGTGGAGGTGATTACTACTAGCAAAGAGCTGTTCAGCAGGCAGAGACTTAGCAAGATCAAATGGCTAGAAGCAGAAGCCAGCTGAATTAATAGTAAAAAAAGAGCTCCTTTTTGAAAATCAGCAAATGTAATTAACCAATAGAGCAATTTTCTAGGCCAATGCTCTCACCTCAATGTTTTAAATCAAAAGTCCCTGTCTTTCTCTAATGACATGTCAAGAGTTAAGCTCTTGAGGTACGAATAATTTAGTTAAGTCCTATGGCCTTGTTACAAAACCATGACAGCAGCTGCAGCAGGTCTGACTTAGAGGTCCAAGTGACCTATGTCTCTCCAAGAGAGGCCAGGGCAGGTGCCCAGGGAGGGCTATGAGAGGGGCCAGACACAGCACAGTTCTTCCACGGTCCCCAGTCCCTGCGGTTGGCAGTGCCAGGAACCAGCCTGAAGAAAGCTGCACGTCCTTGGGGAAAGCTGATAACCTCTGATGTACCACAAGAAGAGGTGTGGCAACCAGCCCACTGGAAGCCAGCACAGACAAATGAACACAAGTGAAAAAAATGCCACCAAGACAAAGAGCAAACCAGCAAGCCTAGGAAAGGGATCCGAAGGCAGTGAGAAGTCTGGGAATGAGCACCCTCCCTGCTGAGACCTCAAGCCAAGGGCATTGCAAAGCTCAACCACTTTCCTCCTCCTCTGAGGCCACCAGTCAGCAGCTGCTGCCATGGTCCCTTGGGTCCTGTTTGCCCACCGGCAGCACTAGCATCACTCCAGACACCCAGCTGTTGTTACAAAGATATCAGACCATCTCCAGATGCTCCCTCATTTCTGACATCTTTCCTCATTCATGGTCTAGTGATACCAGTCATTATCACCTACAAGCTCTGCTTCATCAGGCCTCCATCTGCTCCCTATCACTGTCCTTATTCATTGTCCCGTTTTTCCTCCTTTTCCCCACACCTCTTAGTGATGTGCAGAGTGATGAAGGCTCCAGTATGCAAACCCTTAAGCACAACTTGTCGCTGTTGCCTGTCCACCAGGCCGTCTGTTGGACAAAGCCACGTTCCTTCTAGTAGCTGGAGTGTTTCTGACAGGCGTCTTCCCAACAGGGACTTCTGGCAAGGTGAGAGCTTAACACAGAGCTTCTGAAAAACCTAACATAACACATGCCACGAAAATACATAAAAAAGAAAATATAGTCAATGCCTGGGATAAGAAACTATAAATTATCCAGTGCTGAAAAAAAAAAAAAGCACAAGATAAAGAGGAAAGAGTTTCAAAACAAGAGCTACGCGAGAAAAAGATAAGGTTTAACAAACAAAAAAAGGGGGAAACTCAGACTTAGAATAAAAGCAAAAATGGGCGTTATAGATAACCAGGAGACTACAGCAGGTACCAAAATTACGGACTACTTCCTCTGTGCGTGCTGGGTTTGAGAAAAAGTTATGATTCTACAGGGAATGCAGGATTTACCATATTGGCAGATGTTGATTTTGAAATCAATCAGTGTAAAATTCTTGACCAGGTATCCTGTAAAAGTTCAACTTTTTGAGAAGAATATAAACCTTGTATTCTCCATTTTAAACAATTGCTGGTTTAGTGCTTGGTATGTTTTATATCACACAACATACCTGGGAAACATTAACAGCTGAGTGCCCTACTTCAATAGGTAAGCTGAAAGTTTGCAATATCCATATATAAACCCATCAGCTCTTCAGGGCAAAGACTGCTTGCATGTAAATGTGAAACAATATTGGGACTCTGTAATTAACTGGAGTAACAAAATGTTCTGCACAGCTCCTGATAGAGCAGGTAAATGCACCAAAGAGTTGTCCAGAAAACCTCTGTTCATGCAACATTATTTGTTGCAAAATGTTATCAGAAGAAAATTCCACCTCCATTAGGAAGGAGGGCATTTCGCCTTCCTTTTGCAATTGGCAGCTGTGTGTCTTTGGTTCAGAAGTGCATCACGCAAAACCATAAATCTCAATGACCAAACCATAGCTTTGTGGTTTTCTGGACAGCTGGCCACCAGCCCTCGCAGTAGCGGTGAATCCTGCCATCCACCACCAAGATTTTCATCACTGATCTGCACATTCAAACCTGCGTGGCGTTTGCAGAAGACCCTTCCACAGACAACCTCATGGCAGTAAATCCTGGGGGGTTTGTTAGTTGGGCTCCAAGTCCATCTCTGTGCCTGCTCAAGTGCCCTGTGCTACAGTCAGTGTGGGACGGAATCCCACCAGAGCCTACCCCACGTGAGTGAGAAACGACAGCCTCAACTGTTCACATCCCTGCAGTTAAAAGCCATGCAGTATCCTTCAGCAATTAAGAGACAGGTGGCCCTGTTTCTTGTAATCTGTGAAAGCAGGACACTCTCTATAGAGGGATGATAGGAGGCAGCTTATAGTGCAATTTCTGTTCCCCTTCACCAGTCCCAGAGGCCTTTAATTGCAGGCTGTACTCCACAGGGATTGCCTTGCCCGTTCCCTTAGTGAGGCAGGTGCTGTTTACCCTGCTCACTCTCCCTCAGGATTTTTCCTAAAGGAAAATAACTCTGTAGCAGCCTCCTTGTTCAAAGCCAGTAGGCAACATGTTGATGAGGCTATGAGGATATGTGATCCTGTCTTTGTCTTCTCTCTTATCAGTTTGAGAGATGCTTTAGCTGTATCTAGCAAGTTATAGTCTGTAGGTATCCACAGCTGCTTCCAACAGGCTTCCCGAACTGCACTTCATGTCAGATCCTGGGCTGTGCGCATTGCCACGAAGGCAGCCTAACGTGGGTTTATGAGACTGCACCCTTGATAGCTTCATTAATATTCTTTATAGTAAACTCTGTTCACCCCAGTGTAACAGCAGTTTGAGAATTACTTCCTCTGTGCATGCTGGGTTTGAGAAAAAGTTTTGATTCTACACGGAATACAGGATTTCCCATTTTGGCAGATTTGTATCTTTTCCCTTTTTGAAATCAATCAGTGCAAAATTCTTGACCAGGTATCCTGTAAGTTCAAATTTTTGAGAAGAATATAAACCTTATGCTTTCCAGTTTACACAATTGCTGGTGTAATGCTTGGTATGTTTTATATTTGTATGTCTGAGGGGCTGTTCAGCTAGTGGCAGTACCTGGTACTGTGTTTGTAGAAAAAGCTATGTGCATTGAAGAAGCAGAACTCTTTAAAGGGAGAATTGTTTGTTTCCATTTCCCATTGAAGCAAACTACAGTCCTTTATGCAGAAATCTTTCTTACTAAGAAGTGTTCAAAAAGTTTTTTATAGACTTTTAAAACATAAGCCTTTAGGAATTGAGAAACCTCCAACATGCCTGATTGAGAATCTCATGCAGCCCTGCTCAGCTGGTTTACAAAGAATCTCCTTGATACTGAGCAAAAACGTGCAAAGAATAATTTCTAAACATTTTATTCAGATATCAGCTATTACTTATTTTTGTCCTTTGAAACTGCCTTGTTCTTTGAAACAAAAACTTTCTCTCTGGAAAACTTATGTTTCTGCTGAGGAAGCATCAAAACAAAGACGGTAAGGAATTTCAAAAAATTATTGCTGCACCAGGTTAGACCAAATCTTCACCTCACCTTGTGTCCCACCACTGGCAGCTGCCAAAAGCCAGTGCTCGGGGCAGGGCAGAGCAAGTGTGTCGTGAAGCTGCCCCTGAACACTGCCCCAGCAACAGCCGGCAGCCCAGGACTTCCTCAGCCATGGCAGCTGGGTTTGTAATTAGCAGCTCCCGGTGGGTTTTGCTTTGAGAAGCTCAGTGCCTTTTACATCACTGTGGGATTTTAGCACCTAACCATACACCCTGCCCGGGAGTTCGCTGGCTCAGCCACAGGTTGCGCGAACATCCATGCTCCTTCCTGTGGCACAGCACATGATGGAAAAGGCATCATGCGCTGTGGTTCCTCTCCCCATGCGCCCAGGATTCTCGGGTGTCTACGGAGCCCTCTCACATCCACCCTGTCAGCTCCTCTCCAAGGTAAAAACCTCTCATTCCTTGGGCAGAGGCTGTGTCTTGCCTCTGGTCGTCCCCTGCCCACGGCTGGGCTTTTTTGACTTCTGCCATAGTCCCTTTGAGACTCAGAAATACAATTGCACAGACCATCCAGCACGTGGGCACACCAGGGATTTACACAGCATCACAAGTATATTCTTCCTATCCTCTTTCTTAGTAATTCAATTTGCTCTCTGGACTGCTCCTGTTTTTTATGCTTTCACAGATCTAGTACAGCGTCACGATCTCATTTCCAAGTGGACATAGCAGTAGTGTCTTCACTCCAGAAACTAAGGGAAACTGCCCCTTCCCCATGAAAAGTTTCAGTTTCGACAATCCCTCAGAATTTAACGAAAAAAGGGAGGCTCTGCTGAAAAAAACCTCCCAGCTGGATCGGGGAAGAAAACTCTTATCTTCCAGAGGCATCAGGTTAAACTGTGAGGCTCGCTGTCAGCTGATCTTTCACAAGGCTAGTTTCTACCCGGAGCAAGGCTGTGTGAGAGAGCTGTGCTCCTCCCAGCATCGCCCGGCAAAACGGGTTCCCTGTGCAGGGGCACAGCTCCTGTCTCTCCCACCATGCCCCTGCCAGCACCGTGCCCATCATGGCGCTAATTAGCCCACAGCATGATTAGCCAGGTCAGACAGATCAGCATATAGTAAATTGAGTTCCAGAGGCTATTAAACCCTGATACTCCAGTCAACCTTTAATTAAAATCTTTATAAACACAAAACATCCTCTCTCAACAAAATGCACCAGACAAGACACAGAAAGCTAATTGGCCTAGTAAAAGTTAAGGATTAAGAAACAGTGATAAACAGAAGCAAGGACAGCAAATGTTGTTTTTATGGTAGCCTGCCCTTAGTTTACAGTCAGGAGACATCAAGAGGAATGCTGCAGTATCTCCAGAAGTGGGTTGCTTTTGCTGTAAAAGGTGAAAACAGTAACTACAGTTTAGCCAATAGGTCAAGCAAAAACAAATATATTTGAATGGGTAAGTGAAAAGAGTAACACGGAGCATTTCTAAAAATACTACCGACATTGATAGAAAGACATGAGCTAGCAATTTAGCAACAGACAGGGGAGTCAGCGGCTCCTGATTTCCAGACCCAGCATCCTTTGTGGGCTTCAGCAAGCCAAGCACGGTATCGATTGGAGGTATTTAAAAGACTCTCCAATTTCAGTGGTTGCCGTATAAATCAACAAGTTTTAGCAAAGTCCCTC
This sequence comes from Rissa tridactyla, assembly GCF_028500815.1. NCBI lineage: Eukaryota > Metazoa > Chordata > Aves > Charadriiformes > Laridae > Rissa > Rissa tridactyla. Next base: position 58,694,011 of record NC_071497.1, on the reverse strand, counting down.
ATGTACTTTCAGGAGTTTCTGGCACGTCTTCATTTTATGTAAAAATAGCAGACCACTTCCACTGGGCATTTTTTGAATTTTGTTTATTTCAGTTTAGGTAATGAGGAACATTATTAGCATCTTGGCAGTTTTGCTGTGGTTGTTGTTGCTAGAGAAATAAAAAGGAAATGAACAAATACTAAGCTGTCAGTATCTGGGGACTGTGTCATGCTCAAGAGATAACACTGTTCATTACCTTGTCAGATGCATGTTTATGAAAATTTGTGCATGTTTCTAAACCCCAGCAGAGATGACAAATACAGTTCAGGTTGTGACTTATTTGACCTCTGTTGTAAAGGAGACATCACGGAGCAGGGGATGAGCCCTGCCCTCGTGCATCCCGCAGACTTTCCTGTCCTTTTTGCAAGGGTGGGTGGACTCCGGGCCTGAACCCTCTTGTCCTGGTGGAGTTAACCTTCACCAGCTCACCAGCTGGGCTGACATGACAGGCCTCAGTTTGACCCTGCCTTCATGCCATCTTTGACTAGAAGCTCATAGCTGTATTTTACTTAAAAGACTCAGGCCAGATACCCAGACAAACAATACTGAGCAAAGGGCTGAACATGTGGCTCATCAGTGGTCATCCATCACCCCAGATGCACATTCTTACCTCTTGCTCTAAGTGCAAGGTGGCTTACATCTACCACAGGGCAAGCCATTACATGTGCCTGCAACCACTAAAATCTCTCTGAGGTTTGTATTAATTTCTCAAAGCATCTATTTATAGCTGAAAAATAATCTCTGTATTTTTAGAGACGCATTTGCTGGACACTTTTAGTGACAGCAGTCAGAGCTAAAATAGCCATCTGCTTAAAAAGACAGGGAGTTTTTTCCATACCCCTCAACCGAGACAGTATTTTTTGCACATATTTAAATTCCATCTTAAGAGCACACAGTATGCAGAAATTGCAGGTGTCTCACTTCAATCACATCTGTGCAAAGAGTGTGCCAACTCCTGCTCTGAAGGTAGCTGTGGGCAAGAAGTGTCATCAAAAGCTGGAGAGAAAATTGTCTGATGGGTAAAGAATAACTTAGAGTAAAAGCAAGGTCAAAGCTGAGGTGCCATTATCGTCACATCTGGGATACTTCTTACTTTGCAATGGGATATTTTAGTATGTCTTGTAGCAAAAGCCTGATGTTGTGAATCCACATGTGTTAGCTTGCAAAAGGTGATGGGACAATTTTTCTGAGAAAGGTGTGAGTTCTAAGCAAAAGTCTAGAATTTTCTAACATTTTGTGTCAGAGCTGGATGGACACATGTTTTCATCACAAGGATGAAAAAGGCAAGAGAAATGGCTGATTATATTATCAGGGATAAAGTATGGGAAAAGGAATTTTTTTCTTTCTTCTGGATTTGCCTGATGAATTGGCTAAAATTTGCGATGATAGGTGCTTAAATACATAATGTGTTATGCATGAAAATAGGCATAGATTTTAATCATGGTGTGTTGTCGCTGCTTTCCATTGTGAGGTACTTGTAGGTTTTAAGGTTAAGTCCTAGAGAAAAAGTACTGGATTTTAATTTATTCCTACTAGAGGATGAAAGTCCTTGGTTACTTGGATCTAATTTGAAACATTCATGTTTATTAACAAATATCAAGAAAAAAAAAAACAACATGTAAAGAGGAGGTAGACTGGAAACAGTGGAAAACAAGAAGGGCAGCAAACAACCACGTCGGTTTAGGAAGTAACTGAAAAGCAGCACCAAAAATAGAAACTAAATAGGATGGGAGACTCTTAAGTGACTTTAGAAGGTTACACAGTGAAAATCTTAAAGGTAGGTCAGTCCCAAATACTTGTCTGAAGGGGTGCTTTTTGCTTCCTATATCTTTGCCATAGGTTTTTCTCCTCTCTCTCACCACTGCTATGCTAATAAGAGACTAGCTCCTGTCACTTTGTTCCTGTCACTGACCCTGACCCCTCTTCTTGTATTCCATATATTCAATGTAATTGAATGAATCCCTTTTTACGGCGGGACCTGAAATATTGCCCATTGGGGATTACTTTCACTTTTCTTCTCTCGTTGTAAACTTAGCTAACATGTCTTCGCAGAGGACTTTCCCATGACAAAAAAAGACATAAAAATTATGAAAGTAAATGAACAAACGCCTGGATGGAGAGCTTCACACGCGGATAACCACCTGGCTTGTCTTCATTAAGTGGTTCATGCCAGTGGCAGTTGTAAAAGCTGATTGATTGAAGTGAGAGTGATTCTTAGCAGTCAAGGTGCAGGCGTTAGATGGACTGATTTCAGAGGCAGTTCTGATGTTGCTATGAAGGCATCATTTTTAGATGATTGATAGATAAATAGACAGATATAAATAGATACTCTTTCTGTGCTTGTATTTGAGTTATTTCCATCTGTGGGTGGATGTGATCTTGGTTCATCACTTTCACTGTCGATTAATTTCTGCACCTCAGAAAACTTGAGCAAACGTGTTTTTGTGAAGTCAAAGAGAGACAGAAAGCCTACTACATGCTTCTCCACTATTTCACGTTATCCTCTTTCCTTGCTGTCTTGGGGAAACCTTCTTCCCTAATACACACAAAAGATTCAATCTTCCTTGAGAAACTCAAGCCCATTGCCCTTGTCTCACAGCAGCATGAACTCTCAGATTGAAAAATCAGAAGTAAAACCTGTAATTCTGCTGCTAAGACATCTAGCTGCTGCAGATATGTTACTGCTCTGAAGCAAAAATTGCACACCTACCCTGTATCTGTGATTTGTCTTCAGCTGCATTCAGAGTGTTAAAATCCAGCTCCACAACTATGAGCTGGCAGATCAGAGAGAGGGTGAGCCTTGTGTGAAGAGCAAACATCTGCCCCAGGAAGCCTCTCTGTTAGGGACATCTATTTGAACGCACAAAGTCCTGGGGAGAAAGATCAGTTTGCTGTACGCCTCCTGCACTGAGGACTGTAGATCAACAAAACCAGAAAACATGTGTGAATTTAACTTGTAAACAATGAAGAGAAATATTTTCTGCATTTAAGGTCTGAAGCACAGTGGCATGGCTCATAGGTTCAAATATCAGAGAACCACAGAAGAACTGGCTGGGCTGGTACCCTGGAAATCTTTCCTCTAACCTTCCACTTGAGGCAGGACTTTCTCCAGCTCTTTGACAGGTTGCTGGGGCTCTTTGCCTAGCCAGGCCTTGAAGGATGGAGACACCTCTGTGGGCCACCTGTGCCAGCGCTGCGCCACCTCTTGGTAAGTAGGGTGCCTGCTCTGAGCTCTTAGGCTGCCACGCTGCAGCCTCTTCTCACCATCTGCTGCTAGCCAGATGCTCTCAGCCCCACCACTTTGGCAGCCACCCCTTGCACAACTGCAGGCAACATTTAGACTGTACTTTAGACTCCTCCTTGCAGACCAAGTGAGCAGAGCTCCCTCAGCCTGTCCGTGTGCCTTAGGACCTGAAGTCTCAGAGGGTCTTTGCTGGACCCTCACCAAGTTCCTCACATCTCTCTTGAACAGGTGGATAAACCCCCTGCAGAGTATACCCCCGCAGCCATGAAGAGGGAGGTCATTACTCCCTGTGGTGTACTGGCCATGCAACCCAGTACATGGTGTGCTATCATCATTCAGTGCCCACTGGAAAGCACAGTAGGAAAAATCTGACAGAAAGGAAGATATTTAGCAGGATTAAGAGTTATTTTCATGCAAGCTGTATTTGCTGATGAGGATGTTCCCTGCTGTTGTTAACTACTTTAGAATCATAGAATGGTTAGAGTTGGAAGGTACCTTACAGATCATCTAGTTCCAACCCCCCTGCCATGGGCAGGTGTTGCGTGAAAAGGGCAAAGCGGTTTTGGCAGAAGATAAACCCCCTTGCGTTCTAACACTCCTCACCGAGGTGGGAGGCTAGGTGCGGCTAGGTTTAAATTCTGAGTGATGCCCAATTCAGCACTATCAGTCCAATCGCATTTAATATGTGTTAAACTACTATGATTTGGATACACTAACAGTGGACTGCACCTTCAGTCTAGTCGTGCTCCTGAACTAGCACGACCACTCTCGAGCTTTTGGTCGTGTTCAGTGAGAAACCGAAACGACTAGCTACTTAAACAGTGCAGTTTATTTAAACAACAGATATATAGGTTCTTAGGATTGCTGGTGATAAATACACTGTCTGCAAAGCACGTGCAAATGAAACTATACAAAACGTGCAACACAGTTATAAACTGGCTATAAGTGTAGAAAAGAGAGTCTCTAGAGAAATTTCTAAGTTTCCCGAGGAAGCACTCGGTATAATCAAAGACTTACCCAAAGGTGTCCCTATGGGGGGGACGAAAGGCTCAGCCCGTCGACTGATCCTGGAAGTCAGTGATGGAATTCTTTGCTATGGTGTCTTCCCAGGGTATCCCCCCTCTCTTGGGCTATTTTTATACTATTTGTTATCTTCAAGGTGGAGTTTGAGTGATTTCAGTCATACATACTTTTATTATGATTGGTGTAAAATTCTCTCGCTTCACAATTAAAGGTATAGTTTACGAGAAATTCAGGGCGCAGACTCAAGAAGGAGTGGTCGCACCTTGGAGGCGGGTAGCCGTCGGGATGGAGGTGTGTTTTGGTATTATAATGAGATTATAATGAGCAAAGTTCGCACAACGGACAGCATTTCATCAAAATTTGACAAAACGTTGGCTCCGAGTATTGAGCGGGCAGCTAATTGGCAGTTTATCTGTTTCATGGTATCATCCCATTCCCGTATCTGCTATACATCATAAGGTAGAGCCGTGGAATAATTGCATCCCGTCCCATACCTCATGTAGCTTATCAGGGAACCACAGGTGCTGTATCCTTCATGCCAGCTGCGGCTATTTTCTACCTCAGAAGCCTCTTGATTTTATACTTTTCCTTAATGTGTGAACAATGCTGTACTTTTGTATTTTTAGCCAATTTAGTATTTATTCCACAGCAGGGACACCTCCCACTAGACCAGGTTGCTCGAAGCCCCATCCAGCCTGGCGTTGAACACTTCCAGGGATAGACTTTCCTCCCAGAGTTCACCGGACAAGACAACGACAACAAACTGCCTTTACAGAAGTGAAGAGGAGTGTGGGAATGTACACAGTCCTCTAAGACTTGTAAGAATCACAGGTAAAACCATTCGCATCTATCTTTCTGCTGTATTTTTGAATCATTGTTGAACATGCATTTGATATGACTGCTAAAAAACAAAATTCTCAACCGGGCAGTGCTCAGGGGAGTCAAAATTACAAGGGCATGGGGAATTACAATCCACAGCTGAAGAAAAAATGCCACCTACAATTGTTTTTAAAGATTTGGTTTAGAAAAGGTATTTATATATTACTCTAGTGAATGAACCCTAACTGGTGAATTACTTCAATCTCAGAGGCTGGGGGCTTTGGAGTAGAATAGAGGGAGCTTGGAAAGCACTGTTTGAAACATTTACATGCCAGAGGTGCAGGAGGCTGCCGTTCTCAAAGGCAGAGCTAGGCTTTCTCACACATGCATTGGCATTGGACATGCTTACAACTTTTCAAAGTCTCAGCATGTCTCCAAATAATATGGTACAAGTGATAGGAAAAGATCGCGGTATTTCATTATCTTCAGCAAGAGCTCATGAAGATTCCTATGATAATTGTGCAATTCCTGTGTGTTGCTGGTTGACCTTTGTTGTTGCCTGGCAAAACCAGCAGCCCTGATTGATGTGCAGGTGCTATTCAAATGAGATATAATCACAGTGTTTGCGTTTATGGAAGACCTGAGCACCAGCAGCAAGACATAAAACATTTGATAGTATTTTTCAGGCATGCACTCATGGTAGGTGTTACAGCCTCGCTGGAGAAAAGCCTCCCCATCAAAAGCAATTCATCAAGACAGAAAAAATCACTTCCTTCATTCCTCATTTCAGCAGAATGTGGATGTGACGTCAGCTTGTCAGCTGCCTGGGCCCACATGCCAGAAGTGAGCATGTCACAGTTGCTCTGTATCCAGTCTGATATTACCTGCCGTAAATGAAAGGCTGCTGGGTAATTCTTTGAGCGAGTGTGTGTATCTGTGGGGGGGGTGTGCGCGCACACATATGCAAACATTCACTAGATACATGCACCCATCAAGCTTATGAGTCCAACAGAAATATTTTCAGGGCAGAAAGAAAGGTGCTTTCACTTGAAACCCTCATCTTCCTGTGTTTGCAGTTTTCTGAACGAAATGTAAGATTCAGGATGAACGTTTCACATTTAGAGTCTCATCTCTGTAGATTCTTTTCCCCCAGACATGTCAGTAAGATTTCACACAGTTCAGAAAATGACTTTGCACCACTTAAGCAAGTTCTTTAGATTATTTCTCCTGTTGACTTCAGCTAAATTTAGATTGTAACTTCCTTTCTAAAAGACTAACGTCCCTCGATCATTGAGGATGGCTTATCAATGCTTCTGTAAGTCAGGGCTTATACACCTACAACAGATTCCCTAAAATCAGTGCTTATGAAAGAAATCCACTTGTTCCTGAGGAAAGGACAGTGAAAAACATGAAAGAGAAGAAAACTGGGACAACAATGAGGAAAGGATACCCACACATCACAGCCAGCGCTCAGGGGCTTCCACTGTCACCTATTAGGGGAAATAGGGAAACATCTGACAGCAGCATGGGCTTGCCTCGCTGCAGGCACACCAAGAGCTGCTCGCAAAAGGTGGTGAGCCCAGCGGGCTGAATACCTGTTATCTGCCACATGGAAGAAAGGGATCCTTTGCTTGAAGGAAGTGCACATTTAGTACAGAATAAAATATCTTGGGGCTTTTGAAAATAGTTTTAGCTGGGGTTTTTATGACTCAAGGGAAGTACGCAAGTGGATGTCAAATTTTGTGATTCTGATATGGCAGCACTGGCCACTTGCTCTAAAAGAGAGCTCCACATAGACCCTCGATATTTTTGTAAAGTATTCATCCTGAATTCGCAATATTTTCAAGTTAGAAGGTGCAACGTGCTGGTGCAAAGGAAGTTGTTGCTCAGTCTGTCATCAGCATCATTCATGTGTCAGGATTGTGCTCTATACCGTGCTGGTTACTTCTCAGAAATCATGGCTTTACCCACCTACATGGATAATCACAGCCTTTTAGCTCCCACAACAGGAACCTTGTTGGTCCGGGGAGCAGCTTGCTGATGGACTCATAAAAGAGCAACAGCACGTAGCATCTCAGACAGCCATAGCATCCACCCCCCGCCCCGTGGATTGTCAGGTATTAATTAATAGACTGCTAAACACATTTTAAATTTAAGCTAGAGTTGGGATTTAGATTTTATTTTACTAGTACTCTTTTGTTGCTAGACTTTAAACTAGAAGCTTCAATTTTTGTTTTATCGAGGGAAGAACCAGCACTCACATCTGGGGTTCCTGAAGAAAGGTATACTAAGGTGCAAGGGGCACATTTAGGGTGCCCTGCCTCCATGAGGGCGGTGAAGTGAAGCCATATGATCCCCAAAATACTTTCAGTGGATGAAAGCGCTGGGGCTTGAGAGCTGGTAAGGAGTGAAGGACAGGTGCAGGAATACCAGCAGATGCTGACTTTCAGGCAGGATTTCCCCCAGGCAAGCATCACCTCACTAGAAGCAAATAGCCAGCAGACACACCGTGACTCCAGGCAAGAACTGAAGCTTCACATCTGGGCTCTGATTTCTATAAAATGAATTTAATATTCTCTCTGGTCTACTCTAAACATATGCATATCAGTAAAAATACGAATGATTAAAGTGGGTGTAGTCTCCTTAACACAAATTACATGGGCCCTTCTCTGTGCAAAGCCAAACATCGCTGGCATGCTGCAGTTATGTAGGGTTTACCTCAAAGCATGGGGAGGGGGGAGAGAGAGAGCACGTGCGAGAGCTATCTATCTGTGGAAAAAAATCAGACATTTTGTCACAGTCCAAGAAATCATAGCCCTGCTCAATAGAATGAAGTATGCCTAACAAACTATCAGAATACTACTTAAAATAAAAATCCAGGCAAATAGTACCACGTTTCACAACGACAAAGATTGCATAAACCTTGTTTTCTTTTAATAATAACGGATATTTCTGAATAACACCCTTTTAGCTGCCTGCTATGCCTATGCACACTCAGACCAGTGATTATGAAGCTATTTTCCCAGCAGGTGACTTTTCAGTAAGTCATTCCTGTGTGAAATCTCACTTGTAAATGAGGAAGTGGGTCTATATGGCCGTAAATTTGATGGGTGACAAATTGCTGGTAGTGTTATTCCAGTGGTTGCTCTCTCTACGCAGCCCCGGTATGTGACAAAGCATGACACATCGCTTATAGATTCAGTGCAATAAAGTGTAAATAATTGAAAGCTTTTTGATATTATCCTGTCTTCTTTAAGCAGGTGTCTTCAATAATTAATTCATTTGTATCTTAAAAGTGTCTTGCTCCGTATCTTCAGTCATTTCCACATTTTTTCTTATAAATCGTGGGATAGCATGATCTGATTTGCACATACATCCCTTTTCCCTGTTGTGTTACTGTATGTGTGCTCTGGCAGTTTTTCTGTCTCGTACTGATCGTTTTCCACATCACATGTGAATTGCCACATCTACTGCCTCTAGTAATCATTGTTAGCAATAATAGGTAACAGAGTTACAGTGTTCAGTATTTTAATTAGGATTAGGATTCAAGACCTGCAGTTTCTTCCTTCCTCTTACTGAGTGTGTGCTGGCTGTCCCTGGAGAATTCAACCTGCCCCTCTGGGTGCTGCAGAGCATCACAGCCCTGATGCCCAGGTGACATCTGACATAGGTAACATCCTTCATGAGACCAGGCTGGCCCCTGATTCGTTAACCTCACTTTATATTCTATGACCTATTACAAAAATCTTTTTAAAAGGTTTATTAGTTTTCTTGCGAAATGTTATCAATTTTTAAACTTATAGATTTTGTGGGACAGCTTTTTCAGGCTAGAAAACGTGTCATTACAGGCTAAAAATATGTCACCTACCATCAGTAGACATAAATATTTCCTTCCTTCACCATCATTATTTGGTTTACTGGGCCTGTTCATGCTCCTATTTCAGTCGCCAAAATCTGCTGCCTAACTGAATAAGGACGGGCTCAATCCCTGAAAGTTTCTTTTAAAACTTTTTGATTTTTTAGGGTATTTTTGCTATGCTTTTCAACCACCATTGATTGATTTGGTTGTGTGTTTCTTTGAACAGAAATATTACACTGGTTTAGTACTTCAGAAATACCCTTTCTCTGAATAGGTTCCTTTTGCTGAAGCTTTTCTCGTTCTTAAAAAACTGTTTCCAAAAAAGCATGAAGGAACAATACTGAAGAGGGTAAATTGTGGAGACAGTGGGTAGGAGGCTCAGACTAAAAATGGTTCTAAAATAAATTCTGTTAGGAAATTGATTGCTCCTCACACTTTGTAATTAGCACTTTGCTAACCTTTGGGAAAAACAGACCCAGAGCAAGGCAACATTCAGCTTGCAAAGGCCGAAATAGAAGGCATTCATTATTTTCCTGAAATGTCTCATTTACATTTTTACTTCATTTCATATTGTGCATTGAATATTTCTGTAATAGTTTACCATTGTGGTCATTCTGTCATACTGTATCAATCTATCCAGGTCTGTGTGTTTGTTTATATAGATGTGTGCATGTGATCTAGCTTACACAGGTACTTTTACGCGTCTAAACACATTTCTCAAATAAGGCATATCAGAAACAAAACAAACAGTTAATTAAGTAAGTACATATCACACAGACTGAATATAAAAACTCTATCAATTATTATTAATATATGTAATACATATGTTTCTGACACATATATTTTCTCTGATGTGGCACCTTTGTCCACGCCGATCTACAGGACCAGACAGCAATGTCTTTCTTTCATGATCTTTTTGGGGCCAAGAGGGTCGATATTTTAATATTTATCGCATAAACTGTGATGTTTAATGTATAATTCACCAAAATAGACCTATTTTTATGGGTAGAGCATTACTCAACTTCTCCCAGACTGGTACTTTATTTACTAAATGCAGACTGAAATGCATTAGTTTTCAGTAAGATCTTGATTGTGAATTGTAAGACCCTTCAAAATGCACATTTTTGTAGTGTTAGCTGCGGTGCCTGTGCCAATGAGTATATGTCCTTCAGCACACACAGGTATTTCTATATGGCTGAACGCGTTCATGAAATGTGCCACCTCAAACACTACGTATATGATCTGCTAAGTGAGGGCATCATTTGCCTGGTGTCATGATCTCCAGAGGTCCCTTCCAACCCCTATTATTCTGTGATTCTGTGACTTTCTTGCCTTATCCTGGCAGCTTTTCTAGATCAGAGGTGTCCCCTGCTAGCTGTCTCAAATGCCTACTGTTTCTAGAATATAATTATAAATGAATATTACTAATATCACTAAGTAAAATATTTCCTGACATACATTGCTGCAAAAAATCAGGTATCACAAAGTAATAAACATGAAGCAATGAGAGTGAAGAAAATCAGTACATGTCAACACTGAAATAGGACCTGAGATGTAGACACTTTTGTAAAAGATACCTTCATCAGGGATCCAAAAGATCTTGCTCACATGTCACATAATCCTCTACAGAGCCAAGATGAACTGCAACAAGGGCTTTGAAGTGGTCCATTTTTTTGCATTTATCACCTAAAATATTTGTATTGGTCTTACAGACATGGCGATCCTGAACCAAAATCAGAAGCAACGTCCACACCAGACGGAGTCTGATCATTTATCACTTTTCTTTAAGCAACACATGGTGGAGGGGAGAGAAGTTATTGATTCTGTTGCTTTTGCACGCAATTACATTGACTAGTAGCATAACATGAGTGAGAAAGATTGCTATCAGCATCACCTATTGAACATCCAGCATAAAGCAGTTAATTTTGCGCAGAAGTCATGAAGAAGAGCGAGAGGGAAAGCAATTGTCCTAGCAACCCACTACACTCCCCAGAAGACCAAGGCCCTTAGGGGCTACATGGCAGTGTTGGCTTTGAGTTTATGCCATTTTGGAAAAGATTACCAAGCTGTGCCGTCATCGGTCCAAGCTTTGCTGCACTGTTGCTACACAAAGTCATTTGTGGCAGCAGGTCTGCAGGCTTGATGGGGAGGGAGAGGGATATTAGCCTCACAGGTAGAGTTTGCAGTTTTGCAGCTTTAGTTTGCAGCTTTAGAGATGCTTCAGAGGTAGTCTTCCACGCTGAACAGAAATGTTTCCGTGAAAAGTTTGTTACCATGTACAACCAGTGTGCTGGGGCAGGGCCCCAGAAGAAGCCTCCCTGTAAGATGAGCACCATGCACACAGGGCTACCCAAACTCACCATCATTTATTTCACATTACATCTTTATATGAAGCTTGTATAAGAATTAAACTTGCAGCGTTTATAAAAGAAATTATCAAGTGTACAAATGAGATCTCTATCATCAGAGACAGAAGAGGCCAGGAAGAAATAAGAAATATAAGCAATGCTTAGCAAAGCTAAAGACATGAAGCAGAAACGGCTGTCCCAGCATCCAAACAGCCAGGGAAGGAAAACAGGAATGGGAAATTCTATTGTGAGTGAAGGGAGCTATTCTGGAGGCAATGCAGTAAAAGCGATGTCGTGCCACCCCTGCCTGTCCCCTGGGTTTGCCAGCAGCCTGGATTTCCTCGGCTGCGAGTCACAGGTAGACGGGGTGGTGGGGAAGGCCCTTCTTGGTAAGTGCAATCCTGAGGAAGCTCTCTGTTTCCATACCTGTTTCTGTGATTTCTAGCATAAATTTTGACCCTTTTTGATAGAAAGCAGCATACTTAGTCTTTTCTCTCTGTCATTTGTGCCCAGGAAACTGAACACAGAGTGCTACACACTCAGAAGGTGGCAAATGTGTCAGCAAGGAATGGATGGCTTGTGAGGTGCCATGCACACTCTGCAGGTTCAGGAGACCCAGCAACCCTACAGAGCAGTCCTTTACCAACCTGTAAGGCCCTGGCTGTGGGCTGGTAAAAGCAAACATCAAGACTGGAAGGAGATCTTGAGCTTCAGCAATATGCCCTAACTCATCACAGTTACCTACAGAAACAAAATCTGACTTTACACTGCTACTGGTTTCTGGGCTTTAAAAGCAAAACCAAGAGTTTTGCTTGCACACACTACAGTTCAGAATGCAAATGCAAAAAAAAGGCAACACACAAACAACCAACCCTATATTGTTCACAGTACTTATAAAATGATGTGTTTGATGGATAGTCTCCACACATACAGTCACAAAATGCAGTAGGGACTGCAGGTGTGGCAAAACAGGCCGGTTACCCTCTTTGGGTGCTGCCCAGAGGATCTGTGTACCTCTGTGTACCTCCGAAAGCTGCCTTACCTTCCAGCTGGCTTCTGATGTGACCTTGGGCAAGTAACTTAATTCCTCTCCGCCTCAGATAGCGGGCTGTAAAATTACACTCTCATTCTAAATCCTTTACTGACCTTGTTTATTAACACTGTAAATTTATCAGAACAGATGCTGTTACTTGCTATCTGTTTTAACAGCAGGTAGCAAACACATAGCCTGACCTCAGCTGGAGGTCACATGTGACCCACCATGTTGTGAGAAGCAAGGAGACATGGGGTGTATCTTATCAATAGGAAAAAAAATAGCATTTATCACTCTCTGGTCTCACACTTATGCATTAATGAATTCAAAACAGGGTACAAAACTGTTCAACAGCACATTAGATATGCATGGACAAGATGTATTTCTCTGGGGCTTTCTGCATTTATCTCTAATATGGAGAACAGAAGACAGTGGCTTTGACTTCTCCAGTATATGGGGATATTTATTATACTCAATTCTTCTATTTCAACAGCAGCTTCAGTTTGGCTTGAATCCTCTATTACATGACTTGTCTTAGTTCAAAGAGCTGTAATGCACTAGTAGTCCAGGTCCTTGTACTAAATTTAGAGAGAATATCCAATACTGTAGTGCCGTTGTCTTGTCAAAGGCAGAAAAAAATATCCCCATATAAAGCAGAATATTACCATACCTGTGCCGGTTAGTTTGACTGAGGATGGAGGCAGTGGGTGGCTTCTGACAGTGGACACCAGTGGGACAACCAGTGGCACAGCATTTTACAGCTCCAGAAAAGCAAGTCCCAGCACTACATAGTGAGCACTCCCTTGTAGATACATGCAAGTGGCTTAGTTTGTGTCTTTTTATCAGAGTGGTCACATCACTTCGAGCAGGTAGCAAAACCCTTTCTCAACTGCAGAGTCTTCCAGACAGTGTGTCCTGAGCCAAGTGCTGCTCCTCTTTTGCTGCTGTATATTCCTAATCTCACCAAGCCAGAGCAGCCTTTGGTCCCTAGACCTAGGTTGCTCTCACACCTCCGATTGACAGCACTACGCAGAAACTTAGAAACATATCCTCTCTTGTTTCTTCTATGAATTTTAGCAATTATTTTCCCTAAAGGCCCTTTTTTTATTACTTGTAAATGCCATACGTGAGGAGTTCTGCCTTCAGAGCATCCCTAAGTAGATCTCGATCTCGCAGCAGGCGGTGCTAGGCTCACCAGGGAGGGCAAAGCCTTTAACTTACCCCCACAGCAAAATAGCAGCACCCTGCTGCGACCCAGGACTGTGCAGCAGAAACAGGGAGAGGCACAGAAGTGCTCAGGGACAAGCTTTGCAATAGGTGAAATAAGGATTAATTTAGCTCTGGTACTATGGAAGCAGCAAGGAAATGCTGGAGAGGCTGGAAAGCAAAGAACTACAGGAAGTGGGCAAGATCTCTCCAGTATAAAAAACAACTCTAGGGAAATATTTGAAACACGTAACTGGGTTCACTGGAGTTGGCAGTTGAAATTTCCATGCTGCAGGTTTCAGGGAATGCAATCTGAGACATGCACGGCAGGTCAATAGGAGATGCTGAGAGTTTTCACTGCAGTTAGCGGCTGCCAGCAGTGTTTACCATCCGGATTCCACAAGAACGACTGATCCTTCTCTCTCCCTTCATCAGTAGAGAGTTGAGCTTTGCAGTTATGATGAAAATTCCTCTCCTTTCTGGGATAATGAAAAAAACCCCACCCAAAATCAGGATATACACCCATTCTTCCCAAGTAGGCCAGCTGTGCAGAAAAGATGCCCTTGCTGTACAGCTGTCCTGCATAATGTCCTCCCCAGCCAAGGGGGCTGCACTTCCACCCACCCTCACCCTGACTGGTGGGGGAAAGCAGCAAGGAAATATAGCCGGGTGGGCAGGCAGCAGGGCAACAATTTGACGTTTCGTCGTCATGTCAGCGTCTCCGTCCCAACATTGAGTACTGCGTGGCTGTGCTTAAGTCAGAAGTGACACTGGTGGCGGATGAAACCAGGCAGAGGTGGGGGGAAGACAGGATTAAAACCTCCCTCTGTTCTCGCACGGTGCCTTGCTGCCATTGCTGTGCAGTCACTGAAGCTGAACGGGAGAGTACACCGCTGCAGCTCCTGCTGCACCCCGGCTCTTCTCCTGTCTTGCTTCAGAGAAATCACGCCCCTCTCTGCCGAGGCACCCTGCCGTTTAACGCAGCCATCGCTTGATGGGAACCAGTCAGCTTGCAGCCAGCTCTGTCTCCATGACCATACATCTCCACCAAGCTTTTGCTTTACTAGGCTTTGAATATTGCATTACCAGGTTTCCCAGCTATGTCTGGACATGCGGTGCTCATAGGCCACCTGCCACCAGCTGTATCTTATGGAGTATGGTGCTGTGGAGAGGAGATTTTAAAGTCACCGAGGTCTGGCCTGGATGGCAAACTTCACATTTATTGGTGGCTGCTTACAGAGAAGGTGTTTCTTTGAAATTCAGGGGAAATTGCATGAGAAATATAGAAAATAGCAAAGCAGGTCACCGTGGGTCCAATTCCTGCAGATATAAGACATCAACAGCGATCAGGGGGGAGAGGCAGCACAGGCAGCAGGGCTGCAAACAGCATTGCCGGGGGCTGGGGGCTGTCCTCGTCCCTGCCACTTGTCCCCACAGGCAGCTGGCTCCTTCGGCAGCACCTGGAGGAGGCAGCCCCGGACCCAGGCAGGTGTCCAGGGAGCCCTGCCTGTTTGTAGCCAGAGGCAAAGGCTCGTGAAATCAGATCGTGCAGCTGAAAGGCAGTTATTCTGCTCTCTTTAGTTTTTTTTTAAGACAGGGAAAGCATTGGTCTACAAGCCAAAGACTACTGTACCATGCTGGCAGCATTTCTTGTAGATGACCTCAGCATTTGCTCATTCTGACATCACTGTCAGAAGCAATATAATTTAGGCTGGTGTCCTGTGAAATGCTCCCTGGGTAAATTTACAAGAGAAATAAGGGCATGTGCCCTTCTGGACAGCAAGCCACTGTGTACTTATCTTTCCAGACTCTCTGTGAATAGTAATGAAGGGGGCTTGAAACACTCCATTTCATCCATCAAAATATTCACTGCTGATCATTTCCAGTGCATTGAGAAATGAGGTGCCAAACCTTTAGGCCTTCGTGTCATTTTCAGTAGTCTTTTTTTGAAGCAAATTCTGGAGCAGAGGTCTTCCAATAATCTCAGAGCAATTTCCGTCTTGTGCAGAGTTAAAAGTGGCTTGTTCAACAGTTGCTGCGCAAAATAAATGTTGATTGAAAGAGCGAGTAGAAATGGTTGCATGAAAATCAACACTTGCTTCTTTTCCAAAATGAAAGGGAGTGACCTGAGCTCTAGATCTCCCTTTAAATCCCAGGAATAGCTTTGGCCCATTTTCAATAAACCCCATCTCCTCAGAATAATTTCCACCCTTGTCCAAGTGAGCATTGTATCATAAAAGAAATGAGGATATCAGAAGCTGGACCAAACTAACTTATGTGGTATGGCAAACATATTGCATGAACATGTTGTGCTAGTTAGCAGAAGTTTATCATTTAAACTATTAATAGGAACTGTCATACACTCTTTTGATATCGAGTACTGAGCACAGCACAGCACTGTACCTGTGTTTCACACAACATGAAATCACTAATTCAAGCTGCAGTTCCATCACATTCAACTGGAAAATCAGCCTGTCTGTGTCCCAAGGACTGCATCCTCCCAGTACCTCTGCAAAAGCCAAGAGAGCCATGCCAATTTATGCCGGTGGTAGGTTGCAGTCATATTTCCTTCGTAGTGAGCAAGATGCAGATGCCATTTAGCTACATGCAGAAGTGAATGAGGAGAGGAGTTTAAGGTATGCCAGAGCATCTCTGTTGCAATTATTTTATATCCAGCTGTGACTAGAAAGGGATAATAATTGAAGCAAAGTCTTCTCCTGCCACCACCCTTTGTGCTACATGCCAAGCCACGGCTGGCTTAGAAGTCTCAGTTCCTATTACTGGAAGACACTCCTCCTGTCTATTGATCCAGCTTCAAGATGTCTTCTCCCCACAGTTACCTCCAGATTTCAATAAAAATGTACAGTCAACTAAAGCATACCACACAACATCTTTGGTGACTGTCTCAAAGGTATAGGAAACACATGGCTGCCATTAAACTAGATGACTATGTATGATACTAAGGATAAGAAATGTATGGAGATCCAAAACTTCAGTAGTCTTTCAAGCTATCTGCAGGCTTCCAAACACAGTACTTCTCTAGCTTACTTACAATCCTGCTCTAAGTTTGTGAACTTTTATACGGTTAGGCAAAGTATACTACAGTGACCTAAGATGTGATTTCTTTAAACAGGAGACAAGTTCCATACATCTATTTATTCTACACTGCTATTGCTATTGCAACAAGAAAAAAGATAATGTCCATTCAGGTTATAGTGGCTGCAGAGTTGCACAATTGCCATTATTCCCATAGCTCAGTGGAGGAATTTTATCAGGAGAGCTCTGTCCACATACATACTCTGCTTAGATGTCTGTGATTCAAAAGGAAATCATGTTTCTACTTCTGTGCTAACTGTATCCAGAAGTTATTTGCTATTCAGTCTAACTGAAAAAAAGCCCATGTGAAAATTCAAAGGTGAAACTTCTTGAAAGCAGTCAGCTAAAGCAGCCCATGTATTTTGCTGGTGCCTTTTTTGTTACTGTGCTTATAATACCCCTGTGGTACTGCAGCACTGTTAAAAACTGAGAGCTAGAAGCTTCCCATGTGTGTTTTTTTTGTTGAAGTCAGTGCAAGTGATGTTTGAAATGAAGTGGGGCCTTAGGCAAATAAGAGCAGTGCAGAATTTTGCCATGGGGTTTGGGGGACACATAACACACTTTTTGCTTTGCACGGACCACAGAGAGCCTGGTGAGAATCTAGGGAGTACATGCAAACCTTCCTCCCCGCCTGCTCACTCACACCGTAGCGGGGCACAGACAAGGACTCAGTTATCTGAGGCTGACCTCGGTCACAAGATAAGCTGTGAGAGACATTTTTGGGCAGGGAAACAGACATGGTTTTAGTCTTGTTAAACAAACAGCCTCTTGTTTTGCCAGAGTCGAACTGGGCGCAGTCAAAATACACTTCCCACATGAAGTTAATCTACCATACTTTGGAGCCGCTGTGGTTTGCATCGTTCCCACATAGCACAAATCTTGCCACCTGTGGTAAACAGGAAAGAAAAAATCTGAATTTTCATCAGGTTCTCTTCTGTCTTGTAAAAGGTAGTTATGGGCCTCCTTCCTACCAAATATAGTTGTATATGTATCAAAATGCAAGGAGGCTTCATATGACTTAGATTCTGCTCTGAGGTGCAGTGGAAACAGGTAAGGGCAACACACACTGTCTTCCCTGGCTGCAGGCTGGCGTCGTTATGGAACAGATCACCACAGAAACAAGGGGAATGCTTGCCGGTAAGATGCACTGCTTCTCCATCCTGTTTGCTACAGGAGAAGGCTCTGGACGTGTCACACCACCTGGTTCCAGAGCCACCTCTACTCTTAGATGAATGGGATGCTAGGACAGCAGGACAGGGAGTAGTTCCTCCAGTCTCTTAAACCTTTAGAGACGAGTAGAGTTTCCCAATCCAAAAATTAAAACCTCACAAATTTCCACAACCTGGAACTCAGAACAATTTTGACCTAGGTCAACTGGAACATTTTCCGTTTCCATCACTGAACAACTTTTCCATTGGTATTTCAGATGTTTTGTATGTTTTCACCTTTTTTTTTTACTGCAATTAACATTGTTGTACAAGTGAGAATATGTCTCAAAACAAAAAAGAATGTATATTGTTTTTCACTTGAAGATTCAAGTGATGGTGAACACTGTTTCTAAAGAAGAAAGCAGCCTAAAGGTCTCTCTCCCATGTTCTGACCAGTCTTGCAGGAATATTTGGCTCCTAACTGGCACCAAATCCTGCTTCTCTGGACCTCTGAAGAGTTTCACTTCCCATTATTTGTATTGCCCTGGTGCTTTGCTGAGCCTGGGATGGGGCCTGAGACCAAACATGGGACTGAAGGTCTGCCTGTAACTTGGCTTCACTGTCACAAGTACCAGTGTTTTTGTTTGTTTACTTGTTTTTGTTTGAGCTTTTTTGTTTAAAAAAAAAAGGAAGGAAAAAAGTTACAGTTCTACAGTGCAAGTCAAAGTTTCAAGTGATGACTGCATCAGAGGGACCTCCATCATAAAGCGGCAAAGCAACCTGACTAACCATCAGGTGTCTTGGCTGCAGTAAGAAAGAGGGGGGATTAAAAGAGAAAAGAAAGTGAAAAGAAGGAAACCCTCTGTAAAGTTAAATGGGCACCTATTTGTGAACATCCGGGATGGCCACTGTAATTCTATAGAGTGGAAATTTACCAGACTACATAGCGTAGAAGAAATTATTTTCAGTATCTTCACAGATGAAGCGAAACTGTTGGTAGAGCAAAGAGAGTTCTGGTCTTCACGCAATTTTTGCGCCTCTCTCAGGAAGTAATATCTGAAGTCCTGTAGTCACCCCCTGCTCACAGTACAAACTGTCCCTGCAGCAGCAACCCTGAAGGTGAGGTAACTCTGCAAACCAGTGCAGAGACCAGCGTGGTCCATGCCCACACTGACGTTCATGCTGCCTGCTCCTTTTCAGATGCTCCCAGCAGCGTAGATGTGAGCAGTTCACAGCCCTGGGGCAGCTCTTGCATGAGAGACAGGAAGAAAAGGAAAGCTCCTTTTATACTTCCCCTCTTTGTTTAAAGGCTGAACCAAATCTGCAAGAAATTATATGTTACAGATTTTACAGATATACAAACATATATATAAAATTAGGTCAAAGCAGCTGCATGCTATGATAATACTGCCAAACCTGCAACTGCAAATCCTCTCATTAAAGGTAGGGCAGTGTTTTTTTGCTTTTAAGATCTGCTTCTGTACTGCAAGCCATATTGCAAACCTTCTTGCTGTCTGAGGCGTTCCTGGGGAGTTGTAAGTTCAGCCTCCGGCAGCTCAGGATACATTTTCCTTCAGCACAGTCATCAGCCAGAGAGCATAGCAGGTGCCCACATCTTGTTTAACAGCAAATCTCCATCATCTGTTGCCCTAGCTGCCTTTCCATTTGATTTCAGGAGGCGTTTCCACTCCCTGCAGCCTGCACAGTGTCAGTATTTGGGGTGAAGGGAGGGAGGCTGTCACACTCTTCATCTCCGACTCAGGGCATCAGGGCTCTGGACAAATTCAGCTCTACTTTAGGGTTACAAGATCAGTCTATGTCAAACCATTCGTTTCCCAGGATATGATTGATCACAGTAGTCACAGGGTCTGGCTTCCTTCCCCTGCCTGAGCAGCAAACTTTAGAACAGGTTATTAACTAATCATGAGTCTGGAACTGGAAATAGGGAACATTTGGGTATGAATTTTCAAATGGATGTCACTTGTGCTTGGCCTTGTAAAACTTCTCAGTTCTGCAGACGTGCTCGTGAATACAGCACCACAGCGCTTATTGTAATCACGCACGAAGCAGTCAAGCCAAACTGTCATCCTTATCTGCCAAAAGACTTTGGGGACATCTTTTTCCATTATTTGCATATTTGTGGTCCTGGCTCAGATCTGATTTTTTAGGCTGATGAAGGACAGCTTTCATTAGCCTTATCTCACCTGTCATTTATGGATTCAGGCTTGAATTACATTTTATTGCTTAAATATCTGAAGGGAAAGAATGGGGAACCAGCAGCATTTAAAGCTAAGAAGCCTGTGGCTATAGCCCAGGCACATTATCAGTGCCCTCCACATAGACAGAAATCAGACATCCCGATTTTGTTCATTCCCACATCACCCTGGGTGGAGGTGTTACAACATGGGACTTGTTTCTGAGCTGAAGGGGAAAGGTTAAAACTTGCTGAAGCTCAGAGGTGACAGAGATAACGGCACATCTGCCCTCTCCATGTGCTGCCCAGCCCTGGCAGATGTGACCACAACCAAAACCTCCTGTATAGTTTATCCAAGTAGCATGAGATGCTGGCATTCCCCAGGAGCAACCCTGGCTGCTGGCACTCTTCCCTGGCCTTTGCCATTTGCCTGCTGATGAGACACAGGTGCACAGATGTGCAGGGGCATCTCCTGTGGGGCACCCAGTAACCTTCAGGGTTGTGTGAGAGGGTTACCACTATGTACATAAATGAACAGCCTATTTGCAACACAATAAGGTTATTGAATGGCTTGCTGAAAATTTCCATGCAAATTTTATATCTGTACACTTTTAGGGCTATTGCTTTGCTTGTAGTCCAGTGAAGACCGTTTCAAAGATACTGCTGTAGCTCTTTGCAAAAGCCCTGCTGCTGCTGCTGCTGTCTGTGGTTTCATTCATTCCTCATCTACTATGACTGCCTCATTCATCTGCTTTGTATCAGGCCTTTCATGAAACCATTGCATTTCAGTATCTTTTGAAACAGCTAGAGTTTGCTCCGCAATTATGCATACGTGCATTTCTTAATCCAACTGAAATAACTGTAGCCTTCATGGGATCAGATTTCTGCACGCTGCTTTCTATTTATATGTGAGCTGGGTGCTGCTGGTGCAGTCACACTTCTACAAGAAGCAGGCAGAGTTTGCAGGATCCACTGACCATCTGTGTGCGTGAGTCAAGTATCAGCCTGATTAATACACACCAGTCTGCTGCACTCTGGGATGCGAGGGATCATGAGCAGATCTTTCATGACTAAGGAATTTGCACATGCAGAATTCAATCCAGAACAAAGGAAATTGGTTTGAAACATCAGCTTTTATACTATGGTATTTAGTGTAGCAGAGAGAGATTTCCTTTAAACCCGTAAGGGTTGCGATGTATAAGCAGTGTCATCCCTAAGAGCAGTCAGAGACTAAACACTGCTAACAAAAGTACATGTTAGATACTTATGAACTGTTCCTACGTATATCAAAAAGAAAAAAAAAATCAGACCTGAAAACTAGGGAAATAAAAGGTTTCAAGCATACTTTGGAGATGCACAACAAACTCAATCTTTTCTGCTTCCCTATTCACTTCTCTTTGGAGGGAGCAGAGCTTATTGCAACAGTATGTTTCAGAGAGGTTTGAGTCTACCACCACCACCCTGCAGTTCACAGACATCCTCCCTTGCTGCAGCTACATCTGCTTGCACCCAACATGCCACCGCTCTTACTACAAAACGGAGGATATCGCAGAACCCATGTCCGCGGGGAAAACAACTCTCAGAAAAACACTTGTACCCTTCATGTCCAGAAAAACCTTTTGCTCAGGTGTGGGTCTGTGTCACTGCGTTTATTGTGTCTCCAAGTCACCAGCCCACTAGTAAAAGCCTAAAGCTCTTGGAAATTTCTTTAGATGTTGTCATAATACCTTTTCTATGAATCAGTAGATAACATTTAACCTCTTGCCATCACAGAAAATGTCACACGTGCAAATGAGTATCCTTAATTCTGAAATAAGGGAAGTCTCTCCAGACTTCTAATGAGTTTGATACTGCAGAAATATACATTCATTTCTTGTGATTTAAATGCAGCATTCCATTGCCAATAATAAGGCTATAGTAAGTAAGCGTGGCAGCACTGCTCTGTGTGCAATCTGAAGCAACCCTGTAATTACAGGTTCCACGTTAAGGACACGCTGATCTCATTTGATGATGTCAGCCCAAGCAAGAGAAACCCCCATAGCAGCAAAGATGAGTCGTAAAGCCATCTTTGGCTATAAGTTCTTTGCAAAGCAGAATGAAAGCAGCTGTTCCAAATAAGAATAATTACCTTGTTTAAACCGTGCCAAACATAAACCAAAGCAATAACACAAGGAAACCCCTCTTGGACTGCAGTGATAAACCCCTGGTGTCACCAGGACTGTGGAGTCAGCAGAACACCACGCCAGTTGGACTAATCCCAACACACTGGGCAAGCCCCATTTTCAAGTTCAGGTGTTTTTGCTCAGCTGAATTAACCGAGGTGAGAAGAAAAAGTATCTGCAAAGCTTGCAAAATTCACACACCATAGCTTGACAAATTTGTTTTCATGTTTCCTTTCATTTGCTCAGACTAAAAGAGGGAAGAGGAGAGGTGACATGGTGACTCTTGGCCTACCTCCTAGCTGAGCACTGTGAGCACAGATGCTGTCTTTTTCAAATTTCAGACCTGCTCCACCTACAGCATGCTGAGTTTGGTGGACATCCAGGTTGTTGGGGTAGTGATGCGCAAAGCAGTTTCCCCACTCTGAATCGCCGGAGTCAGCAAGGAAAGACCAGATCACCTGATAAAGAGAATGACCTGATCAGGGACACCAGTGACTGGAAAAAAAAATGGTTTGATTAGGAGACATGTGTTTTCAGGAATGAACAGGATGTCATCAGACAGAGAAAAAAAAAGACTAAGAAAAACATCCCAGACACCTTAGACGTTGTTGACCTACACCCAAGGGATATTCTGGAGCTTTAAGGAAACTGTGGTTTTTGTGTTGGCTAAAACACCGAATGAGCGGTTTAGGAAGTCTTGCAATGCCCTTCCATTACATGCTTCAGTTAGCATAAGATGCTGAAAAAAATGAAAAATGAAACTGGAGTGCCCACAGTACCTGGGTGAAGTGAAAAAACAGACAAAATGAAAGTATGGAAATAAAAGGGTTGACTAGGATTTCCTATCTGGATCTTGATCATGCAGTGCTCACCAACCATCTTGGTTCCTCCGTGTCAGAGATAAGACAACCCAACAGGAATGCCTGTGGGAAACCCCACTCTGTGCTTTTTACTTGCCCAGGCATCTTCAGGAGACGCCCATGTGCCTTTGCAGAAACCTTCTGAGCAGCACCAAGAAGACCAGATAGCTGCTGAGCCTCCTAGAAGATGCCTGGGGCCACCTGCAGAAGGGGCAGAGAGGATTTATTGGCAGCTTGACCTCATTCATGCTCAGGTTGCCAGAGGCTGGTTTCTCTGGGAGGTGCTTCCTTTCTGGTCCCTGGTTTCACGGTCCACAGGTCCCACCGCAGCACAGCCTTTCCCTGTGAGCAGCCCACACAGCCTCATGCTGCAGAGGGGGCTCTGACAGCCCTGCCATGCTTAGCTGGCTTCTCAAGGGTGCTGGAAAGCTTATGGATAAAGGGAATCCAGTGGACGCCTTAGATTTGAGTTTTCATAAGGCCTTTGACAGGATTTCACAGCAAAGGTTATTAAAGAAGCTGTGTTACCAGGAATGGGAGGAAATGCCCTTCTAACGATTAAAAGATGGTTAAAGGATAAGAAGCAAAGAGCAGGGCCAAGTTTCACACCTCGGGATGAAGAAGAGTCTGTGGTGGTAACCCGTGGAGGAAGGCGCTAGAATCATTTTTATTCATCAGTGACCTACAGAATGGCTTGAACAGTGAAATACTTAAGTTTGCAGGTGGCAGCTGAGCCCCTTCAGTCAGTCACCAGCTGTGCCAGTGGTGAGATGCTCCAGAACGACTTTAGACAAATTAATGTATGGGCAAATGGGCATCCATGTGGATAAATGTAAGGTAGTAGATCTGAACCATGTCTACATGACACTGAACCTGGGGCTGGCAATTTACTATTTAGGCAAAAGGTTTTGGAGTTGCCATAGGCAGCCCTCTGAAATCTTTGGCTCAGTGTTCAGGGAGAGCTAAAATAGCCAACAAAACCACAGCACATCATAGGAAAGTGTGCTGAGACCAAGAGAGAAGGTGCAGTTTTGCTGGTATGTGAAATGCTTGTGCACTCACTTCTTGACAGCTCTACACAGCTGTTTTCAGCATCTCAAGAAGGAGGTTCAGCAGCTAGGGGAACTACAGAGAAGGATGAATACAGCAACTAAGGGGATGGTGCAGCTGTTTATGAGGGGAGACCAGGAAGGCTGCGACCCTTCAGAGAGAAGGCTGAGTGGAATATGATCTATGGTTCCAAAACAGTGAAGGGGTAAGCTGAATGGGGAACTGCTCTTTGCTGAACCCTGCAAGTTAGACAATCAAGGGGCATGCAATTAAATCAGTAGGAGATATGCCTAAACCATATAAAACACAGTCCTTCTTCACCCAGCAAGTAGTAACTTCTGCAATTTGCTGCCCCAGGGTTCTGGGGTGGATGGTATCAGTGTGGTCAGAAATGGTTTAGATGAACACATAGACCACAGTCCTACCAATGGGTCTGGAACTATGGTTGTAGTCGTAGGAGGAAAAGAGGTCTCAGGGAGGGCTGGGACTTACATTTGTGCCCCAAAAAACTCTGCCACTGCTGTGGCAGGAGACAGACTTCAGGGCAGGAAGCTGCCAGCCTGATCCCACATCTCTGTGCAACAAGACTCATCACATTTGGGTCTCAAGTGGGCTGCTGGAAGATTTCTTCATCTGGTTCCCAAGGCAATAGCTTCCAAGTGCCTCACATGCATCCTAATAATCCTCTTGGGGCATAGAAACATATTAGGCACCACTTTGCAAACAGAGCACTGAAGAAAAGGAGACTGAGTCTCTCACCCGAGGACATGCAAGCTCTTTGCAGTCTCGCTTGGAATTGAGCTCCTGTATCTTAATTTAAGTGCCTCATTTTTCAGACCATTAAAACTAGACGGCTATTCTCTGGCTAGGTTGGATGCAAGTAAGTACAGCAATCTCTAGCACAGGGTGTAAGGTGCATGAGGAACGATGGGGGATGTGTTATAAGCACCAACACCACACAATCATATTATGTGCACTGAAAGCCATGTACTCTACACACAAGCTGATCAGTCATACGTACCAGGAACCAACAACATCCTGTGCTAGAGGGAATCCCCACCAACTTGAGATACTACGTCACAGCATATTAAAGGTGAAGTTTTCTGTCTCAGTGCCTCAGAGCAAGAGCTGCTGCAGGTGGTAATCTTCAAAATGGTTCTCACAAGATATGTATCAGCCTGGGGCACAAAAATGTATACAGCCTGGGGCAAAAAAATACGTGCATGGCAATGATGCACCATTGCCCTCCTCGGAAGAAGTGGCAGCTCTGCTGTGCCCACCACAGGAGCACTGGCTGGGCACAACCAGACATGACTCAGGACTGTCAGACTCAGCAGCTGTCAAGGCGGCAGGTCATATGCCAGTGCCAAAGGCCGGTCACTCTGCATCTCACATGGCAATACAGAAGGAATGTATGCGATCTGCATGACAGCTGTAACATCAAGCTAATAATCACATGGGTACACAGAGCTCCCAGGATAAGAGTGAGAATACAGATATTGTAGTTCAGCAGGAGAATGGCTGTGTCTTTTTTTTTAGCTGTCATACTGGTTGTGGTCTTCTGAAATCTGTCGTACACCACTCATCTTATCCTGCAGTAGTTAGAACACCTTGTGCTGTAGAAGAGCGATGCTGCCTGGCAGGTGGCAGGAAACCACTTCCTCAGCTATGTGAACCTCTGTGGCACTGATGTTGGGTGGATCTTGTCTCATGGGGATGGTCAAGTCCACATCTGACTCCTCTGAGTGAACAGAGAATGCTCACCTTAGAAGAAGGCACTGTTTTGCTTATCTTACTCAAAAAGATCTGTCTTTTGGACCCATCACATACCTGCCCTATGGGAAATCAGACCTCTGCAACATGTGGGGTTGTTCAACTTGAGGCACCCAAACTCATGGGCCCTTTGTCAGAGTTTATACTCTTGTTGACTCATTTGCTCTCAGAGTACCCGCATCAAGACAGAAACAAGAGACGTGGGCAGAAGCTCAGCTGCTCCCAGACAATGTTTCCTATGGTAACCTCTGCAGAAGGCAGTTTTCAGAAGCTTTTACAGTTCCAGTAGGCTGGGTTTTGCATGTGAGTACCACTGGTATCTTAATGCCTATGCCTCCTAACAACTTTCCTTGCTATTTCTTCATTCATTTGTTCAAATATTAATGATTAATTTGTTCAAATATTAATGATTAATTTGTTCAAATATTAGTCAGTTTAACAAATGCATTGCTGAATCTCTGAGTCTTCTATTTACCCTGCTTAGATTTCTTTCACACAGAAGATTGGCACAACCCTCAAAAGATAAAAAAAAAATGAAGCACTGATTTCCACTGTGACAATAGAAGTTGTCCTTTTAAGTTATAAAGCAAGAAAGCTCTGGCGCATGGATGACATTAGATGAGGCTCATTACAGTAAGTGCTTCAGTGTGGAGATTTAATAGGAGAAAAGCAGACCATCCCATGAACACAAAACTGATAAACACAAACCGAATTTCTTTTTTGTAACAGTGGGGCTTTAATTGCAATATTCTTGCCAGAGCTGGCTAGTCTACCAGCAATGCAACAATAACTACACAGCTTCTATGGACGTAAGAGATGAGTGGAGTATTTAACCACTCTTAGCTCAATTTCTTCTGCAAGTACGATGTCCTTCCTTCCTTTCCCTACTTTGGAATTATTTCCACAGATAACCTTATCTTTGCTTGCATGTAGACTTTGGTCAAAGACAAAATATCACAGTGATGCTGTAGATAAAGTTAACTACATATTAGAAACTTACAGACAAAATAACAAGAATGTAGTGTCAAATATTGATATCGTATCACAGAACCTGTAATAACCAGATTAAAAAAAAAGATAAAAAGAGATAAAACCAGATTGATAAGTTGGCAAATGTAGAATTATTGTCCACTGGGGCATAAACATTATTTACTACAATAATGAGAATATCTTTCCAGGGATTTTTGAAGATCTAATGTCATTCAATCATTTACAAGACTTGCGAAAAAAATGTCTGGCAGTTGCCATTAGAGCCAATTCTAATGAGCGACTATCAAAATAAAAGACCTCAAAGCTAAACCCAAAGCTCTGCTGAGACTCACTACTGCTACCAAAGGCAATGGTATCCCATAGTGCAATGGACACAAGGGAAAGGATGTAGGAACTTCCAGCAAGCTGTCACCACCCATTGTGCTCCCAGTTCACCGGCACATCCCAGCCTGGAAGGTTCGGCTGAGGACTGGGCAATGGTGTCATTCCTCATCATCTGCTTCTTGAAGATCAGGAAACTTTCCTCTGCCAGTCCTCCCAGCCTCTGCATGCCAGCAGAGCTGCCAGGCTGTGGGCAAAGGCTCCCAGATGCTCGTCGGGGATGTCAGGTGGGGAGTAGTCCTGGCCCTGCCGTGCACTGGGACATCGATGGCTTGGCAGGAGCGGGGACTGCGGGGGAAGGGGCGAAGACAAAGGAACAGCAGCTGATCCTGATGGGAGGCTTCTGCCATCAAAATGTCTGGAGCACAACGTGAGGTCCTAGTAATAAGGCAGTTATTATCTGTCTGCATGTGATTATCTTGTTATTTACAAGGAAAGGCAGGTGATGCAGTTTTCTGCTTTAAAAGAAAGAACATAGTGTTTTATTCCTCAACAATTCATCACATTTTTCCCTTTTTTCTGACTGCTAACTGTAAGGGACTGTGTGAAGTCAGGATGCACACCAAGACAGAGGATAGCAGCCCCACATTGGACTGTCTGTGTTTTTTGTTTGCCATCTGAAAGCAAGCACTAACGTATGCAATGGCAGGAAATCTCACCACTGACATCAGCATACAGTGAACAAGTACTTTGAATACTGCTGTGAAATAAAGCCACATTATCAGAAACAAACCCAAATTTCAGTTATATAGTTCTCACCTGAATCTCAAAATTTCCGAAACGTTGTTACGCTGGAGCTTTTTGAACCCTGTTTCTCTTTACTCCACTCTGAAACAATGAGTTTTGCAGTTGCGAATCTCTGTTTATGGAATTTGGATAACTTCATAGAAGTGTTTGGATCCAGACTCTACCTTCTGATTGACCTCCAACTGGATGTAGGTGAAACATCTCATATTTGGTCTGGATTTCAGCAGAAACACAAGTTTTTGCACAACTCAGATTTCTTTAATTTGCAGTCTCCTGCTGATACAGTAGTAAATGTAATCAGCAATTCCTTTTTTAAACTTACTCATGCAGACAATAAATGTCACAGCACAAGATACCCCGAGCTCAACTCAAAATTGGAAAGATTTAGCAAGTAAAATCTCGTCAAGGAGTGCTAACTCCCTGTTGGTACTTGGCACTATGGCCATAAAAACACCAGCAGTAGATGTCCTCTGTGCAGAAAGGGCAGAAGCACCTGTGCCCTGAGAGAGTCCACAAAGTCTGCTTGACTGCCCTTCATACCACACCCCCTCCCTGAAACCCACCACCTCCCCACAGCCTCCACCCAGACAGCAGAGATGGTGCTTAACACAATGTGCTGGATTTGCCCAGGCTGGACACCAGGTGCCCACCAAACCCGCTTTATCACTCCCCTCCTCAGCTGGACAGGGGGAGAGAAAATACAATTAAAGGCTCATGGGTCGAAATAAAGACACGGAGATCACTCACCAATTACCATCACAGGCAAAACAGACTTGACTCAGGGAAATTAATTTACGGCCAATCAAATGTAAGAGCAGAGTAATGAGAAATAAAACAAAACCCTAAAAGACCTTCCCCTTATCCCTCCTGTCTCCCTGGACTCAACTTCACTCATGATTTTTCTTCCTCCTCCGGGCTGAGCAGCACGGGGGATGAGGAATAAGGGTTGAGGTCAGTTCATCACACATTGTCTCTGTTGCTCCTTCCTCCTCACACTCTTTCCCTGCTCCATTGTGGGGTCCCACCCACAGGAGACAGTCCTTCCTGATGTTTTCCAATGTGGGTCCTTCCTATGGGCTGCAATTCTTGACAAACTGCTCACACACGTCCCCTCCACATGTCCTTTTTGTGGAGTGCAGTCCTTCAGGAACAGGCTGCTCCAGTGTGGGCTCTCCATGGCTTCACAGCCTCCTTTGGAGACATCCAGCTGCTCCAGCATGGGGTCCTCCATGGGTTGCAGGTGGATATCTGCTCCATGGTTAACCTCCATGGGCTGCAGGGGGGCAACCTGTCTCACCACAGTCTTCACCACGGGCTGCAGGGCAATCTCTGCTCTGGCACCTGGAGCACATCCTCCCCCTCCTTCTTCACTGACTTTGGTGTCTGGAAAGTTGTTTGTCTCACATATTCTCACTCCTCTCTCTGGCTGCAGGTTGTTGCACAGGTATTTTCCCGTTCTTAAATATGTAATCACAGAGGCGCTACCACTGTCGCAGATGGGCTCAGCCTTGGCTAGCGGTGGGACCCTCTTGGAGCCTGCTAGCACTGGCTCTATCGAACTTGTGCAAAGCTTCTAGCTGCTTCTCACAGAAGCTGTCCCTGTAGCCCCCCCACTATCAAAACCTTGCCATGCAAACCCAATACACATAAAGAGCAATCATTTCCCATAGATGCATCCAGGGTGGCTGAAATGCTCTGTAGGAGGTGACCAAGGCAGGACTCTGCTACAATTTCTATTTCTTCCTGCAACTGGGGCTCTTAAAATTTTATTCAAGAAATACAAGGGGTAGTATTTGAAAGTTCACTTGTTAATGCCAGGGAGGCAAGATAAGTCAACACACCATATAATTTTCTGAAAACACGAGCTGAAAGGGATAAAGCAAAAGGCAACTGTTTGAATTTGTGAAAGCAGACAAAACAAAACCAACTGAGCAAGGAAGAACTGCAGGCAGTGATTAAAATAGGGCAGAAGTCTTAGCATCTGACAGCATTTAATTCCAATTAATGACCAGGCTACTAACACAAGTTACAGTATCTTGGGAATAAAATGTCAAAGAAAACAGTAAGCTCTTGCTGAACAGAGATTTTGTAATCAATATGGTCACATATCTGCAAGTTGTACTTCTGCAGTTCTTCTAGTGCTATAGGAAGGTAGCCACTCCAGCAGCTTTGAAATTTCAGGTCTTTGACACATCTGGCTATATCCAATCCCACACACTTCCTCAATTGTTAAGAGCTTAAAAGAGTACTTCAAGATCAGCCTGAAGACAGCCATCAGCAACTGCAGATAATGAAGAAATATTTCAAAATACAGAGGTTTTGTTAGCAATAACAGTTATTTTAATGAGAAAAATACTACAAGGTCATAGTCACATGGTAACTTAGTTTAGAATAACCCATCAATACAGTGTTACAATATTGTCTAAGGAATGAATGGTCAAAATATTCTTTACCTTGTGCCTACGTGTGAGTATAAAAATATCTGTGTTACAAGTGCAGACAATGTTTCTGGGCAAACTAAGCAAGTACCAGAATAACATGGATTTTTAAGTCTCATGGGTGCAAGTATAGGTATTAATTTGCAGAACAGATGACTGAAATACTTTACTAAAATGCTAGCTTTTGTTATTTGATGCTTATGATTCAAAACAACATATCTAACAAAACCTGCCATCACCATTATTCAATTTATTATGGATGTAATCCAGTGAATGAATAGAACAGCATGCTATGGATCCAGGCCTGGGCTCTTTCATTACAGCCCCCTTAGAAACTAGTCAAAGGAAAACAATGAATTTGCATGAATAAAATGGCACTTTGATATGTTCTGGTCAATGCATGCCTCAGGAACTTTGGATGGTCAGTTTGGATGCTCATGTAAACCTTCTTCTGCTCAAAAAATCAACCTCTCTTCTAATCAAATACCTCATTTTCTTAATTTCTGACAATACAGAAATACCGGAGCTTTATTTCCCTGGTAGTTCCTAGCATCTTGAGATATGAACAAATTCTTGGAGAATGCCTTTGTAAATAAAAACAACAATCCTGTTTCAAACTTATATATTATGGAATTTTTACAGAATTTTTTTTCAGGGTTGGAAAGGACCTCTAGAGATCATCTAGTCCAACTCCCCTGCTAAAGCAGGATTGCCTAGAGCACATCACTCAGGACTGCATCCAGCTGGGTCTTCAAAGTCTCCAGAGAAGGGGACTCCACAACCTCCCTGGGCAGCCTGTTCCAGTGCTCTGTCACCCTCACTGTAAAGAAGTTTTTTCTCATATTTGATCAGAACTTTCTGTGTTCCAGCTTGTGCCTGTTACCCCTCGTTCTGTTACTGGGAACCATTGAAAAGAGTCTGGCTCCATCCTCCTTAAACCCACCCTTTAGATACTTGTAAACGTTAATAAGGTCTCCCCTCAGCCTTCTCTTCTCCAGGCTAAAGAGTCCCAGCTCTCTCAGCCTTTCCTCATAAGGGAGACGCTCCAGCCCCTCAGTCATCTTTGTTGCCCTACGCTGGACTCTCTCCAGTAGTTCCTTGTCTCTCTTGAACTGGGGAGCCCAGAACTGGACACAGTATTCCAGTTGTGGCCTCACCAGTGCA
Source organism: Rissa tridactyla (assembly GCF_028500815.1). NCBI lineage: Eukaryota > Metazoa > Chordata > Aves > Charadriiformes > Laridae > Rissa > Rissa tridactyla. Next base: position 58,662,437 of record NC_071497.1, on the reverse strand, counting down.
GAGTAGAGGGGGAGAATGACCTCCCTTGACCTGCTGGCCCCACGCTTCCCTATGCAGCCCAGAATTCCGTTGGCTTTCTAAATGTTTTTCATATGTAGTTCAAATGTTGTAAGCAAAGAAGTACTTTTGAACATTTTATATCCCCCAATGAAAATACTTTTTCAATGAGAAAAAATGCTAGGTCACAGTTTTAGATTTGTGGCCTCAGTTCAATATGATACCTTGGCACAAGACTAACTTTAGAGATGTGAGTAGTCCTCTAAATTGAATTATTCACATCTCTGAATTAGATATGCACATAAAGAATGAGTCCATATTAAGATTACCAAAGAAATTAAATCAATCACTGGCAATCAATCCAGTCCGCATACAAGTTAGATGCAGCATCTGCATCTTTTTTCTGCATTTCGTGTAATTCTAAAACTTATTCTTAATTTATGAATAAAATCTAATACCAATATATTAAACAGAGGCAAAAATGGTAAAGAAAGACAGATCTTCAAGTGCTATCCATTTCCATTTTGTTTTATTGCCTGAAAATAATATCTTTCCTTGAAAAAAATCATTCAAACCAAAAACATTTTGCCTCAGCCCTATTAAGCAGAAATGAAAATCCTAGGGTGAAAATTTCTAACTATCCCTGGTCATACTTTGCCATGACAGATGATCTGTACTTGACGTAGGGCGTCCTTCATTAACATGAGATTCCTGTTAGGTTTTCATTAACCTAGGTATCACAGTCTTTCCAAACTCCTCTGTTTCTGAAAGGAGATGTTATACAAGGAGCTGCATTAGAAATCTCACATTACAGACCTTTTATTCTATGCATTTCAAAAAGAATTCAGGCAGAGAGATATATATTCTTCTTATACTTGTTCCATGTTTTGTTCTATGCATAAGCAACACAGCCACATGTAAAAACTGACTGTGGCCTCGAAATTCTGCGTTTAATTCTGCATCTGAAAGAACAAGTATTCAAAGATCAGCCAGCTACAATCTGTACTGAAATGGATTCAAAACAGTGACACTGAATGGAAAAAGTAACAGAAGATGATGTCCTTGCTATTAGCATATCAAGGAGGCAAAGAAAGTGATAAATGATCGTCATCCGTCAAATGCTTACATTTGAAGGATATCGGGGTCCCAGTAAGCAAATGTAGTCTTCCTTCTAGACTTTTTCTGTTGCTTAATATTGATAAAACATTAACTCCTGGATTAAGCCCCAGGATTGGAGGCAATACATCAATACACAGAAAACAGCCAAAGAATTTTCTGTCATAAGGCTAATGTTAGGGTACCTCTGATGAATAGAAAAGATTTTTGATATCTGTGCTTGTGCTTGTGAACTTTCGGTCCTATGCCTTGCTATAAAATGGAAGGGGGGAATCTAAGATCCCTTTCTGACTTTTATTTATAACCATCTTCATCATCACAGGTCTGTCAAGTCTTTTAACTGATTGTAGGTGAGCGTTTATCTGTTTGGCTGCTAAACTGGCTGTCTGATTTTATGAAGCCCATAACCCTCTGCCTCACCATCATCACTCTTCGCAGGCCAGCTCCCTGCCAGGCCAATTCCCGTGGCACAATCCCAGCAAACGGAGGCAGATCCTGCCCCTACCCCATGTTGCTGGTGGCCAGTGTTGGCCATGAGCGTGCCCCATTCTGCTCCATAACCCATAACTTGCTTTCTCCATTGGGTTGCAGGGCAGATGGGCACCAGTTAGTGAGAGGGAGAGAGCAACAGAGTGGGAAATCAGGCAAAAGCCTGTGAAAAGCTGGGAGAAAAAAATTAGCTCAAAGGTCAATGTTTACTATTGTCGCTGCTATTGCCAAAGAACCTAATGCACAGAATTAGGTTAAAACAAATTAACAGAATACAAATTGACAAACTAAAACAATCAGAGAAAACCACAGACAGGAATACACACTCTGTGAGCACTGATCATTCTCATTTATTCATGAAAATAGTCGTCCTCCAGGAGACACACACCTATGCATCACACACTGCCATCAGTTAATGCACCCCAGGACTCTACTCCATCAGATAAACTTGCAGTGCTTTTAAGAATAACTAGGCATCCCACGGCTTACTCCAACTGTAATACAGTGAAGGCTGTGCACAAGTAGAGCAAGGTGATAAAACAGGACAGCACGGCCCCCAGCAGAACCACAGCAAGAAAAAAGCGAGAAATACATCATATGAGGGCAAATCATAGAATCATAGAATTGTTAGGGTTGGAAAGGACCTTAAAGATCACCTAGTTCCAACCCCCCTGCCGTGGGCAGGGACGTCTCCCACTAGACCAGGTTGCTCAGAGCCCCATCCAGCCTGGCCTTAAAAACTTCCAGGGACGAGGCTTCCACCACCTCCCTGGGCAACCTGTTCCAGTGTCTCACCACCCTCATGGTGAAGAACTTCTTCCTAACGTCCAATCTGAATCAACCCTTCTGAATTAATCCCTTCCCTCTAGTTCTACCATTACCCAACATCCTAAAAAGTCCCTCACCAGCTTTCTTGTAGGCCCCCTTAAGATACTGGTAGGCCACTATAAGGTCTCCTCAGAGCCTTCTTTTCTCCAGACTGAACAACCACAACTCTCGCAGCCTGTCCTCATAGGAGAGGTGCTCCAGCCCTCTGATCATCCTCATGGCCCTTCTCTGGACACGTTCCAGCACGTCCATATCTCTCTTGTAGTAGGGGCTCCAGAATTGGACGCAGTACTCCAGGTGGAGTCTCACAAGAGTGGAGTAGAGGGGGAGAATCACCTCCCTCGACCTGCTGGCCACGCTTCTCCTGATGCAGCCCAGGATGTGATTGGCTTTCTGGGCTGCTAGTGCACACTGACAGCTCATGTTGAGCCTCTCGTCCACCAGCATCCCCAAGTCCTTTTCTTCAGGGTTGCTCTCAAGCCAGTCACTGCCCAGCCTGTATCGGTGCTTGGGATTGCCCTGACCCAGCTGGAGCACCTTGCACTTGGTCTTGTTGAACTTCATGAGGCTGGCATGGGCCCATCTCTCCAGCCTGTCCAGGTTCCTCTGGATGGCATCCCTTCCCTCCAGTGTGTCAGCTGCCCTGCACAGCTTGGTGTCATCGGCAAACTGGCTGAGGGTGCACCCTATGCCACTGTCCATGTCGCTGATGACATGTGCCAGGCTGCACCGGGACAGCAAAGGAATGGTGATTAGGGACTCAGCAACGGGGTGAAAATAAGGCAGCACTGCTTAACCACAGGGGGAAGAACCCAGTTTGGGCAGGCGGGAAAGAGAAGGGTCAGGAAAGCACAAAGGGAAGAAAAGCAAAGTCAGAGAGGGATTTCACAGCACAGTAATGTCTTGCTACAGTCCCAGCTGCATGGCACAAATTTCCCTCTTTTGTCTGTTTTCAGCTTTTGAGACAAGTGGGAATCTTAAAAGCTCGGGCTTTTGTAAAGATTATGTCGCTAAGTGCTCACCACTAAGCCCACTCATATGGTGGCAGGGGGGTCTCCAGGGCTTTTTCTCTACCTGCCCATGTGTGAGACCCTTGGTGTACAGCACTGAAGAGTGCGGCACTGAAGAGTTCGCCAGTGCTTTTTGGTGCCAGCTTCTTCATTACTGCAGTCACTGTGATGAACCTTTCCTCTAGTCTAAACAACCAATGTTTATTAGCAAATATGTAAAAACTGGAAAAGGGTAGGTGACGTGTAGTGGTTTTAATGTTGGTCCCACCATGTTTAGAGTCTGCAGATCACTTGCTAGTTTATGGAAAGACTAACAGGTAGAGCCTGCGGTAAGAGCAAATTAGAGCAAATAGTTTTAGAAGCAAACATCAAATCACAAAATCTGTTTGACCTCCCAAACCACAAAAAATTGGAATATGATCTAAATGCTTCTTTGCCCTAACACATCTTTGCAAACAGAAGATTTTTTATGCTGCTAATGCAAGAAAATATCAATGTGTCAAATTCAGGGCTTTGAGCAAATTTTCGGATACATTTCTGAAACAGTGAGGAAACCTTCCTCAGTGTGGGTCCATGAAATGTATTTTCTTATACCCATTATTTTGTTCTATTAAAACAAACATCCAAAAAAATATCATTCCATATTTTGCATTTTAAACATAACGAGCCAAGTTTTTGTGTGAAATCAAAAGGTCACTTGCAAAAAAATACGGCACAATTACATGGCTAATTTTTGTTCAGTTACCTTGACAGCGCCTACATAGCAGGTAATTTCTCTTCCAGATGGGCAATTATGTATCACACAGACACAAAAATGCAACTGATTTCACACAGACTGTAGCTTTTAGGGACATGCTGCCTTTCTGATAACTAGAAACAAAAGGCACAATAAAAACCTGTTGTCCCTACTCCTTTCGTATTAAATCCATACATGACTTTACCATTTCAAACTTCTTCTGAAATCAGCTTTTGCTCTGGCAGTTCCTACCAGACATTTAATTGGAATAAGAATGTAATCCAGTAGCATTTAGTTTCTCAGAAGCTCTACTGAAACTACCACAGGTCCATCATTCTCACTTACATGCTTCTATGCAGATCCTTTTGGTGTTTGGTTTTTTTTTTTTTCCCTGAAGGAGTTTCTGCAATTTTGCTTGATACCCGTTGATCAGAGCGGTATTGGTCCTTACAAAGAAACCTGTAAATAGTGATGCATATTTTTGAGCAACATCTTCTGGTACAATAAGCCCGTTAGCCCTGCAGCTGCTGCTGCAGATGCAGCACTGGCACTCTTACACCAGGCAAGGCTTTCTTAAAAAGCTGTGAGGGCTCGTGGGGATAGCGTGGCTCCTGCTGCCCGGCTGAGGCAGGCAGCGATGCTCCAAGCCCCAGGTACCCTCTTTGGCCTCTTGACTTCTCCTGAGGCTGCCGGTGCCGCCATCCTCACCCTCTCTCAGCACAAGGGTGTTACATGTCTTGCAGGGAGTATTGGGAATCACCTCCTTCTGAGAAATAGCACCTTTCAAGGCACATTAGCAGACATTGGAAGAGGGTTTTTTCCGCCTCAGTTGCTCTCTGTTCACCCTAGGGCCCCTGGGCAAGGCTGCAGAGCCAGCCCTCTATGCTGTGGGTCCTTCCTGCACCATCTCCAGCCCACCAGGATGAGGGAAACACAGTCTCTCCAGGCTGCAACAGCTTTCTGAGTGCTAACGGCATGGCCTAAACAGAGGATAGTCTCATCAACCATATTTTCTATTTTTTGAACAACCAGAATTGGCCCATTTTCTCAGGACAAAGCATCACTCCATGAATTACGGAGCACAATGCCGTATGGCAAGTGCTTGCTAACACCGTATGAGTGGGTCAGTAAGTCAGCTACACTCTTTCCTCCCAGGCAGCTCATTTACAATTAATCATTTACGATGCAAGGGCCGAGATGGGGCAAAGGCTCTCACAGCTTCTCTACCTGGCTGTGGAGTCCCCGCATGCCTGCCCCTCGAGGGGAGGAAGGCAATGGCAGTGCCCCCCTTCCTGGGTGAAGGCGGGCACCAGAGGACCTGGGGCAAACACTGGCACAGTCTTGGGCTGGTCGCACTGCGGCTGGCACGGAGCACGCTGCAGAAGCAGAGACACAGCTCGGCCCAGGAATGGGTTCAAGTTCTGCGTTTCTGGGCAATAAGCACTCGTGTCTGGTCATAGGAAAGCCTTTTGAAGAATTTCAAGAAATTTAGTGCATAACTGTACAGCAGTAGATTATCAGAGCAAGTAGCAGACACATAATAAAGATCTGACAGAACCCACTTCTACACTGGGATCATTTGGGCTTCACTGAGGGTATTCCTTCTTCCTCCAGCATTTCAAAATCGCCTTACATTATGGTCCTGACTTCACAGAGTTGCCACTGCCCCCTAGTATTGAGAAAATAAGATACATATTTTTAAAGTATTTTTACTTGGGCATCTAAGAAGTGTCAATAAGCAGAATGAAATCTGCAGCCCAGCCTCTACAGTACCAGCCATTTGGAGGGCTGACAGTTTTCAGGGGCAGAGAAGTGCGGGGAAGACAAAGCTTAAGAATTAGTAATTGGTGTGGATACGGTTGGTAAAATGTGCTGAAAGTCTAAATGGCTGTATTATAAAACAGATCAATTGTGCATTTATGCTGATTGCAGAATCATTCCCTGTGGTTTTCGGCTGCTGAGCTCTGGGTGTGGGGAAATGCACTGCCCTGACTCTTGCTGCTGCAGCCTTGAGTCACCTGGAGCACCCAGCTACATGGCGCCCAAGAGAGAGAGCAGAGGCCTGAGAGCACGGAGCTGATTCCTTCTCCTGGGTTAAAAAAAGACATAAGGAATTCTTCACTTGGGTGAAAGGCAGAGGTGGGAGCCAGTGCCTGGCAGCATTGCTCTGAAAACCAGGCAGAAGGCTTAAACAGTGAATTTTATGTGGTTTTATGTCCTTTGATTATTTTTTTTACCTGCACTATCAGTTTTTTACAGCACCAGGATTTTGCCGACATTGTGTGATACCAAAGCAGGAAGTTCTGCCCGAGGATTTGCTTGAACACAAAAGGAAGAAGGAGGGCAGTGTTCTTTACTTTTATGCCTGAGAAAGAGCAGTTTATAAGGTCTGCATATTTAATGTACCTTGCATTGTTCCTGCATAATTCCAACCTTGCTTTGGAAGCAAATACATGACTGATCATCTCAGTTGTGTTCAAAAGGTTTCCATTTCTTGACACCAGCTGACATTTTGTGAATTATTTACAGTGAGACACTGCAGCATACATTACATCCCTCCTAAAAACTTAACTCTTCAAGGCGACTGTCTGGCTTTCCTGACATTGGAACAACTCTTCCAAAGACAGGATGTGGAAGCCTAATTCACCCTATGGCCCCTGAAACCAGTTGCTGCCATTTTATCAGTCTGCAGAGAATCAGACAATTAATAAAGCACATTGAGTCTTTGAAAATGAGCGAAATCCAAAGACTGCATTTTTTCTGAAGTATCTGATCAGGAAACTGCCAAGCTCACCATGGGAATCTCTGAAAGACAAAGAGGTACAGGCTCTGCTGTGAACATCTTCCTCACCAGCTGCAAAGCTTCAAAACTGCTGTACCAGAGAAGACACAGCCCAGTTCAGCAGGTCCCCACAGCCACGCTGCTAAATGACTTCCAGGAAAAGATGGTGAGCTCCTCTGGGAGACGTGGATGGCACCACCGTGTGAGGCACCAGAACATGTGTCAAATAACAACAGAAACCCAAATGTTGCATGCTGAGACTCAGCACAGAGTAAGGACATCTGTCCAATGGGGTAGATAGGGGTTGCGGGCTAGGACCTCCATTCCTTGCAGCTCTGTTCAGCAGGCTCGGGGCCAAGCCTGGGGCCAGCTGAGCTCCCCGTTCCTATTCACAACAACTTCTGCGTAGGCTCAACGTGAATATATACCATGGCAAAGGTGGCTGCACAGCTCCTTGTGAATCTCACCAGTACGGATCATAGACACAGACCCGATTATCTTTGTGCTGCTTTTCTGCAAGGGTAAGGAAAGTTTTGTATAGGAGAGGATTTGCAGTTAACATTTTCTCTTGGAAGAGAAATTGTGAGAGGTTAATGCCCAAGCACACCTAACTTCAAGTGCACACCAATGCATTTAAGCACAGATTTCCCTGTTGAATGTGAGACTCAAGCTCACAGAAGACTGCTGAGCACACTTGACTTTCCCTAGGTTATACAGAAAATCCATGAGACAGCTGGGTGCTAGACAGTGGGTTCCTGGGTCTTTATGGACATACAGGACTCTCTCATTCTAAATACATGTGAAATCCTAGACTGGAAGCCCATTTCATGCACGCACTTTAGTAATGCAATATTTTATGAATCACTTTTTGCATTACATGTTGATCATTCAAAAACTTCTGTGCCCTGAAGAAAACAGGCTGTGCAATGCAGCAACAGCAAAGGACAATAAAGTCACGTTGATTTTTTGCCTGTCTCAGGAAGGGCTGAGGTGCAACATAGAAAACAGACCCTTGCTTTCCCTGCTCTTGCTGTACTACTGGACCAGTAGAGCAGACCTAGGTATAGGCAAGCCTTATCCCTTTGAGGTGAAGAGGAAGCCAAAAGCAAGGGCTTCTTCAGTAGCTATTGCCTGCCATATATTGGCACACATTTGCCACAGCAAGCACATTTGAGAGCATTGTTTCTTTGAATAAGATTGGTGCTTTAATGAATCCTCGGTCTGTTAGGCTAGTATGTGGGAAACTGCTGTGCTCAAACCGTACCAACTCACCTTGTAAGTCAACAGCATAGAAATTCTCATCAAGAAGCTTCATCACAACCAATATGATATGAAGAAGAGCATCAGCTACCTGTCTCCTAAAGACTACACAATGTTCTCTTCCCTGCCTAAGATGCATGCACAGTCACTGTTGCCCCAGCATCTGATGATGCTTGCAATACTCTGCCATCGCTTTGTCCTCTTCTACAACCAGAAGAGCCGAGGCATAGAAAACCCTCGGTTACAAGGGAATATCATTCACCAAGCTTCAACTTCAGACAGCAAATTTAAATCCAAAAAGTTACATCCTTTGTAAACAGGCCTTTTTCTCATGGGAAGCCAACTCGTTGGAAAATGGAAATGCAGGCGCTTTTTTAAAATATTGCCATCAGTCCCTTGCTCACAGAGATCTAGAAAATCAGTCATGAAACAGCAGTTTGAAAGTGAGGGTGTCTGAAGGTGCAGGATACCACTTTATTCCAGGCCTACTCTTCTTTTCTTTTCAAAATGCCTCTGTTTTCCAGCTGATATCATTTGCTTAAGTCCCAGTTTATGGTGACTAAGAGGTTTAATGGCTGAAAAAATGGCCTAAGGGTCAGAAATCTCCAGCTCGGTTCAGCCGTGGGTCACTGCATTGATCTGAGACTGTGGACAAGAGCCTGACCTCTCCGAGCTGTTTTATGCCCTGTGGCAAAATGCAAGTATTGCAATTGATGCATTGTTTATAAATGTAATTGATTTTAAAGAGCCCAGCGCCTCTCAGATGAAGCCACTAATAGCACGAAAAGCTGTTATTGCCATTCTAAAAATTGCTGAAACAAAAGTAATGCTATAAAGAGCAAAGCCCTACCTAGCAGTCTAACTAGGGTTTCTTTTTGTACACTCCTGCTCAGAAAACATACAGGAAAAATTATTAAATTTATACCCTGCTCTGTTGAATCAGACAATACACTGAGGTTATACTGGCAGTGTAAAGTGAACATTGCCCTGTATCCACACAGAAAAGCATACTTGTGTGTAAATGTGTGTTAACTGTGTACCTGAACACACATAAAAGCACATGTGTGCAAGAAGGTAAATGTATGTACAGCATTCAGCGCAGGTCAGATACCAAGCTTTATAGGTGTACGTAGGCAAAAAAAATCTTATTTGTCTCCATCAGTTTCACAAGCTTTGCTGCATATATCCTTCTCTAGGAACAGCTGAAAAATATCTTACGTATAACTCTGCCACAATATACATGTATATAATGGAAAAGGGAAATAACATTAAAGAACCCCAAACATTTTGGCCAGTAAAACATGCTGTGGTCTCCCTGGCAGCGTTGCAGAGAGCAACAAAACTGGTTTAATTGGTCAGCCATCCGCACAAACTTTAAAAACATTTTCTATTATTTAACTACAGTATCTAGAATGTCATCTGTAGACCAGTTCCTTTCTGACAGAGCACAAGCTGTGACAGGCCCATATTTTATGCATAGTAAACCTCCTGTCTTCCTGTAAATCTACCCATCTGGTATAAATTAGTGTCTCTGTGAAGGGAAGCTTTGGCTCTTGATTTTTATTCATTACAGAAGAAAATCTAAATATACTCTTTCCTTTTGGAAACTGGACATGGGCAAAATATGACAATGCAGAGAAGGGAAAATAAAAGCACAACATTAAAACGAAGCACGAGTGAGGGACAAAAAAAACTTTTTTCCTACTATCTTACACAGCATACAACCAGAGGCCACTTCACATCTTTATATTCTCTCAACAGTACAACTATATTTCGCGTACAAAACCCTGGGGAGAAATTACTAGAGAGAAACTCCATAGAGTTGTACACCGGCTTACCACGTGGCTTTTTGAGCTGCAAAAGTGACTTTTCCCAACATCAACCATGACGAGCTGTCAGATGCAGGTTTAATGGCCCAAACTCCAGCTGTTGCCACTCAGGAGAACAGGATTCAGGCTCTGCACATGTTATGGCACAGGCTGAAGGGCCCTGGCAGCTCACTCCCATACATCCGAACCATATAAAGGAGCCCTATATCTTGAGCAACTCAGTAGAAATATAAGCTTTTGCTGACCAACGTAGTCATGCTTTGTATTTTTTTTTCTTGCAGAATAGATATTGGTAAAGTGCTAAATGATGTTTTGACAACACTGTTAAAGGACTGCTTTAAACCAACTGTTTATTCCACAGGTTTGCTAGGCCTGGAAATACAAAAATATGCCTGCAGTTTTGTTGCACTGGTAGCTTATGGCCTCAGTCCAGCAGTCCCCGAGGAGCATCGTGTTGATACTGCTGTGCTAAGCCTTAGCACTCGAGACGTACCCAGGCACTTTCCTGATAAACACAAACAAGCAGCCCACAATAATATTGGTTTCTAATGCCAATGACAACATCGCTATTACTAATACGAGTGCAGGCATCCGAAAGGTGCCGAGCATCTCAGAAATAATTCATGCTGACGACAATTTGCTAGCATTGCCACAGTCTGCCAGAGGAAATATTTCAGGAGCCCGGAGCTGGCACAGGGGATGGGGACATCGCTCCCCCACAGTGACTGTGCCAAGAGCTGCCAAAACTGCTGCAGCATTTCACTGAGGAATTAACGCTTTTTTCCCTTCCAGGCAATGCAATTGTCAGCTCTCAGTGTCTGCCACTCAGACAGGGAGAACAAATACCGGGCTGTGCAGAAGAGCCATTGGAAAGGCTGGCCTTGGACCCGTGTGCTCCCTGGGGGAGCGGGGCTTGCTGAGCACCCAGCAAAGCTGCAATAAAGCAAGGGGTCGGGCTCCAGCTTCTCTCATCCAGCCCTTCACAAAACACGTGGTGGGGAAAAAAACCTCTCACGAACGCACAGGTTTCTGCAAATTGTAAAAGTCCATCTACGCAATTCTTTTTCTGCATATTATAAAATCAGGCAGGGTCACTGAGAAGTAAAACAAAAGAAAAAGGGTACATTGAAGAATGGCATTACATGTATGAAAACATTTATTTCTGTCCATGTGTGTCTCATGGCTTTGATTTCCCCCCTCATTGCCATCGATAGTTACACATACATAACAAGCGCCAGAGTGCAAGGAAAGCTGCATTTATTCACACTGTTGTTTGCTGAGTTTGGTTTGTTTGTTTTGCAGGTTTTTTTCCCAGTGTCTGACAAACAGTGTCACAATTGCCAAGGATGCTGGTGAAAGCAGCAGCAATGCTTCTGCAATGTCACCCAGTGTGGCCAGTAATGGTTTTAATCTCATAGACGAGCATTTAACTGCTGCAATGCCCTTTAAATCAATGTGTTAGGTACATGCATCAATATTTAATATTGAAAAGCAATATAAAAATGTGGCAATGCTGCACATAAATAAACACATTTAATTCAATACAGTTATACCACAGCTGAATTTGGCGGCTGTATTGGCTTTTGCAATTAAAAACAGAAGTACAAATAAACCAGCTGCTGAAAGAAAGAAAAATACCAAATATGTTGCCATGGGGAAAATATACCAAAAGACTGAAAGAATAACTGTATGAAGGGATAGGTTAGAACCTGAAATACAAAACACATATTTTTGTGTAGGCTACGCATTTGGAAAATGCTCCTGCAATGCTATGGCAGTATTTCGCTTACAGAAGATGTATGTTGAAGAGGGAAGGCAAAAGCCAGCTTGCAGTAAGGAGGGTGAATCTCAGCAATAACCGGGTTCACTGCAGCGAGATACACCTAGCGGTTTGGGGGCTTTTGCTTTAATAAGCCCGATGACCTTGGAGTTTTCATAAGTGCTTGTAAATTAGCTCCGCACGGTCTTTGTTGTATGAGGACAGACTGTGTGCGCATCTATTACCCACATAATGAATGTCGGAAAAGCAGAATTCAAATTCGCACTGCAGCCAATTAAAACCAGACTGGAAGACATGCCAGGGGACTGTGGAGCAGCCACAGCTCCCTGCCAGTTACTGGGGAAACGTTTCACTTGTGGCCTGTGCTTTCAACTGTGGACCTATGTGCAATGCCCCCACAAGTTTCCAAAGCAAACACGCACCATACGCTGGGTGTTTTCCCTGCCAGACTTCACCAAGGGCATGGTTTGCCAAGTGCTGTGCTCGGAGGGAGCACAGACCACAGCGCAGCTGCAGCACGAGATCGTTTCTGGGCAAGACAGTCCCAGCCCACGAGCGCTTCCCACTTGCTTGGATGTTCAGCCCTGGGAGAGAAATCCTGTAGAAATCAGTTTGCACTGAGACAAAAACAGCTCAAACCTTCTAAAATGCCTGACAGCCAACGTGTTCAGAAATAAAACTGGGGCTGTCTCTAGCTTCTCATACCCACTGTAACCCTTCATCACCCTCCTGCATCACTGCTCACCTTCACTTTTATGCTTAATACTTGTGAGCAGGTTCCAGTTTTGAAACAGTGAATTACTGGGAGACAGAAAGCCTTTTCCTAGTCAAGAAATCAAATATTCATATCCCACAGCTATATTTCAATTTGCTTCCCACAAAGCTAATAACCCCTCAATGTAAGTCATACGCCCAAGCTTCCAATATCACCTTTCCTTGCCCCATCCCCAGGCACCATGCAATATCGGCAACCACAAACAGGTCAAATATTCCAGCTGCTCCATAATGCTTGGAAGTTAACTCACAAGAGGCACTGGGGTCTTTGTACTGGAGCTTTTCCCTTGGAGATGCTGAAAGGTTCAGGGACTGACAAGAGCGGGATTGCAGAACTGAGCAGCAGCAAACATGAACTAATCAGTGAAGACAACACAGTAAGCAGCAATCTCTTTTAAGACTGGTTTAATCAAAATGAAAGATCTTCCCTGCTCCAGACATAACACTTGATCAAGATGGCATTGTGCATTTGGATCACATTAGGGTAAAGGAGGGAACGGCTAGGGAGTAAACGTCCTTTTCCCTATGGACATTTCGTATCAGTGTCTCTTCTTTTACAGATATATTTTGCAATGTTCCAACCTGTGTTGCACAAGTTGCTTTTCTGAGGAAGGAAATAGCAGTGGACACAAACAGTATAGAAGCATCCAGAGGAACCAAGTTACTTATAATTTCAGATTTCGTGCCCCTGCATTATGATTCAATATTTCCCGGGAGACAGGCTAGTGATGCCTTACCCTGTGGCGCAGGAGCAGTGATGTCTCATGATCAGTGACAGCTGCGAAAGTAAAATTTGCATCTCTTTCATTAACGGCAGCCAAGAGGAATTATGTACAAATGGATAAAGGCACCCTTAGCCTGGTACTGGAGGCTAATATGTCATTGCTGTTTGCCTATATAATCTCCCACCTCCATAAAAGACCATCATACTCTCACATCTATATCCAGCTCCAGCAAAAGTTTCTCCACATTTGTAATGCTGGGCATTGCTCCACAGCAGGTGGTAATAGAAAGTGAAATAAAGGAGCATCGACACCTACGCAACGTAAAGAGGGTGGCCAGAAATAGCACCTGGAGGCTGCTGAAAAAGGACAGCAAGCAGAGGATGAGTTGCCTTTCTGAAGTCTACTGCTGGGAGGAAGAGGGCATTACTCACTGCCTCAAAGAAAACTCAGTGCAAGTGTTATCTTCTCTATCCCCCAGAAAATTTTAAAATCTCCTTTGCTCAGGAATGAACACTGGGCTTTGGCTGGACCAGGGTGGTGCCAAGGGTGGTGCCCCAGCACAGGGTTTCCCATCTTTGGCCTAACTGAATTGGAGGACCAGAGTGTTCACTATGAGACGACAACAAAACCAGAAGAGATCTGGTGTCCACCCATGCACACCTGTGAGGCCAAGGCTCCAGTTTACCCAGGGCTCTGGGCAGACGGACGCTCCAGGAATGCTATTTATTTGTCATCTGCAAAAATTGTTTTCACCCCAATTTCCACACCTTTCAGCAGCACTTTTGCTGTAAAAGCAAAGGCTGCCGCTGGTCCTTCTCTATTCCCACAACTTCTCTGCCAGTTTAAGGACCCTGATGTGTGTCCTCTGATGCAGTTCCTTGCTGGAGCCACTGACGGTGGCAGCAGGCCTGAGATAGGGGTGGTCTGCGTGGTCTCACCACGTCCACCATTGTGGCATTACACTGGGGCTGGCAGAGAAAGGAGGGGGTGAATGACACAAGAGGCTCTTGTCTTGAGGATGTTCAAACAGCTGCTGGAGAATGAAGTTAGCACATCGCTGCAGAAACATGGGGAGCATTTTAGCACTGGCCGTATGAAAGTGATACCACTGTATTCCCAAACCAAAGCTTGTTTTCATAACTTTTGCAGCTCCACATTGCCACACAAATAATGTCTTCATCCTGGGCTGAGAAGGAGGCCAGATACCTAGCCTCTTCCATGGGCCTCCTCCCCATACCAAGGACCATCAGCCCCTCACGCACTCCACTGCATTTTGGACAAACTTCCCAGAGTGGTAACACCAGGCTTCCCACCATGGGCAGGGATGGAGGTTTCTACTGACAAGTTTGCTGTGCTCAGTTATTGTTTCCGTCAATGCTTTCACAGACCCAAAGTTACTGTATTTTTGTCCTGTCAAGTGCAGTGACCCATATTAACCTTTTTCATGCAAATCAAGCATCTACTTATTTCCCTCCTCATGTGCTGCCTTCAACAGATTGATAATGAGGACAGTTAGACAGACAGATACCATATGATTAGGCCTTAACCTCAAAGGGCACTGTTGTATCTGGCCCACTTTTCTTCCCTTTGTCTCTGTTCTTCAGGATTGCCTTTCTCAAGGATAAAGAAAAAGGAAAGGAGACGCAGAGGAAAAGACTGTCTTCATGAAATCTGGCCCATTGCAGAGTTTTTATGCTTAGGCTCAGCTATAGTAGTAATTTCTGGTACTCACACACAATGCTACAGTCACAGATAATTGCTTGATTTAGGCTTGACTACTACATCTTAACGATCCCCCAAACCGTGTCATGCCGTGGGGCCACGATGCCTGGCATCTGTTGACTGGACGTGCTTGAGCACACACTTTGTGAGTGTCATACTTAAAATACGCCTTTGTTTCCCGAAAAGGGAAAAAAAAAGTATTGCCTGACATAGCAATGAAGCCTCAGAAAGAATTTTTTTGGAGGAAGAAGTGTCAGAGGGCAGAGGGAAGGTTAATGAAATGTGTGAGGCAACAGAAGGAATTTTCCATTTTTCCCCAGTGATAGCTGGTCATTTGCACTGAAGCAAGCCAAAAAAATTCAAAATGAATAAAGCATTAGATACCAGACATTAAGGCAGAATTGCAGTGCTGGAGCAGAGTTGTCTGGAGAAATATAATACAAGTTAACTGATTGCTATCAGGGCAGAGCACTGATTCCTCACAAGATTTCTCTGTGCAGCACTGCCCCTTTCATTCATAGCTTGCCTAATTCAGCAGTTTTATCAATGGGAAAACAGTCTCGTACTCTCATTACTGTTATTTTAATGCACAGACTCTGGCAAGGGGGTGGGGGGGAAAGAGAGAACACTCGCTGCTTAATCAGGCATGCTGTCTTTGTGCCAGCATGGGTAGTACACTGCCCTTCTCGCTGCTCGTGGCTCGTGCCTCCAGTAGCATCCACCGATCCCAAGGGCAGGGAATGACACCTGCACTGAATGTTTGGGGCTGAGCCAGGCTGGGCCAGGGTGCAGGAGTTGCTGCCTCCCCAGCATGGGCAATGCAAGACATCTCCTCTCCTGCCGGTCATTGCTGGAGCCCCACCACAGGTCTGTGCGCGTACTGACCACCAGCAGCACCCACAGTCCAGATCCCACAGCCCCGCACAGCCAAATGCATACAGCAGGTTCAAAGTGGCCCATACATTTAAGCACTTCGCTGGACCGAGACCCACACACCCACAGTAAATGTGGTCCCTCTACAGCCTGCATCTCGTCACAGCAGCACACCTGATCCCACGCACTGCAAAACATTTCACTTACAGATTTACTTTAAAATGTAAGCTGAGAGTTTATACTTTCCCTGAAGGCAAGGAAGGCAGTGAAAAACTAAATATACAGCTCAGTAACACAGAATAGTTAAGAAATATGAAGCCATGTTTGATGGGAATATATAATGGTTTGACACCTGTCACCAAAGTTTTATTATATCAGGAAAACAGGAGGAAGAACAATATATCAGGGAAGATCTTCAGGCTGGAAATACCTAAATCATACAGCTAAGTGGTTCACAAATACCATGTGTCTTTAATGCTGTCAACAAGCAGCCCAGAACTCACCTAAAATATGTGCTATTCAGAAATAACTCATTAAGTAATTTCTACAAATGGTCTTTGTTCTTACAAGGAGTTTGTAACAACTGTTTGGCATTCGAAATTGTTTGCTCTGTTTCACCTGGCTAATGAGCCCAAATCATTGCTCTGGTCATGGCAAGGTTTAGAGTCAGATTGCTGGAGCAAATTCATTCACCTAATAATTTCAAAAACTGTTTCCCAATGCTGTTGCCATACGTTGTCACAATTTCTGCACATCTGCAGTGCAGAGCATAACCTCTGTTTTCAGAGCTGAACAGTGCTGCTTACAACCAGCAGGGAGAAGTCACAGCAGCCCATCTCAAAGCCCCACGGCCTCGATGTCTCTGCCCCGACTCTGGGGACCTCCGCTCAACGGACCAGTGGAACTGCTGCAACTGGAGAGGGAAGATGGTGCTGCAAGTGCAAAGCCCAAGGGGTTGTGAGTTGCCCAGCTGAGCAGAGACCCGAAGGCTCATCATCTGGTCACAGAACAGGGGGGATAACTCACACTCCTGCTTTGTGTCCAGCTATCACCAAACAACAGGAAAGCCCAAAGTGCAGAAGCTCAGGGGACGATTGCCAGACCCATGGTTTGCAGCTGTAGGGTGTCTTGGGGCCAGGCGGAGAAACAGTGACATACTGCTCAGATCTACCTGGCCTCAGATTATAAAAGGGCCAATTACAGAGCAGGATCATCCATAAGAGAGACCCAAACATGTTGGTAACAGATGGACTCTAATACTTCTTCGAGTGCCTTTGGCATTCATTTCATTCTCTATGTTTTGTAAAAGATCATGATGAAAAGCTCAAAAAGAAAAACTGAAAACAAACAAGTGACAGGTCATAAGAAAGAACCAAAGGACCAAAGAACCATCATCACCCCAAGTGCCCTTGCACAATAGGTATGGGGCTTTGGAAATCGAGGACCAGGCGATTGAGGATGGAGAGCATGATCCATCCAGTGAGTTGCCTAGTGCTAGTCACTCACCCCCACGCCTTAGGACTTCCTCAACCAAGAAAAAAAGAGACGTAATTGTAGTAGGTGACTCCCTTCTGAGGGGAACAGAGGGCCCTATTTGTAGACCGGACCCATCCCACAGGGAAGTCAGCTGTCTCCCTGGGGCCAGAATTAAGGACATACAGAGAAAACTCCCTTCCCTGGTTCAGACATCAGATTACTACCCACTACTGATATTTCAGGTAGGTGGTGATGAGGTAGGGACCAGAAGTCTAAGGGCAATGAAGAATGACTTCAGGGCCCTGGGACGGCTGGTTAAGGGATCAGGAGCACAAATAGTGTTCTCCATGTTCTCCTCTATCCCACCATTCGTAGGGGTTGATGAGGTAATAAATAGGAGGAGCCAGCAAATTAACTCCTGGCTCTGAGACTGGTGCATCTGGCAGGACTTCGGCTTTTTTGATCATGGGCTGATCTACAGAAAACCAGGCATGCTGGCAACAAGTGGAGGAAGGCTAACCCGAAGGGGAAGAAAGATCCTGGGACAAGAATTAGCAGGGCTCATTCATAGGGCTTTCAACTAGGTTTGAAGGGGGATGGGGATGAAACCAGGACTACAAAATTGGTGCCCGGGAGCAGCATACCAGTGCTTCTGGGTAAAAGTGTTAGCATTAGGGCTTGTCCCCCCAAGGAAGTAGCAGGACAGTTAGCCCAGCTGAAGTGCATCTACACTAATGCACGCACCAAGGGGAATAAACAGGAGGAGCTGGAGGCCATTGTTCAGCAAGGAAACTATGATATAGTTGCCATCACAGAAACGTGGTGGGAAGACACACACAAGTGGAGTGCGGTAATCGATGGCTACCAACTTTTCAGAAGGGATAGGCAAGGAAGGAGAGGTGGCAGGGTGGCCCTCTATGTTAGGGGCAGTTTTGAATGTCTGGAACTTAACAGTGTGAATAACAGTGTTGAGTGTGTCTGGATAAGAATTAAGGGGAAAGCCAACAAGGCAGACATCGTGATGGGAGTTTGTTATAGACCCCCTAATCAGGAGGTAGAATCTGATGAAGTATTCTATAAGCAGCTGGCGGAGGTCTCACGATCATTTGCCCTTGTTCTTGTGGGGGACTTCAACTTCCCAGATGTCTGCTGGAAATATAACACAGCAGAGAGGGAACAGTCCTGGAGGTTCCTGGAGCGTGTGGAAGACAACTTCCCAACACAGCTGGTGAAGGAACCTACTAGGGGAAGTGCCCTACTGGACCTACTGTTTGTTAACAGGGAAGGTCTTGTGGGGGATGTAAAGGTTGGAGGTCGTCTTGGGCACAGTGACCATGAAATGGTAGAATTTTCAATTCTTGGTGAGGCAAGGCGGGGAGCCAGCAGAACTGCCACCTTGGATTTCCAAAGGGCAGACTTTAGCCTGTTTAGGAGCATGGTCGAGAGTGTCCCTTGGGAGGTAGTGCTGAAGAGCAAAGGTGCGCGGGAAGGCTGGTCATACTTCAAGCAAGTGCTCTTAGAAGCACAGGAGAAGGCCATCCCCATGTCTCGAAAAACGAGCCGATGGGGAAGAAGACCAGCCTGGCTAAATAGAGAGCTTTGGCTGGACCTCAGGAAAAAAAGGAAAGCTTACATTCTCTGGAAAAAGGGATTGGCAACTTATGAGGATTATCAAGATATAACAAAGCTATGTAGGGGGAAAATTAGAAGGGCCAAAGCTCAATCAGAACTCAGCTTGGCCACTGCAGTTAAAGACAATAAGAAGAGATTCTTTCAGTATATCAATAGAAAGAGGAAGACTAGGGAAAATGTAGGCCCACTGATGAATGAGATGGGTGCCCTAGTGGTGGAAGACACAGAGAAGGCAGAGCTACTGAATGCCTTCTTTTCTTCGGTCTTCACTGCTAAAGCTGCCTCTCACGAATCCCATACCCTGGAGGCAAGGGGGAAGGTCTGGAGAGAGGAAGATTTTCCTTCAGTTGAGGAGGACCGGGCCAGAGACCACTTGGCCAATCTGGACGTTCATAAGTCCATGGGCCCTGACGGGATGCACCCGCGAGTGCTGAGAGAGCTGGCAGATGTTATTGCTAGACCACTCTCCATCGTCTTTGAAAGGTCATGGGGAACAGGAGAGGTGCCTGAGGACTGGAGGAAGGCTGACATCACTCCAATCTTTAAAAAAGGCAAGAAGGAGGAGCCAGAGAACTACAGACTGGTTAGTCTTACCTCTGTCCCTGGGAAGGTAATGGAGCCACTCATTCTGGATGTCATCTCCAAACACGTTGAGGAACAGGAAGTCATTGGAAGTGGTCAACATGGATTTACCAAGGGTAAATCATGCTTGACCAATGTGATAGCTTTCTATGATGTTATAACGGGTTGGCTGGATGAGGGGAGAGCCGTAGATGTCATCTACCTTGACTTTAGCAAGGCTTTTGACACTGTCTCCCATAACATCCTCATTAGGAAGCTGAGGAAGTATGGGCTAGACGAGGTGATGGTGAGGTGGATCAAGAGCTGGCTGTGTGACAGAACTCAGAGGGTTGTGATCAGCGGCATAGAGTCTAGTTGGAGGCCTGTAACCAGTGGTGTCCCCCAGGGGTCAATACTCGGTCCAATTTTGTTCAATATATTCATTAATGACCTGGATGAGGGGACAGAGTGTATCCTCAGCAAGTTTGCTGATGATACCAAACTGGGAGGGGTGGCTGACACTCCGGAGGGCCGTGCTGCCATCCAGTGTGACCTGGCCAGGCTTGAGAGCTGGGCAGAGAAGAACCTAATGAGGTTCAACAAAAGCAAGTGCAAGATCCTCCACCTGGGGAGGAAGAATGCTAAGCACCAGTATAGGTTAGGGGTGGACCTGCTGGGAAGTAGTTCCGAGGAGAAGGATCTGGGGGTCCTGGTAGACAGTAAATTATCCATGAGCCAACAACGTGCTCTTGTTGCCAAAAAGGCCAATGGAATCCTGGGCTGCACAGGGAAGCGTGGGGCCAATAGGTCGAAGGAGGTCATTCTCCCCCTCTACTCTGCACTGGTGAGGCCACAACTGGAATACTGCATCCAGTTTTGGGCTCCCCAGTTCAAGAGGGACAGGGAACTGCTGGAGTGGGTCCAGCGTAGGGCAACAAAGATGATTGAGGGACTGGAGCATCTCCCTTATGAGGAAAGGCTGAGAGAGCTGGGACTCTTTAGCCTGGAGAAGAGAAGGCTGAGGGAAGACCTTATTAAGGCATATAAGTATCTAAAGGGAGGGTTGAAGGAGGATGGTGCCAGACTCTTTTCATTGGTTCCCAGTGACAGGACGAGGGGCAACGGGCACAAGTTAGAACATAGGAAGTTCCGATCAAATACACAGAAAAACTTCTTTACAGTGAGGGTGACAGAGCACTGGAACAGGCTGCCCAGGGAGGTTGTGGAGTTGCCTTCTCTGGAGACTTTCAAGACCCGCCTGGATGCAGTCCTGAGTAATGTGCTCTAGGCAATCCTGCTTTAGCAGGGGAGTTGGACTAGATGATCTCTAGAGGTCCCTTCCAACTCTGAAGTTTCTGTGATTCTGTGAAGGCCAAAGGGAAAGCAGAGCGAGATTTTCTGCTTATTCCTCCACATGGTTATATGAAGAATGGTGTACTTTAAATTGTGAGACCACTTCTTAAGAAACTTATTGGAAACAGAATGGTCTTGGTTGAAAGAGACCTTTAAGATCATCAAGTCCAACCATTGACAAAGCACTGCCAAGTTACCACTAAACCATGTCCCTCAGCACCACATCTACACATCTTTTAAATACCACCAGGGATGGTGATTCAACCACTTCCCTGGGCAGCCTGTTCCAATGCTTGACAACCCTTTTGGTGAAGAGATTTTTCCTAACATCCAATTTAAACCTCCCCTGATGCAACTTGAGGCTGTTTCCTCTTATCCTAACACTTGTTACTTGGGAAAAGAGACAAACTCCCACCTCTCTACAGCCTCCTTTCAGGTAGCTGTAGAGAGCAACAAGGTCTCCCCTCAGCCTCCTTTTCTCCAGGTTAAACAACCCCACTTCCCTCATCCGCTCCTCATAAAACTTGTGCTCTAGAGCCCTCACCAGCTTTGTTGCCCTTCTCTGGACACACTCCAGCACCTCAATGGCTTTCTTGTAGTGAGAGGCCCAAAACTGAACACCATGTTCAAGGTGGGGCCTCACCAGGGCTGAGTACAAAGGGACGATCACTTCCCTAGTCCTGCTGGCCACATTATTTCTGACACATGCCTTGTGTCAGAAGCTGTTGGCCTTCTTGGCCACCTGGGCACACTGCTGGATCATATTCAGCCAGCAGTTGACCAAGATCCCTAGGTCCTTTTCCACTGAGTAGCTTTCCAGCCACTCTTCCCCAAGCTTGTAGTGCTGCATGGAGTTGTTGTGACCCAAGTGCAGGACCCGGCACTTGGCCCTGTTGAACCTCGTACCATTGGCCTTGGCCCATTGATCCAGCCTGTCCAGATCCCTCTGCAGAGGGATCCTACCCTCGAGCAGATCAACAGTCCCACCCAACTTGGTGTCATCTACAAACTTAGTGAGAGTGCACTTGATCCCCTCATCTGGATCATTGATAAAGATACTAAAGAGAACAAGCCCATTACGAAGCTTAAGTCTAAAAAGGAGAATATTTTAATTATAGTGACCTTCTTTGGAACAGCTTTGAAAATTACTGGAAAAAGGCATTATCCAGGAGCTACGTGTTCCTCCACCATTAAAGGAAAGAGCTCTGCAGGATCCAAAACAATAACTGAATGACACTGCGAACAAAGATAGAAACTGCAGCTACAGTAAAACATTTCATTTAAAAAGCCATGAGTTTTGGCAATCTTATAAGCTTTCTTTATTCAGTGCACACACCAGCTTCTCATCAAATGGGATAATAAAGAAACTTCTTTTCTGGACAGGTTAATTTATGACTGCCCATTTCAGGATCTTTTCATCTGTGCCTCAAAGCTCCTTCAGTCATCGCTGAATAATGGATTAGGTGGACATGTCATCCACTATGACAATTCCCAAGCTCCTATTCCTACCAAGTATTTTAAAAACAAATGCAAACACAACTCAGATTCTGGTTAAAGAAAATTATTTTTTAAAAAATGTATTTAACCTTTTCATATTCATAACTCTATACTCATCCAAGAAATTCTCCTTCCTTTGTCCTGAAAGGTTGTCCATTCCAGCATATAATCCCTAACAAGGAGATTATTTTCAAGATATTAGTCAACACGGAAACCTCCATTTCAACTGAAGCTACTCTAATAGCTTAACTAGGTAATCATATGGTAACTCATGTTATTATCAATGGAGTTTTTACAAGATGCTTGCCGTGGCCATGCGAATGACAAGGGAGTGTGTGAGAGCATTCATTGTGCTTCAGTCTTCAGTTCTGCAGGAATCTGAAAAATGTGCAATAAAAAAAAAATCACACTTTCTTTGATACTTGAGAAATTAACACTGAACCCATGAAATTCTACTGGCAAAAAAGGGTAATGATCAGATTAGTTTGCCCGGAACAGAATGCCTGTATTAATGTATCTGATCACACAGCAAAGCTCAAGCTGTATATATAGTCCTCTGTATAAAGCCCCTGTATAAAGCACCATTCCCAGTGCTTCATTCAATACTTCTACCATATAAAGCCTTAATTAGTGTTCTGCATATGTCAAATATTTAGAAGACCTTTTAACTTTTGCAGAATGCTATTTCTGTACAGGCATAATTATCACAGAAAATATTGCGTACTTATTTTACTAAATGCTTAGCATAGCTGGTTTTAAATTTCACCAAGTAAAATGCCCCAAAAGTCTATTTGAAGAAATGAGTATTACTTTTAAAATGTAAAACTTCTCTCAGTTCTTATTCTTCTTGGCCTGAAGTATTTATAGATTAGTTTTGAAAAAAAATGAACCTTTATTTTCAGTTTCTGTTCTTGAGCTGGTAGTATATGGATTTTACACATTTCAGGCCATTCAGTTCCTCTTTATTCCTGAAGGCTACACCACAGCCATCATTTTTTCCCCCGTTAGTGCTGTAGTGCAGAAGTTGTGCTGGTTTGGACAACAAGCCATGTACAGTTGTGACACCAAGCACTACCCATCTGCAGTGATGGTCCTCCTGGTGCCGGGGTCCACAAGAGCTTTGCCATTATCTGCCTTGGGGAGGTTCCAACTTCCATCATGCTGTGATAGCAGGAAAAACACAGCAACAGGGGTTGCTGGCGTGAGACCCCCCCAACACCATTAAAGGGTGTTGGAGGAGAGGGGAGAGACAGGAATTTCCTTGAGAAAATTAATGAAGTACCTGCACTGCATTTTATTATTTGCCACAGACCTGTTGTAACTGTATTTACAACTTGGTCATCAAGAGTTTAAATCTTTGCTCTGCTTGCATGAGGCTGTGCATTTTGTGTGATGTCCATGAAGGGGAGCCTGAAAGGCAGGTTGTTTTCTACAGCTGCACTGATAGCAGTTAAGTTTGGAAACAAGGATATATTTGCCATCATCAACTGACAAAGGGTCAGTTTGAAGTATGCTGGTGGTAAGTCCTAAGCTTCAACTGGCAAATGAGTTGTCCCTTATCTCAAGTGATTGTTTCCTAATCCTTTGATCTATTTCTCAGGATAAAAAATCATCACTGATATGACATTCATTCCCAGAGTGGAGCTAACTTGCACTTCTGAAATGAAAACATCATATCTGAGATTTTTGGCTATTAAAACATGGCACCTCTGCTTTTGCACCTGTGATGCTGGTGATGAAAAGGTATGCGGAGAAGATGACTATTGGGATGGGTCACTAGTGGCAATGTGAGTACCAGGGGCTCGTGGATGCGGGCGCTCAGTTGAAATGACTCAGAGAAAAGGGTGCCAGGCAGGACTACGAACGCTGCTGAAGCCAGCTGCTTCCAGCAGCTTTTGGGGAGAGACCTTCCCAGAGGTCAGTGCAAACGTTGGCCCAGGTGCAGCAGCCAGAGAGCAGAGGAGAGACGGAGTCACAGGGGCTCACTGTGACAGCAGGGCACCACTGTCCTGTGACGCTGCTCTCATACTGACGGACTACAAAGACAAATTGGGGGCAGAAGGGGCTGGCTTCCAGTTTGTGTGGAGGTCTCTGGTGAGGTTCAGCCAAGGACGGTGCTGGGGTCACAAGTAACTGAGGGCATACTTTGTATAGAAATAGCTTAAATCAAAAAAAAACACCCCAATATCTGAAAAGTATTTTCCAAATAGTTCCTGCCTGTCTAAAATAAATCCTTGAGGACTAACCTATATAAGTCCACCTTTTGGCATCTCGGGTATCTCAGTTACATCCCATACATTTATCTCAAACTAAATACTGCTTGCAGTAAGCTAGTATTAGTCTGGTATGCTGGATGTAGAAAGCAGACAGAGTGAGAATGACCTAAGGTTAAACATAAGTTCTATTTATATATTTTCAAGTGATCAAGTTAATCTGCATGTACATCTTGAGTGTGACAGTCACTAATAGCCCATAGCAGTTCAACCCCTTTAACGGAGATAATACGTTTCCTGGAAGGAGCAGAGAAGTGATTCTGCACAGATCTATGAAGATAACAATAAATGCCGTAAGGCTTTACTGTAACTTGTCAAATATAAGGCACCATGCAAATGGAGCAGATCATGAAAGACGTTCCAGCCTAGCTTCTAGCAAAACTTGTGAATGGGTTCTTGCTAAGAAATGTGAAAATGCAGAAGATGGCAAAGGGACTAAAGCAGAAAGAGTGGATTATAATGCTATTCATAGTCATTCCCTTGGTGATAAATTAAGTAATTTTTTTTCAAGATTTGCACACAGCTGTATGATACCTTTTGATAATTCAAAAATTTCACATGTTGCCTGCAATATAGTACTCCCTCTTTCAGCTGAGGGTAAAACTGGAGACTTTGCTCAGATGCACATAATTGTCTCTATGGGCACAGTTGTCTGAAAGTCTGGAATTAACCAAGTTTTTTTCCCAGCTATTTCTTATAACAGAACCAAAAAATAAATAATACAAGGATGGGGGGGGGGGTGTGTGGTGTTGAGACAGGAGAACTCCATCACGAATTTTTGTGCTATTATAAGTTACTTCTGAATATCAGACCAGTTAGAAAAATCTGATCTTACATGCACTAACGCACACAAACAATACACTCCTTGAAGAAAAAGTTGGAGTCCAGAGTTTGCTTCAGCAAACTATACAATCTGTCTATAGTCAAGAAAGTATTTGTCTGGAAACACCTTATAGTCAAGCAGGGAAGTGGAAAGTGATTTCATTCCATCATACATTTGATCTCAGGCCTGATTGCAGATTATGAAACTGAATTAGCAATTGAAACAGGCTAATCTTGCTCTATTCTCTCCTGTTTTTTATTGTGCAGAAAATGATGCTGGCAATTCAAGGCCTCAAGCTTGATGGTAGGCTAGACAGCATTTATTTATATCAATAATACTGTAGGCTGAGAAACACGGTGTTGTTCATGCATGCGACTTTAAGATCTTTGTACCATTTGTAGCTATCCAAGTACCATTTTAAATAATAATCTGAAAATTACAGTGACTGAGCTTTTATTTTGGACAGATGAAAATACGCTTTGGTAAGATGTACTTTGCCACAGACAGCAAGGAAGAGTTAAGAATTAATCTTAGAATCAATGACATATAAAATATATGCATTCATCCCACCACACTCAACATGCTTGACAAACCATCCTCTTCTCTGGTCCTGTATCACCTGCCTTATACAGCACCCAGGGCAGACGTAGTCTGAATTCAATTGATCCACAGCAGAAACATGAAATCCCCTCTCCAAAGTGAAGAGGTCAGGCCATGATCCCTTTCCTTTCGCCTGAAGCATCAGGTACCCTTTTTCTGTGGCTGGAGGGCATGGTCTTTCCTCCCCAAGGCAGACTGCAAACCCACAGGCTCCACTAACAACATGCTCCCTCAGCTGTGAATGCTTCCCATTTCTCCTCTCCCTTTCACACCCTGCCTGGGGTAGGCCTGGAGTAGCTGGGATACCTGCAAACTGTTGTCTCAGAGCGTCTCCAGGTCCATACAGACCTTTACTGCATCAGTTATGCTCAGGTGGTGTGTTCCCTCTTTCATACTAAACCCCATGGAATAAACACCGCACTTTGAAATGGAAGATGCTGCACTAGGTGAACAGTGACAGCAGTTGAAGAACTGTGCTGGCCAATGACTGGGTCCTAAGAACTAGAACAGGGAGAAAATGTTTACCTCAAAAAGAGCTCAATAGACTCTAAATTACAGCTGTGGATCTGGCTTCTGGGCTTTGGTCAGCCAGCACCTCAATCTTTCTCCCAGATCGGAGAATTAGTAAGATTTTACCTTCTGCAAATGTTACTTCTTGAGTGTTTCCACAAATTTTGCTTTAACTGCTATCTTTCCAAATGCAAAACGGCGCACTCATGGTCAAAATCAGGCAGAAGCTCACAAGAGGAGAACATTGCACTCCACAACTGCTGTGCAGGACACAAAGTGCTCTGTGCTTTCTGATACAACGCTGCTTGTCGCCAGTAGACACAGTTCATTCATTTGCGAATTCTGTAGACACATTTTCCTAGGCAAACCTTACTATGACAGGCTTTTTTCCCCACCATCCATGAGATTGCTTCCAGTGGGCCAGCAGTGATGTTCACTGCCACAGCAATCACAGCCACAGTCACTCATCTTTTTCCCACAGTGAATTTTCAAAATATGTCCCTGAAGGGAATGTCTTCAAATAGCTTAGTCAGCATTTAATTTGGCAACTCACTTTTGGACATGGAGAACTTGAGTCAGCAAGTCTGCAATGACCATGTTCCTACAGACTTCTTCACTTAAATAAAAATCATGGACGTATGATGCTTGAGAGAATTACTT
Organism: Rissa tridactyla; assembly: GCF_028500815.1. Lineage (NCBI taxonomy): Eukaryota > Metazoa > Chordata > Aves > Charadriiformes > Laridae > Rissa > Rissa tridactyla. The sequence continues at coordinate 58,635,131 of NC_071497.1, read as the reverse complement.
AGGCATGATATGAGAACATCTCTCCTCATTTATCAGCAATCAGCTTGGCAAAGACCACAACTGATGTCACTGTTGCCTTACTTGCTATCTCTGAAGTTAAAGCAGAAATTTAGGCCTTCATTTTTTACTTTTGATGTAATGGCATTGTAGAAAAGATGTTCCTTCCCTGGCAGAAGCACAGTATATCAATAGATCAATTTGTTTTCCTCAGAGGTTTCTGTTGCACCTAATTGAAATTTGAATTTTTACAGATAAAATATCTTTCCGCAGCAAAGGGAGGAGGGCCTTTGATGCTGGGGGCTTTTCTCCTCTGTTGTTATTCCCTACTACCCAGTAATGCAAAGCTCACCACAGCCAAATCCAAACACTGCAGCCAAGCACAAGCTGTTCTTTTGTTGCTGCTGTGCCCCTTGTATTTTGACCTGTGCTACCGCCCGGCACTGCAGTACATATGCCCACACAACTGCTGCCATCTCCTGAGTCACCGGGAAATTAAAAACAAAGCTGTGACTCAGCAAAATGCCAACCAAACCAGAAAAGAATATAATATGCAACACAAAAGAGTAGACCTCAAGTAACTCAAAGCCCAAAGGACAATAAATATGGAAGAAAACCGCCACTTTTCTATGGAAGGATATTCCTCATTAAAATGGCATCATCCATCACCAGCTGTTACAGCAGTTAAAATAAAAACAGCTACAAATACACCAATATCTAAGATGCTAGTGTTTCTTTCTTTCTTCCTACATGCACAAGGAGCTTAAAATAGATAACTGTATTACTGCTTGATTTTTAAAATGTATTTTTCCTGCCAGCCCAAGATTTCTCTCTCTAAAAGCTTCTTAATGCTCAGGCTTCATTTGACCCTGGCTTTGGTCAGCCTGTCAGCTACCCTGTGAAATTCCTGACTTGGAGACTTCATCTCTTTCCTGACTTCATATGGCTTCTGCATAGTGAGAGAGTTTTAGCCTTCCTCTTCTCTGGCCACTGTAGTAAAGTAGGAGAGACCAAGGAGAGAGGGGACTCGTGCAGAGCGTGTGGTTTATCTGTCCTCTCACAGGCTGGTTAAGAAACCTCTGAGCCTATAGCGAGCCTTGGAGCAAGTAAAGTGGAAACATTCATGACTGCGTTACTTGGGAAGCTTCATTTCTGAGGACCCTGCAGAAGCCAAAAGGGTTTCCAGGCACACCGGGAGGGTACCTGGCCAGACCAACCTGGTATTCCCAGCCATTAGCTTCTTCCCCAGCTTCCTCTTACCACAAGCAGCCCAGACCTCACCCCATGCAAAAAAAACCATGCAGACTCACTCCCATGCACTATCTAATTAGTCTCAGTGGAGAGTGAATCTCAAAATGTCAGCTCCTGCGAGCCACGCTGACCTATACCAACTGAGGACCTGCCTTTTAAAGGCTCTCAAGGGCACACTAATTGTATCTGAGTGTGACATTCTCCATCACAGCTGCCTGTTCAAGGAGAGCTGTAGTGTAAGGGGAGAATGGGGAAGTCAGTGCAAGGCTGAAAACATTAAGTGCTTCAATGTCTAAACATTATGTTTTAGGATATTTCTATTTCAGCAGTACCCAAGTCAGGGTACTACTACTACCCAGGAGCTGGGAGCCCACTGTGAGACACGATTGTTTCCCACCCAGGTACAGACAAGCCTGTAACACTGGGCAAGCAGCTCTTGCCTTTTTTCGCTGACCTTTGAGCTGTTATTTTTTGCTTAGTGTTTTGAGTAGTGAACTCCAAGATGAGAGAAACACCCTACTCTATCCAGAAAGAGCAAAAGAAAGCAAAAGCAAGAGGAAAACCTTTACAGGATTGTTCCTTTATTTTCAGGCACCCGCTTTCAGAATGAGACTCTCACCTCAGACCTCCTCCATGCCACGTCTTGGTGACACATAGCCTCTGTTTTGCACTGCAAGTGGCCAGAGCCAGATGCCCAAGCCAAAAGCAATTGCTGAAAGCCACAGCTGGCCTCCAGTCCCTACTACCCTGCTGAGTCTCTTTGGATAACAGCTCTTCAGAGTTTGCCAGTCTGTCGTGCTTTGCCACTGACCATATGCAGAACCACCGCGTCCTTTTGGATTGTCCTCAGAAGCATTAAAAAAGGACTCTGTTGCTGCCGCCTTTTTATAAAGCATACTCCTTGCCAGGAGCTGGTGCAGGCAATGATACATTTACTCTTGCGTCTCGCACATTTCCAGCTGCCGACCAGTGCTAAGGATTTCTCTGTAGCTTCTCCAAAACACAGGCAGCAGGGCGGAGCTCTGCTGTTCCTGTACCTCTCTCTGTTCATCGTCCACCTTGAGCAATAGGATGGGGACAGGGAAAAGAAACCCACTCCCTCCCCACCTCTGCACTAGGTCCCCGCCTGCCTCAAGCTCAGTTGGCAATCATCTGCTTCTTGGTGTGCCCACAGCACAACTGTTGTTTTACAACAGGAGAGGGACCTAAATAAAGATCCCAAACCCAGAGATGAATCCCCCAGAGACCATGGAGCATGCTGGTCTAGGGGCTTTCTCATCTGACGCCAGCAAGGCTGAAGGTGCTCTGCTGCAAGCTGAAGCTACAAAGGTTGGCAAGACCCATCCTGCTTCTGAAATCAGAAGTTTCGCCTTCTTGACTGGAGAAGTGAAGGAGATGATGAAATTTTTACAAAAAGAGAAAGAGAGAGAGAGAGAAAGAACGAACTTCAGTGCCCCAGGCAGCAGAGCTAAAACAGATGGTGAGATCTGCTGGGGGGGAGGTAACCACAGGGATTATAACAGCAAACCATGAGCCCTGACTACTATCAAATAACTACTGAAGCAGAAGGATCAGTCTAAAATCAAGTAACATACTGAACTAAGGCTGAAGTTTATAAAAGCAATTTTTAACACAGGCACAGCAACCATCAGGAAAGAAAAGAGGTGGGTGGGTAGTTTCGATGGGCTACATTTAAAAGGATTTTTGGCGCCAGCTTCCAACAACCAGTTTTAAAAAAGCCAGAGACCTATTACCTCACCAGCTCGTGGGAAATTAGCCTGGATAATGGCCCTTTATGCTAATACATGTACAAATCCCCTTGAGAAATACAGAACACCCACCCAAAACCACCTGGACACCCAGGTGGGGGAGCAGCAGCATCAGATTCTTTCCTCTTTAAGAGCCGCAGGCTCAGAGCACTAGAAGTTAAGAATTGCCTGGGCCGCATTTAAATAGTCAAAGTGATTTTTATGGGAATCGTGCCCTCTGTTGATGCAGGTGAAACACTTCACTGAGATGCTGCTGCTAGCTGAAGCGTGGCTGCTTTAGTAAGACATGTTCTTATTTAGGAAAGGGTTGTTTTTGTTTGGATGTTTGGGCTTTAATGTTACACTTCAAGTAAGCCCATAACAAACATCTCCTGACAAGGACTGGGCAGGAATGCACTAACCTGAGAAAAGGTTTCATGGTCACTATCTATGAATTTCTCCCCCTGTGAATATTGTGTGAGAAAAGCAGGGCCACGTTTCCACCTCCCTCTCTTCTCCATGCACCTGAGATGAGACAAGCAGTGGCTTGAGCAAGCAGGAGTGGACAAGGCCACACGCTGCCTTGCGTGCGAGTTGCTCCCCTTGCATGGTTTCAGTATCTGAATTAAAAAATGGAGTCGGAATGAGAAGAATAACAACAAATTAAATTTCTACAATAAATGAAAACTTCACAAAGTGTCTGGGTTACCTCATTGTTCCTTCAGACATTTGTCTTTCCCAAATCATGCTAACAAATACTTTACCCTGAAAGAAATCAGAAGAGACAACGTAATTGCACTTGTCTTACCAAATGAAATATGCCATATTTGGCATACGGAATATGCCAATATGACAATAAAGAACACCTGTGACTTTCCCCTTAAGTAGTGTTCTTTAGAAAAGGATCTCTAGGCGAGCGTGTTATCTCCCTGGTGTTTTTCAATCCTCTAACCAGAAGTGCAAGACTCTGTCTTGCCTGATGTCAGAGGTACCGATAAACCACTGGGGCAGCCCATCCAAAAACTCTTCTTGGCTTTCTGCCCTGTAGCTTTTTCTGTTCAGACCCAGGTGTTGTATTCATTAGGGAGATTTCTAGTGGTCTTCACTCCAAGCCTTTCCAAAGTCTCACTGCTTCGTGCCAGTCTCCACTTTATTGATTTTTTTTTGATCCTTATATTCTACTTACCTTCACACCACCATTTTCTTTTTCCCATTTGTCATGCTGTGAGCCTCCCCTCCCAGCAGTCAACCATAGAAGTGTTATTTAATATTCTCCCATAAGGATATTTTCTATTTTTACTAAAAAAAAAAAAAATTATTATAAACACTGATTTCAAATCTTGGTGCAGTTCTTGGATTTCAGTTTCAAGCAGATTGGCTGCAGGGTACATGCACAGACACACACTTGCACGGATAAAGCATGGCCAGCCGGTCAAGGGAGGTGATTCTGCCCCTCTACTCTGCACTCATGAGACCCCATCTGCAGTACTGCATCCAGCTCTGGAGTCCTCAGCACAAGAAGGATGTGGACTTTTTGGAGCAAGTCTAGAGGAGGGCCACGAAGATGCTCAGAGGGCTGGAGCACCTCTCCTACAAAGACAGGCTGAGAGAGCTGGGGTTGTTCAGCCTGGAGAAGAGAAGGCTCCAGGGGGACCTTGTAGCGGCCTTCCAGTACCTGAAGGGGGCCTACAGGAGAGATGGAGAGGGACTCTTGATCAGGGAGCGTAGTGACAGGACAAGGGATAACGGTTTTAAACTGAAAGAGGGTAGACTCAGATTAGGTATCAGGCAGCAATTCTTTACTATGAGGGTGGTGAGACACTGGAACAGGTTGCCCAGAGAAGCTGTGGAAGCCCCATCCCTGGAAGTGTTCAAGGCCAGGCTGGATGGGGCTTTGAGCAGCCTGGTCTAGTGGGAGGTGTCCCTGCCCATGGCAGGGGGGTTGGAACTATATAATCTTTAAGGTTTGTTCCAACCCAAACCATTCTATTATTCTATGATTCTGTGTCAAAATCAGAGGAGTTCTGTAAAGTTCTGTAAAATAAAGTTGCTATTTCCATCTCAGAAATGAATAGGATATTTGTTATCAGAGGTTGCGACATAAAACTTGGGAAAAAACTAATGTGGTTCAGACTTAAAAACTTTAAAGCCAAGGACTCTGGCATCTGCCCAATAACAATACTGGCTGATGCTCAACAGAATGAGAAAAGTCTCATACGGATCCAAGAAACTTTGGAAATGCTAATTAAATGTTGAAGTTAAGATTTTAAGTCGATGCACTTAGCCTGACCCCTTGTTTGCATTGCTGCCTGTGCCTAGCAAGTGACACAGCTGTCACGCAGTAACACTGGCTTTCCCAAGCCCCACCATTTCTCCATAGGGAGGTAATGTTCACCATCTAGTGCCCACAGTGGGCGACAGTGAAAGGAGGCTAGCAGGCGAGGCTCACACCTTCACTCTTACCCGCTTTGTCCTGGGGTGGCTGGGGCTGCTGCCACGTAGCCTGGAGGCAGCTCCTGCGCAGACAAGAAGCACTAGGCATGACTAACCATGAAGGGAGATGCCAGGCTCAGACCATATTCTTGCAGATTTACCACAGCCCAAAGGGAAAATGAATACTAATGAATTCCTAACCCTTAGAGACTGCAATACATATTTATGCTAGATCACCACGTTACAGGCACAAGTGTACACTGCAATGACAGCTTCATTTGGCAGACACAATGAAAGCCCAATGAAAAAAGGATCCTAACAGGTCACCATTGCAACGAGACACTGCAGTCCTGTTGGCAGCTTCATTAGGAAGGGACTATCTGAAACTGCCTCCAGTATCACAGGTGCTTTTAGACGTGGCACAGAAGCGTGGTAGCAAGGGGTTTGCACATAGGAGACAATATTAGATGCACAATTTCTTGTTTTGTTGCTCAGCTTATCAAGGATGTCTATCTTTATATAAAAATGGATAAAATAAAATAACATATTGGCCATCAATTGTTATTGCAGGCCTCACATATTTGTTTAGGATAGATAATTGCAATATATCATGCTATTTTGTGCACTATTAAGCATACCAACAGTCATTGCAGTCACCTCACAAATACAACATACTGTTTTATTTACAAGAGTTTGACATGAGAAGAATATTTAGGGAGAGGGTATGCTAGAGATAAAACAGGCTGCCCATAAGCCTTTGCCTGAGAGGAGTGTGATCAAACGTGGTTTTCCATATTCTGTTATAGCTGGATGATTTCTTTTCACCTCTGGAAAGTAAGATCATCTCTGGGACTCTAAAGATCTCACAGAATAATTTATCATAATTTAACAATTTACCTCATAGGAAATGTATTTTTCTCATAGATTGGAAGAAGAGCCTGGAGGTCTCTAATCTAACGCCCTACTCAAAACAGAGTTGTTACCAAAATTAGGTGAGGCTGCTCATGGCCCCACCCAGTCACGTTCTGTATATCTGCAAGGACAGAGACCCCGCAGCATCCCTCAACACCCTGTTTCAGTCTAATGACTGTCATGATGAGGAACTCTTTAATAACATCTACTCAGAATTTCCCTTGGTGCAAATTGTGTCCTTTTACCTTTAGATCTTGGAAAAGACTCTGGCTCCATCTCCTCTGTAACCCCCCAGTAGGTACCTGGGAACAGCCCCTTTAGGCTTTTTACCTCCCAGCTGGACTTGGTTCTCTCAGTCTCACCACCCAGGAGAGGCAAATTAGGATGTGTTGCCCCACGCATCAGGCTCAGTCAGGTGAAGTGCTGGCTGAGGTGTGAGAAGAAACACATTTTCATCCACCTAAACCTGCATTTTCAACCCCAACTTCTGATTGCTGGTAACTTTCAGGAAGTTTGATTTTAAACGTCAACTGTTTTCCTCTAGAGCCACGATTCCTATTCTGTCCCCACATCAGGATCAGCAAAACAGGGAGAGAGCACTGTGATTTGTGTTGGTTCCAGCCCGGCCAAACCCAGGAAACCGTAAGTTTCTCTGGGGACACGGCGACACCGTGAGGCTGACAGGCCAAGGACATGTGGCTGCAGATGGAAAAAACAGGACTCTTCCACGCTCTGGGAGTTTTCAGCACAGTTTGTGCTTTTCCTACACCAGTACTGATCTAGTCCTGCTTTTGCATGCCTCAGTGGGAAAACACACCGAGAAAAAAAAAAACGTGAACTTAATTTAAAAGCCTTTTGGAGAAAGGACTGCCTTTCTTGGACTTGCCATATAGTACCATGTAGGCTGGCAGATCTTAAACAAGGAGTTCATGAAGAGGTAGTTGTATTACTAGACACATATGAAAAAACACAGATGAAAAAACCCCCCTCATCTTGCACTCAGAGCCATGGATGGCTCAGCACTGCCTTCAAAAGAAATCCCACTAATTTTAACGTTGGGTTATGAACACGGGCCTCTTCCCATGTTTAACTGAGAACAGATGAGAGCTGCGGCTTCTCTGTATCGTCTGCACACGCTGCTGCCTTTGTTGTAAATGCCGTGGGGATCAGATTCCTCCCGCTTTTTCAGATGTCTCCACTGTCATTCCTTAAAAGAAAAAAAAAGTAAAAGAAATACCTTGCAGTGTTACTAGTGGTCATCATTTTCAAGAGGAGATGAAAAAGCCAACTAAACCACTTCTGGGACAAATCCAAAGCCTTTCTGTTTGTCCTGTGTCCTTCGCTGATCACACAAGTTGGTGAGCACATTAAAAACCACCCAGTGAGGGGGCCCTTGCCTCCCGTCCTCTCTTTGAATGGGGCCAGGCCAGGCTGGCTTCGTGGACTAAAATGCTCCTGGGAGGCACGAGGAACATCCGTGTTCCCCTGTTGCTTCCCACCCTCACACCCCTGACGAATTAGCTGTATTTTTCTTTGTGAAGGAAATAGTTTCTTGGGATGACAGTAATACACACCCATGCCCTCTTTGGCACAAGATAGGTGGAATTAAGTACCAGCAGTCTTCTCAAAATGGACATTATTTCACCCTCATCCCATTTGTAGCTCTTTCTTTTACTTAAGATCCATTAAAAGCACAGGTATCAATGCTGCCCACTACACAACAGTGCAGCACAGACAACATGGTTGGTAACCTCCGAAAAATGCGTGCTTTCCAGTGTCTCCATCTACTCATGTTTTGTGGTGCAGGTGCCCAGTTAAGTAACACACAGACATGCCAGTGGGTCAGTATTTTTTCTTAAGGCATGCAGAGATCTTGAGAAAGGTCAAAAGAAGAATTAGGCAAATTCAATGCTGGTCTCAGAAACCCACAGTGTTAGGTCACTTTGGGATTTGGCCTCAGTTTGAGCTTGAGATTGGTCTCTAACCTAAGCTCTGCAGCAGCTGAAATTTCTGCTTCTCCTCTGGCTGGCCCTTATTACAGCTATTGGGTCAAACACTGGGACAGGTTGCCTGAAGAGGCTGTGAAATGTCCACCTGTGGAGAGGTCTGGAGCAACCAATGGAGGTGCCTTGAGCAGGGATTTGATCACAGGCCCTTGGTGTTCTCCAGCCTGAAGTTGGCTGTGGCTCCAGCACCTCCTTCTGGTTTCCCACATTGCCCCAGGGCATTTTTCTGACTTGATTCTCAAGCCATTTTCTGCAGTCTCCCCTGAGATGCAATGAAGTGAGTGTCATTTGTGATTTGATGCAATGTCCCATCAGCATGTGCCCAACCTCTTTGTGGCGAAGGTATATCAACAGCATCTGGAGATGGCAGGGCTCAGTCTCTCTGTTGTCAGCTCTTCAGTCAACAGCCACAAGACAAACTGCAGGGCTGGGGTAAGACAACATGTAGATCTTTTTCTGTTTTTTAAGTTTGGGAGGGATTGTTTGATTTTTAAGAAAAATTGCTGTCTCGCTGGCTGGGTTTGGCAGCTGCTGGATTCCAAGGAAGAAAAATACCATGTTCAAGCTGTAACAACCCAGGATCTAAACTTTGTTCTTGCTCTTATCGTGGTCAGGGCTCAGCCTGGGGTTGAGGACAGGGAGCTGCCCCATCTCCACAGCTTGCTGCCTGCGCTCCTCCTTCTTTCGCCTTTGTATGGCTTTGCTGCCACTCTGGTGACGGATTACTCCTGTTCACTTTGGAAGAGAACTGTCTGGCAAGAACTGTATGAAATGTGTACTAGGACAATACCACCCATGTACAAAGGTTTTATGAAAAAAACACATGTACTCGAGAAGATTAATCCTGGTTTCCGCAGCATAAGCTTGTAAACCCACAGGTAAGAGTCCTTACGTGAGGAGAAAGATGTCACTCCTTGCTCTAACTGTGCCTTCTGTTGTTGTTTCTAACATGTTTGGTAGTCAGGGTGATTACTGTCATTATGATAATAGGATATCAATGTAACCACAAAAGTGTAAATACAGCACGTATTTATAAAGTACTGGGGAGGTATCCAAATTAGCTCAGAGCAGTGCAACATTTGAATGGCTTTATTCTGAACACTTAATTTAATACCTGGTATTTTCAGTAGTCATGGCAGAATTATACTAGCAGGCTACTGCTTCCCTTCAGTGGAAGTTACTGATATAACACTGGAACAGCATGCAGAGAAGGGTGCCAACACTGCCAGATAGGAAGAATTCCTGCAAGAGAGGTCTGTATCTATTTTAGGGTCCTGAAGAAGGTTTAAAAAAAAAAAAAAAAACCAAACAAACCAAAACAACAAAGTGTGTGATCAGGGTCTATTACGACAATTGCAAGCAAAGAGAGTCCTACCACTAAGAGGTTTTCCCTCTCCCAAGCTTTCCTTGCCAGAGGGCTACCATTAAGCAAACAGAACATCCCCCAGCAACGCAAAAGAACTGTGTATTTCTTCTCCTCTTATCCTGTAGTAGTGCTATAGATCACTTATTTCCAAAAGACCACAAAGGCCACTTCAGCATTAGAGAATGGTTTAGAAAAGTTCGTTTGCCCAGCTGTGTAGCAGAAGCCCCACCACACACCTTAGGGACAGCAACCAGCTCATTCAAAACCCATTGCACTGCAAAACTTTGCAATAAAGAGTTTACATATCAAACCTTGAACAAAGCACAGAAATCACTGCATGAAGACAGGGAGAGGGTAGTCCTGAGACAGGTAGTCCTGCAGTTAATCAATCTGACCCCAAATGATTACCAAATGACTGTCACCCTCTTCCTAGGTTTGGCTTCAGATGGAGCTAATCTTAGTGCAGAGCTTTGCATCGGGAGCAAAACTGATCTCACAAGAGCTGTTATTCTATCTAGACAACCAAGATGACTGCAGAGGACAGAGGCAAGGAAATGAGAAATGTTTCCTAAGGATCACATACTATATACAGGTATAGCAAAACACAATAAGCCATAAGTGATGATTGCTCATATCAGTGATTAATGCACCCGCTCACTCATTTATTTGAGCAAGTCCATGGCCAGGGGTGTCCCTTATTGGTGGGACAGACAGTATGGTGACAGGAGACAGTATGGTGAAAGCTGGTTCTTTTCCCTTTCCCTTTCCCTTTTATAATGATTCTACTATGCTACCTATGATGCCTACTATGGTATATTAACTCCTATTAGCTTCTCCATGCACATGGCCATGCGTGACAGGCATCATTAAAATATGCATATTTGTCACTGAAATCATCCTAGTTTGAGATCAATTTTTCCTAGTTCCATATCAAAGGTTTTGTCCAAAGAGTAGCTTCCCTTCAACAAGCCAGTACCTATCTCAGAAATCCTGTACGTCAGCAAAAGGCTTTCCACATCTGTAAGTACCGGCACAACAAACGTTTAAAAGTTTATGCTGCACACAGAGGTACGTGATGAAGTCTGTGCCTCAGACTGTGCTAAAGTGTGAACCTGTGTTAGCCTAAGTAAGTCAAGGGCAGGGCGTTATCGGCGTTATAGCTATTTTGGCAGCACTTGCAACTGAAGCGTCAATGCAGAGAGGGAACCAGGTTCTGTCCCTTCTTTCCATCCCTCTGTCCTCATCAGCAGGTAAAGCCGCAGGTAAAGCCACAGGTACGCCAAAGACAGCGTGTTTATGCTCAGCAATGCCTCACGCCAACGACAGGGCACACTGCTTTGCCCTGCTTCTGCTCTTGTAAAAAACATGGCTAGGTGTGTGCCTGGAAAAAGCAACAACCCTAAGTCCCTACAGAGAATTCTCCCCCAGGAAAGAGTGGAAGATTGACATTAATCTTGCAGGTTAACATGTACCACTTTGCCTTTATCATTGCAGTATCATGAAACTTGTGTAGAACTGAGTCCTCAGGAGAAAGACCTTGAGAGGCAGGATAGTCTCATCCAGCAAGTTTGGGAGATTAAATTCCTGACTTCCAGAGCATGAGAGCCTATGTGCAATTCTGTCTTATATCCACAGGTGTCAGTGAAAGACCGGCAATTCTGAGTTTTCTGGAGCAAAAAATCATGGTTGGACTGAGACACAGAAGTTCAATGTAGCTGAACTCCAGGATTGTAGGCCCATCACCTGGAAAGCATGCAATTTAAGAAGGACTTCAAAAGACACAGTTTCCTGGCATGCTCAGAAAAGACCATTATTGAAATGAGGGTGGATGAACAAGTCAGAGGAGTAGTTCCCTTCCATACCAATCTAAGCCCTTCCTTTGTGCCATAAAACCCTACGTGTTTTCTCTTTATTCCTCAGGCAAGACACTTCCAGTTTCCCCATCCCGTGGCTCCCTTCGTGTGTTAAATTCCCAATGTGTATTCCATTCCCTCTACTGGACCCTGCAGGTCCAAGCTTACCTTCTCTGTCAGCGCTGGACAATTTCTGCTTCATTTGTGCTTTTCCACACCAACGTCATCAAGCTTCTAGTTAATGAAAAAGATAAAAAGTGCCTTCTGCAGTCCTTCTAATTAAGGCATCCCAGAGTGTTATTGCTACTGCGAGAGACACTAGAAGAGTGAGAGAGATCTCATGTACGACATGAGAAGTACCTTAGACATGGATGTTTTGCACTCCTCACTCCCAGCCAGGGCTCAAGATTACATTTGGCCCGTGAGGGCACCGAGACAAGGCAGATCTTAAGGAGGACTGTTTCTTGCAAAGAGAGGGAGTGGGTGCTTGCAGCTGTCCTCAGGGACATGCGGTCAACTAAACTGCTGCACCCTCCACGGGGTCTGCCCGTGAAGGTGATGGTGATGCAAATACTGTGATGCTGTGGTACTTGCAGGTTTGTGATCTCCATCCAGGCAGGACAGTCCTTTGGAAGCAGACGCAGGATAAAGCATCCCCTTGCAGGAACCACCTGGGACCACTTGGGGATACGGCTATATCCTGATACATGCCTCCTATGCAGGAGCTACAGGTGTAAAGCAGCTTCTTGCTGTGAAGGAGAAAAAGGAGAATAGTCTTTCCCAAGCAGATCACTGCTCTGTATCAGCCTAACTGTATAAGCAATTGTCTACTGATTTTTCATTTGTGAAAAAAACAAACCTGTCATGCACCCCTTCCTTCCCAGGGCAGCATACACACGCTCCTCATCACTGCTTCCCTGCAGAAAATCCTCTCTGACAGGGAACACACTGTGGTGCTAAATCACCCTCCCTTGTCAAAACAGAGACACAGACCAAGCTGGGAGGCAGCTACATGGCTGCTCCGGCCATTTCACACCGCAGCTGCGAGTGCCCTTGGCTTAGGCTGAGAGCAGGGCTGAGCACTGATGCTGCCAGCCACCGAGGCTGGCACAATCCTGGCTAAGCCTTGGTGTCAGGGACATCCTTCCCCTGCTGCTGCTCCTTGGGTGGGCGCTCCCTGCTGCAGGATGAGGCTGGGGCAGGAGAGCTTTGCCTGGGCACCTGCTGGCCGGCATGCCTGTGAGGGATGCCCGGGTATAGCTCTTTCAGAAAGCCAGGAGCTAGGCTTGCTGCGCTTGCAGGTTTGTGTCTCTTCAGGGGTTTCATCTTTGCAATTCTGGAAACAGTAAATAAAAGGCATGTGAGCTCCCCCACCCATCCTATGGAGGCTCTCACTTCCGTGAGATTTTATTTCCCTCAATTTACCTTTTATTAGTTGTGATTTGAAAAGAAGATAATTCATTAAATTTTGAGACTTAGGATGGAACTGAGATGGAGCTTACCAGAGAAACTAATGAGATATTGATTGTTGCAGTTGTGATGCTGCTGGCACGTTAGTGAGGAAAAAAATCATGCACATGATCGTTTCTGAGGTGTGACATTTCTTGTTTGCAGGAGAAGAGGATAAGGTGCAATGCTTAAAGAAATGGGAAGAAGATGATTCTATGGAAGAATATAGGAAGTTGTTCCCCAAGTGAAGGACATGGTATACTAAGAGAATTTCCTGCTGTGCAATGGAAGTTAACATAAACACTTGCTTTGTTTTTTTTAAATACCGTTATAATATATGAATATATAAAAATAGTTATATATGTATATATATGGATATATATATGAGAAAGAAAATATACGGATATATACAAATACCGTGCCCCTGTGAAAACCTTTTTTTCATGAAAAATTAATGTTTAAACGATGAAGTATGATAAAAGTTCCCAAACAAAAATGAGTGTTCATTAAATACTTTCATTTTATGTCAAGTGTAATCAAATGTAGAACTACATTATGCTAACTATCTTTTGAAAACTGCACTTTACTTCCAACTGCTCAGAAACACTCTGGATGTCACTAGAAGAGCAACTAAACCAACATCACAGTCTGCACAGGTTTACACTAGTCTGCACTCTTTGCTGTCAATGAAGCAGTCTCGTGCTTTGCAATTTAGAAATGATAAACATTTGTACTACTTATTAGAGCAAATCTCTCCATTTGCCATTCTCCATCATAATCCATAGAGCATCTACACAGTATTCAAGGCAAAAGACTCTCTGTTTTCAAAACCATAATTATTCTATCGTGTTGTCCCAGTGAGCTAATTTTGGGTTTGGTGACTATTTTTTATTATTTGGAGGAAAAAAATCTCATTAAAGCTAGCTCCACTCCTGTTAGTCTTGCAGACTACCCCTACCATGTGAAAAGGGATATTTGGTGATCAGATTTGTGTTAAGACAGTGAAACAAGATCCCTGTAACGTCATATGCAGTGGAAGGGGGAAGAATCCACAGCAAAACCGTTTTACTTCAATTCTATGCCCAAGACAAACCTTCCAAATCTGCACTCCCCTTCAGAGGCCTGTGAATCCATGAGCAGGCATGTGGTGCATGATGTAAATCACCATGGTGTAGGCAGTGGCAGCTCCCATCTGCCTCTCTAAGGTTATTTCTGAGCCTTGCAGCGCTGGTACCTCACAGTGTTCAACGTGGCACCTCCAAACAGTGGCCACCTGTGTGCAGGCACTGACCTGAGCCATGGAACAAGTGTCTCTTCAGGGCAGCTACAGAGCAACTGTTTTTTCAGTAATTAACAGCCATCCGCTGTTGCTTGCAAATTGTTATGTGCACTGCAGCCCCTGGTCCCCCAGGCAGCTCTGTTCTAGCTCCAGTAACCCAGCCCGGGACATCGAGACAGGCTGTAGGAATCATAGGGTTGCTACAGTGCCATACCAGGGAGGCTGGTGAAAGGGGCCGAGCCAAGTCCCAATTTGTGAGACTGCAACTGTGAGGTCTTATGTTGGAGGTGTTATCGCAGGAGATGTTATGGGTCCTCATTTGGTTTGGTTTGGTTTGGTTTTCTTTGGTCAGGCATCGTTAGTCAGGTACAAGGAGATTCTGCAAATAGCTACGCACAACTTAGAAGCCCAAGGCAGCTCATGCCTGTGAGAAGCAGGTAGGCTGTAATGAGCTATTAAGCTGAGAACTGGAGTGCTCACCATGCTGGTCAGGCAGGACCAGCAGGCGAGTACCTGAATCCCTGAGCTGTTACAGCCCTGTCTCACCACCTGGCTGGCTGAGCCCAGGTTATGCAGCTGTGTCCTACCACAGCTGGGACTGGCACCCCGGGCAGCAAAACCCAGGGGTGGCAGAAGATTGTAGGAGAGCAACAGCAAGACGCTATTGCTGAGCTCCTACATCTGGGAGAAATTAAAAAATGTAGCAGTGCTTGTGGGGGGAGTGCAGTGTTGGAAAATACAGTCAGTACTGCCTCTGCTGAAGATTGCCCTTGCAGCTGATGGTGCTTGCTGGCATCTGAACGACTTGGTTTGAATTAAGTATTTAAGGAGTTGTAACTAGAATTTTTTTATTATTTTTTTTCTCTAGCCATCTTCCCATACAGCAAATATTGAAGAGAAAGCAACCGTAAGTTCTGCAGGGGCTGGTAAATACTGTGCAGCCTCTCTTGCTGAAAGGATGACAGTGTTGAATTTTTATTTTTTACTTCAACAGGTTTACTAAAGGATTTCTGGACTCTGGTAAGGACTCAGTTAGGATTTATGGATAGTCCATACTTAGGGGAAACAAATGGTAGAGAATCCGTCAGCTACTGCTTGGTTTTGCAACCCATGAGTATAAGCCAATCCCACAGCAGGCAAATGTCACCTCTGTGTAGACAGGAGGCATGTAATAAAAATAAACTATTTTGTGACAATATGATGTGATTTATTTTGCATTCATGTTTTGGAAAATTGCAAAGACATGCGTATCAATTGCATGCTACCTATTACCTGTGTATGCTTTTGGATACAAGAGAAATTAATTTCCAGTAACTTTCTGCTGTGCTCAGCTTCTGGTGCTTCTTTTTTCCAAATATCATGGTTCTTTTTAGGCAATGGTTTTATCGATATATGCCTGTGGATGTCTGCTGGAAGAAATTATACACAATGAGTTTACACCTATTTGCTGCACATCGGTACTAATATATATGCTCAGAGATGACAACACAGGGGTAAATTTGCTGCAGTAGTACTGCCCAGAGGCTTTCTTTAGCAGCCTCCTAGAAATACAGTAATGATTATAACTACCTCCTAGAAATACCCAAATTATCTGGCATATATGTATCAGACAGAGGCTTTTTGTTATTTTTGAAAGCAATGGAAGTACATTTCAGAACTCTGAAAGCATAATACCTCATGGTACCAAAATAACAAAGGGAACAATAAAAATGACTGTTGCCAGCTTATTAATGGAGATGTTTGTTTGCACTAGGAATTCACCGTTGTGCACATATATCTTTTGATGAAAGTGTCCAGTGGCTATTCCTGGTGAGAAGGCCTTGTCCCTCGCATTATGCCATACATAAACAAAATCTTGCCTGAAATTCTTCAGAAAAAGCAACTCTTTGGAAAAGGAGCTCTCTAGTGTCATCTCTTGGTGAAGTGTGGGAAAAGCCACTGGGCACTTCAAGGGTTCTTTGCACTTTTGTTGAATACGCAAGTAATAAAATGGTACACTTTCATCTGAAGTCCCCTGTTACTGTGGGGTTATCTGGCAAGTCGTATGCTGCATGCCTCTATAGCGATAGAGGTGTGGGGGTATGTTTCCCTTATTTCAGCTCTTCAGAAATACCAAAACACTGCCCACGCTCCATAACTTGGGCTGGATTTCCCAGTTTGACAGCCAGCTGTGCCATGGGCGCAGACAACGCAGCTGGCCCTCCCCGGAGTGATGCCGTGCACCGGGATGGTGATGCCCAGCAGAGCCAGTGCTAGGGACAGGACAGTGCAGCCCCTGGGGCTCCATCCACCCCCGGAGGCTGTTTGGGCAGGGAGGTCCCTCCCGCTAACTACACCAGGTCCACTACACAGCTTCAGCCACCATTTTACGGTGGGTGACCACTTTTTCCGACCATGTTGTGTCCCATGTGATGTCATGCTGCCCTGTGACTACCTGCAGGACCAGCCACCCCACCAGTTTGCCCAGAATCAGATTTGGAAGTGAAGCCCCCACGCTGCTCCAGGCAGCATCATGCCCCATGGACTTTCCTGGGGCACCATCCTCCTACCTGAGGGGAAAAAGGATTGGGGGATTTTTAAGCCAAATGACAGTGTGAGGTATCCCAAGACCTGTTTCCTCCTTCTGCATGATGAACATAATTACGGAGTTAAGGATGCCAGGAAGGTGTTTGAGGTGAGAAAAGGCTGTGAGCCTTGTCGTACATTGTATAACCACAGCCAGGGCTGTAAATACTATTGCTGTCTCTGCTTTCCTCATAACCCTGCAGGTGACAAGGGTTGTGTGTCACAAGGGTAACAAGGTGTGCCAGCTGCAGGGTCCTCTCCAGGCCTGGAGAATTCTTACAGATTTTATAGAATGCTTAAGGTTTTCTGTAAAAAGTGTGAGGCCTGCGCATGAAAACATCACAAACGTAACGTCTGGAAGTGCAGGCTGGCGTGTGAACAGATCTGTAACATAAACCAGCACCAGCGCTTTGTGCCCGTGACCAAAACTCCAGAGGCAGGGCAGGGCTGTACTATCGCTGAGCTGGGATGTGCTCAGGAAAGCAGGAGACGCATACCCTAAATGATGTTTTTGCCATGGAGTTAGGAGCAGGTGTCCGCTGGGATGAAGAAGAAGAGGCAAAGAGGGAAACCTCTGAATGGGAACATGAGTTTAAAGAGGATACACGTCTCGTAGACTTAATGGACAAAGTTTCAGAGCTACACTTTCCTAGCAGGTAACACCAAAGGCTACGGTGGCTACTTTATTGCTAGTCAGCTTCTGAAGGAATAAATGAATATGCAATTTATTCTCCAAGGTGTTGAATTCATGTGCATAGAATTCACTAGCCTAATTACACAAATTACTGACTCTTTCAATTTTTTACCCCAGCATTTTCCAACCTTTGTGTATCAGGCTCTGCACATTTTTTCAACACTGCTCAGAACCAAAGTTACTTGGGGCCTCTTTGACTACTAGAACATTATGGGGTGGATGGCATGATGCTTGAAGAGAAAAAGCTCTTCTCAGCATGGCACACAGCTAGTCAGGGGAAGATTTCTGTCTTGCAAAAAGAACTGAATTACTATTGCCAGCAAGATGTAAAAATTTTGAGGGAGGACTGCAGATCATACAGGAATGAGATTATGGTGATGAGCCATCTTACATTCTGAGAAAGAACACAATAGAAAGGTGGAGGTTTGTCACCGTAGAGCTCCCTTTTCGTATACCATGCTGCCCTCTCCTTGCACATCCACATGCCAGTTTATGTGCCTCAAACCTAACGCTGCAGTGCTCCTCCCTCCGGGTGGCATTTTGTCTGCCTTACAAAGCAGCCCCTGATGAAGATATAAATTACTACGATTTTACTAGCCTCTATCCCTTCATCAACAAAACAAAAACATGTCCTCTTGTGTGCCCCAAAGCATTTTTGAGAATTTTGACACCCTGACAGACTGCTCGGGAATGGTCACAGCAAAGATCTACCTGCCTCGTGGGCTCTTTTTCCCCTGAGAGTCAATGGCAAGCTATCTTTTCCCTTATGCTACTCTTGTGCTGAAACCTGCCAGGTCCCCTGCACCCAGTGTGAAGAAAGAGCCTATGTGGACACCTGGTGTTCCTGGGAACTGAACAAGACTCTGCACAGGGCTACAGGCAAGTTTTTGCAAGGTTTTGCATGGAGGGGTAGCAGCGTCTTCTCAAATTGCATAGAACTGCGCCTCTGCCAGAAGCAGGAAGCATCAGGCTACCCAGCCTGGGGCACAGATGATAGGAAAAAGAGCTAAATATGTTGAAGATTATGGGCAGAAAGAAGATGTCTCTTTGTGGGCTGAACATATCAAGAAAAACCCTGCCAAATGCCAAATTAAAAAAACGTTTTTAAATTCTCTGTGGGGGAAATTTGAACAGAGATCCAACCTCCCCAACACCACCATTGCAAGAGAACCAGATGAGTTGCACGTTTACCTCTTTTCTCTGTCTTATGATGTGTGCTCATATCTTTTTTTTGATGAGGGATTGATCCTTCACATGGCTGCTGATCATATGAATGAGCTGCATGTGCACTCTCACAGAACATCCATTCTCGAAATGGGGCTGTAGTTGCTTGGCTGGTGTTTGCTCATCACCATGTGGCCCACATACAGAGCCACGAGATTCGTATCTTCAAGTTGAAAGGGTTCTTAGCATAACTGCAGCTAAAATTGTCATTGTTTACACACCCAAAAACAACAAAGTCCAGCAGCTGTCCCAGAAACAGATTTTCCCAGCTGCTGACACTACTGCTGGATGGTGTGGTGAGCACTTTCATGCCCAGCTGGTCCATACCTCAACAACAATGGGCAAAGGGAGCTCCTCCACCACCACCTGGCCTCTCCACCTGACACTTACCTTCAGATATAGTTTGCAATTCACGGGCCTGTTGGCTGTTTCTTCTCGTTCATTAGGTCCTTTTTGGGAACACCTTAGGGTCTTTTTGTTATTCGAATAAAGAGTTCACTATTAAGTCTATCCCCAACCAGTAGTGTGAAGTCGCACAACCCAACTCACAGCTTTCTCCAAAATCTCATTTCAGATTCAATTTGTATGAAGTGGGTGGGATAAAAGCTGATGAGATACAACTGCAACATTGGTCAGCTCCAGTCCCAAGGCTCTGCAGGCACCCAAGGACAGCAAATGGATTTTTCATCTGTTCTGTTACAAGGATGTTAGTGGAGACTAGATCCTATGTGGACCTGGAGTTTATAATACAGGGAATTTTTCAAGAGGACAATTATAAAGGGCCTGAGCCAAAGCCTGCTCAGTTAACAAGAGTCTTTCCTTGCATTGCAGAGGAAAAAACCAGCATCCTCACGTATATCCTAAATAACACCAATACTATGAATCATATACTTTTAATGTATCGCTAACATCTGTCTCTTTTCACGCTGAGGAACTTGGCCAAGAGAGCACAAACAGGATCTTTACCAGCTAAAATATACAGGAAGTCATCCACAGAGGGGGGAAAAAAAGTAAAAAAAATGTATCTACCATGTAGACGAAGAGCTTGGGCATAGACACATTTCGTAATAGTCATATACTAAGATTTCTCAAAAAAATATGTACAACTTATGTACCCCAAACATCATTGGCCTAATTATTGTGAACTAAAGGGAAAGCAAAATTCAGACCTTTTAAATCCTAGCTTTGTTCTTTTCCATTTTATTTAATTGGCATGTGGAATTTCTCCCTTTATCCTGGTTTTTTTTTGGCGATTTTATATCTTGCTTTATAAACCATTCCTCCAGCCTCCAGCTGGTTTCATCTCCCATCCCACCCACTTGCCTTCTCTGTGTGACTTGAGTATTCATTCTCCTTTGCAACTAATGAACGCTGATATTTTTTTAGTGCAAAGTCTGCATTGTACTGCTACCAATAATCATAGAATCACAGAATGGTTGGAGCTGGAAGGGACTTTAAAGATCATCTAGATCCAACCCCCCTGCCATGAGCAGGGACACCTCCCAGTAGACCAGGCTGCTCAAAGCCCCATCCAGCCTGGCTTTGAACACTTCCACGGAAGGGGCATCCACAAGTACACCAATATCATGGATTCAACCTCAGGTAAAAAAAACTCCTCTTGGGCAGTAACAGTGTCAGCTTTGCTTTCTATACATGGCATGTGCTTTTCTGCAGTCCCAAAGAGTAAGAAAGTGGAAGAGGGCTCCAACTTAGATAGCCTGTATTTTAGGACTATTGGCTACAAATGCCGCTCTCGGACTGTGATCATGTCGTTCTCAGTTATGAACTACATGCAGCTAAGGTCTTTTATCCTGTATTTAGTCTACCATCTCTTATGCTCGTGGGTATTTTTTTCACCTCATGTTTGTGCAGTGCCTCACACTATTTCCATGAGGCCAGAGTTATCAGGTGGGAAACCACACAGGGTGAAACACTGCCAGCACTCTATGGAAATATGTATTGAGAAAGGTCAATTTCAGGTTAGTGGGGAAGGTAGAGACTGAAAAGTTTTCAGGAGTTTTTATTTTTGTTAAGAATATTATAATCTTTCCAGGTTACTATTTAAGAAGTGATGACTAGGAAAGTGAGCTGAAACCCTTAAAATGGACATACACTCCTATAAACAATATGAAACAATTTCATTCTTAATTTATTTCACTCACTGAAGAAGATAAAATACTCCCATGATCATGTTTTTCCAAAGCCATGGCTTGAGGCACACTAAAACCGTCTCCTTTTTTTTTTTTGTGCCTTGACCTGGAGCATTTAATTTAATTTCCACATTGTTAAGAGCAAAATCTTAATTAAAATGAGAAATCTGTTAGGAGGGGGGAGTTTGGTTTACAAAGCTATATCCTGCATACCAATAGTAATCAGACTGCACTAGTTACAGTGGTTTGCCTTTACCACTGAAAGATGACTTGCTTTCATCAGATAAATATGGAAACAGAGCACAGCAGAGCCTTAACATTAAAGTTGTCACTAGCAGCTCAAGATGTTTTAAGTTACATCAAAGGAAATATCTCCCACAGCGAGATCACGAGTTGCACAGTCCAAAGCCTGGCTTTGTTATTGCACAGCTGGGGGTAGGGGGAAGGGAATCATTACAGTTGCATTAAAAGAAAGTAACAACACAAAATTTATTTATTTCTCTTCTAGTCTGGCCCTCCCCCAGGAAAAAGAACTAAACAGCAACAAATGTTTTTTGAAAAGACTATATTTCATTCAGTGATCATGTGTGAATGACGGAATATAGCAGAATTAAAATTAAGGTGTGAAAAAGGAGGCTTGTTGGACAGGGGACCCGTGCTGAGTGTGTAGGTACACAAACGGCCCCCTCCCCATCACTTGTGGTACATAACCAACTTAGGGGAGTCCAGAAATACAACCTCCTTTTGCCACTGCAGGGTTGAGGCATGGCGATGTAACAGGTTTGTCAGTCACAAGAAGATAGACAGTCCCCGGTTCTGGTCTGTGCTCAGAAACACACCTTTCAGGTGCATTTGGGCTGTTTTATCATGAGAATCAGGAAGGTCTGGTGTGGTGTACCTGCCCCTGAGCACTTTGAACCAGTGGAAACAAGGGCGCAGAAACACAGCTGTCTCCATAAGTGGTGGTTGCTGTGCGAAGAGAGCAGATGGAACTCACATAAAAATGAGGGGAAAGAGAACAAAGGAAGAAACACATGAGCAGGAAGGAGAGGGAGGGACGTAAGAGACAAAAAGCAGGGATAAGGGACCTCAACCAGCAAAGCAGATAAGGAAAAAGGCACTTCCTTCTAAAGGTAGTAACTAGCCCATATTTCACAAAATACGTGGTGAACGTTCCCAATGCATGCCAAGGGTTAGTTTTTTAAAGAAGATGTTCACAGCATTCAACAAAGCACAAATCAGCTACCGTGCAGTCTACAGCCTCCTCCTTTTGGTGGGAGGTGGGGTATCCAACCTTCCTGCAGGCAGGTTTGAGCTGGAGGCGGAAGGGAGTATCTGGATGCTTGTCCTTGTGGAGATCCTGCAGGTTAGCTCAGGACATCAGGTGTGTTTATCTTGCCAGCTCCACACTTTTATTACTCCCTAGAAATGCTGCCAAACCTGAAGCAGCGTACTGGTGGCATGGTTTGTCTTACACATGGTTAATAATGGACTTACAGAAGTAGGTTATTATGATAAAAATAAAAAATTTTAAAAAGAGATTTCTATGGGCAGCTGTATTGATGATGACACAGTAGTCCTCTGAATTCCCTTCTCTTCCCTTCCCACTGACTTAGCCCACCTGCTCACTTTGGTGGCTTCTAGGATTTGCGCTCACACCTGGTTATTGTATACTTTGATTCAAGGAGTTGCCTTACAAAGAGAAGCAACTAGAGAGACTCAGTGCAAACTTGTACGGCACTTCAAACTATGCTGAGTTCAACGCTGATTTTTAATGAAAGGTAAGTAACATTCATGGACACCTCTGCAGCAAACAGATGTTAGTCTATTTTCTTTTTTGGTAAAAACCAAATGAGCAAGTGACCTTTGTGAGATGACTTGGAGGATCCAAATCCAACCCCCATCAGGCAGATATACAAAAGTTCCTCACCACTGCTAATCATCCCATGTTCGTAGCACACCCCTCTCTGCAATTCTGCAGAGAGTAATGTAGAAACCAACACGTTTTCTCTATGTTTAAAAAAATGATGCAAAGCTCTGCTTTTTCAGCAAGGGAATCTTGATAATTTTTGGAAGAACTGCCTCCTAAACTAGTCTTTCACAGAGACTAGAAGATCATTTTGAGAGATAACCTATAGCTTTTTCCAGTAGGCTTCATAATTGCAAAATAATATCTCCTTTCCTCCAAGCATCACTAGGGCGGTTTTTCCCATTTTTTTGGAGACTGGACTTAACAAAAGTGCCTGTGGGTCTTAAGAACCACACTACAGACTCACAGAATAACTGAAGCTGGAAGGGCTTCTTGTTCGACCTTCTTGCCCAGAGCAGCATCAGTGTCTCTAGGCAGCCTGTGTCGGTGTTTGATCACCCTCGGGGCATTACAGTGTTTTCTTGTGTTCAGATGGAATTTCATCTGTTACAGTTTGTGTCCTTTGCCTCTTGCCCTTTCACTACACACCACTGAGAAGAGCTGGGCTCCATTGTCTTCCTTCTCAAGTATTTATACACATTGATAAGATCCCCTTGCGCCTTCT
This sequence comes from Rissa tridactyla, assembly GCF_028500815.1. NCBI lineage: Eukaryota > Metazoa > Chordata > Aves > Charadriiformes > Laridae > Rissa > Rissa tridactyla. The sequence continues at coordinate 58,611,670 of NC_071497.1, read as the reverse complement.
CTTCTCCAAGATTAACACTCCTAGCTCTCTCAGCCTCATAAGACAGGTGCTACAATCCCTTGACAATCTTCATAGCGCTTTGCTGGACTCATTCCAGGCATCCCAAAGATTGCTTGTGTCCTGCTATGTTGCTCGTCCGGCAGGTATCTGGGTGGTTCATGTCCCCCAAGAGAACCAGGTCCTGCAAATGTGAGGCTTCTTGCATCTCTCTGAAGAAGAACTCATCTACTTGTTCTTCTTGAACAGGAGGTCTATAGCAGACACCCACCACAACACCACTCAGGTTGGTCTGCCTGCTTGACCCGTAATACTCTTCATTGGCTCCTGACTCAGCCCAAAGCAGAGCTCCATGCATCGCTGCTCCTTGGTCACATAAAGGGCAGCTCCCCCTCCTCACCTTCCCAGCCTCTCTTTCCTCAAGAGTAACTATCCATGCACTGTGGTCCTTTATAATCCCTACGCTGCAAGAATTAGTGTAGAGGCTTTTTGGGGAGGCAGCCAAGTGTGCTGATTACCCAGAAAGGCCATGAGTGTTCTCCCTGTAAAGCTGTTCCCCAGGCACTTCCTTCTTTATATGCCTCTGCTTGAGGTGATTCCAGCGTCCATTCTGTTTAAAGTCTACAACTTTGTACATTGAGATAATAGAAGTTAAATAAATTGGATTTAACAGATGTTCCCTGGTTTGTTTAGACTTCTTCCAGCTTGTATTCATATCATCTGGATATGTATTTCCGTGGTACTCATGACGACGTTCTCCACAGCCATCTATTCCTACTATATTTTGCAAAAGGTGTTGAGCATGAAGTAAACAGCAGTCTCACCACGTTACATCTTTCCTGTGTTCAGTTCATTCCTCTGAAGAGATCTCTCAAAACTTACAAAGCACTCAGAATGTGCCCCAGCACTAGGTCTGAGCAACGACTGACCGTCCTCTCTGTGATCCAGCCACTCCTTTCCACCTGTCTTGTCAGTGTCAGCATGAGCCAGAGCTGGGAACTCACTCAGCTGTAAAATTACTCAAGGAAAAAGGTTATTCTGAGCAGGATCCATTCCCCAGCCTCCCCTGGGTAAGAGCTGTGTGAGTGCTGGTGCCACAACATGTAGCACAGATCAGCGGCGGTGTAAGCTCATGCTCGCGTTGTCACTGGAAAGCCATGTGTGAAACTTGATCATCACACTTGGCAGTAGAGTTGCTTCACTAGTTACTCTTCAGCTGGCTCAGCTCACTAATTAGTTTCTGTTTTGCATGAATAGGTGTGCTGGCATGCTGGAGAGGGTGAAGGGGGGTGCGGGCAGCAGGGACTAGCCAGAGACTTGGGAACCAGCAACTCCTCAACATGCCTCTGCATTCACAGACACACATTGCCAAAAAAAAATCTTCCCAAATCTTGGCTGAAAGCAGATTTTTTAATAGCCTGCAACTCAATTCCCAAATCCCTAAGTGTTGTCAATCCCCAAAAAAGAGATCTCTGTGTTAAAAAAAAAATTTTGCTTCTTTTATTCCTCATGGAAGGGGATTTTTCCTCTGCTTGAAATGCAAATGCTTTCTTTTACTCATTCAAAGCTGAACAGTATTTTAACAGTTTTGCTTGGAAGTCTTAAACAGATAAGAATAGAAAGCTTTCATTTCTGACAGTTTTTTACAAGAGCGGGTGCATTTGTACTGGGCCCAGCATGTACAAATTTTATTAGCATGTAATTCCCTAATTTCTTCACATCCTTTGTGTTTCCAGAACCAGGAGAAATAGAAATGTAATTTTTAATAACTCCCAAATTTGTCACTTGATTGTGACTTCAAAATCTAGAGTATTAGGTGGAGTTTTAGTGATGAGACTGTACTGAGGTTTTTACCGCTTCACTCTGATTTCCTAATTCACTCAATAAATTTAACAGTTTTATGCAATTGACTGTGATGATGGCAAGCTTCTCTGGTGGGAGTAGCTATTAAAAAAATGCTAAATAACTTACTGGTTTTAATGCATTTCATATTTTCATTATTTTGATACAATAGGGATGTAAATTCAAGCTATAGTGCATTTAAATGGCATGATTTGATCTCCTTCCACTGTGGATGGATGGCTTGCAAACAACTGTCCATATCCTTGCTCTCAAAGTTGGCCTTACATCAAAACAGGATTTTAGAGAACACTGGCTCGTTGGGAACCTAAACAGTTACTGAATGACAGCAATCTTCTGAGGTATCTTTTAGCCAGTAAAGATAGACACTGATCTGGTCTTCTGCAATGAACAAGAAGTATTGACCAATGGCATGATTTGGGGGAGTGAAATATTATTAAAATACTGAATTTTTAATACAATATTATGCCCCCCAATCTAAGATGTATACAGGAGTCTTTCAGTTTATGTGCAGACACTCTACTTTTAAGGATAACGAGTAATTTCAAAGCAGTTCTCGTTTTCTTCTTAAAAACACTGATGTTTGTTTTCAACTAAACAGTATCATTTGCTGAACATCATGAGTCTGAAAAATAATAGCAGAGTTAAAAAGCTGTTTATGGGAAAATAATTCTTTACGTGTTGAGGTGTTTTGTAGCTGAGAATTCAAAGAAAAGAGCAAAGCTTCCAACAACCAAACCCTGTAAATATCCTAGGTGTACTTTCTCATATGAACATGTTTTCTGTAATGTTTTTCATTACATTGATAATTTGCAGATTGTCTTTGCTGGCCTCAGCATTTCCTGAGGAAATGACCCAGAAGAAATTCAGAAAACGAGACTAGATGAAGCTGAAGACAAAGCAAATTGCAAAGGAAGAAGATACCGAAGAATATGAGAACAGGAGACCATACCAACTTCTTGCAATATGCAGAGTCAAGGGGTAGGAATAAAAGGAAACAGCATTCCCTTTTTCAGTAAGTAAGGAACTTCAGTAAGTTCCCTTTTTCTTGAACTTAAGTAAGTTCAGGAAACTGAACTGCAAGCAGACAGGATTGAGACAACTAGAAAGGTGGAAAATAGTGAAAAGTCTTGAAAAAATACAAGTATTGGATACTTTTTCCCTCTAAAATATAGCTGTCTTCATTAAGCAAAAAACATACTGTAAAGGAGGATAGTCTGCAATGTTTCCAAAGTGGGCTGGCTTATAATGAACTAGCTGATCAGCTTAAAAATAATAAACCTACATACACATACTGCTTTATACTAATGGAAATGCTACACAACATATCGTTACATGCCTAAGATTTGTTTAAATGTTTGGGCTAAGGATTGAAGACAGCAGACTCTAACATCACATGATTTCAAACAAATAAAAGGTGGCATTCTGCAATTCCAATAAATTTGGAAAAATATTCCTAGCTTCCTCTCTGCACCATTAGGCATCCATCCTCGTGACAAAATCATTATGCTAAGCACTGCTAGAGAAGATCTTGCTGGTAGAAAGGAGAGCAATATGAGTTAAGTATCTTGTTGTATCTCATGGTTGCCATGATAAATAATGACAAATATGCTCAAAGTACTAGGTACTAGATTACTGCCTTTTAGGCAATGCCAAAGAAAGGAAAGACTTAGATCAGAAGGCACCCGTGGAAGTCACCTAATGCAAGTAAGAAGTCACCTTCTGCTCCAGGCAAGACTAGATGAAGTTGACAAATTTTGAAAATCTGAAAGGATAGAGATTGTGCAGTCTCTCTGAGCCTCTGTCCAGGACTAGCACGACTCCCATGGTTCCTTATTGCAGCTTTCACCTATTATTTTTTTTTTTGTTTTCCCTTTCCGTTTCATTTCTGAGAAAAAAATTGTCTCTTTCTTCTCCTTAAGCTCCCTCCAGGTGGTGGGAGGCTGCTTCAGTTTCCCTACCTCGTCCTGCTCTCACTGGGCTGAACAAGCAGCTGCAAGGTGAGCCAGATCAGAGTAAAAGGAGAGAAAAAATAGTTCCCTGCTCTGGTTCACCCTGTGGCCATTTGAAGAAGAGTGCAGGATCAAATGGGAAGGAAGGGAAAAGGGAGCTGGGAAGGACATAGGGCAGTGACTGTGAGCTGGGAAGTATTCACATAATCCCTTGGGTAGTGGCTTATGCTGACTGAAGAGCTACAGCATTATTCCAGAAGCTAAATTACTTCTGCACGATGTTTAATAGGAGCTGCGGAGTAAATACACAGGACTTCAATCCTGCTTCTCCTTCAAGGTCAGATTATTGATGGCTTTGAAGGATACACATCCCTGAAAAATCAAGGGGCTGAGTCTGGACAGAAGAACCAGTTCTGGCTTCATGCAGTAAGGAAAATATAAAGACAGTGCTCAACAGCTGCACTTTTAGAGGAGAAACCTCTGAAGTTGTACTTTCAATAGCTTTTGGTGTGATTCACACAAACTAATGGATTCAATGACTGGGATGTCATAGTAAAGGCAACACATATCAGGAGCATGGGACATCCTACTTATGAGACCTAGCATGGATCAGGATGATTGGAACAGTGATCACTGATGGACATGGGTGCTAGCTGGGATTGGCATCTGGGAAGAGGGAGCTGGGGAGGCAGCTCGTAACAAGTTAGCTGGGAAAACAAAGCATTAGCTGTCAAGTTAATACAAGGTGTCCTGCAGGTGTATGGCTGTGGGCTCACGTCTTTTCTTTCTCCAGAGAACAAATGATCAACAACAGAAGCGAATTAACTTGCTGACACCATGAACTGGAGACCAGGTTCAACTTAAACTTTGCAGGTAAAATACCTCTGAAAAGCCTTTCATGCTTTCCTGCTTTGGAGGCAACATGCTGGGAAGGAAAGAGAAAGACAGACATTACTTCTCTCAAGTCAACACCGTTGTTTTAGTTAAGAGTATGTTCTATGAGTTCACATGGCAGTAAACTGGGGTTCAGGTTCATCTGCTAATATCAATAGGCAAACTTAATCCTTAAAGGGTTTATATCCTCCTCTTCTGGAAGCCTGTTTATGCAAGGTGTCTTGGAAATCCATCAGAGGGAAACTAGTCACCGCGGATTTCCCTCTTCTAAGCCTAGTTGATTCCAGGCTAAGGTTCCTTCTGGCTATTTAGAATACATTTTTTCTTGTGCTTCCACTGCTAATAATTTTAATAGTTCTTTTTCCTCCCTTGGTGTTCACTTGTTGATGTGTTTGTAGACAATAACCATATTGCCTCTCAGCTTTCATTTTGGCAAGTACAACATGTCCAGCACTTTCAGTTGCTTCCTGTACAACGGGCTGTTGATTCACATGTTTACTTAATAGAGCTTTTGTGCATTTGCTACAGGCTCAAAGGATCCTTGACCAGGATAAAGTAAGTTGTGCACGGCATAATTGTCTTTGAGTATGGATATTAACATTGCTCCATCCCTGCATCTTTCCTGATGCCTCCTATTGTCATATCTGTCTGTGCTACGGCTGCATTGTGAGCCATGATTGTAATCAGCAGTACTGCAGATTTATTCCCTCCCCTTGTGTGAAGCCATAAAAGTTCTCTGTGAAGTGTTTTTCTTCCTCCTGTTGGTTCCTAGGAACTTGAGTCAGTCCAGTAAAATACACATTCCCTGCCTCTTTCGCTCCTTACTAAGAACATACTTGATATTGTTTGTGTTTACCCTTCATTCCTCTTAAATCCCAAGTTCAAGGTGGAGTTGCTGTTTGATTCATCCAGACTTTGCTTCTGGTTAAGCTGTTTCCCAAAGAAAAAGTTCCTTTTCCTTTATTCCTCCTTTTTTTCCAGTTTTCTGTTAACTTGCTACTTTTTTCATGTGCCTTCCCTTCCTTGTGTTTTCAATCAAAAGCAATGGGTTTCTTAGATTCTTATACTATTCATATATGGGAGGGCATCTTCAAATCATGACGTTCAATGCCAGTACAGTATTCCGTATCAGCCTGCAAGGAGAGCAGAGATCCTTCTGGGAAGCATGAAATTAGCTTTTGCAATTGGACTATCAAGCTCTTCATGCACCTGCTGGTGGCGCATTTCAGATCCTAACAAACATTTCTCATTGAATCATCAGGGGAATATCAGTCTCCTGCACTCCACTTTCCCATACAGCAGCCATCTAGATGTAGGCCTCCTTGCTCTGTGCATTAATGAGCAGCGTTGTGTAGGTTCTGCCTGTCGGTATCAGCAGTTCTGGTTTCTGAACTGAAAAATGAAGAGCACTAGGGCCCTGCTGCTGCTCTGCTGATGTTCTTAGGTCTGCTCACCAAAATGCAGAGCTTCATCTCTAGTGTCCATCTACTAGTACTCTCCATATTACTCTGGCCTCTCTTTTTTCTTTTTTTTTTCCGGAGTACGGCTGACAAAATCTCCCTCAGGCATGCCTGCTTATTTGCACAAAAGTGTGAAAACTTTACACAGTGGAAGCTTTATACATGTTACAGGCTTTAGCTTTTTTCCACGTTTCCCCAGCCACCGCACAATTGTGCTAACTGCTTAAGCCACTGCGCTTATGTCTTCTTTTTTTTTTTTTTTTTTCTGTATTTTCTTTTGATTTTGCATTTTCTTATGATTTCTACCTCCCTCATTTGCTTTGGCAAATCAGGTATTCTGTGAGTGATGAAAATCTGATTCTTTAAAAACTTAACTGCATGAATGATGGACTGTTGAGGCTTCCTCAAGTTCTGAGTCACTCATTTGGCTCAAATCAGAGATCAGTAAACTATTGCAGATACCAAAGCATGCACTGCCATCACAGAAACAGATATATACAGATATTTGTCATTTCTTATACCAGGTTCACTCCTGAAAATAATTACTAAAAATTATTTGAAGTCTTTGCTACCTGGGACCATTTGTTAGTGTTGTGTAGAAGTCTGCCACAGGGTATTTCCTCTGAACTATAGCAGGGCTTTTGTATCTTTCCCACTTAAAATTCTGCAAAGTTACACCTATAACAATTAAACTCTAACTACCTGTTAGTGTCCGATACTTGATTGAAGACCTAAGCCAACCTACTGGAATGACATCCAATAAGAGTTTCAGGAGGTTCAATCTAATTACATTATAATATTTAACCATATTTGAAAGCAAATAGGAACTCTTGTTTTAATATTAAACCTTCCAGCATATCCAAACAGCTAGGTGTAAGCTTTTTGTGCTTTGTTAGAACACAAGCTACCAGCAATTCCTTCAAAGTTCACTTTGAATCTGTTTAGAAAAAAACTGATGAAGTCTTACAGCCAAACCTGAAGAACCCATTTTGCTCCTGCTGCCAATGGCAAATAGGCATCAACGCCTACAGGACTGTGCTTAAGTGCCTTCCTCACCATAAAACTAAAGGTATCAAGTGTCCAGGTAGTCCCCACCTTTCCTGGAGGAGTTTATATGGGCAATGTCTTATGTCATATGTTTGCACGCTTATCTGACCCCTATTTGGAAATATCTATAGAAGGTATATGTCTTGCTTTGACTCCTTGTACTAAAGCATATTTTACCCTTAAATCTCAACTAAAAAAGCAAAGAAGGTTAATCTTAGGACATCTTCTGTATGAATGAAGTATGTAGGGAGAATGAAAGGAAAAAAGAAAAGATTTTTTGAAAACTGACATATCAACTTTGAATGGAAAATACTGCTTTTACACTTTTTCCCTAAGTAACCTTTTTCCCAAGACTTTTTACACTGTCATTAAACAATAGAGTCAGCTAATTACACATGATAGCACTGCTTTCTAACTAATTTGTGATTTTATACTAATTTATGATTAGAAGTCTGCCAAAATCCTTATGTCAGTAGTGGTGGATTATGAAACTTCCTGTAAAATGAACACTTCAGTTGGCACACCCCATCTACGCTTTCAATGCATGAACAAAACGGAACTTGTTTCCCATACAGGGGACCCTTATTCAGCAGGGTCAAATTTATCCGTGTTTGCCAAGCAGTGCTGCAAAATTGTTTCCTACTCAGAAGACAAGCAGATACAACTGTCCTTGAGGCACCACTGTGTAGCAAACAGTTGGTAAAGACCAAAATGGAAATGACCACCCTACATACCCTGTAATTCAAGCTGCACACTCAGGCACCGTGTTTTACCTATGGCTCTCATTTTTATGCGTAGGTGGACAAATGGCAAAACTTTTTGTTTGGTGATTATTTTTTTTTTTTTGCATTTTAAAAGCATTCTAATTTCACTGTACATGTGACAATTTTTAACCCTTTTTTCTACAGAAAGAGCCATAGTGTCTGTTTTGATAGGAATGCATTTGCTGTTCATAGCTTTCCCAGGCTCTTGGATATCACAAAGATGTGATGCTTTCAAAGGTGTAAGTATGAGACAAACACAACATGCCTGTGTTTTCACTGGTAGAGCCTTCCTTTATAACTTCTTGCAGACAGAAGAAGAAGAAGAAGGTCTACTGATGCCTTTTCTTAACACAGGGAGCTAGCATTCTGGTTTTTACAGTAAGAAATTAAAAAGGAAGCCATCGTATCTGCTGAGAATCCTTCATGTTCATTTAAATTTTTTTTTTAAAATGTACAAATCTGATAGCTTTACTAACAGCTTGATATGCCAAAGATAATACCACATTCATTAGGGAACTAACAGCTTGATAGGCCAAAGGTCATTCCATATTCATTAGAGAACTCTTCCATTTTGTGTATGATTTTTTCTGACTAGACAGTTCCAACATCACTCTAAACTATTGAATTGTTATCTCAATTACTGTATTTCATTCTTTTAGTAAATAGATAAAATAATAAAATTTGGAAAGAATACCTGGAAAACATGAACTTTTGAGTTGCCAATAAGCAAATTTAAACATTTGTTAAAACTCAAAATTTTCTCAGATATTTTAAAACTAGTATCTAACTCTCCTTATTTTAAGTATTAGTATTTATTGCTTGTTTGTTCTACCCAATTCTGCAGTAGACTAGTATCAACCATTCACGGAAATTTCTCAATAAAAGTCCTGTAGCTTACTATTTTCAATCAAATTATTTCACCCCTGGTCCTTTCAAGTATTTTTTGGGCAGAGAGAAACCTTATGAAGTTCAACAAAGGCAAGTGTAGGGTGCTGCACCTGGGGAGGAATAACCCCCTGCACCAGTACAGGTTAGGGTTGACCTGCTGGAGAGCAGCTCTGCAGAGAGAGACCTGGGAGTCCTGGTGGACAACAGGGTGACCATGGGGTAGCAATGTGCCTTGTGGCCAAAAAGGTCAATGGTCTCCTGGGGTCCATTAAAAAGAGCGTGGCCAGCAGGTCAAAGGAGGTTATCTTCACCCTCTACTCTGCGCTGGTGGGGCCACATCTGGAGTACTGTGTCCAGTTCTGGGCTGCCCAGTTCAAGAAAGGCAAGGAACTACCAGAGAGAGTCCAGCAGAAGACCAAGTGACCAGAGCACCTCTCTTATGAGGAAAGGCTGAGAGACCTGGGACTGTTGAGCTTGGAGAACAGAAGACCGAGAGGGGATCTTATCAATGCTTATAAAGGGGAGGTGCCAAGAGGATGGGTCCAGGCTTTTTCAGTAGTGCCCAGCGACAGAACAAGACGTAACAGGCACAAACTGCAACACAGGAAAATCCATCTCAACATGAGGAAAAGCTTCTTTACTTTGAGGGTGACAGAGCTTTGGAACAGGCTGCCCAGAGAGGTGGTGGAGTCTCCTTCTCTGGAGACATTCAAAACCCACCTGGATGCATTACTGTGCAACCTGCTTTGGTGGGGGGGTTGGACTAGATGGTCTCTGAAGGTCCCTTCCAACCCCTGTGATTCTGTGATTCTGTGATTGCCTCTACTCCTATTCACTCTTAAACTCTCCTATGTTCTCAGAACTGTTGTAATTAATTCAGCTATGGTATGGAGAAGAGACAACAACTGCAGAGCTTAAAATCATTTCTTATGCCCTCAAGTGCAAATTTTTAATGAATACTGGAATTGCTAAAGAAAGGCCCATTGGTAAAACTTCACTGAATTATTGCCAACAATGTACAATACCCCTTGAGTCATTTATTATCAATAAACCATGTCAGCTTAGGGTGCTAGAACATGAGAGCAGAGAAAAACAAAACTATTTTAAATTCTGAGTTTTCATTTAACTAAAAATAATACATTTCAGACTAGAGCAAAACAGATGCTCTTGAAATTTCTGGTAAAATATCACTTTTTAGAAGCAGCAGCACACATGACCTGAAATATGATATTATCTTGCATCATGTATGATCATATGATATGCAGCTGGTACTGCTACATCCCACATATTTCCTTTAAAGTGTCTATTTTTTTTATTTTCTGATTTTAAAGTTTTCCGTTTTATTAATATTTTTTAAAATATGCTTGTGTTTCACAACTTTCATCAAAATGTCTATGATATCACAAATTACTTTTTGAGTGGCATAATACTAGCAACTGCTTTGTGAGAAAAAACGCCTTACAGGTTTCAACAGGATACAGGATAAGAAACGTCCTTTCCGAGCGAAATGCAAATTGCAAAACAATTGCAGTCATCAAATTGTCCAGTGGAACATCCATTAAGTCCATCTTCAGTCAGACTTCCTAAGAAGTGGTTTTGTGCGTCTGGGCTGCTACCTTTTGACCTTGGCCTGCAGCCAGTTCTACTCAGCAACCTTTACACCATGTTAGCTATTCCCTTTTCCCACCTGACCCTCATTAGAAGCAACTTTCTTCCTGTTTTGTAAGAGAAATAGGAAATCTGCTCATCCAGTCTAATGCAGTCCAAGACACTCACTGCCAGTAAAACAATCTAGCTGCAAAATGTTAAGGGAGTTGAAAAAGGCCAAGAACAATATTAGAGAAAATCTTAAGTGATGGAAAATAAGAAAAATAATTGAACCCTGAAAACTAAACTGCATTATGGGGCTATTTCAGCTTCTCATCTTCTCGCTTTTTTTTTCATATGGTTACTACACGAGATGCAGTAATTTGAAATCGAGTGCTATTTTGAACGATAAGATATTCATAGCCCGTTGTCATAGACTTATCTGACCTCTTGCAGAAAGCACCAAGCTTCTGCGGCTTGCAAAAATAGGAAGATCTGTGAACGTGAAACAACTGGCAGATGCATAGCTTCCCCATAAAAAGATCTCCTTTATTTCTTCTTTTCCCAAGCACCACAAGCACCACCTCTTATTCCCTGGTCACCCCTCCATCCACAGCTTTCATGCAGTGCTGGGAAATTCTCTCTTCACTGCGCCTTGCAGTCGCACCTGGCAAGAAACCTGGCTCCTGCAAGCCTGCTGCCTCAGGGGGCTGCAGGTTCTGCGTTCGCCATGCTGTAGAGGCAGTGGCTGCCACTGACAGGTCTCGCTTGCTTACCTTGAATTTTTTAGAGTTGCTAGGGAACTGGCTGGGATAGAAAATTAATTTATTTTTTGGAAAATAAACTTTTCTGAAGTTTATCGCGCAAACCTGTTTTTCCCGACATGTGAGGTGTAGCCTAGTCATTGACTTTTGATTCTTCTGACAGTTATAAAGATTTTTTAATCTTTGTAACTTCCTCATTCAAGATTTTTCAGAATATCTCTTTTTATCTCTTTTCCTAGTATAGAAAGGGAATGTATCTGAATTCTTAATTTTTTTCACATAGCCAAAATATAATTTCCTGTCCAGCTTTTCCTGTAGCAATTAACTTAGCCCGCATCACCACAGATATGATGCCGTCATGTTCCAGCTATAAAATTAAAACATGCACATCAATGAGTACAGATCAATAAATACAAAACAGGAAGTAAAAGGTGTTTTCATCGACGCAATTATTTCAGTAAATACTCTGTGGTAGCAGAAGGACAAGTACTACAGAAGATGTGAATTACAGTAATTACCTGAACTTTATATAGCAGTCACAAATAACTCAGTATTTCTATTTATGTGTGTGTGTGATCTGAAACAGCAAAAAAACAGAAGTAAGAAAAATTCTTTTGGAAAGTGAAGTATGTAACAGACAGTATAACAGACAGGGAGAAAGTGCAAATTATACAGGAAAAATAATACTGTAAATTCAGCGGGATGTGTTAACCTGTGGGGAAAACAAATTGCAGGAAGAACATTTATGAATATTTGAAACAACGAAGCATGAGGCAAAGGTGATCTGGGAGACAGTCCTCACCAGCAGGGAGACGAACTGGTGGACTTCATACCAGGCAAGACCGATGCAAACTACACACATATTTATCACATTCTTATGCTTTTGTAGATACTTTTCTGGAAGAGCAGCTGTTGCTGGTGAGCGGGCCCCCAGCAACACCAACTCTGACGAGGCTCTGAGGGGCCCTGCTGTGCCCCACCTGCCTCTCATGCCCCCATCCTCCTCTCTCATCTTCCCTGCACAAACCCCCAGCCCCAACACATGGCTTTACACCTCCTGGTCATGGCTCTCCTCTGTTGCAACTGGGCCACCTCATTTAAAGACCTGAATTTTGTGAAACCAGCGGCTAAACAGTTTTCCGTGATTCCCTTGTCCCTGACAAACCTGCATCTGCAGACACGCTAAAAGTGGCAGCACGTGATAGTGGGAATTTGCTCCACTTTATGCCTTCTCTGGTGGATCTAGGTCCTTTAAGGGAGAGGATCTGTTTGTTGTGCTTACCAGCTGCTTTTGCAGCTGAATTTTGGCTGTATTTTGCAGCTCGAACCTTACTAAGCAGCATAGGGAGGTTTGAGCTGCATGTTGTAATACCCATCGGCCCCAGGTTAAGCAGCCAGGGAGCAACCTGTGAGTGGTATTCAGAGCCTATCATAGCTTTGGGGTACTTTCACCTGCTCGCTAAGAGATGTAAGGCCTCTTCTGGGAGCTCCTGGACACCTCTCCAGGCTGCCCTGGGTCCCAGTCTGAGTTGCTCGACTCCTTTATGGACTGCTCAGGGCACACAAGTGCTTAATGTCAGCTTCCTAGGCTTGCTGGACCAGTGTTATGGATGGAAACACATAGTGCATAGGCTTGTAAATCCTTTGTTGAATCTAGCCTGATACCTGTCAGACACTGATATTCTTCAGTGCTGCCTTATCTGATGATGGAGCCGATCATCTTGAGCGCCATCATGTGGCACATACAGGACAACCAGGTAAGCAGGCACAGTCACACAGGTTTATGAAAGGCAGGTCCAGCTTGACTAACCTGATCTTCTTCTATGACAAGGTGACCTGCTTCGTGGATGGGGGAAAGGCTGTGGATGTTGTCTACCTAGACTTTAGGAAAGCCTTTGACAATGTTTCCCACAGCATTCTCCTGGAGAACTGGCTGCCCGTGGCTGGATGGGCGTACACTTCACTGGGTGAAAAACTGTCTGGAAGACCGAGCCCAAGGAGATGTGATGAATAGAGTTAAATCCAGTTTATGGCCAGACACAAGTGGTGTTCCCAAGGGCCCATTACTGGGGCCAGTTCTGTTTAATACCTTTATCAAAAATCTGGATGAGGGGATCGAGTGCACCCTCAGTAAGTTTGCAGATGACACCAAGTTGGGTGGGAGTGTTGATACGCTCGAGGGTAGAAAGGCTTTGCAGAGGGATCTGGACAGGCTGGATCGTTGGGCCGAGGCCAACGGTGTGAGGTTCAACAGGGCCAAGTGCCAGGTCCTGCACTTGGGTCACAACAACACCATGCACCACTACAGGCTTGGGGAAGAGTGGCTGGAAAGCTACTCAGTGGAAAAGGACCTAGGGATCTTGGTCAACTGCTGGCTGAATATGATCCAGCAGTGTGCCCAGGTGGCCAAGAAGGCCAACAGCTTCCTGGCATGTGTCAGAAATAATGTGGCCAGCAGGACTAGGGAAGTGATCGTCCCTTTGTACTTGGCCCTGGTGAGGCCCCACCTCGAGTACTGTGTCCAGTTTTGGGCCCCTCACTACAAGAAAGCCATTGAGGTGCTGGAGTGTGTCCAGAGAAGGGCAATGAAGCTGGTGAGGGGTCTAGAGCACAAGTTTTATGAGGAGCAGCTGAGGGAGCTGGGTTGTTTGGCCTGGAGAAAAGGAGGCTGAGGGGAGACCTTATCGCTCTCTACAACTACCTGAAATATGGTTGTAGCGAGGTGGGGGTTGGTCTCTTCTCCCAAGTAGCAAGTGTAAGGAAAAGAGGAAAGGGCCTCAAGTTCCATCAGGGGAGGTTTAAATTGGATGTTAGGAAAAATTTCTTCACTGAAAGCGTTGTCAAGCATTGGAAGAGGTTGCCCAGGGAAGTGGTTGATCCCTGGAGGTATTTAAAAGATGTGTAGATGTGGTGCTGAGGGACATGGTTTAGTGGTAACTTGGTAGTGCTAGGTTAGTGGTTGGACTTGATGATCCAACCATAACGATTCTATGGCTCTATTATCTTGACAAGACAGAGGGAAAAAGTGACATGAAACCCCCTCTCAGAGAGCAGCAGTTATTATCTATGTATGCCCATTTTCTTCCCATGCCAATATCTCTATGTAGGCATATGTATAGGTATGTATCTGTCATATATGCCTCTATATGTCCATCTTGGCTCATCCTTGAGGGCTGCTGGAACGCATCTTTCAGAAAATGCTCAAGCTTGCACCACGGAGGGTTAACAACTGGTAGGTACCCCCTTGAAAGCAGCCCGAAGCCTGCCTGCAGTGCAGGCATGTGAAAAGACAGGACACAGAAAATGAACTTGTCACACTTGCAGCCATTTCCATCACATGAAGTCATGCCTTTACTGTGGGATAGGCAGAATACATCTTCTCTATAGGAAGCCTTCATTATAAAAGAAATAAAACCCATTAAAAGTACCAATACACAATATTCACTCCCATTTGTCTATGAAGGAAACACAGTACAGGACAGCTCAGTGCGAACAAGATTGACTGTAAACTTCTACTCCAAGATAAAAATTTTATCGCTCATAACAAAATATGCACGTGCAAGATTCAGAGGTTTTTTTTCTTATCATAAGGATCAGACAATTAACTTGGCGTTCAGTTAAGGTGCATTCTTAGTTCAAATTTCAAGGTAATATTTTTTTATTATTATTCCACAAGAAGTAGCACAGTGCACACTAGAATAAAGTGCCGAACTCCTTAGACAAATAAACAGGTTCGGCTCCTCTGCGTATCTACACTCTGCTGAAATGCTGAGCAATACAGGGGCCTTACCTGCAGCGTTAACTCAACATAACGCTTGCCTGGGTTGTCCGCCCGTAGCCTCCTCCGTGAAGGGTGCAGCGAAAGTGGTCGCACTGGGAAATAACTCCCTGCTGCCTGTGCCCACACCAGCACCCTATGCTGTCAGTGCTGCTGTGGCCTCAGCCTCTCTGCGAACTGCTTCACAGTGAGGTGGAGGACAATCAGTTGGCCCTTTCCAACTGATTGGCAAAAACAGTGGTAGCCCAGTTATCAGAGTTATCAGAGCAAAGCTTAATCTCTTTAGAAATATGCTTGGAAGAACCCCATGGGTTATGGCCCTGGAGAGAAGATAAGTCCAGGACAGCTGTTTGATGTTCAAGGATCACCTCCTTCAAGCTCAGGAATGGTTCATCCTGACCCACAGAAATCAAACAAAGGCAGCAGGAGCCCTGCACGGATGACCAGGGAGCTCCTGACTAAACTGAGATATGAACAGGAAGTGTACAAAAAGTGGAAGCAGGGGCAGGTGACCCAGGAGGAATATAGAGACACTGTCCAATTATGCAGGGATGAGATTAGGAAAGCCAAAGCCCACCTGGAGTTGAATCTGGTGAGGAACATGAAGGGTAACAAGAAAAATTTCTATAGGTACTTTAGATGAAAGAGGACATGGAAAAGGCTGAGGTATTCCATACTTTCTTTGCCTCTATCTTTTCTGGTAAAACCAGCCTTCAGGGATCTCAGCCCTTGAGACGTGAGGAAAAGTCTGGAGCAAGGAAGACTTACCCTGGCTGGAGCAGGATGAGCTTAGGGAGCACTTAAACTGGATATACACAAGTCCATGGGATGATTTGGGATGTATGCACAGTGCTGAAGAAGCTGGACCATGCCATTGCAAGGCCACCCTCCATTATCTTTGAAAGATTGTGGTGACTGGGAGAGGTTCCTTCGGACTGGAAGAGAGCAAATGTCACTCCTGTCTTCAAGAGAAGAAGCAGTATCTGGGGACGTACAGGCTGGTGAGCCTCATCTCAGTCCCTGGGGAAGTGATGGGGCAACTAATTACGGAAACCCTTGTGAAACCCAGAAAGGACAACAAGGTGACTGGGAGTAGTCAGTATGGATTTATGAAGAGGAAACAATGCTTAGCCAACTTGATAATGTTCTACAATGAGATGACTCACTCAGTGGATGAGGTGAGAGCAGTGGATGTTGTTTGCTTCGACTTTAGCAAGGCTTTTGACACCATCTCCCATAACATCCTCATAGACAAGCTGACAAAATATGCTTTAGATAAGTGGACGGTGAGGTGGATTGAAAAGTGGCTAAACAGCTGGGCCCTCAGGGTTGTGATCACTGTCACAAAGTCCAGCTGGAGGCCAGTTACCAGCAGTGTGCCCCAGGGGTCATATTGGAGCCAATGCTCTTAACATTTTCTTTAACCATCTGGATGATGGGGCAGAGCGCACCCTCAGCAGTTTTGCAGATGATGCAACACTGGAAGGAAGAGCTGACACACCAAAGGATTTTGCTGCTATTCAGAGGGACCTGTATGGGCTGGAGAAACGGGCCAACAGGAACCTTGTGAAGTTCAGCAAAGAGAAATGCAAAGTACTGCTCTTGGGGAGGAATAAACAAAGGCATCAATACACACTGGAGCCAGTGGGCTGGAAAGCAGCTCCACAGAGGAGGACCTGGGGATCGCATGCTAGACAAAAAGTTGACCACTCGCCAGCAATTCACCTGCACAGCAAATATGGGCATCCTGGGCTGCATTAGGAAAAGCATCACCAGCAGCTGGAGGGAAGTGATCCTTCCCTCTGCACAGCACTAATGAGATGTATCTGAAGTGCTGGGACCAGGTCTGGGCTCTCCAGTACAAGAGAGACATGGACATACTGGAGTCCCTCCAGCTAAAGGCCACAAAGATCAAGGTACTGGAGCATTTGTCATATGACAAGAGGTTGAGAGAGATGGAAGTGTTTAGCCTAGAGAAGAGAAGGCTTGGGAGGGATCTTATTGATTTCTATAAACACCTGATGGGAGAGAAAAAGATGGAGCTGGGCTCTTCTCAGCCATGCCCAGTGACAGGACAATACACAATAGGCACAAGCTGAAATTTCATCTGAACACTCAAGACACTTGGGGTTTTTTTCACTATGGGGACTAGTCAAGCACTTGAACAGTTTGCCCAGAGAAGTTTTGGAGTCTGCACCCTTGGAGATAATCAAAACCCAGATGGACATGGTCCTGGACTACCTCCTCTACCTGACCCTGCTTTGAGCTGAGGGATGGACTAGGTGATTCTAGTCCTCAGGGACTAGGGGGTCCCTTCCAACCTGAAGGATTCTGTGATTCCATGGTTCAGGTGAGTACTGCTGCCTTCCAAATTGTCTCTGAACACAATGTGCTTCTGATCCTGCCACTAACTCTCTTACAGAAGGGGACTTCTCCCAAGGTAACAACCATTCAGCTGTGCTGACAGGTGAATTCGCTGGTGTTTTGACTTAGCTCAAACCACTTTATGCTGAAGAGCAGATGCTTGAAGCATGTGTGGTAAAAAGCCCCAATCGTGTTCCCCAACAAGACTACGCCAAACATCTTGTGGCTTCTTGTCACATTGGCACTACTCTTCTCCCGTTTTCAGTAATTCGGTCTCAGCTGTTGTGTTCTTGTAAACTGTTAAAGGAAGTTATGTCAGAGACACCAATTCATACGGCTCCAAATTTGCCTTTATTTCCCTTCAGTGTAGACTATCTCAGATCATGACAGCAGTTACTAAAGTACACTGCCATTAAACAGATAAGATTATAGACAGTTTTCTTTAATATTGAACACCATTAAATCCTTCTTAGACTACGCTCCCTTCCCACCTTTAATTCCTTTTTCTCTCTTTCCCTCTCTCAAATCCATTGTTGTCCTATTAGCATTCTTTTAGCACATCTCTCTCTTTCCATCTGAATCCAGCAATTTGTCCTCTCCTAATCCTCTCTGCCACCTGCTGCCTCTTCCTCTGTTCCTGGGACCCACTTAAGCCCTCTGCTAATGTACCTTGAAATTGTTCTCTCTCTGGTCTCTGAATTCTTCTTTCTCCTTTTCCTCCGGTGTGCTTGGGAGTATGTCTTTGTATCGCTGGGTACAGAAAAATCTGAGATTTTTGGGAAACAGAATTACTGTCCAAGTAAATGTTAGTGCAATCATAGCTGAACAACACAGGAATCTTGCAATTTCTAGACTCGATAAAACTGCTAATCCAACAATAGCCACAAAAGGGTCTGTGTCTCTGTCATAGCGCCTAGACGCCGTGATAAGACAAACAGTATTAGTAATAGTTTTCCCTCTACTAGATATATGGCCTGGTTTTCAAAGCCTTGCATCTTTGCATAAGTTCATATATGTTGCTCTTCTCCAAGCATTCATCTCTCATGTTAATAAGTAAAAGACCTCAGGAAATGCAGCACACTTTATGGGATTATGGCTACAGTCCTTCCCCAAATACATCAGATATAAAGATATACACTGTACTTCAGCCTTACAAAGTTTTATTCATCTTCTCGTAATTAACTGGTGGGAACTACCAGTTGTTACATTTTATCAATATCACCAGTCATCATAAAAAAGGGATGGTGATGACTGCTGTTTGACAGCTATTCAAAACAACACACAAACAGCCCTTTTCTCCATTTCAGTGCAGAGGCAAAACTATTGTTCCTGAAGTGCAGGATGAAGCCAGTACTCGGATTTTAAAATATATCCTTTGATCACAAAAACTGCCTTCACAAAAGCAGACTGCCATCTACATCAGGTAATGCTCTGGTGACTTTCTGACAAAAGCACAAGTATGTTCCTTCACAGTCCTGATTTGTTTCTCATGAGTCTTCCCACCACATCTTGAAAGACACCTGGCTTCAGTACATCTTACTTTTCAAAGTGCAAGTCCCAGAAGCTAGGCAAATGGGAGTGTGTGTAAGAGATTTTAGAAGTTCTTGGACTGCTGTTCAGAACGTTCTTTCATGGAGCCCAGTAATTTGAACTAAGTAAATGTGATAATCCAGAGTATGTCTATGCTTGACTGTGTGTGATCCACTAGTTAAAAGCTTACTATCCTGCACCTTGAGGAGTCTATTAAGAAAAATGAAAAATTAGATAAACAAGGTTTCTGTAAGGATAAATATTCATACACTCAAAAGTAGATGTCCAAACTGTGTGAGAATGCCATGGCTGCCACAAAAAAAAAGTCTTTATAAATAGAACTAAAGCCTTAAAATCTCTTTTGGTTTATGTGAATACTTAATGCTAAGGTAGAATACTATGTGAGAACATTACTACCTCGTCTGTTTAGAGTCAATTAAGTAGATAATGTAGTTTTATTAAAGGCAGTTTTATTAGGATGCTTGAAAGTGCAGTGTGTCTTGTCAACAATTACATATTAAGACAGAAATACAGCATTACTCTTTATTGTGTACTAAGTGCCATGGCAGTTTTTTGACAGAAGTGTTGAAAGAAACCAAAACAATCTCCTTTGCTGCGGTATTATATAAATTGCACTAAAATTTGACAACCACAATGAACTGAAACACACTGCAAAGAGGCAAGTTGCACAAAGCCACCTTGACACCATACAAGTGACCACACTGTTCCCAAGGAAGCAAAACTTTCAAACAAGTCACATGCATAAAGTGTTTGTGTTCTTCAGAGCACAGTATTGTAGCTAGAACTGCAGTATCATTTCACAAGCAGAAAAATGCTGATGTCCATATCCCCAATATCCTTCTCAGATCTATGCCGGGACATCCTTTTCTCCCTTTGCACTCCCCAGATTTTTATTCCATGATCCACTGTTACAAAGAATCTAACAGAAACTGCATCCAGCTGGTGAACCAGACAAGTATTTCTATTCAATTCATTAGCATTTGTTTTCATTTCCTCTTCACTACACACTTCACTTACCACTTTGTGCTAAGTGGAGCATGAGTATTCATTTTTTAAGTATAACTTAAAAAACTTCCATATTAACACCTTCATGAAAAATTGCTGAACTTGCAATGATTACCTTTCAAACACAGTAAGCACCAATATCACCTGCTGATATGAGGAATATAGCAAAAGACAGCCAGATTCCACACCCGACATACTGCTGGAAGGACACAATCAGCTTCCATAGCACAAATGCCTCCCTTTGGAGGAAAAATCCACAAAGAGTCAAAAAATCAGGAAAATCTAAAGGCACAAGTCACATTGGTATGCTTTAAAAGCAGGGGTAAAAAAAATTATGGGATAACCCCTTCTTTGGGAGCATGTGCAAGTGTGTATACAACACTGCTGCCAGCGTGCATCTGTGAGTGACAGGAGAGACTGGAGAGGAGGAGTGGTGTCACGTGAGGAAATACACCTTCTGCAAAGCTTAGTATACAGCCCTTATGCCTCAGACATGCTCTGTATACGTCTTCGTAAACCAACTAGGTGACAAGGATCCCAAACAATATTCACCAAGCATGTCTTTGCTTTGCAACTCCTCCCCCTCTCTCCCTAACTGAAATTTCCCCAACCTTTATCACAGCATTCAAAACCAAGCAGTTTTCCTTTCCTGTCACGTTGCTGACAACACTTGAAGGTTAAGGACTCTTTCTTTGGTTATACTGTTATCTGAAATTAAGATATTGCAGGTAAAACAAAGAATTCAATACACTATTGTATTTGGAGATCAATGCAAATGAATATGCTCGATATTATATTGAATTTTTCTTCCCACCCTACCTCTATCCCCAAGAAAACTTTTAAAATCATACAAGGCACAAATGGCTAACGTGTTTCAGCAAGGTCTTGTCTCTTCCTTGCTGTTTCTCTTTTGGCCCTGATTTAACAGTCTTCCGTGGCTTCAGGTGATGACAGTGGGTCCCTTCCGCCCTGTCCTCTCATGAATCTGAGATATTTTCAGTGCGATTGCTATAAGAGGACTCAGCACAGCCTGAAGAGGAAGAAATACACTGAATTACACAAAGCAGAAATATCAACAGACATCTTATATTTATAAATCCCCCCCTTTAACTGTAGTATAATATAATAGTAAATAATTTAATAATAAACACTGACACAGTTACAGTGTCTATACTGTCATACCTGACACAATGAAGTGTCATGCTGAGCATATGTTTCGTGTAATCTTACACTGAGTATGCCTAAACTATGCAGAAAAAAGATACCAGTAAATACACTACACTGACAATATCTCTACGTAACAGGAGTTGTGGAGCTCTTGTGAAATCTGCTGTACAAAACAGCCTAGATATCACAAAAGTAGAATTATTTCTATTCCGATGACTGGAAGCCATGTAGATGAGATTTTCTTCCCATGCACACTTAATCTGTGAGGCTTAGGGTCAGAAGTACTGTAACAATAACCTGTTTAACAGAAATCACAAAAGTGTGTTTTTAGTAATACCACCTGCAAGTGTATTAAATAGGAAAAATTCCAACAGAAGCAGCATGAACTCTCAAGTTTTAGGCTACAGACCTTATTAAATGCCCATATATATGAAACTGCCCAGATGGGTGGGTGCAGATAACAACTATGATAGTACCATACGAAAATCAAGAATTATAATTTTTCAAATGGCAAGTGAATCTTCTCTCAGTTAAATGATATGCAAAGACAAACTGGCAAAAATGAGTTTTGTGTGAAAACCTTCTTTTCAGAGAATATTTGATTACCAAACTAGTAAGGTAATTTTCTGACCCTCAGAGATTTCACCCTACCACCTCTTTCAAATAAACTACATTCTGGCTTTAAACCTATGAGGTTTAAAAATCAAATAATATCAAACAGAACTGCTTTAAAAGTACACATAACTTTTTAATAACCTTAACATAATCAAGACTTCGAATCTGTTTCAGCCACCTAATAGTTTCTGACAGTACGAGGTGTTTGCTTTATTTATAGAAATTATAGACAGTTAAATCAAGAGTGAGGAGACAAACTAATGGAACAAGCAGAGTCACAGAGTAACACCATGAATGCCACTGATGTCAAATGAGTTTATGATCAAATTTAATTATGCACAAGTGTGAGCAGTCTGACATGTTATTGTTCAAAAAGCTCCATATTTGTAGATATCTATCTACTGAATAATCACTGAAGCAGAATACAAGTCCCTTAAAGTCAAACATGCTTAGAGGAGATTAATATGCGGAGCACAAATTCACATCTGTGGGCAAATGCTGCAAAAGTAAATACTGAAATGTGCTAATTTATAAGGTCTGGACCATATCATTCCTTCCTTTCAGCAACATGGATTAAGGAGAACTGAAAGAAGACCAAAGCATCCGAATTCCCTCTGGCACTCCCCCAGAGAAACCTCTTCCTTATTTAATCTAAAAATCTAAAAAGCACAGGAAAATTAGAGTTGCCAAAAGCAACCCTACTGACCAGCTTTACTTGACCCTGCTTTCTTAAGCAATAAATGCACTCTGAAGAAAAAAAAAACAGAAACAAAAAAGCTCTACACAATGCTTTGAACAAAACACAAAATCAAATGAGTTTATGTGACATCCATTTACATAAACGATTTAGCTGCTGCTCTTTTGCCAAGTCATTCCAATTACTACTTAATATTCTCCTTGTTAAAATCACGCTTCTCAACAGAGAAAGTCCTATTTGAGTTCTGTCCTTTCTCACTTCAATTTTAGTACACTTTCTTCGTCCTGCAGATGTGAAAAACCCAAAAGTGGATTCTTTTTGGAACAGCAAGAGCAGAGCAGAATAACAAGAAACTAGAGTAAGGAACTAGAGCCCTTTAAAAACTCCTTTATCTCTGCAATGAATGGTTTACATTTCAGTCGCAAAAGATAAATCCTAGCCAGTAATCATTTATAGTTAGTATGACTCTAGAAAGACTTCTATATCTTACAAAGATCTTGATTTAAAAATATTTTTCAAATGGTTCTTTCTACTTAAGAAATTGTAAAACTTTACTATTGACATGTCAACTCAAAATGGCAACTGCAATGACTGTACATGAACAACGAATTTATCTCTTGGAAACTGTTTGGGAGATATGGCATGTTATTTGTTAAATAAAAATTAAGAACTGGAAACTCATAGAACTGACTTAAATCCGAATTTTGCTTTAGTAATAACAGATAGAAGTTATACCTCTAAAAAAATAACTTGTAGCAATGATTATTCATACCAGGAAATACATCAAACAAGTAGGTATCTAACATAAGGCAAATAAAGATCAAAAGCCCTTTGCTTGGCAGTAATCTGTACCAGAACTGTCAGAGCTGTATGACTCCTGTTTGTCTCATGTAGCATTTTTTCCATCTGTGACCTTGCAGGAAAACTCCATACAACTCCCTTTCGTCCAGCCAAGTTCTCAGGTAATATTTGCCCCATGATGCATCTGTTTATCAAAGGCTCAGGCAGGGCCAAAATGTACCTGCCTGCAGGTTAAAAGCTCAGCATGTGTCTGGAGTTTGGCTTTAGAAAATATTTTTCTCAGAATAGATGGACAAACGCCATCTGTATGTCAAGAAACACCTTGTGAAAACCTATTACGTGTCGCACTTACACTAAAACTTGCCAACTTTCATGAAAAATTCATGCAGTTCTGATGTAAAGTCACCTGTCCAGACTTCGCCTGGAAAGCCCGTGAATCTTTTCTCTTCCGTCTCTCCTCTAGCCTGCACTGAATTTTAATCTTGTTAGCAAAACCAAATGTAGGTGAGTTTTACACAGCCTAGGCATGGACATTTTCCATAGGTCTCAAGTTCATTTCCCCCAGTCCAAGCTAAGTGTCAAGACCAAGATGCCCCATCGGTCTCACCAGTGAAAAGAATTCTCCAGAATTTATCTGGGACAAATAAAGCAAAGAAAAACCCTCAGAGAATCCTCAAAGAGAATCCAAAGAAAAAACAAAGAGAATCCTCAAATAGGATCTAAACATTTTAGTGAACACCAAGTAACTAGAACTCTCTTTGACAGTTCTGCATTTTGCATCCAGCATCATGTCCACCAGTGTTATTTTGGGCTCTCTCAGCTTTACATACACCCAAGTGAATGAACAGGGTGGAACACTAGGAACACAGGGTCAATTATTTGCATATATATCAGTATTTGTAAAACATTAGACAGTAAACCGTTTGCACCCGATTCTGGGATCACAGGGAGAGGTAATGTAAGGCCACACAAATTAGCCAGTCATTAGAAGAATGTCCTACTGGGGACAAAGATCCAGCATCAATCGGCTAAACCTTGTATGACTGTTAGATAGGCATTTAGGCACCTGAAGTACTAATAATTAAAATGACACTTCAGACAGTAATTATTTCAGAACAAACATTCAGACCTTGCTAGATTTCTAAGCAGAGCTGGCATAGTACATGTTCCAGAAGAATACACTTCCCTAGAACAATTGTTAATTCCTCAAAATTAAAGAGTGATAAACAAGTTGGTTAGTACTGCATGAAGTCGTCAAAGAAGGGCTATAGTTTAATTTTAGGAGCTCTGTAAACATAGAAGATGTGCCAAGTATATTCCAACTCTGCATCTTCCCTCTCTAAAAACTGCTGTCAAACGCCAAATCCTACCTCTTCAGCTGCTTGTCTACCGAATTTAGTATCAGTTAAAGTAGTTTTCCCGTTCATAAAGGTAGCCTTGAGAAAAACATGCTTGCATAACGCTTTAAAGTCACCAAAAGGTGTAATTTCTACGTGACGTTATTATTATTATTGTACAAATCATAGGTTTCAGGCATGTGCATCTTTTTCCTCTCCTGACACTTAAATTCATTCTCAGTCCTTCTCTTCTTATCATTTAAATATTACACAGAAGGTTGCTCAGAGATGTCAGGGTAACTGAAACAGCTGGAAGTCCTGGAACAAGGACATAGCGGAATTGAGAAATAACTCCTTCCTTTCATACCTCTTCCTGCTCCCATGTCATTTTCCCTCTTTCATAAGGCTGCTTAGAGCTGCTGTTAGCCCTTTGTAACCTGGGCAACAGAATCACTACCACATGAACTAAGGGAAATAAAAAGAAAGGCAGAAGAGAGGGGCAAATCCCCCAGAACATGTTTTGATGGCCTTACCTGTTAGAAGGAGCTTTTCCTTTGGCTGTAAAGTACTTTAAAAGCCAAGCCAATACACTTACAAAGCAATGCTAAAGTGATGGAAGAGACACAAAGAATGGAATGAAACAACCACAAAGTGAGCTCAGCACTGAGATCACACAGTCTGGCACCACAGCTGTATCTCCTGCAGGGCTTCTGCCATAAGGGCTCAACACACAGCTCAGCTCAGCCTGCCTGCGTGCGTCTTGCATTCCAAACAACAGAAGTCTTTGGAAAGGTTTATGCTACAGCCACCTATCCTAGAAGATCTAAGCAATGTGGATAACCTGGTTCATCATGGAGCAAGCTGGACTGGCGCTGTAACATCCACAGCACTGGTGGTGTTCACTTTATTGCCATGAAGCAGTATGCTTGCTCCAGGAAAAAGGAAACTGACCTCTCTCGTCTTGCGTATGGTCTGCCTGCTAAGTCAAATAAAATTACAATAAAGGTCAGGAGGCCAGCTGTTCTGCCCCTAGCAATAGAGAAGGGCAGGCATGAGGGGTGAAAAAGACAGGAGGAAAATGTAAGCTGAGTGGTGCATGGCAACATATATGTTTGCAACAGATTAGTTCTTTTCTAGTACATCCAAAGAGCTTTGAGTGAAGATTAGGTTTAATGAACTCATTTTCTTGATTCCTGAAATATTTTATAATTACTGGCACATGAAGTATTTTTCCTATGTAACAGGAAAACAGACTTTCCTTTCCAGTTCCAGATGATTTAAAATTTCTTCACTGTATGGCTTTGGGCAGAATCAGAAGCTAAATTACCTGAATAGCACACACATGCTGTTACCTAAGAATGTGATCAAACAGATGGAAATCTCCATATCCCATCTCTCCTCAAAGAAAATGTTATGAATTTTAATAGTAAAGGCAAAACTTTATATGATTTCTCTGGACCATACTGTATGTTTTAATAGCCAACCAGAGTCATGCTAAAAGACGCAATGCTTCAAAAATAAATGAAGAGGCAATAATTCTCTAGCAAATTGCACTTGTGCTCAGGGTTGTGTCTTGGCAGAAAAATATAGAAATCTTTCATTTTATCCCTATTAAGTGATATCAGACACAAAGACTTCTTGGTACTGATTTCAATTCCCTGCTCTTGGACAAACTCACACCATAAAAAAATCACTTAAACGTAATCACTATATATATATACAATAATATATAATCACAATCCTTTCATAAACTGACACAGGTCCACCTGAAAAGGTTTGTTTTTTCCTCTGTTACTTGCCATTCAACATTTCTTTCAGAAATTCAGTCTTTGATGATCCCAATGATTTTAATTTTTTTTAATTGACGTGCCTTTTTGGACAAAACCACAAAGAAACAACTCCTGCCGCAAAATCTTTGCTTGGCTGCTGCTAATTTAATGATTCTGTAGCTATCTAGCATGTAGTTCACTACTCTTTGGCAAAAGTGGTGGTTTGTGATTCACTGCATCCCACTTAAAGAGTACCTGATACAGACTACACAGGTCTATTACAACACCTATTTATTGCTGCTGCAATTCACATAATGAATAATGACATACTGTAAACAGCCTATATTCAGAACGATCCAGATTATTCAATTCTCAGGGCACTTATCCTGCAACAGCAGCACAACCATGTTACTGAAGAACACACTGGATTTACAAATAAAGCAATTCAAAACCACTCTGGATAATGAGTCATTTCTTCCTTGGTATACAAAACTTCCTATTTGAATCTTGTCCAATTTGATAATATATCCAGGTGACTACACAAAGGACAAGAAGATATTAATCATGTGTCGGGATCTGCAATCAACAAGTAACAAGTTGATCTATTAAATGAGGCTACAAATGAGCCTAGAGGTCAATAAACTCTTATTTTAGTACTTCATGACCATTGAACATATCTCTATATTTTCTATCTGTGTTAAAATTAGCACAGCTAATAACTCTATTAACTTTAGGAAAAGATACGTGCCAATGCATAAAGGTCCAAGACTTCAAATAGAAGTCTGTCAATGCTACTTGGATGCCTATTTGACTAGTAGAAACCAAAGAAATTGTCTCTTTAAGGAAATCTTCCAAGTTATCTGGGTAAGTATCTTCCTTGGGAATGCACAGTGATGAGGGTCATCACTAGTGACAAGGAGCACCAACAGAGTGGTCTTCCATTCTAAGGGCAACATTCCAGTTTTAGAAAAGTGTTGGGTATTGTTTTCAAGACTTTGTTTTAGCCTCTTTGGAACTAGATTGCATCACCACTATAAATTACATAATTTTAAAATGCTTACATTGTATTTTTTTAAATATACTTTGCACAGAGCATGATGGTCGTTTTTCTTTATTGCTCCAGATTTTCACTCCTGTTGATACCAGCTTATAGGAAGAACTAAACTACTTACAGAAAAAAAGTAGCCACTCCTTATCTCCCAGGTGATCATTAAGCTGTTTCTGTCAATTTCCTTCAACGAATTGTTCAACAGACAGAAGGCACTGCTATTGACATCCATCCATGACCTCAGACTTCTAATTACTGGCATATTTTACTGCTTTCTCTTGGAATACTTATGTTGTTGATCACATAGTTGTCCATGCTTATTTTATTCTAGGTGGAAAGTATTACTAATTAATTGTACAAAAGACACTACTAAAATAAGATTTGGGTGACGCTTACATTCATTAATAGCTACTATTTGCCCTGCATACAAACTGGAATAAAAAGTCATTACGAACCTTAATTCGGTCTGGTTACCGGAATGCTCTTATGGAAGCTCTAATGTCTCTGAAGGAAAATACACACTTAAAAGCAATAAGGCCTGAAAATCAGCTCTTCCCATAAGACTCATGAAGAGTTACACAGAAGTGAAGCACAACAAGGTATGAGATGGGCTCCACTTGAGCATCACTCACTTGAGTGGCTCCCCGGGGCCAAAATTAGAAGGCACAGCTTTGAGCAGCCCCAATACTGCTTCAAAGTTTGTCAGGCTTTCTGTTGGGTATCGAACCAAAGTAGGGCATAAGCTATCACTCTCACGGTAGTTGAACCTGGATGATATTGAGCATTGTTACAGACCTGTGTCCAAATTTTATTCTGGACAAGTGTTCATCATAGAACAGCCTAGGTTCAAAGGGACCTTGAAAGATCATCTGGTCCAGTCTTTTGTGGAGAAGTACAGCACCTCTAATGTGAATGATTAATTCTGCCCACCTCAAGTGACCAGTTATTTTAAAAGAAATGTACATTTGTCTTTACAATATGCCTCAGTTAACGCTTACCTCAGAAAGTGCCATAATGTCATACTGGTGTTTCAAGACAATATGCATGTCTCAAAGAGAACACAAGCAAACCTGAAAACTGCTGAAAAGTTGGCTGATTAATTTTGGAAAAGGCTTTGTCTGAAAGGAAAGAGGGGAAAAAAAGGATGCTGATATGAGACAAACTCAAGGTATTTACCATAATGATTCCACAAAATGGCACTGTAACTTCCAATATAAGTGAGTTCTCTATCAAGACAGCGAGATTTATTTCTCATGAAAAAGAGCCAAAAAGATGTCTCGAGGTACTTTTGCCCTTTGTTTCAGGTATTGACTGGAATTCTCACCAGGCAAAAACATGGAGCAATGCAAAGCATTCATCTTTCATTCGACTATGTAAAAAATGAACATACTGGAAGGAGGTGGTCCAACAATGCAGAAGCAACCAAGTATTTACTTAAGCAACCAATCATCAAATAATATTGTCTTGGTCTATGATATAAAAAGTATGGAAGAGAGTTTTTCCTGATCAGATATTCTAGGCAGAGTGCAATGATACAGAAGCTACATATAGTCACCTACCCAACTACAGAGATCAACTACATTTAAAGAAAAATAAGCATTAATCCCAAATGCTACTATTTCCTTAAATACTATATATTAGGTATATACTTTACACACTTCCTTTATGTCAGTGCTCTTTGAATAACTGTTCACGTATGTTGGCTATGCCCTTATTACCGAAAGTAAATAGGCAACAAAGTACTTAAAACTTCAAGTCTGTCACAGTTTTCCTAGACGTAAACATGTCAGTATGAATCTCAAAGCAAACTAAACAATAAAGGAAACACAACATCAGGAAAACTCTGCAGCCCCTCCCTAGCAAGGCTATTTTCTGAAAAAGGGATTTACTATTCTCTCTCTTCCACATATTCCACTGAAGATTATCAAATGTTCTCCTGAGAATTTTTTAGCTATTTTTGTACTAAAATGAGGGTCTCCTGAAATCAAATTTATGTCCTCCCTTGAAATCCACCAGCTGCCTGCAGGACACAATCTATGACCTTGCAGTTCCTAATGCCCTCATGTTGCTGGCAACGTATCCAGCCAGGGCAAGGAAAGAGGAGCAGTGGGAACTGTGCAATACTGTCCAATGAGAAACCAGAGAAAGAATTTATTGCGTTAATCAACATGAAACTGCAGTTTGTCCCAGATTTTGTGCACATGGCAAGAGATGAGGAGGTTGTTTACAGTACTATGTAATTCCTGAGACAGTCTGGATGTTAAAATGTCTGTCTGCATTGCACGAACACAGGAAAGTCCCTGCTACAAGTTTCAAGGCAATAACATTTCTACCCCTGGGATTATCTGTTCACTAGTAAATATCCTTGATAAACAGCCAAGATTGTTACAGTCTGTAACAATTAGACAGGCTTTGGTACATGTATAGGAAAAAAACTTTCCAGCCTTTTTTCTGTCCCTAAGAATAACAGATCCTTTTGGTGTCTAGAATAAACGACCAGACTCTGAAAGCCCTGAGGGCACAGCCCGGAAGCCTACTGGCCCGACCCATTGTCCCCTAAGGACTTCCCCCTGCACCCTGTCCATGGACTCACATGGCCCATTTCAGCCTGACCCAGGGGTGTTAGTCCCTGCCTGAGCTGTGCTGTAGGAGCACTTGTCTTCAGACTCATCTCTGGCTCTGCTGCCTGGGTCACCTCAGATCTGTGCTATAGGTAGCTTCGCTCCCTGAAGGACCCCTTGGATGTACATTATAGCTTCTCTCCAGTTCTAACACAGCCGCACTGTTGCCTTGTCTCCAGCCCTCTCTCTGGTCCCATCTCCTGCTGCTCCAAATGGACCCTGAACCTGACCCATCACTTGCCTTAGGTGGGATGGTCAATGGAGCTTGCTACCAGAGCCTTGCTCTGCCTGCTCCACTTTGCACGCTGTGGGAATGTCCCCTGGACAATGAGGGCACTGCCTGTGCTGTAGCTGCTCTGGGTGCCTGGCTCCCATCACCTTCTGCAGCAGCCCCATTCTCGCTGCTCCCTGGACACGGTCTGTGTTGCTGATGAGGTCACCAGATCTTGCAGTGGAGTTGCACCTCTCTCAAGCAAATCCATGCAGAACAGAGATGAAATGTAACAGCTGGGCAGCACATTCCTCATTTTCTGAGGATAACCTCTTCTCTCTCAATCTAGTCTCTTCACAAGTGGAAAATTCACTGAGAATTTGCTATTTGCCACTCATTTAAAAAAACATGTGTTAAATACTGGGCATTGATTACTTTAGGAGACACACAAGCCTAAACTCTGCCAGCACGTCACTTATCTTGTATTGCATACCTTGTAACAAGTAAAGTAGAATAATCCATTGACGCAAAAAGGATTCCATTTTAAAACGGACGTCCTCATTTGTAATAGTCAAAAGTTTACCTAGACGAATGCTGCAAGTATATGCTCTACTGTTTTCTAGTATTTTTGTTGGGATTCGTTTGACGGGAAACATGTTCAGATCATACTTTTTGTGTCACATCCCATAAGGGTACTGTAAGTCCACTGCAAACCTCTAAAATGAACTCTTAGTCTATCTCCTCCCATGACTTATTTTAATTTCATCTATGCCTTGCCTACATAGCACAAAGAACCATATTTAAAATTGGTCAGCTTAGTTGCAACTGATAAACAATTTGTGCTGTAACAAAATTTGACATAGCTGTGGTGCATTGACCTTGGCTAGCAGCCAGGTGCCCACCAAGCTGCTCTGTCACTCCCCCTACATTCTTCACTGACCTTGATGTCTCCATAGTTGCTTCTCCCACATATTCTCACTCCTACTTCCCTGCTGCTGTGTTTTGTACCCTTCTGTTATCACAGAGGGGCTACCAACATCGCTGATTGGCTCAGCTTTGGCCAGTGGTGGGTCCACCTAGGAGCCAACTGGAACTGGCTCTGTTCCACATAGGGGCAGCTTCTGGTGTCTTTTCACAGAAGCCATCCCTGCAGCACCCCTTCTACCCAAACCTTGCCACATAAACCCAATACAAGAGCAAGTGCAAATGGGTTTATAGCAATGTTCTTCCTTGTTCAAAATATATTTATTACCCTGCTAGGTGGTTAAACCTGGCTGCACAGAAAAACAATAAAATTTCTAAAAAATGGTCCTTTACTCTGTTGGAAGCTTAACATTATACATATTCCACGCAAGAAGTTACTGAGGATGCAAACTGTTACTTTGAGAAAAATCAAATAAAATTAATAGATCATATCTTCAGGAATGGAATCTGCAACATTTCTGGAAAAACTTATGACTGATAGACAATTGTTTACTAGCACAAGAAGAAACTTGCTAAGTTTATGGTGGGAATCTGGTGAAAAAACAATGTCAAACATTTACCTAGGGTTCAAATGCACTTGACAGAATTTATGTTTCAGGAAATTTGGATTTGCATTCCAGTCATGAATATACAACTCCATGGGACTTCAAACTACAGTGTTTTGATTTACTACAAACCAAATGCTTATCCTCTCTTCCATGAAACATCCTCAGTCCCTTCTTGTTGTATATCACAGCATGAAGGTGTTTTACTGGGAAAAAACCTGAGAGTTCAAAATGTGATTTATATTATGAATTGTTTTAGGCATGTGCTGGACTATACCACAACTTGCTCTCAACCTTCACTCTTCTTAGGGAAGAGTCTGGTTATGATATAATTAATTCTTAGACAGCTGCAAGTTTTTCCCTTACAAGGAATTCCTGCATTATTTAGACTCTGGCATCTGTATTTCCTAACTGCACTCTCATCGCGAGGAATCCCTGGGATGCCATTAACTAAGTGTTCCTCAGATAACCCGCTTTTTTTCAATATTGTTCTATAACTCAGACCCCTACAGACACCTTACAACACCTACAGAAAAATGAGTGAAAAATAAACTAGCATGGCTTCTCTTAACAAACTAAAAGTCTTTGCCCACCATTTATCACCAGGCATCTGAGCCCTTGACATTCCTGTTGTGTTAGACATTGCATAAACATACGTTAAACTGCTGGTCCTGCCTCAAAATGTGTACAATCACATGATTAGGAAAATCATCCACAAACACCGTAAAAAGGGGTCAAAGTGCTGAGCGTTCCTTCTGATTAAAAATGAAAACCTGTAGCCATGGTTTTTACAGAGGAAGCAAATCACTTATCGATGTTTTACAACGGTTTTGCATTACCTGTGGTTCCTTATTGTGTTGGCTAGGATCCTTTTCATAACTCTCTGCATAGATTCGGAGAGTAGCTCTTACATGGCTAGAAGCACTCATTCTAAAGATGAGCCTGGATGCATCTGAAAAAATAATCCGCAGCCCCTATGGGAAAAGAAGGAGCAACATGTATGTAAGGTGGTAGTACATTTACAAATCACAGTTCACTGCTTTAAAATAAAAAGTGAAAGTAAGACTCATTTGGATGCAATTCCTTTTTTCCTGTAACTTTGGACAAGTCTTTTATTACTCTTTTTTTCCTCTCTAAAGACTAGAAATTACCATGTGTATTCCCTCCCACTCCTCCTAACAAGGACTCTCTTACTGCTGTTTTTATTTTCTTTAGCGGATTTGTTCTTGTGTGTGGCAGAGCACAAAATCAATGGGCTGAGAAATAGTTATAAGATCAGCAAGGATCAGTGGCCTAAGAAATAGCTACAGGAACAAAAAACAGTTGTCAGTAGTTAATACAAAAGATAGGATCAGTTGCTACTCCTCATAGATCATGCATCAATATCTGATTACAAGGATTTCAACAACAGTCTGTAGTACAACTTAGAATCATAGAATCATAGAATGTTTAGATTTGGAAGGAATTAGATTATCTAGTTCCAACCTTAAAGATTATCTAATTCCAATCCCCCTGCCATGGGCAGGGACACCTCCCACTAGACCAGGCTGCTCAAAGCCCCATCCAGCCTGGCCTTGAACACTTCCAGGGGTGGGACATCTACAACTTCCCTGGAAAACCTGTTCCAGTGTTTCACCACCCTCAGAGTAAAGAATTTCTTCTAATATCTAATAAAAATATACCCTCTTTCAGTTTAAAACCATTACTCCTTGCCCTATCCCTTCAGTCCCTGATAAAAAGTCCCTCACCGTCTTTCCTGTAGGCCCCCTTCAGATACCGGAAGGCCGCTATAAGGTCCCCCTGGAGCCTTCTCTTCTCCAGGCTGAACAACCCCAGCTCTCTCAGCCTGTCTTCATAGGAGAGATGCTCCAGCCCTCTGAGCATCTTCGTGGCCCTCCTCTAGACTTGCTCCAAAAAGTCCATGTCCTTCTTGTGCTGAGAACTCCAGGGCTGGATGCAGTATTCCAGGTGGGGTCTCACAAGAGCAGAGCAGAGGGGCAGAATCACCTCCCTCGACCTGCTGGCCAAGCTGCTTGTGATGCAGCCCAGGATATGGTTGGCCTTCCGGGCTGCAAGCGCACATTGCTGGCTCATGCTGAGCTTCTCATCAACCAAGACCCCCAAGTCCTTCTCCTCAGGGTTGCTCTCAATTCATTCTCCGACCAGCCTGTATTTGTGCTTGGGATTGCCTCAACCCATGTGCTGGACCTTGCACTTGGCCTTGATGAACTTCATGAGGTTCACACAGGCCCACCTCTCAAGCCTGTCCAGGTACCTCTGGTGGCATCCCTTCCCTTCAGCATGTCAACTGTACCACACAGTTTGATCGGCAAACTATCTGAAGGTGCACTCAATCCCACTGTCCATATCACTGACAAAGATGTTAAACAGCACTGGTCCCAGTACTGACCCCTGAGGAACACCACGCGTCACTGGTTGACACTTGGACATCAAGCTGTTGACTGCAACTCTTTCAGTGTGGCCATCCAGCCAATTCCTTATCCATCCATCAAATCCATGTCTCCCCAATTTAGAGACAAGGATATTGTGTGGGACAATATAGACAAGTCCAGATAGATGACATCAGTTAATCTTCCCTTATCCACCAACACTGTAACATCACTGTAAAAGGCCATCAATTTGTAAGGCATGATTTGCCCTTAGAGAAGCCATGCTGGCTGTCACCAACCACCTTCTTATTTTCCATGTGCCTTAACTTTCCATTTCCCTTAACTTGGGAAACTTAACTTAAGGTGTTAACTAATTTCAAGTGAATTTGCTCTTTGCTCCCATCTTCCCCTCTTTTTTCTTTCCTCGTCCCCCCTTTCATAATGTATATACGAACACATTCTTCTATTGACCACAGACTTGGATCCACATTCGACAGCCTTTCTGTACAGGAAGGACATTAAGGCCAAAGGACTAAATTGCACAGTTAAATAGTTGTAGTGCTTCAATACTTTACCAATTCTGCACTAACACGCAGTCTAGTTCCATTTTTGTAAGTGCTACCCTTAGGCTAAGTGCCACCTTTACTATGCCACTGAACTTTATTTCCCCTTTTAGTCCTGCTGTTGGCAAATGCCTAGTGCACAAACTGAGAACCTTGCTACTTTTGTTTAAGGGGCAGTAAACCATTAAAAATGAGAGAATTAAGAGAGAAGCATTTTATTCTTCCAGTTTTATCAGCAGCTTGAGAAGACACTGATGTTAGCAAAACAGCGCTTCAATATTCTAAACTATAATTAGAAGCCTTTGTTAACTTGTGTATATGCCAAAACATCTTTGGCACCATGTAAAGCAGTGCTTGGTTGACAATCCCAGAATTGTAGAATGGTTTGGGTTGGACCTTTTAAGGTCTAGTCCAACCCCCCTGCAATAAGCAAGGGCATCTTCCACTAGATGAGGTTGCTCAGAGCCCTGACAAACCTGACCTTGAATGTTTCCAGGGATGGGGCATCTACTACCTCTCTGGGCAACCTGGTCCAGTGTTTCGTCACCCTCATTATAAAATAGTTCTTCCTTATATCTAGTCTGAATCTACCCTCCTTTAGTTTAAAATCTTGTCCTATCACCACAGGCCCTACTAAAAAAAGTCTCTCTCCATCTTTCTTATAAGCCCCCTCTAAGTACTGAAAGGCTGCAATAAGGTCTCCCCGGAGCTTTCTTTTCTCCAGGCTGAACAACTCCAATTCTCAGCTTGTCTTCACAGGAGAGGTGCTCCAGCCCTCTGATCATTTTTGTGGCCTTCCTCTGGACCCGCTCCAACAGGTCCATGTCTCTCCTGTGTAATGTCCATAAATACTAGAAAATACACAACAGGAAAATAGCCCACGTGGATAAAGGGTTGGATTAGATGGTCTAAGAAATATTTTCCCATCTCTAACTTTGGTGATACTATGAAACTTTTTTCAGCTGCTAGTATGGTATTATGTATTAGTTATAACATGTATTGGCAACATAAATTTATCAAGTAGTCTCAATATGTATAGCATAAGTGACAAACAGAAATAGTTACACTCAGAAGACTCAGCTTTAGAGCTTGTTTTTCTAATGTTTGCTATTAAGCCAACTTTGTAATGAGATTATTCAGTTGATGCTGATGTGAGTTTTGCTGTTGATTTCAATGGAATCAAGATTTCATCTTGGATGCCTAGAATTACAGACAGTTTGTTACCATCTGATTCTGTAAGCAAGGGGTTGTCTCTTGCTGATTGCTCATTAGACTTAACTTTTATGACAGTGAAAAGAAAGAAGACAAATTGAAGAGTTTTGCAGTTCTGGGTATAGCATGTTTTGAATGGTTGTCAACCAGCAGCTCAAAGTATGGAATATTAATGTCAATCAGCTTTAAGAGAAGAGGAAGGGAGTCTAACATATCTGCACAAAATGGAACTGTGAACATCACAGCATGTGATTGTCTTCCTCTCCAAAGACTAAACTGGGATTTTACATGCTCCTGCCAGGCTGAGGAACTCCCACCATGATACAACTAACAAGACCACTTGAATACTCTTCACATACTACATGTTTATCTGGCAATAGTAACAATAACACTTTGTTACCAGGCTTTAGCACATCTGAAGTCTCACCGTGCATTAAATTATGGTCTTCAGAATAAAAAGGATTTATAAACACTCCCCATAACTCTTCCCGTAATTTCTTGATGCAACAAGACTCCACCAAACTACAGCACCTGTAGCCAGTTTGATGCTTCAGTTAATGGCACTTGGAATGTTTATGCAATGTATATAGACACACGACCGCTATTCAGACAGTTCACAGTACTATTCCTGAGCTTATTATTTTCTTCATTTTGCATTTCTCAGGGACACATGACTGCCAGTATTGATTTTTACAAACGTGATTATAGCTAATGTTTGTACGTAGGACTAGGATTCCTGCCGTACAGCTGAAAATAGTCTGTAAAAGGGAATTACAGAGACACAGTGGCTATACTCCTTCAAAACAATAATCCTAAATGCCAGGGAGAAATCATATGCTATGGCCTTCAGAGCTGGATTGTCAAAGTCAACTTTTAAAGTCACAATATTTGCACCTGAAGATCTAGTTTAATTCATTTTTCAGAGAGCCCAGCAGCAAAAAATCTGACGTTTGACTGTCCCTTAGAAACAGTGATTTAAGCAGTAGCAAAGAATTTAACTCGTGAAGGGCACAGAAATTAATGACAGCTGTTAAATTTTTATATTCCTCACTGTTTTCTGGAAATTACGCCTAAAAGCTGTGAGTTACAAACATTTGTTAAAGACAAAAAACCCAGCCAAAAACACTGTTACCAAAAAATTATGAAAAAGTATTGCCTGGAGAATACCCTGCAACTCTGCATCTTTTGTACAGACAAAACCAAACAGGTTTTCCCCACTTCTTACAAAATACCCAGTCTAACATATAGAAGTTTTCCTTTTTGACATTTTTGAGCTTTTGTGGTCATCAAGGTCAAAGCAAGCTGGTGAAATTGCAAGCAGCCTGCATACTGTTTGTCGTGATGGCATTTTTTCACCTGACACAAGCTCTGTTAATTTAAGCCACCTATTTGCTATTTATTATATAGAGGGTGTCAGCTCCATGAAACACAAAATCTTATATGCCGTACTTATAGATCGACACAAAAGGTAAAAAAAAAAGAGTAGCACACTGAAAAGCCCACAGAACAGAGTAACTTCCAGTTTTAATAAAACAGGACACGGTATTTGTCACAAGAATAATGTTTTCTTATGGGAACAGATTTCTTTTTTTCTTTTCTTGGAGGAAGCACATGAAAAGTACAGCTCCCACACTGAACATCTGCAGATATTTATTTTAGGCAAATTGGGCCTGCTAGTGGACATTAATGAGCTGTGTGGAAACTCTGAAACAAAATTATGTTCCATGGTTAACCCACTGACTTTGAAGCTGATGTGATGGAGATGGAGCTTCACAGGGATTTCCTTCTTGTACATTACAATCCAGTTAAACAGCTTGCTGATGTATTAGTACCTACGAAGCACTCAGAAAACTAAATCTATTACATACTGGTTTCCAGTGGTTTGGGTTTTTTTTTCAGTTACCAATTTCATAATTAAATAAATAAATAATTGTCATAGTAAGTTAGCACAAACAAGACTAAGCAGCAAACTTAGAGCAAAATCTCTTATGTTTTCAAAAAACATTATTAAAGTATAAGAGTAGGGACTAACACCAGTAGAAAATCCAGCCTACCAGCAACATACTGGACACAGCAAAATATACATAGATTAGGAGCACATAAAATGGCTATATTTTTACTTCAAAATACTGAGATTATCAAAATTTTTATTTGCTCCTTTATGGACCTTTGAGTGTCCCCTTGGTATAGCAGGCCACACTCACTACTCTTGACAGGAAATACCTTATTGCTGATAAACGATTGAAATATCACTCTGAACAGAGAAGAATTTTTGCCTTATCTCTGGACAGTTATCTGAAATAACTTTTTTCAAGCTTTTCCAATGCCTGTTTCCTGATTCTTGCTCAAACTAAAATGCAAAAAACCCAAAGACCACATGCAGAGCCCTCTGCATCCCACATCTAACAAAGGAGCCAGAAAACATCAATGAACTTTTCATAACAAAGCTCCAGAGTTTTATTCTGTGAACCTCAGAACATAAGAGACCTTAATTAATGAGCTCAAAGTTAACCATTATAATGGGCAACTTGTACTTCTCATTCTTCCAATTCAAATTTCACACAAAAATGCAACTGATCCCATTTCTGGCTTGCAGGATCTTCAGGAGCAGCACTGTAACGTGCTCATGTGTGCAAAGGCTAGCACAACAGGACTTTAAAAATGAAAACAGAATGCTTCATTTAATTTCATGTCTTATTATTGCTCTGTGATAAACAATATTCATGGGTTGCAACAGTTAGAACGAATTAGAAGCCACGGTCAGGGCATATTGTTTGCTGCTTGCTTGTTGTTGCTGCGTTTGTTTTCTGAACCTGGTGCTTATTAACATTGATTCATTATCATGCAGCCAGCTTCTCATTTATGAGACATACACTGAATATAAATCTCTCTCCCCTACCTACTGGGGAACAAAACTCTGAACAGGTTCCTGAAAACATAGCTGGAAAATCTGCATGAAGCTCATGACAGTCAGAAAGAGACATCTGCATTTACATGAAGAGCAAGCTACCTGAGGAGAATGGCAGAAGTGAACTGATGTTTCATTTGCATGGATCAATGTCCTCTCTTATTTTATTGTGCATGGAAAATCCCACCAAGGCTGCAGACATGCAGAGCTGGGAATGTGTGTCCTTGCCGAAAGAGAAACTGGTTGAACTGAACTCTCAATAAATACATGCTTCTGCCTTTGAAAATACATGCTTTCTGGTTTTACGGCCTCACTTTCATAGCTCATCTGAAAATAGGCCAAGTCATGTTTCTCTGTTTGTGTTACATGGTGATATTATACTCCAATTTAGGATGAGGGCCTTGCATGAAAATTAAGGGAAAGAACAGAACACTGAAAATTCACAAGGTGCTTTTTAGTAGTACAAGGGCCACAAGTCTGCCATGCCTGTAATTTTCCAGTGGACTTGGATACGACAACATCCTCATATCTTGTCTCAGCAGTAATATGCACAAAGAGAGCAGCTCAGTGGCAGGTGGGCTGCTTATATTATCTGGATGCAATGATGAATGGAAACTATAAAGACTCTGAGAAGAATGGCATGACAATAGTTTTAATGGATTGTAATATCATTTGCTAGGGTCTGGTCAGGTCAAGTAATTTACGAACCAGAGAAACTTGGACAGTAAGAATAAACAGCATAAAATCAGAACACATTTTAATATGAGTCATAGGGCATATTCAAGATGTTTGAATATGCATTTACACCTGGCAAAAGCACATGGTTAGTTTTGAGCACATCATGAATTTCAAAACACTGAAGGCCCAGTTTGAACTGCAGTTCTTGATAGCTAAGGAATCTCATTATGGACACAGCCCAGAAGGAACACAGAACAGGTCATTTGGGCTAGAGAAGCCAAATGTGCCCACATATGGTACAATCCACTAAAGTCTTCTGCAGGCTATTGGCTACAACAGATAATGTGCCTTAATTATGCAAACCCTGTGGGTCACCAAGATCAAGAACATTTTCACTTTTTTTGTAATGTACAGCAAGTGGACATTTCAGATGGAGACTAGAAAAAGGAACGTCTGTC
Source organism: Rissa tridactyla (assembly GCF_028500815.1). Taxonomy (NCBI): domain Eukaryota; kingdom Metazoa; phylum Chordata; class Aves; order Charadriiformes; family Laridae; genus Rissa; species Rissa tridactyla. Next base: position 58,571,755 of record NC_071497.1, on the reverse strand, counting down.
TTTCCACATGACACTTTGCATTGCTCAGGAAAGGGAACCCTCCCTATACGTGCATTGCTGTCAACAGGGATTCCATCCCCTCCTACATTCTCTGTGACACTACTGCCTCCGGTTATGCATAGCAAGTGCAAGCTAAACCAGAGGCGGATTATCTTATCCAGTCCGAGCTAATCTTAAGTAGGAAATGCGGTATCTATCAGAGCAAAGAAAACACCATCCTATAAATAAATGGAGAGGCTTGCCAGCTGAATGTTAGAAACAACACTGTTAGAGACAATATGACAGTTGCAAAACTTTGCTACTCCATCACCACAGCCATACCTGTCTTTTGGTCACAGTGCCATCCACAGGATCTATGTACTCAAAACTGTCTGTTCTTTCCACACTGTAGATATTGTTACCCACAGCAAACTGCTGATGGCTGAATGATTTGTCAGTGATCAAAGCTTCCAGGTCTCTCATTATGAAATATGCTGTTCTGGGTTCCAGTGCTTCATAATCAAACCTTGCACACATGAAAAAAATAAAAAAATAGAACCAAGAAGTAAGTCCCCCACAGCTGAGAAAAGAGTTCTGCTTTCATAGAACTCCATGTACTCACAATTAGCAATTTACTACTTACTTCAAAAATCAGAGGTGGACCTCTGAAGTACTGATTGCAAATTAAACCAGGGCACACATGCAAGACCTGCGGAATTGTGTGTGTGCACCACGGTTGTACACTGGCCACCTCACTCTCAGTCAACAGAAATAATTTAGAAAATTAATGGTTTCTAAAGTAGCATAGAAAACTTCATCAATACAGAGCTAGCTTTCCACAGTTGAGGACACAATCAGTACAGTGCCCAACAGCCAAGTGAAACAGAAAACTTTGCTACAAGTTTTGAGGAACAGCTTTGTGCAAAAGATCTTACATGTATGTGAACTCCTCTGGATTAAGTCTATTCTAATAGAAAAAGAGACAGAAGGTAAGATGTAAATGACAATTAGAATTCACCCTTTGAGACCTTAATAAAAATGAGCAAATGTTCAGATCTTTGGAGGAGTTCTCCTGAATTAGAAGTAGGCATAGTTCCAGTTCTCACTAAAAGCAGAAGTTCTCTTCTCAACAGGAAGCACATACAGAAACAAATGCAGGAGTAAATCTTGCTGCAATTTTGATTTTGCTATGCTTACAGATTCCACAAGTAAATAGTTCAAATCTTTCTGCCATTCGACATCAATTACTCATATACCATAAGTGACATATACACAACGCTCCTTCAGTAAGTAAATTCCGCTGCCACTTACTCATCAGAAAAAAACCTGTCTACAGAACAGTGGAAATCTGTGGCAAATTATCATTCTGTGGACACAGTAAATGCACACCTATATGCAGCTGAGCACAACTAAACAAGCCATGGTTGTAGCAGGATTGTCGTATCAACTGCATAACTTCCTGTGTGGTTTTCTAATTTTTCTCACCTGCAGTAGTAGTGCCGGCCAAATTTTGCCCAGTGATCCCTGACAATCTCCTCCACGCTTTGCTTTCGAGCTGCTAGGATTGAAAGCCAAACTAGCACAGCCCACAGTCCATCTTTCTCTCGAAGGTGATCAGACCCTAGAGAGACAAATGTAAAACACATTATTTGGTATCACCACAACTCAGAAAACAAGGTAAAGAGGCTGGGAAAATGTCTCATTTAACTTTGTGTGTCACACAGCAGGAATCAACAGTACTAACCTCCACAACTCTGATATCTTCCAGACGGACAACCAGAGCTAATGTTTAAAATGTGATTTATTTATATATGACAAAGTCCGTACTCCTAGGTTAAATAAAAATATGTACAAGTACTTGAATAGAAATGGTAGTAGTAGGAAAACATTTTTAGTCATGTTCCTGCTCACTGACATAGAGGGTGTTTTCACACCTCTGGTACTGTTTCCCAGAACTGGGCTAGATAGGCAAACCCCTGGCCATGAACCAGAATTTTCTGAGTTAACGTTAGTCTAGTTCAACAGCATCACCTTATCTCTGCAGATGTTCATCCGTCAAGCTGCAGAGAAAGAATTTTCCCATTCCATGAAAAAATTAAGACTTCCAGAATGTTAATGACCTCCCATCAGGACAAAAAACAAGAGCCTGAAAATGTTTCTGGAAAAAAAAACCCAAACCCAAGAATAGCACTTTATCCCCTTTCTATATTTTTTCATACCTCTCAGTGGTAAAGACGTTTGGATGTTCAGATCTAAATCCCTTCCGAGGTTTGTATTTATGAAGAGAGAAATTGATCCAACAATGGAGATCAAGAACAATTTTGGAATACCCCACAGGACTTTGCACATACTCTCAGATATGGAAGGCACAAGTTCAAGTCTATTATCTGAATTCAAAAGAGCACAGATTTGATCTTGCAGTTCCCAAGTCCAAAGCCAAAATGCCAACTTGGAGTAACAGACTGCTCTGCAATAGACACCTAATGTATCTTAACCATAATGTATCTTAACCAGAAAAATTTCTATGAAGTTAAGCTCTGCCTGTTAAAACTGGAATGTATCAATCAGCAAAAAGTTTCAATAAAATCAGTATTCTCTAACAGAAGACTGTTTCACGGGAAGGTTCTTGGTCAGCAAGTGCCCTCTCCTTTTGGATAATTTAGAAGAAGCTTTTGTGGCAATATGTATCTAACCCAGATTACCAATAAATCACAAGGAAGCATGCACGAGAATTAACACAAATTAAGTTCCAAGACACCTAACACTCAGTAGATGCTGATGATGACTACGTAAGGCAACAAACTCAAAAAAATTGAAGATAAATCAAATATATCACCATTGCTCTGGCTTAATAGTACTAGATTTGGTTGAAGTTTGTTAGCTGCCACCTTATCATTTTCTGTCTAGTCGCACATTACTGAAACTCCGAGTACAAAACAAGTGCAGTAATTCACAAGTTTTCTTTCCTCCATGAATTACGTACTGATCAGGGAAGCAACCAGTAGAACTGTGTGCTTAGAAGGTACTTAGCAAAATCTTCCAGAGAGGAATCTAACTACGAAGTTTTACGTTGAAAATCTGTTTTTTGAAATACTCTCCTTCATCAAACACAAAAATCCTGTGTCAGTGAGACTGCTTCGTAGTGCTGTGGTTTTACATAACAGCCTGCAAGGTCTACACAGCCATCTGTCAAATGGCTGTGGTTTGCTACTGGCAGAAGATATGGTTCCCACAACATAAATTGATGCACTGAAGCTGTTAATCCTGTGAAAAACTGTCAACAGAAAATTAAAGACATATAAGGAAAATGGCAAGATGTGCAGAGAGCCACAGTGATTCCTAGAGTTCAGTCTTGACATCCATCTTCCAGTCACTCCTGCTGCCTTGGACTTGTAGTCCCTATTCTTGGGAGAGGGTAATGGTCACAGTAGCAGTTGCTCCTCATACGTATCCGCTAAGAGCCCATGGTCCTGGTCCTGCCACAGCTCCACCTGACACTTACACTTCTTGTGTTATGTTCAACCCTGTGGGTGGAGACCTCCAACAACCTGAATCTAACATTAAGCAAGTTAGATACCACAAAGTTAACTAAATGCAAATTACTATTTCAGCACAATATCTAAGTTGTATAGGAATGATGACTGAAGACTTGCGGAGAGGAAGAAGACTTACATGAAGATTAGGTTTGTGTCTTAAGTTAGCTAATGAGGAAAACAAGGACATAAAATACTGTAGACAGATTTAAGAGCTAAGAGAAAGTAATGTTCCTTTGCATTTGCAAAGTAGCTGTCATAATAGTAAGAATACCTACTTTCTGACACTTTTTATCTGCCTTGATCTGTGATCTGCAAACTCTCTGCAACAAGGGCAGTCTCCCACTACAGTGCTCAGAGCTATGGGCTGGTCCTCCAGGAGCTGCTGTAGAAGGAGCAGCAGCTCACTCTGCTCCCCTCTCCAGAGTGCCCATTGCTGCCAAAGCATGGAGCACACACTAATCAGAAAAAGAAAGGCCAGGGTTATTTATGAGATCCCGGACAGAGCTTCAGATAAGAACGGAAAACAAACCACAGGAAGTCAGCCCTTAGGACAACCAGGTCCTCACCTCTTCTACTCCCCTGTCGTGATAACAGGCTAGATCAGCTGAAGGATGTTTTCCACAGAAACACCAGCAATAAGACCTATGAATAATAAAGTTAGCTTTGCTCACAAAAGGCATGGTCACAATCACTGCCATTGTAGCCAAGAGTCTGTTCCCAGATAACAGTGCCGGTGCAGGTTTCTGCCACCGCCACCGAATGAGAGACCTAGAACAGAACTGTCACTTCCCACTAGTGTCCATCGTTCGTTCCCCTGGCAGCAGCAGCAAGAGTTGACAGGTCACCCAAGGGGCTGGGGGATCCCTGGGGACCAGGAGCAGTGGGGGATCCCTGGTGTCCGTCAGGGCCGGGCCTGGCAGCCAGGGCCTGTCCCAGCCCCAGCCCCGAGCAGGCGGATGGGGGAGCACCAGGGCAGCCCCAGACCCCGGCCTCGGGCACCTCCCTGGGGACGGGGCCAGGATGTGGGCCTGTGGGCATGGCTGTGGGGAGCTGGAGACCAGCCCTGCTGCGGCATCCCCCGGGGGGTGACATGGGGTCCTGGGCCCATGGGCAGGGTGGTGGAGCCCCAGGGGGTGGGCAGGACCCTGGTAAACAGCAAGCTCACCCCACCATGGCTGTTCCTTCCCTTCTTAACCTGTCTGCCCCTCCTTTCAGCCATAGCACTGAAAAATTCAATTTCACCTGAAAAGCCACCCCTGCTGCTGATATTACCGGCAACTTAAACTGCTTAAGCGCCTCAACAGACACCAGCAAGAAGTGGAGGCATGGTATGGAGCTAAACACCTCAGCAATCTGTTCCAATGCAAACAATCGTTTATTCTCCTGTTGTGTAACACTCTGCAGACTGCAATCCATCAACTCGTACGGTGAAAGGCACAGCATTCATTCAGCAAAATGGCCTATACATCATGACAACTGTGCAATGGTCTGAACTGAACACCAAAGAAGAGATGTGTTTTGATTTAACAAACACTTCGAGTGTGTTTCATTGAACTAAAATGGTCCAGTGAAACATGGACAGAAGAATTTTTGGAAAGGTCTCTGTTGTGCTCTGAGCCCTGTTCTGGCATGACTTAGCTCATAAATCTCTATGAAGAGGGATGAGTGTATACACGTATCATTCTTCTGATCCATTTAGCAGCTTTGGCATGTGTTGTGTCCTTCTGTGTCCTTCAGGATGACAATACAGATTGTTGCTTCTCTGGAAAGAGAAAGCATTGGAAGAAATAACCCAGAGGAAAAACCCTGGATGGAAAAGCTGGAAAAAAACCAGCTGTTCCAGAATTGAAAATCACTGATTAAAAATGCTAGCCTGATGTGAGTACAATAATCCTGTGTGCCCACTAAGTGTCTCAGCTTGCTATTCTTAATAGGAGGAAAACTGACAACTGGGATTTCTCAGAACACATTTGTTCCAGCTCTTTTATTTCACCAGCATATCCACCAACTGGGTTACTATATGCATATATGTTGTTTTCTTTATTGCAAATTAAAACCCATTACCAAAACTCTGTTAGTCAACTCTGTTTTTCACCTACTGTACCTTTGGTGGTGGCTTTGCTCTCTCTCACTTACTGCTACTGCCCAGCTCACTTGGTAGAAACTCTAGGGAGGGAGCTCGTTCTGCTGCCTCTGTTCAGCTAACAGAATGCTTGTTTTCTTTACAGACGCAGTATCTGCTGCTATGAATCTGCAGAGGCAGAACTGCCCTATGCAAAGGGATCCAGTAAAAGGTGCCTCACAACTAATGTATTGTTGCAATTGCAATACTAACAGTCCTACTGGCTTGCTGGGAGCTCTCAGCAATCTTAGGGTACTTCTCAGTAATACTTTTAATTCCAAGGAATTTAATTCCAAGGAAATATCCAAGGCATTCATGAATTCCAGCACCTCTTTAAGGAGCTGAAGCAGAAAGAGGCAACAGAACAGTGGAGTCAACAACTATTTTTCTGATTATCCCATCATATTTAATTTGCCATCGGTAAGGGAAATTATAACAACGGCAACTACTTCGACAGCTTATTTTTAAGTTAATTTGTCAAATATTTCTCCATATAACAGTAGCAAAAGTTATTTTTTACTACTGCAACAGTCAATTGTTGTGGCCTGACTCAGAGTAAACAATCTGGGACAAACTCTCAGAGCATGTTCCCATTCATAAAGAAGCACTCAGCTTATACAGGCTTAAATTGAAGTAAAGTCTTGAGTGCCAGTAGCCTGAGAAACAAAGTAAAATCATGTAAAAATGTTCATATTATGATTTTTCTTATGATACTGTAAATCTGTTGGGCATGCATGCTGCCTTTTACATATCTAATTTATTCTGTATCTGAGAAGATTTCCAGTTCCAAGACAGTGAGCCCTGAGGGTCATATGCATGAAGAAAATGTAATTGCTTTTCCCTAAATTAGTTAACTCTATCGACCATATTGAATCCTGTAAATGTGATTTTAAAACAAAAATCTGACTTCAGCGACTATACAAAATCACAGTAAATCATTCTGTTTGCACACACATTGAGTCTTATAAATTTATCACCCAGCAGTCTGAAACTCGACAATATTTTAGGCAAATGGAGATTTAGGGTCAGTCTGATCTGTTCCTTTATTCAAGTTAATGGGATTATTTTAGATTTGTGTTACTGTAACAGATACCACCAAACAGCTCTTCTAAGGCTTTCATTAATCTCAGCAGCACATCTTTAAAGTCTCCACTAGTTCTTTTTCCACATAATCTTGCAGGAGAAGGTGGTTGGTGTTAATGGCATCTGGAAATGTGGAGATGAACCATGCAAATTTATGAAAGGTGTAGCAATTACTGAAGTGGCTTAAACTGCAGAAAGATAAATCAGCCACACAGCTCTCCTAATCCTGATTAATAGTTTGCTGATGAAATTTAGAAACTAGTTGCTGCTGCTGACGCCCTTCTCTGAACTGTGTCCTGGGCATTAGTCATAGAACTAGAAAGCTACTAACCTCATCTGACAAGCTCCCCACACTGCTACAAAAATGGAAGAAGTTTTTAAAGCATTGGTTGAGCTCCAAGATCAGCTGCCAGAAAACAAGTCTGGGAAACACAGCCCTATGGGATGTTTTCAAAATCTTTTGTCCTTTTATAGCAGAAAATTTGCTTTTATTTACTTGCCAGAGCAAAATCCCTTATGTTATAAAACCAAGGCTCTGTATTATTTGGAAATTAGAGCTGGGCTGGATTACCTGGGTGCACAAGCAATGGGTCTCCAGTGCTGTTCGGTTAGTTTGATGATAGAATGTAGATAGATATCTGATTCTATTGATGATAGAATGTAGATGATGATAGAATGTACCTTTTTTTTACAGAAAACCCCTTTCTCTTGCACAGAACAGCAAGTTTCCCACTCTGATCAGCTATACGGTAGATTTCTTTAAATATTCCACGCTGAAAGCTAAAGAAGTGCCAAGTTTAAGTGCCCTAAATAGATATGATGGAGGGGAAAGCTGTAAAATTGATTCAAATGCCCAATACTGGCAGAAATTTGTGAGGGTCACGCAGCTTAGAAAATTACTAAAAGATTCGCAATAAGGTAAATATTTATTGCTAAAAACAGCTTGCATCGCTAAAGTATTGGTCACCTACAGACCAGCCTGCGTTTTACAAATAAACCTCCTGGCATATGAGATATTTTCAGACAGCTGCATTGAACTGAAAGGTGATAAGGAAACTGAGGTAGGGAGAAAAGCAAACTTTAGGTATCACAGTCATTGCATAATTGTCCTGCAGGCACTGTCACAATTAATTTACACAGCAGCTACACATGCACTGAGGAATTTAAACCCAGTGCTCAAGTTGTCTAGATGCCCACGTGACTGAATCTTGAGGGTTCAGACTAGTCTTTAGATGGCATTGGCTTAAATGGGAGGTCAGGAGGCTTTCTGCACTGAAGTGCTGCAGGTACTACAACGCTCATCTGACCAGAACATACAAAGATGCACAGATTAAATACAGCTGTAGAGCAGCTCTCCACGCTGGCCAGCAATATGTTGTTCAAACACCCTCAGAATTCACAAGAGACAGAATTTATCAGGAATCTGCAGAATTAATGGTAGGATAAGAGAACCAGATTCAGACAGGAACACAAAGAATGCTAGGAACACGGAGACTGGTCTGAAGTCAGGAGACGGGAGCTGCAAAATCGGGAGAGAGGCTATAGTACAAAATGCAATTGCTCTAGGGCCCTACAGAAGGATGTAAATGAAGGATAAAAGTCAAGCGCAAAACCAGAAAGAAGTCAGAGGAATTATCTTGCCTACCTCGAAGAACAGACAAACTCCAGAGGCCCTTCCTTGACCTCTAAGAGACACCTGTCCCTCTTTTCCAACTTCAACAACCATCTGATACTCAGGGTAATAAAGTTAGGCCAATGCCCTCAGCATTTCAGTAGATCAAGCCCTGAAATCACTTCTCTTGATTCCTATATAACTGCTCTGCAGGGCCAAAGTCCAGCAATGCTTGGGACAGCCTGCTTAGCAAGACCTGAACGTGCCTTTTCAATGTGCCAGAGAAATCTGATGTTTGGCATTTTTTTATAACTGCAACATAAAATTTTAATGACAAGTCTCCTGACAGGAGACAAGGCTTCTACTAAGCAACCAAAGATTCTTCCCTTCTCCCTGGGAAAGAAAGTATTTGTAGGAGTTGTACTCAACATCACCAGATGACGATGGTCTAGGAACCTTACTTCCCAAGCAGAAACAGGCCCTGATGCAGTGCTTTGTCATGGCATATGGCACATAGAGGCCAACCCTTCTTTCTCTACATACCTCTGCAGATAAAAGTGCATGCAGTAGCAGATGCTGTGCTCCATGGGCTAAGGTACCCAGATGTACCTAAGCCTATGGGAACTCACCATCAAATTCCTACAAACTCCTTTCAGTCAAACCCCACACTTCCCCTTCTTCAGCCTGATGATGAAGGCAGGAGTTTTTTTCCAAATAATCTGGGTGCTAATGGGGTCATATTGATGTCTAAAGACCCACCCAAGTTTCATGGAAATATCTGGTTTTGGATGAGCAGGAGGAACTTCAATATTTAGATGAGAAGGGTACAGAACTGGCCTGGTGAAAAAGCATCAAAAAGCAGTGAGAGTTGAAAACTGTCCGGTCCAGATTTCTCATGGGCAAATGGAGACGCAGTCTAACAACACACCACAACAAATGGCAGTACATTCTGATAGGTACAAGACTTTCCTGCCCCTATCTCCAAGTTAGAACTCACTCAATAAGATTGCAAAACAGCCTTTGAAAATATCTATTCAAAAGATATATCCAAGGCAATACAAATCTGTGCCAGTCACAGCAATTAAGCCAAGACATTCAGGTTGCTAATCATGGGACATTGGTTCCCACTCACAATAGAAAGAAAATGAACATTCATTATTAATTTAAATTCTCTTTTTACAGATAGACACCCAAAGAAATCTAACACGTTTTTGGTTCTTCCATCATAGTCCATTCAGATACTTACAGAAAGGTTAATGACAGGCTAACACATAAAGTGGCACGTCTGTGGCTTAAAGGTATCCTCATTTCTAAAAAAACAGCATTCTGCTCTAATTGACCTCAACCAACAAACTTAATACTAGACTTAACTCAAAGCAAAAAGAAATTTGTAACCAGGTTTCACTGCATGATAAATTATTTTCCATGGAAAGCTGTGGCCAATTAATTATATGCCAAAATAAAGAACTCCGCGGAACTCACATCAAAATACAGATAAAATTATTAGCCAGGCAAATGGTTAAGTCATTCTGATATGTGTGTATTCAAAAACACTTGTAACATAACCCTACTAATAAATAGAAAGAAGAAATAATTTCTCAGGCAGAATTCAGGAAAGAAAAAAAAGAAACACTGTGAAATTTATTCAGTTTTTCTCCTAAACAAAAAACATGTTTGTGCAGATTTACAGACTACATATTTTAATTGTTCGCTGTAATGTTTCCTGTCAGTACTGAATTCATGAGGGCTCAAATTTGTCTTTCATTCTGCATTCTATTGTTTGACTGGTTCTTGGGACAGATAAGGGAGAAATACTTAGGGAAAACACAGATGCTGACATGTAACTGAATTTCGTCTAATGACAATTTTATATGACTTTTGAGCAATTGTGATGTTCTCAAAAGAGATGCGTGCAACAGGTTTGATTAGACACACCATTAGACAAACCAATCCTCATACTTTGCACACTGAACCACACACATTAGGAAAAAAACGACGTGGTTTCTCCAAACAGGCAAAATCCCCCCAAATGCTGCTGCAGCCTGTGGAAAGACTATTACAGTGGAACCAGTGACACCTTCCTGCAACATGTTCAAATCAGAAGAGAGTGCTGGGCACCTCCAAAAGCTGTTTGGGCAATGATAAGATTGCCTCTGGTTTCTGAATGTCCATCTTTCACAATTTTCATACCTCAAGTAACTAGACTCCAGAGTTGCAAGAAGACCCTCAAGATGTGAACAACTGTCAGTTCTCTGTTCCAGCTCAAGATAGAGATAATTCGCTGATTCTCTTGGATTTGACTTGAGTCATCCAGGAAAATTAAAAGTTGTCATTAAAAGTCTGTGGAAATTTTTGATTAAGTGTTACTTACCAGTGCCAAAGCTTTCCTCTCCACAAAGCGAGCAACGTCCAGAGTCCATGAGATTGGAAAAATATCTCCAACCTGTTGGTGTCTCATACACAGGAACCTTCATTACTTTCGCCACTCTGGAAAAGACACAATAAAACATCATACAATTAAGACAGTGCTTTTTTTACATATGGCCTGAGATCAGTTGAGGAGCATTCTAGGTCTTGCTACGTCTCCTGACAGCTGGGCTATAAGTAAAAAAAGGAAAAAAAAAAAAAACAAACCAGAAAAAAAGAGAACAGATCAACAGCAGCATTCAAAACCAATCCTTGTTTCAGAACCTGACTTCAACCAGAACCCAGGTATATTCATAGAGTAAGTGTAGTATTTTGGAAAACGTAGGACCTCAGCTCAATAGGCTTTACCAGTACCTTTGCTGAGCAAGAAACAGTTATACCTAGAGATACACAGCTTTGTTATGCTAATATTTTAATGCAAGTTAAAGCATCATGTTGAAGTACCTTCCTTTACAAAACACAAGTGGCCAACGCTGATATGCTTGAAAGACACTTTTACTTCTGTTCATGTGTTCAAAGCCAAGACAATACAGGAATGTTTCCACGATGCAGCATCTCCTCTAAAAACAGCTTTCCCAGTCTCAACCTGAGTCTGAACTTACTTTCCCTGTCTCCTCTGACACACCTAAATGAAACACTCCCACTAGCTGGCTGAACTGACAGTATTTTCAAGAGCCAACATAAACCACCATATAAGCTGGATGCACTTTCTCCTCCCCAGGTTGTTAACCGGTAATTATTCCTGTTATAAACTATAATGAAAAAATCCTTTCTTGAACTAAGAAAGGAAAAATAAAAAACAAACCACCAAATCCTCTAAGGAACTCACTACCAAGCTGGGATTTATGTAGAATTAATATTACCATTCTTCTTGTTTCTAATTATATTTGCTCATTTCCATTGTGTGCCTAGGATTTTCAGAGCCAACTGCTTTTTAGTACGAAAAATAAAACTTGAGATACAGTCAAGCAATCTGACTGACTAATTAGAAAGGACCTTACGATCTCCCTAGGATTGCTGCAGCAATCACACCTAACAAACATTTCCTTAATTCCACCCCCACAGAAGAATACTCGATGTGAGATGATTTATGTAATTTTAACTACAGTCAAGCCCAGGCAAAGCAGATCAATCAAGGCGCTTCATACAATCCACGCAGAATTTATGTCAAGGTGAAAGCAGTCACCTCTCTGATCAACAGAGACACCTGTTTTCAGACAGTCCATCACTCTGTCTGAAAGTAGGCATGTAAAGTAGATGAGATGAACTGTCCAAATATGCAAATACTGACCCTTTCAAAACCTGGTACATACATGTACCTAAATTACAGGTACTGAAATCTTTACATTGTTAATTACCACTGGTATTAAGTCTCCAAATCCACTTTTTTTATCCATTGTTATCTAAGTCTCCCTCTATTGAGCCTAGTTGTTCATTTTTGTACTAATATTCTACACCTAAAAAGACTGATTTTTAAATGAGATAGAGTAAGAATTGCTGATACTTCTTTGAAAAGAGCTGAAGTGGGACGTGGAGAAAAAAATACGATCAAAATGTTTAATACTAAACTCCATTTTCATGTCTCCAGTTTAGAGGTAAAGGCAAGCGTATACCTCCTTGTGTTTATACAGCACCAGCTAAATTATTGGCCCTTAGAAATGCTGCTGCATAAGGGAGATTATACAGTGCTGAGCTGAACAGGTTTCTGGCTGGCTCTGCAAAAAATCAAGAACATAAAAGGATTTAATCCCTGCGTGACAGTAACTGCAGGCTGGGACCAGGACCGTACTGCCAAAAAGTAGAAAACAATCAACCAGAAAACAATGGCTAACAGGCTGGAAGAGCAAAACCAATTCTCTTGAGGTAGCCTAACAATACAGCAGGAATATCTCTGCTTGCAGAAATGTTCCCATATCCTGGTACTGTTTTTGGAGAAGGAAATCCTTTCCCTTTCACTTTTCTGTATTCCTCTAGCCTGCGGACAAACAGCCTTGGTTGGACCTATCTTGACCAGCACCACAGGCTTCCAGGGGCCGTACTGGTTTTCAAAGATTTCTATGCACTAGGCTAGCACTGAAAATACAGATGTTGATTCTGTTGTTTAAGACTTTAAACTAAGCCTTTCAAACAAACAAACATAATATACATATAAACATACACACGCAAGAAGTTTATAGTGAAATATGACAAGATTGTTTCTTGCAATATTTTTTTGTTCTTGACTCTTAAGACTTCAACAGAGTAAATAAGTAGAAACACTGAAAATTAAGCATACTCTTGTAATTGCAATTTTACTGAAATAAAGAATCAACACTGGAAGTCTCAACAAATGAAGAATGTGCCCTTACGCAACCTACAGACGCTTAAGGTGAATGATCACCCCAGGAAACATGAGAGGGGTTCCCACAGGAAGTAGCAAATAATTCTAAATGCTGCAGACTCAGAGAAATAATGTGCTGCATCAGATCAGACAAATAACAATGCAAACTACAGGAAAATACCCTTAGAGGAAGGAAACTAATATTCTGTAATTGGGAAATTACTAGGTCTTCAAAGCCAGGGAAAACAGAGATTAAATGCAGGAAGGGGGAGGGATTTTTTATGCTCCCACATCTACATCTTTCTAAACAAGAAATATGACGGGTATGACCTCAGTGCGGAGAAAGTTTTTAAAAAAAAAAAACAACTTTTTTTTCACTTTACATTCACCCATCTGCTGTCTTGTAGGCAAAATGACAAAATGAGAGCTTTCACTCACTCCTACACCAAGTAGCCACATTTTTAAAAAACGAAGTCCCAGCCGAGACATGAGAGTAGCATCCCTTGTGGACCACAATTTGCAAATTAGTTTCTATGCATCACTGAAGTTTTCCAGCACTACCTAATGCAGCATATGAATTCATGACAAGCTTGAAAGACACTAAGGAAATATTTTATTCTGCTAGGCAAATAAAAGCTTAGGATGAGGGTTTCTAGAACTTGTAATCCTGCAAGAACAATTGCTGGTGAGTCATGGTAAAGGTTTTTGGTTTACCTATTACAAATCACATATCCATTAATTATAATCTATGAAGTTTTAGCAATGTACCTTCACAGGACAGTTCAAACAAGTCTGTATATACACAGCTTTATAAGTTTCTCTTCTTTCTGTACGTTTACACTGAGTCTTTAAATTTGGGAAGTTAGAAATGGAAAGTCAAGTGGTTTTGTTGCCTATATGAGATCTCTTGGTCAAACAGGATACTACTTCTCTCAGAAAGTGAGTTTTGGAACTGGTGCTGCAAAGAGTTTATATCTTGCAGAGGTCTCACTCATCAGAGTAAATTTTATTTGTCCTTATACATATGTATAATGCATCATTATCAAGATACTGATGCAGCAGTGCTCTTGTAAGGGCAATACCTCAGTCTCTGAGTTCTCTGGGTGAAGGTGTTAGCTGTCAAAAGGCCCAACTTGATGGATGAAATATACTTCCAGAGCAATTCAAAATAAAAACTGGAAAAAAATATGCCACATGAATAGGTTCATCTTCCTGGTCTATTTGAAGTAAAGGCATTCTATTTATGTCTAACCACACAGTTGATATACCTGTGTTTATATGTTCTATGAGTATGAACTATGTAGAAGGAATACAACAAACCATGGACATTCTGGTTCTTGTCACCTCAGACATCTAATGGGACTGACTTCAAACAGTATTCTTGCTTGCCTTCTTTCAGCGTTAAGTGCTCACTACATCAATGAGATTATACAATAAAGTTTCTTCTGTCTGTGTGTAGCGCTATTTAGCTCTTGCTAGACCAGGAAACAGGGTGTTTACACTTGGACCTAAACTGAAGGGCAGTCACCTTAGTTATTTTGCCCATATCAGAGCTAAGGGTATTTATGTTCCCAGTATGCTAAAATACTAATTAAGGAGGAAAAAAAATCAGAGTGGACTGTACTTTTTGCAATTACACACATTATTTAAAACTATATTTTGTGAATTTAAAAAAAGCAGGAGCAGCTGTTTTTAAATGGGGAGATAATAAAGTGAGTTAAAATAAGAATATAAAGTACTGGGAGATTATATAGTTAAATTCACCCTTCTACTGTACAACTTCATTCTCATTTTTATTTTGAAGAGCTAGTCTCACACTATCTATACTGACCACCCACTTTTTATTAAAACATAAGGAGAACACATATAATGCAACCATGAGAACCAGTTTGGGTTACTATTTTGCAGTTTGAATTATTGGAAAGTTTAGAATCCAACACAGCACTGTTAAGCCAATTTGTGAGCTCTACAATAAGTCTCAGCAAAGCATGAGCTGTTCAGTTCATAATAAAGGTAATAATGAACTTAATAATAATCTTCATAATGAAGATCAGGATTTTTGAAATTTTCCTGTCAGAAAAAAAAATTAACAGCTAATTCTAAAATTCTTCCTGAAAGCCTTAACAGACTAATGTGGAAAAAATATCTGTTCTGTGCCAGGAAACTGGGCTACGTATTGTACAGTTGCACATCTGAATATCCCAGGTCTTCTTCCTTATACTTCATAGCCATATGCATGTCACCTAACTAGGAGAACAGAGGGTACAGGACTCTTGATAGTCCAAATGATTTTCCTTGAAACTACAGTAAAAATATTATCCTGCTTAAACTCTGCAAATAGATAACTTTCCATTGGATAAAAAAAAATATTCTTTTATTTAAAAGGGTTAAAGCAGTATCCTTGTGTTATCCTTCTTTCAGTTTTCCACCCAGTAGAGACAACAGACTATTTCTGACAGATGGGCTAATCAATAAAGCAAAGTGGTCCTTGACGGTATTTCCCAGTCACTGTGGTTTTGCACTAGCAAAACACCACTGACGTAAGCAGAATTACCCTGACTTCCTTTAACCAAAATGAGAGAGAAGTCAGCTCCAACCTATTCTCTACAATGCCGCAAAAAGTCCTGATGAATACACGTCATTCAGATACAACAAATGGCCTGCGTCAAGCTGACTTTCTTGTGCCCAGTGCAACTTCTATAACTTCTGAGAATAGACCAGTCAATCAAACAAAATTATCCTGCCAAAGTTGTGATGCCTGTTCACCACAAAGATAAAGGTCACAACACTGGGGGAAGGGCTTTCTTTGACAGGCCTGAAGAACTGTTGTAAATGACTGTCTAGAGTTTTGCATTGTGGGTGAAATGCTGGCTAGGGTAAACTGCAGCATTGCATTCATTCTGGAGTCTTAACTTGGAGAAAGAAAGAGATATTAATGAAAGAATCACTAAAGAAGCTGCAATTGCATGTCTTTGTCTCTGTTGTCTTCTACCATCTGTAGGTATCAGCTGCACGTGTAAAAGATGCTCACAGACACTTGGGCGTTTCAAAACACAGGCTGGTGTTTCATGGACGCATTTTTTTTTTTCAGTCCTACTCCTCTCTGTGGAGCCAGGGCTGAAGTAGACAAGGTGCTGTAATTTAGAGTGCAACAAGCCTGATTCTGCAGAAGGGTAAGCACTCTTGGGCCCTAACAAACAGGAATTGAAGGCATTTGTGGGACACATGTGGGCTACTCTAGGGTAGTCTGTGGTAGCAGCATTTCACAAGAGATCAAACGTCTGTACATGTTTCTTTCAGAGTTACTGGCTATAGAAGAAAAAGGTTTGACACTGGGTCTTCTAAATCTCTACCTAGCCACTGAAGTTGACTGTGTTATCTAATGTCTAGCTGATAAAAGAGTCATTGATTTAAGACCTGAAGCATATTTTATTTTAAAGACAAGACTATGGTTTGACTGAAACTAAGAAAAATGGTTTTTCTTCCCACTTCTGTAGTCTTCCCGCACACAAAGAATTAAAAATATCTCAGGTAAGGATCTGTACCTGATTTATCAAGAAAATCATTTCCCTAGCTCAAAGTAAGTCTTCACACAATCTAACCTTGGCATAAAAATGTGTTTTATTTGATATTTTACTGCCTGAGATGTTTCAAAATTTTTGTAACACTCTGGACACTTCTGTGAACAAAATAACTGACTTATGTTTGCCTACAGCCATTTTGCCATCCCTTTATTAGAAATCCTGCTTTTGCCATTCTCTAACCATATCATACAGTCTTTGCCTTGATGGACTTACTGAAGTGTACTTGCAACCAGACCTGTAATTGCATGGGTTCACTTCTTTGGAGTGTTAAGATGACATCCAGGACTGAACTTCTACCATGCTGCTACAGTTTCTTTTCCCTGCAATCACGGGCATTAATTATCTCATTCCCTCTCCAACACTCAAATTTCTTTTGCAAAGAATTTTTTTTAAACTTTATTGAAAATTTAGACACAATATTCACTGCCTTTTTAGTCACCCAGTCCCTGTCCCATTCTCACTGCACGATGTTTCCACTTGTTCTTTCTATGGTCTCTTCTTGTTGGTGCTCTGAAGAGCTCTTTGCTACTTGTTTCTCAACTTCAGAAGTCTAATTCTGCTCACCTTTGGTCGGTTCCCCCTTCATTCTTATTACTTCATAAGATGCAGGAGCCACGAACTAAATGGTTTTAACTTTTTTCTTCAGTCTCATCTGTAAGTCTCTCCTTCTTTTTAACTATGCAGCTCCAACCGCCTGTGAGAAATTCACAGCAGTAGCAATGACAGCACCAGCACTGGCACCAACTATAATGTGAAATGGATGTTCTGCTTCTGGATGTTTTCACTCTGTCTGCACCACCTTCCCTTAAAAGGCTTCAACTGCATATTGTGCAAGGAGCAGAACTAAAACAACAGTCACCCCCCCTTATATGGTCAAGTATTACAGTGTTACTCCTTCCCAGTCTTTAATTTATTAAGCAAAAAGCAGTGGAATGCTAAGCCCTTGCACACAACACAGATAACCACGACATTTCGCTAAGATAAGATGTAAACTGCCATGTCTGGCAGAGAGGCTGTCAGGAGCACAAGGCAGAAAGAAAAATGGTTAGTAGACAACAAGTTCCTTTTCTTTTTGCTTTCTAGTATGCTACATCTCACAGAGAAAGATCATAGTAACAGAAATCAATAAACCAAAAACATCTGAAGACACTTTAGCTACAAAGGATCTAAAACCATTTAGCTTTCTTGGTTTTGCTTCCTCTCCACCCCTGCAAAGTTTTAACTCTAAAATGCTTCTGCTGGTGGACTAAAGGTACACTGAGCCAAGGTCTGGTGTTCAGGGGTAGTTTCTATCTTGAAAACTGGTAACTTCAGGTGTATTTTTGGGGCTGACAATTATTCTGAGGACGGTTATGGCTTGCTAATAACTGCAGAGGTCATCTCCTTGTTAATTCTATTCAGGACAGTTTGAATTCCCTTTCTGTCAATGGAGCCTCCTGGCACTCATGCAACGTAACTGCAGTGCCAACTAACTGTTCCAGTATTCTCTCCTGCCTCTCAGTCTCACACTGGCATTTCCCCATGTTTGAAACCTTTCAACAGCAAAAACTTAAAATTATCCCAGCACGAAAGGCAGTGTCCTACAAACACAACCTACCTTGCTCATGCCATGTAACACACAGCAACCATACATACTAGAAACTTATTTGAGCTACACAGAACACAGCACAATCTCTACTATACTCCAAGGGCGTGAACTAATAACGTGTGGAAGGTCAGACCCTTGGCTTTAAATTCCTAAAACAAATAAATTAAAAACTTAGATTCTCCCTTTGGACCCTTCAAGTTCATTGGAGCTTTCCTGTCTCCTGCAGGGGCAGACTTGAAAAGGCTTGCACCATCACAAGGACAGTTAAAACACACAGGATCGGGGAACTCAGGCTCCACAACACACACCCAGTGATGCCCTGAAGGCATTTTCACTCCTTGTTGCCACCTACAGGCTTCGGCGTGAACACACAGCTCAATGCTCCACACCATTCTGTTTTCCTGCACACAGACTCTGTAGTATCTCAGTCAAATGTTACAAGAGCCTTGGGCAACATACCAAAAAGACAGCACTTTTTCAAGTACTTGAGACACTTTAAAAGATAATGGTAAACTAATTTGTGTCCCAATCCCAACAGGCAACTTTCTGATTCAATCCCAGCGGGTAAAAGCAAATTCATGTGCCTAACTTTATAGGCAGCTACAGACCCAGGGGAACAGTGCAGAACTGAAACGCATTTTTAAGTAGGCCAACAGCTGCAGCACAGCTCTGCTTCAAATCTCTGAGAAAGGGCTGCAGAATGCTTCTGCCTCTTCCCTGCTCTTCAGGGAGTAAGTGGTCAAAGTAAAAATAGCCAGCACAGCTCCTTGCTGAGTCTGCCCTTGCCTCCAAACCTAATGTGATAATCCTGTCTACTATTGGCAGGAGGTGTAAGGCTACTTTTTATGGACACTGTACTTTACCCCAGTGTTCCTAATTTGCTGTGGAGTGAACTGCCACTGATGCAGAATTCACTGGTGAACAGGGACAATGAACGCACCTTTAACAAATATACGGAGCAGATGGCACGCAAAGCTGGAATTTTTCACCCCATATTTGCAGGTGGTGCAAGTAGGTTATTTTCGTAGTGATCAAGATATGAAATTACTGCCAATGTTAGAACTATCAATAGCATGCAAGTTAGGTATGTATTATTGCATTGTTGAGATTGTTTCCATCCCCAATTTGTGGGCACTATGAGGCATTGAAGAATCTTTTTCTGAGAAGTTCAATCACATTTAAGAAGTTACACAGGAGGAGACTTCATTCACAGGTTTAGGTTTTAAGGTCTTGAATACAGCTTTGGCTTATAAATTTCTCTCTGAAGTCTGGAAGATAACACAGAGTCCTAGCAACGAGATTCCATGGGAGAAAAACGTTCTCTGAAGACCTAAGTGCTTAATTCAATTTAAGTGAAGTTTGCACATACGGAAACTAAGAACTTTCCTTCTTTTCAAGGAAATAAAGCACTAAAGAAATCCCGCCATGAAAAACTGTATCAGAAATCTCTCCTTCAGATAGGAATGAGCCTGCAACATCTACTTCTGCTCAGCCTGACTATCATGGTATGAGCAGTGCTGTCAGCATGAAAGCACTGGAGGTCAGACTACAAAACACACAATTCTTTGCAGTCTCCAGAAAAAAAAATAAATTAAATCCTCCCTGCCAGCTTTTAAAAAAATCTCAGCACTTTGACAGATTTTAGCGTAGAGCAGATGTTCAGAAAAGAATCAGAAATGGACACAACCGCTAGAACACTTGACTTTAGCACAGTAATGAAGCACTGACTCAGTGGTGTTTGCTGTGAGTTGAGCTACTAAGGAGCACTTTCTTGAAATTGCTTTTAACATTGGAATTCTCCTGTAATAAGTACATTAGTAGGCCAAGAGAAATAAAAAAAATTCTTTCTCCCTTTTTTTAAAAGAAAAATTAATTTAATAATAAGACAAACGCTTAATTCCAGAAGCAGTATTTGCGCTCTTATTACAGGCAGTGGAACCAGGTCCTACATGAATTCACATCTAATTGCTAGAAATTATTCTCACTTACTTTTTACAAGGAATTAGTTGAGTGTAAAATTCTGTTTCCAAACTATTAATAATTTTACCCATTTGAACTCCTCACATGGCCAACACTTCTCTTTTTGTTCTCTCCCATTGAATGATAGGAGTCAGAATGAATCCACTGTGTTTAAAACTAACCCAGACTCTCAACCTGAATGCCTGTAGCTGGACTGAGTTTGCTAAGAGCAAGAGTTTATTCTAAGTACAGTATTTATACTAGTGTCCTTTTCTGCTGTGTGTGAAGGAAAACAGAGAAGTGACGGGGTGAGAAGAAACAAGAAAGGAGACCAGGAACAAGTCAGCAGTATTTCTCAGGTGCAGCTCCACAAAATTCATAGTCCAAATTTTTGTGGGAGGAGAGGAGTACAGTGATTTAAGTCCTGCTGGACACTCATAAACTTTAGGCAGCTGTGAAGGTGCAAATGGCAGTAAAACATATGCCATATTGTGCAACTGAGCATGGTCCAGGGATCCCTAACCTCATGGCAAAGAAGCTATCTGTTAAGCAGGTAGCAGTCTGGTCCCATCAGTGTGGCACTGTGCGCCTGTTGGTTGGTCTGCTTCAGAAGACAAGTTTCGTGCTTTGTTAGCACAAACACGCAGGCAGTGGGACTTGAGATAGTATCTCTGCACTGCTCTGTATTGTGCCGTGTAGACATTTCAGCTTATCCAGGCTTCCCTGAAACGTACTGCACTGTGTGAGGTAGGCATGATTCAGGCTTTGCTGGGTTACTGCACTGGATTTTCCTTAGCTGGAACAGTGTCCAGAATGGCCACATGCTTTATACAATTTCAAACTACAGTATTGCCTGTGGACACACAACCCAGTCTTCTGAGTTGTGTTCCTCCAGCCCCTTCCATTTCCATGCCTTCTTACGTCTTTTCAGCCCTGCTCCAGCAGGCCACCCATGCTGAGATTTATGAAGAGAAGCAACCTAGGAGGTTCGTGCTAGGGTATGGTGACTCAGTCACAGCACAACTTCATTTCTCCTTTACAGGACAACAAGTGTTTTATGCAAGGGCTCAGTGCCAAAAAGTAATGAGGGTAATACATAATAAAATGGGGGAAAACATAAAACATTGAAGTCATAGAAAAACTAGTACTTTTGTGCAGAGTTTCTTTTTCTATATTCTACATTCATTTTTTAAATAAACTGTTACAAAAGGCTTTTCCATCCAAATCTCTGGTTCTCATGAGTTCAGAAGTTAACTGTGCTCAAGTATTTTGCTGAACTGGTGCCAAGAGACAAAAGTCAACTAACTTGCTTTATTGTGTATTAAAAGCCCATTATAAAGCAAGACTACGATAAAGTAAGACCTGTTTCCAAGAAATATGCTAACAAATCCAGTACCTCGCAGACAGAAATACTGCTCCTTATGAAGAGAAAAAAAAATTGATGCCAAGGTGGATAGGTCTGTGTAAATAAAGATAAGTTGGACGGTTTATTTTTTTAGAGGGAGGGAAGAAGTAATTTCAATGTGCAAAAATGGACGTGTTCATCCTCTTGCTTCTGATTTCTCCTCATTGTGTACATCTATATAGAAAAACAGGATGCTGCGGACACACCCTGTAAAGAAGCCCAATGATTCTTTCGTATAACTAAAGCTAACTGAGATGTTTTCATTTTCAATTTGTCACAAATTGTAGCTGAGACACCTCCAGAGCTCACGGGAGCAAGGCCAGTCTGTCAGATCCACATGGGGGAAGAAAACCACTTAGAATAAACAGTTACTGAATGTTAAGAAGTTATTTGTCTTCTCTGAATCTCTGCCCATATGGATCGAGCTCACTCATGGTGACTTTCCTGCAGTCTCCCAAGTCACAGTGTGACGTTTAAAAGATCCTCAAGATAGCTGGTTAAATAAGAAGTGTGTAAAACAGCTCTCCTTAAATTGGGGCATGAGAGCAGGCACAGGAGGAACTCAGCAGACTCCTTGCCCATTTTATCTCAGGTATGGGAATACTCTTAGGTATGCTGAAGTGTTGCCAAGACTCTCACCCATTCATTAGTAAGAAACTTTTAATGTGCTGGATCATCCCTGTGAAGAATTTCCAAAACAACATTGCCAGGCTATCCACAACTCTTCCCAGTGAAACAAAGAATTGACTTGTCTGGTTCAAATAACAAAGTGCTCTGAAAACATATGACACGTGGAGCTTGATTCATCCTGCATCTGATGGTCGCTGTAAGGACAGAAAAGGAAGGTCGGATGGAATAAAAGAAAGCTGCAGTTAATTATTACGGTAAACTCACCAGGACATTCTACAAACACTTCATTCCAGTGAGTTACAAGAACTTACTGCTGAGCAATACCCACCACAAAGACAATTTTTGCAAAGGACCAAAGTAAGATTTAAACTGGATGAGGAGCATGCAGCTCACAGACTGGTAACAATGTCAGTAAGATCCTAGGATTGGCAAGGGAAGCATGAATCAGGCCTCTTCAGCATCTCTAAATGATGGGAGAAAGAGAAAAACAAACCATGTTTGTACAGAGCTTTGACAAAAAGAAGCTAAGTGAGCTTTAAGTGTACTTTATGGGGAGCTGATTCACTTGAACACGATGAAGTAATCTTGTCAATCTATCAGCTCACAGTAGGCCTCCTGAGAACATACGGACTCATATGATTTTACAACACAATTTCTTGTGTTCCTGAAGAACTATTTAAGCAGGATTCAGGAAACTAGGAGGGGTGTAGAATTAACTCTTGATTCTGGAAGACTCAAGAACCAAGAGCTGGTGTGGACCAGTGCACAAGGGCTAACAACCAATGCTGTCTGGCCCACGAAGGAGCTATCCTTATGATCACATCACGCCCAATCTTCCCTAAGAAATCAATCTTCATACAGGAAGAAAGATACTGAGAAAAACATGACACTGGATGATTGCAGAGGTAAAACAATCCAGCAGACTACCCCAGCAGTGAGTGATCAGCCAGTCAGGAGCAGCTGCTAAAGAACTTAATTCTCCAGTTTACAAATAGATCTATGACTAAGCTAATTTCCTAACACAATGCAGCAGTAAGTGTACGGAGACATTTGCTCTATCTATATTATTCCTCTCCAGAATCACAGAAAGACTCTGCAGGCCAGCCAAACCACCTGTAATGACTGCACATTGACATTAGGTAAGGAGGCTCTCTAGCATCTTACGGGAGACTCCTAGCATGCTGTGAGCCTACCTGTCAGAGTAACAATAAGAGTTACTGTGGAAAAGAGACAGGGAGTGTCACCTTTATCATGCCACCTGGAAGTCTATCCATAGATAGGGTTCTGTCAGTCTTGGGCAGGGGGGAAGCAAATTTTGCCACAGCATTGTGGTGCTTGGTGGTCGAAAATAGATAAAGTGTGGGGCTGCTCTCTCATTCTTCCTAGATGGAAAGTACACACTAAAAGTTAAAAGGAAATGTGAAAAACTTGAAGAAAATGGAAGCAAGGAGCAAACGACAGTCAGGGCACTGAAAATTCCTTAAACAATATGAATTACAGTGATTATGGATGTCTCTTAACCTAGACTACCTATAATGATTAGTAATGTTTATGACATTTCAATAGAAGGACATAGTGGAGTACCAGGAAGATACTGCTGAACTTTGGTAGTTAGACATGGAAATAAACACCTTCTAGATCACACACAGACAGACCACAGGTTCCCACGATGCTGTAGTCCTACACATACCGCACCTGAGATCCACACTACCAAACAAAATAAATAAAACAGAGCAATCCTTAAAGGAAATCTACAGGCTGTGGCTTGGTCCACACTGTAACATTTTGACATGATGTTGTTTTAGTGATAATAAATGCTACTCAGACAGCAAAACCCTAGTGAGTTTCATCAACAACAAAGCCCATACTTCTCAGAAACTCAAATGAGTGATATAACTGATATAAGTGATGAAAACGTGAAAAATTCTCACTGGTCACCCAGCCAAATCAACTAGGATAAAAAACTATTTATGCATTACAGTCACAAGCTATATATGTAGGAAATTACTCTTCTTCTCTTTAATAAACACACATCCCCCACGTATAATATGCAAGTTCATGAAAATGCCATCACTGCCTTCGATGGCATTTCCAGGAACCCAAACTTATGAGTTTGAAAACTTCTAACAAGAAGTATTAGAGTAACTAATGTTGTTTTCAAGTGTTTCTCTTGGTTACAAATGTATTGGAAAGCTTTGCATGAGATGCAGTCTGTGTAACTCTTTCTTATTATGGGCTTGTTTTCTTCAGTGTGTGGGATGCTAACAGGTGTACTCATCATAATGTTCCACACCAAATGCTGTTCTCATGTTGCTTTAGTCATCAGTTCAAGATTCAAATCCAAAATGCATAACTTCGCACCCTCTTTTGCAAATGTTTCAAGAGTCAACTCCCAAAGGAAGTATAACATTCAGGACAGAGTGCCTGTGACTCCCTGCCTTGTGAAAACTTCATTGTCCCCTTCACACAAGCTCTAATAGAATGACTAGAAACAGCTGTTTACATATACAGTATCTAGATATGCCTGTGCTAAAAGTAAGGCTAAAGGCAAGAGACAAAAGCTGCTTTGCTAAAGACAACTAGCAAACACAAGCGTTTCTATGAGTATACAATGAGGGAGAGATGTGCTTTGGCAGCAACATACCCCAGCAGAATTTTGTCTTTCACATAATAAAACCAGCTGGCACAGTGCTCAGAGTCCCTGTGAGGTGAAATTAGAATCATAGAATCATAGAATATTGCAAGTTGGAAGGAACCCATAGGGATCACTGAGTCCAACTCCCTGCTCCTCGCAGGACTACCTAAACCTAAACCATATGACTCAGAGCGTCGTCCAGACGCCCCTTGAATTCTGTCAGGCTTGGTGCCGTGACCACTTCCCTGGGGAGCCTGTTCCAGTGACAAATTGCACACATATGTACTGTAGATCCACACAGAATCTGTGGTTTGATTGCAGAGTTCGTAGTACTAATGAAGAAAAGTTCAACCATCTGGCAAGCATGTGGCCATGCTCTCCAGATGTACTGCAATAATCCCCAAGGATATTCATGCCCTTCCTGGCTAAGACACAAGAATCAGTTTTCCTTACTATTTCAGCATTCATGTGTCTATAGAGTAAGTTAACTCCTCCTTGACAGTAAATTAAAGGACGAAGGGAATGGATAGCAATCAGGTATGATTTCTAGCACTTTCAGTGAACTTTTACATAATAGATATAACTCCTTTCAAGATTACAAGCTTGTTATAGCCTCCGAATTCTGCCATGGCTCAGCAGAAAGATTATGACTTATTCTAGGAAAGATACTGTCCACTTTTTTTATGACTGCAGCTGACCGTATTAGATAGATAGTCTGTGTCTGTCCCATTCCCAACAGCATGGCCTCTGACTCATTAATCTCTACGAGCAAAGGCAAGTTTTTTGGTATATACATCCAGAAAAACAGCTGTCACTAACACACTGCAGTATGCTGTATTAACAGCCTGTCTTGTTACTGCCTTCTTGAGCACGGCAGGTAGGAGGACAACCTTCTTAATGCATGGAAAGAACAGAAACAAACAAAAAGACTCAGGTTGCTTAAAGCAAGACTGTTCCCGGAAATGCAAATTCACCTACCAATATAAAACACTTAAGCACAAAATGACACAAGTCAATTTCTGTCCCAATTTCTGTCTGGACTTTGTCCCATTAAGGATTTGGCAAAAGCTTAATATTAGTGCAACAATGAAATGTCAGAAGGGTCTGTAATGCGTGCATACTATGGGGAAAAAAAACAAAGCTTGCTTGAAAAAGGAATAATAAACTCTCAAAGCTTCCACACTTCTCCATCCTCAAACAGGGACATTTTCTGTTCTAGCCTCAAGTCCTGCACGGTCACTGCTGCATACAAAACCTGTGCGTTTTCCAGCAATAAAAGTGATCTATGAAGGCAGGGGGGAAATGTTTTATAAGTTCTCTTACTCTATAGGAAATGTGAGGGAGATTTTATTATACCAGAAAAGAGAAGACATGTAATAAATATAGAAAAGGGAGAAGTATTATCCTTGCATCCTTCTGTTGATACTTACTGAGGTGAGCCTCAGTAATGTCATCACCAATGACTGGCAAGACCTGTGGTCTTTTACAGGAAAGGCAATAATCCTATGAACTAAGCACAGGGAAAAGGCTCTCCATTAACTCAGGAGTACACATGGCCCATAATCATTAGCTTTTCTAGGCCTATTACAGTGAGGTCAGATGGTTCAAAAGGCACTATTCCTATGTTCACTGACAAAGACACAAAACAGATGTGAATATAACCACAACATGCGGTACAAAATTCTGTATTGACGGCGATTCAAATTGGGGTTTCCGTACTGTGAATTGTCTGAATAATAGAGAAAAAAACAGCTTTAGGTACCTATTAGAAGTTACTGGTAGCTTCCACAGCCTCTTCTTCACCTCGCACGTACTGTAACACTACATACATCCTCTCACACAGAATCAGCAGGATAGCTCAGAAAATGATCAGGAAAAAAACACTGCAGGTTTCTCCAGTTGGATAATTCTTTGGTTTAGAAGAAACTAAAAAAGTAAGTAGTTTAAGGCAACATCAAGGTTTTCTATACATCACCTTGCTGTTAATCATGGTAACTAAAAGACTACAAGAGTGCAGACAAGCTGAACAGTCTTGGTAGCACGAGGACTTTCCAGCAAAGGTCTCTTCATAGCACCACAGCATTATAAAATAATTCAGATAGGACGTGACCATGGGAGGTCTCTAGTCCAACACCCTGACAAAAGCAGGGTCAGCTATGAGGTAAGACCAGGTTGTTCATGGCTTTATCCAGTTGCACACTGAACAACTTCCTTGTTTCAAATTATTATCGTTGCCTCTTGTCCTCCCACCATGCATAGCTGTGAGGTGCCTGGCTCTACCTTCTTGACAGCCTCTCTGTAGTTACAGGTGGCTGCTGTTAGGTCCCACCAAAGCCATCCTTCTGCAGGCTAAACAAGCCCAGTCCCCAGCCTCTTCTCATATGGTCTGTGCACCAGCCCCTATCTGTCTTGGTGATCTTATGCTGAACTCACTCCAGTTTATTGATGTCTTTCCTGTACTAGGGATCCCCAAACCAGACACAGTATCTGGAAGTGGTTTCATAAGTGCTGCACAAAGGAGAATAATCACTTCCCTCACTCTCTGTGCCATGCTCTTACTCATACAGCCCAGGGTGCCGTTGGCCCTCTCTGATTCCAGAGCACACAGCTGGCCCTTGCCCAGCTCACTGCCCACCATGGCCCCGGGTGGTCTCTGCAGAGCTTCTCTTCAGCCCTTCTGTCCCCAGCCTGCATCACTGCAGGGCTCTGCCTTTTTAGGGGCAGGACTTAAAATTTGTCCTTGCTGAATTTCACCAGGTCCCTGTCCATCCATCCCTCCCAGCTATCCAGACTCCCCTGACTGGCAGCTCTGCCTGCCAGCATACCAACAGGTACCCCCCCAATTTGGTGTCACCTGCAAGCTTGGCTAGAGTGCCCTGCATTCCCTCCTCCAGACCACTGATAAAGATGTTAAACAGGACAGGTCACAGAACAGACCCTTGCAGTACCAGCTCATTAACCTAACCAGGTCCTTCAGCCTGACCACCAAGCCAGACTTTTGCATATCTACTTGTCCACCCATCCCAATGATAAAGTCCTGAGATGGATACAAGAATATTGTGGGGCACATTGTCAAAAGCCTTACTAAAATAGAAGTAAATTACTTCTGCCGCCTAACCTCATCAACAGATTCAATCGTTTTATCACTCAGGCAATCAGGCTGGTTAGGCATGATTTATTCGAGTAGCTCCCTAATGATGCATTTAGATTCGGATTTCCTTCCTTACACTAGTTCTGCTTTGTCTCTCTTGCAAACTGTTCTGTGGATTTTGGTGAGCGAGAATTCGTAAGCACTCTGTGAGATTGTGATACTTGGCTGGGCTGGGAAAGAAGAAAACAGTTTCACAACTTTATGATAGCGTTCGTAGAAATAGAGAAAACTTAAAAGGAAGAAGAAACCATAATATGCTATAGAAATAGACTGTTACTACAGAATCACAGAATGTTTGAGGCTGGAAAAATCTTAGGTCTCTTTTGTTTCCCCACAAAAGGGAACAGAAGACAATGTTTCTGCTCCTCCAAGATTAATTTGACAATTCATGTGACTATGACATAAAGTAAGATCTGTTCTAACAGGACTCTCAAACTTCTTCAAATAATGCTAAGTACCCTGGCTCTATCACAGTCTTAGAGAGATCTTCTTCAAAACACCTAGAATGTAAAGAACAATCTCATGTCTTCTCAATTTGTAAACAAACTAAGTAATTTAGCAGACGATTATACTTTTGTACACATAAGAATTAGAATTTTATACATTTTGGTTTGAAATTCTGTGCCGGAAAGGTTTTCTTTGAAATCAGCAGGAAGACTTCTCCATGAGGGTCACCCATGTACAAAAAATCCCTTGATGGGAGAGGTTGCTCCTGGGCTGATACCAGCTGTGCTGTTCAGAACTGCCAAAACATGTTCAGACATGCTAATCCACGTGGGAGCATTTCTAGGTCGAAGCCCAAAATAAGACTGCATAAGCCCTTGAAAGAAAAGGAGCCTTTATTTTAAATGTTCTTTTAGCAGTCACAAAGTCTTCTGTAACCAGCTTGCTGTAAACTTCCTCAGATTGTTTTATGTAAAACACTTTTGGACTTTTTTATCAGGACATTTGTAGGAATTCCTGTTGTTTATTCACAGCTGCATACTTTCTGAGATATAACAGATGCAGCACTAAGAAAACTGTGGACCTTCTGTTACCCAACATCTGTGTATTGCACAGTGCAAGGCCTGCTCAGGACGTTTTGCAAAAAGTTTATTTTTCTCAGGTAGTTTTTCACATGTGGCACATTAAGACCAGAAAAAAGTCTTGTTAGTGAGAACTGCAAATAAACATATTTCTTAATAAGAGTCAAGCAAGTTTACAGGATATATTTATGTTCCAAGCACCAAATCTTGCTCTGTCTAATTTTGGTGGACAAACCGACCTCATGTACAGCCAAAGCTTAAGCTGCAAACGGAGCACTGCATAGTTTTCAACTCACCTCTTCCTTTTAAATGAAGAGAGCTTTCAATACACCTTTCTGCCCTCAGTCCTGAAAGCTGCAGATGGCACAAACAATGAACCTGCTCATTTTAGGGTAAGCAGCTCTACCTGTCTACTCCAGGCACTGGCCAGAGTGCAACCAACTATGAAGGAGAGTAAGAGTTGTATGTTGTGTAAGGCTGCTCTGCAGCCTGTCATTCTTAAGATGCATACCTATTCATATCTATTCATTCTCATCTGGAAAGTTCAAAAGTATGCAACGCATTGAGAGAGGTTCATTCTCATCTTTGACTAAGAAAGTATCTGAGAGTCTGGCTGCTGCTGTCCTGTTAAAAGTGTTAAGAATAAACACTTACCCCACATACATACAAAATGTGGCCTGCCATGACCACAGTGAGCAGCACTTTTTCACCAGGGCAGGCTAGGATAGTGAAACACTGGATAGCCAAGAATACGATGGGCTTGCAACAGTGAAATACACTACACTGTACTAAAGCATACCAAATCCAGCATCAAGGAAAATACAAAGCAGAGGAAGACATCTCCTTAAAGATATCCTTCAAAATATTTGCAATGACCGGTCACCTCCACTGCTTAAAAAAACATACAGAGATGAAAGCGTAACAGCTAGATTACAAGCACATTGTAGAAATAAATCTAAGAGGCACAGCTAATGAAAGGACATCAATGCCTTGTAATGACAGTTGGGTTTTTTCCCTCCAAAAAGCTTTTTAAACATGTCATAACTGTGTAAATAAAACATTTAGCTGCATAACGTATTTGAAAGCTGTTAGAGAAAAACTACCGTTCTTCACTAGATATACAAGTATACAGAGGCCACAAATGCCTATTTTTAATATTGTGATGTAATTTTAAAAATAACAAATCCTGAACAAATTTCCCATCACAGAGCTCAAGAACTTTGTATTATGCTTCAAACACGTTAAATTATATTCATTAAGGTTTTACGCAGTTGTCCTTCTGCAGCATTCCAGAACAGAACTTGTTCTTCTGCTCCACCTAATTTAAAAACTGCTTGTACATGACATGGACTCAGTTTGACAGAGGTGTCCTAAAAAATTCACAGCAAGCCTATTCCAGATAAGAGCAAGTGAGACTGACTTATCCTACTGAAGGAAGATAAAACGAGCGAGGTCACGACTAGCATAACTTGAACAAATCACAGTCAGAGTGAATGCAGTATCAACCCTGTAGAAAGACGTATTTATATCTTGGAGATGTCTTTATGTTGGAAGAATCTCTTACAACTCAACAGTAAAGGACATTCATGTAGAGAAAGAAATACACAGAGCCTATCCCGCTTCTGGCACAAATTTCTTCATTAAAACAGATGATCAACAATACAGAAGAAAGCAGATGGATGAAAAGAAACAATAAAGTACAGATTCACAAGAAAAGACAGACACACACAGAAGAACCCATGCAGTATTTGTAAATTAAGAATACAAGGGAAAAAATCACAAAGGCACAAGTGGAATGTGGTGTGCTGTTCTCCATGGACAGAGTTTCTTTAACCATTACTGCTTGTTAAACACTGACAAAAGGCCCCACCTACTAATTCATGCAAAAACTTTTTTCAGTGTGTTCACAGAGGAAAGACTAAGCTTTATAGGAAGATGCAGCAGAAGCACTTGTATTGGACGATATACCACTCAACAAAAACATACAGGAAGGGTCAAGTGCTTCAAGAGGAATGCAGGTCTTCTTGGGTTTGTATTCCCTTGTTGAGACCTGCGTTTAGACCATTAACTCACAACAGCACTGTCCTTGCTGGTAGCAGGCCTTCGGTACCATCTGCAGAGGAACAGTCAGCCCTTCTTTCTTCACCTTCCCATCAGTCTGTATCAATTTTTGTGCATTGCTTGAATTTGACATAGCACAGTATGCACTAGCCCACTATTCAAGCTTCGTTATGCCCTTGTGGTTTCTTTCTATTATAACTGCATTTTATTAAATGGCAAAGAGAAATGTTCATTATTTGTTAGCGTAGATAATTTGCTCCTCTAGTGCTTCCAGGTAGGAGTGAGAGACAAAAGCAAATTGACCTAAGCTGAGAATGAAGAGAGGACCTCTTCTTGGGTAATTCCTACCAACCAGCCAATTCCTTGTTTCCTAATTTTCACAATGAGATCGAAACACCTGAAGTGATGTTGCTCCTCTCTAAGCAGTAAGAGAGAGGAACTCATCTGATACTAATGAGTAAGCAGAAATTCAACATTTGCCATAACTGGGCAAACTTCGCTAAGTAGCTGGGCAAAATAGTTGCAAGAAGACAGTTAGCTGAATTAATATTTTTCATCCTATCTTTGTGTCATTCATTGCTGCTCATAATGTCTGGGGCTCCTGTCTTAAAGAAACGAGCAAAGCTTCTGGTTGGGCTTCAGACAAAATCGACCCCACTCTAAAACAGCACTGTCAATTTAAGAGTTTCTGGCTGCCATGGTCGGCCTCCCTCCTGCACCCAAGCCAGCCTGTTGACAGCTGCTCACACCTCTACCCTTCACTGCATGAAGACATTTCTTCAAACAAGTCAGAACAGTCACTGTCACTGCAGGCCCCCTTAAAACCTTCCTCTAGCTGACCAATGAGTGAATGGACAATCAGCAGACAGAACATCGATGTGTCAAAGCTGCAATAAAAGATGGGCTACCAGCTGTAAAGTAACAGGGTGCTGCCTGGTAAAGTGCTTAGCTTTGCTAAGGGTAAGTACAATCAGAGCACCTACATGTAGAAACAAGGTATTAGATAATGCTAGACACAGTACAATTCTCTAAACAGCCCTCTTTTCCCGTACCAACTTGACTGCTATCTTCCACACCCATCCAGCTTCATAATTCCTACAGAAACAGTCTTTATTCGGCCTTGTGATTCTCATATCATAGACCATTAGCTAACATCTCAGTATTTAATTTCCTTTCCTGTTATGCAGGCATCAGATAAATCAGAATACAAGGATATGAAAAATAATAGTTTGTTGAACATTCCTTTGCTTTCCCCACAAGAAAAAGAACACCAACCTAAGGGTACATATTGCCAAAGAATTGAAGTCTGGGGACGTACTGCCACAATCCTGTTGATGTTGGAGCATATTAAAGCAGATGTTTCCTGTCAAGTTTTACACTCTCCCTACAGTGCATACTAGTGTATTCCAGGAGTCACTTCAAGCAAACACATGTAAATGCTAAACATCTTGAGTGAATTCTCTCGTAACCCACCACTCCATTTGTTAATGTTGTATTTCTAAGCAAAATTTAAATCATCTGCATTATTGCTTCCTTCTGTTTAATAATGCACTGTGAAAAACTATTAAACAACACACCATCATAATGCACACAAGTGAACAAAGCATCAGATTTTCTAAATCCTTTCTTTCAAGTACTAAGAATGATTTTTTTTTTATAGCTAAGGAAAAGTTCTAGTACAATGATTTAGGTTAAACTGTGGCCACACAATATGGAGGCACCATAAGAAGAGGTGCCTTTGCTCTCCAGCATAGACTTCAGGAGAGAGGCCCATGACCTCAGAAGACAGTGGCCAAGTGGACAGGAATTGATCCAATTCCCCCACATGACAGTTACTCTTATTACCAAGGTCCAGATGCAGCCCAAAAGAGACAGTTGGGTACACTACAATAAAAAGATTCACTTTGTAGACACAAACCAAATTACACCTTTCGGACAACAGTGGGGCTCTGAGGACCAAAGAAGCGCTGTTCCAGAGACATTGTGATCACAACATCAAATACAATGAAGCAGGAGAGCCAGGAAGATGATCAGAGGGTTAGAGCACCTCTTCTATGAGGACAGGCTGAGAGAGTTGGGGTTGTTCAGCCTGGAGAAGGGAGGACTCCAGGGAGACCTAATAGCGGCCCTTCGGTATCTGAAGGAGGCCTACAAGAAAGCCAGAGAGGGACTTTTTACAAGAGCATGTGGTGATAGGACAAGGGCTAATGGCTTCAAAGGGGAAGAAGGTAGATTTAGATTAGATATTAGGAAGACATTTTTCACTATGAGGGTGGTGAGGCACTGGAACAGGTTGCCCAGAGACGTTGTGGATGCCCCATCCCTGGAGGTGTTCAAGGCAAGGCTGGATGGGGCTTTGAGCAGGTCTAGTGGAAGGTTTCCCTGCCCATGGAACTAGGTTGGAACTAGGTGATCTTTAAGGTCACTTCCAACCCAAACCATTCTATGATTCTATGCCTAGCAAAATCTATCTTTCTCTCATGAAAAATAATTAAGGCATGCTCATATACAAGATCCTTTTCACCATCATTATCTTTGTTTCCCTACTCTGTTAACCACCATTGGGAAAAGATTCCTAAGCATTTCAATTTTTTATAGAGTAGTGACAGTATTATTAAATCCTAGCTAGATGTGCCTGAAGTTAGTATTTCTTAACTTCTAAGAATATTGAGACCTATCAAGTAGAATACAAGTTTCTTTTCTTTTCCTAGGCACTATTTCTCCTATCACACTCATCTACTATTACAAATGTTGCCATTTCCTTTTCAATCACCTTTTAACACAGTTTCTCAATTTCTAGTGTTAGAAATACAGTAAATAAGGAATATCAGAACTCAACATCACAACATAAATATTTTTAAGTACTCTGTCTGTTAAGTGTACTCTCCCTCCCTTGTTAATCAAGTCTTGTTCTCAAGTTCTTGCCCATACTATTATGACATAGAAAACAGTTGGCCCTGAATGTCCTTTTTCTTTATTTATTTCTTCTAACTGACTAACAAAAAAGACTTTTCAAAGTATTATTAGACAACCATTTCCATGGAATTGAATGGTACTATGCATGCACTGAAGGCCAAACCATGACTAACTCAAGCTATCATACTTCAAGATTAAATCTAGCAAGATAAGTGGGCCATGTCTAAGAAACCCATGGATGTAGACTGGTATGAATAAGAACAAAACTTATCACTTAATTTTTGTAAATAAGAAGGTCTGCTATGCATCTATCTCAAATGGAATAAATGCTGATTTGATTGAATGACAGTCTAGATGAGAGAAATATTTAAATATTTAAGGGACATGTTTTAGATGTTGTACTGGGTGTACACGGCAGGGTTGCCAGCGGGGGACTGCAGGGGGCGCGTCTTTGAGGAGAGGCGGGGGCTGCCCCATACTGGACACAGCCAGTTCCAATCAGCTCCAACAGACCCACCACAGGGTACAGCTGAGCCCAGCAGCCACGCTGGTGGCCCCTCTGGGAAAACATACTTAAAAACGTCAAAAAGCTGCCCAGCAGGGAGGACTGAGGAAGAAATGGCCTTGTAAACACCAAGGTCAGAGAAGAAGGAGGGGGAGGAAGAGCTGCTTCAGGTGCTGGAGCAGAGATTACCCTGCAGCCCATGTACAGGACCCACAGTGGAACAGATGGATACTTCCTGACAGCAACTGCAGCCAGTGGAGAGCCCACACTAAAGCAGATTTTTTCCTGAAGGACTGCAGCCCATGACGACAGCCCACGCTGGAGCAGGGGAACAGTGTGAGGAAGAAGGAGTAGCAAAGAGGAGCTGTTACAGACTAACCCCAACCCCATTCCTCATCCCCCTGCACCACTTAGGGTAGAGGAAGTAGAAGAAGAATTAAGGAGTGAAGTTGAACCTGGGAAAAAAGGGCTGAGGATAAGGTGTTAGTTTCATTTGTCCGTTTTCTTTTTCTCACTATCCATATCTATTTTAATCAGCAATAAATTAAATTAATTTTTCTCAAGTCAAGTCTTTTGCCTATGACTGTAATTGGCAAGTGATGTCCCTGCCTTTATCTCAACCCGTGAGCTCTTTCATCCTATTTTCTCCCCCTATTCTGTTGAGGATGGGGAGTGACAGAGTGGCTCGGTGGGTGTCTGGCAGCCAGACAGATAGCCAACATCAACACACCATAAATACTTGGATGCATGTTTTGATGTGCATTTTAGAAGCCTCAAACAAAATCTTTAGCATTGGTATAATCATAGAATCGTAGAATCATAGAATCATTTAGGTTGGAAAAGACCCTTGGGATCATCGAGTCCAACCATCAACCCCACTCTACAAAGTTCTCCCCTACACCATATCCCTTAACACCACATCTAAACAACTCTTAAACACATCCAGGGATGGTGACTCCACCACCTCCCTGGGCAGCCTATTCCAGTGTCTGACCACTCTTTCTGTGAAGAATTTTTTCCTAATGTCCAGCCTAAACCTCCCCTGCTGCAGCTTGAACCCAGTCCCTCTTGTTCTATCGCTAATTACCTGTGAGAAGAGACCAGCACCAACCTCTCTACAATGTCCTTTCAAGTAGCTGTAGAGAGCGATGAGGTCTCCCCTCAGCCTCCTCTTCCTTAAACTAAACAGTCCCAGCTCCTCCAATCGCCCCTCATAAGATTTATTCTCCAGGCCCTTCACCAGCTTCGTTGCCCTCCTCTGCACTTGCTCCAGCACCTCAATCTCTCTCTTGTATTGAGGTGCCCAGAACTGGACACAATACTCAAGGTGTGGCCTCACCAGTGCTGAGTACAGGGGGACGATCACCTCCCTCCTTCTGCTGGTCACACTATTTCTAATACAAGCCAGGATGGCATTGGCCCTCTTGGCCACCTGGACACACTGCTGGCTCATGTTCAGCCGCTTGTCAATTAGAACCCCCAGAATCAGAACTAATCAGAAATAACTAATAACTAATCAATAACTCTAACTAATAACTAGTCAGAAATAGTTAATAGTAAAAAGCAGCTTTGGAAGGTTATGCAAACTGGATAGATTACAGCTAACATTAGATGACAATCTGTAACATTTCACTCAAAACTTTTTACTCATTTAATTAAAATCACTATTCAGAAGTTATTTAGGATTTTTTTAATGGATTTAATTCCATTTTAACCAATACCCACAAGCTTTCACTGTCACATGTTTCACTCACCTTAACAATTCATACTTTCTACTGTAACTAGCACTATGTAACACAAGAGCCGCCTTCTACAGACAAGAGTGAGGTGAGGGATCAGTGAGAGTCTCAAGCAAGGAAGACTCACCCTAAGTAGAGAAGGAACATATTGGGGAACACTTAAACTAGACAAACAGAAGTCCATGAGATCTCAGGTGCTGAGAGAGCTCGCCAAAGTCTTTGCAAGGCCACTCTTGGTTATCTTCAAAAGGTTCTGGAAATTGAGGGAGCATTCTGCAGACTGAAAGCAAGCAAATACCATTCCTATCTTCAAGAAGAGCAATAGAAAACATCTAAACAACTACAAACCAGTCAGCCTCACCTTAATCCCTGGTAAGGTGACGAAGCAACTAATCTGGAAATCATTCCAAAGTCATGGACGACAAGAAGGTCCTCCATGAGTAGAAAGGCATGGAGTTACAAAGAGGAAATCATGCCTGACCAACCGGATTGCCTTCTACAACAAGGTGACTGGCTCACTGAATGAGGGGAGAGCAGTGGGTATTGTCTATATCGACTTTAACAAGGTTTTCAAGTTTCTCTCCTGTAACACCCTCACAGACAAAATGATGAAACATAGAATAGGTAAGTTGACAGTGAGGTGGTTTGAAAACTGGCGGAATTACAAGGCTCAAACGGTTGTGATCAGCAGCACAAAATCCAGCCGGAAGCCAGTCACCAGGATTGACTCCCATAGGTCGATACTATGGCCAATATTGTTTATCATCTTCATTAATGACCTGGACAACAGGGCAGCGCACACCCTCAGCAAGTTTACAGATGATACAACACTGTAAGGAGTGATATACTAGATGGCTGTGCTGCCATTTAGAGGCATTCAGCAGGCTGGAGAAATTGGCAACCAGGAACCTCATGGAAGTCAACACAGGGTGATGCCAAGCCCTACACACGAGGAGGAATAATCCCTGTCACCAATACATACTGGGGACCAAACAGCTGGATAGCAGCTCTTCAGAAAAGGATGTGAGGTCCTGGCGGACCATGAGTTGACTGTAAACCAGGAATAAGCTCTTAAGTCAAAGAAGGCCAACAACATCCTGGGTAGCATTAGAAAAGCATAGCTAATGGGTAAAGGGAATTGATCCTTCCTCACTACTCATCACTGATGAGAAAATCTGGCGTCCTGAGTCTAGTTCTGGGCTCCCCAGAAAGATATGGACCTACTGGAGCAGTTCTAGCAAAGGGCCACAAAGATGACTAGGGGATTGGAGCAGTAGGAGAGGCTGAGAGAGATGGGATGCTAAATCTCAAAGAGAGATTCTTATCTTATCTTATGTACATAAGATAAGATAATTTATGTACATAAATCTTATCAATGTACATAAATACCCATTGGGGGGTGGAGGAAGGAAGGAAGATAGAGACAGTCTTCTAATGGTGCCCAGTGACAGGACAAGACACAATGGGCATGAACTGAAATTCTGGAGATTTTGTTTCTACTTATGAAAATACTTTTCTCCTCTGAGAGTGAAATACTGGCACAAGTTGCCCAGGAAGACTGTGGAGTCTCCATCCTTGGATATACGCAAAACCCAAGCAGACGTGGCTCTTAGCAACCCACTATAGTTCACCCTGCTTTGAACCAGGGTGAACTAGATGATGTACAAGCATCCTTTCCAGCCTCTGCTGCTCTGTGACTACTTCCTTCTTTTCTGAAAGAATTAATATTTTTAGTACACTTTTTAAATTAACTTTTTAACACTTTCTTTCCAGTGCATGAGCCTGAAGCATGAGCTTTATAGGCAGATATACAAAGGGGTTCTGTGACAATTGTCCCTGGGGCAGATAAGACTAGTCCATCAGAAAGGAATAAAAGGGATCAAGAAACAAAAAGGACAATAGATTTAAAGCATACACTTGTAAACAGTAACCTGAAACCTCCTGCAGGACTTAAGCAAGCTGTGTTTTCCATTCTTTTCTGAATTTTCTCCTCAGAGCACAAAATATTTTCCTTACTGATTTCACTATACTGCAGGTGAGACATGCTGCAACAAACACTGAGAGGATCCCTAAACAACATGCTGACTAGTATCAGACATCACATTCTGGAAAAGAATGGAATTCCCTTCCTATTGCAGAAGAGCAGATTGAGGTTTTAGAATTTTTATACTAAGCCCTATACTGGTGTGTTAATTTCACACAGAAGTTCTTATTCTTGCTTTTTTCTTTTTCCCTCATTGTACTGGGAATATTCTTGTTCTTCCAAAAGGCTCTTTTTTTTTTTTCCTTGCAGGTTGGCTAGTTAGTTCATAGGAATGGAATCATGAATGCCTTACACATATTCTTTTACACCCACTGCCCCACTGTAAGATTTTGCTGACACTAGTGGAACTGTCCCTTACGTTTATAGATACATGAAATTGGAATTCAGTTCAACATGAAACCTATACTGAGAATCAACCTCTCTGTTATCCGCTCCTTCAAGCAATATATTGTATTTCAGGCAATGACATTCTACTATTTTACTGGAAAATTCCTCTTATAGACAACCATCTTTCCTGGAAGTTCAGCAGTTCCTTATAGTGGGCTTCACTGGGAATCCTGGAAAACACGATGGCTGAATAATTTGTGCAGTGAACCTCTAAGGAAGTCATTTATTATACTCCTTTCTGTGATCCAATCCATGTAGCTAGCCGTTATACAGGAAAATTGACTTGCTTAAGATGAACTACTGCATGTGATTTCAGGCCTAAGTGGGGCTCCTTAGTGAGTGAGTTCAGCACTGGCACTCAGAAGTTACACAGGTTACAGAATTTTGGCCACCAAAGCATGAGAATACCTGGGCAAGATTATGGCATTTTTACAGAAAATTAAAATTTGGGTATCTGGGATTGTCATGCATGTAAATGAGTCACAAAACAAAACTGAGCAACTTTGAAAACATGTAAAATCTAAAAACATGTAAAATTTACATCTTCCAGAAAACAAAGACAACCACAAAATGAAAGGAAAAAAAAAACAAGTGCAGACAGCATACAGAGAGCAAACTTCGTAATAATAAATATTTGTAAGAATGGCTGGGAAAATATTTACATCCTTGCATCATTATCAATTGCTCAGTTTTATTTAATAATCAGACTTAGCTCCACAGAACTAAATAAGGAAGTAATCACCATCAGACGATCTGTGACCCATAAGGTCAAGTAAACATAATTCAAATAGTCCCAGTGTTATTGAAGGGGACTTCAGCACGTTCATACTTTCTGACATATTTACCGAACTTTAAGAAAGAAGACAGACAAACATATTTAAATGTCACTGTTTCTTCAAGTCTTA
The DNA here is from genome assembly GCF_028500815.1 of Rissa tridactyla. Lineage (NCBI taxonomy): Eukaryota > Metazoa > Chordata > Aves > Charadriiformes > Laridae > Rissa > Rissa tridactyla. The sequence goes on along the minus strand of NC_071497.1, from coordinate 58,532,142 downwards.
CAGGAATCCAGATATCCAAAACGAACCTCTGTTTTTGTATTTCAATATAATAGCAACTTTCACTTAAACAATGAGATTTTTGGATCTCTAAACAGAATAAACAAAATACAGCAAACTCTGATCTAACAGTATTTCCTTAACCTAGACCATCCACCTACAAGTAAGGAGTATTTCCCCAAAGACTCTGTCAATCATTAGAGGAAGCTTCTAGCTCCGAATTTAGTAACTTTTAGAAATTTCATGAATAGAGAAGCACGCTAATATCCTTGCTTTTCAAAGAGCAATCAATCTTTTCATACAAGGAACATTTCACTTTAAAATCACTGTTTCCTGATCAGACACATTTAATAGGGGCAGCAGATCATTCCTGTTTTAGCAAAGCTATGCAATCAGATCAACACTGAAACACAGTCGTCTCAGGGAATGCTCTTTCCACACAGAATATATAAGGCAATAACATTTAGCTTAATCCTTTTATGCTGATATTTACAGAACATTTAGTCCTGGCTGAGGCTTGTTCAAAATTCAGCTGCTAACACAGGATGCACATTCAGCAAATCTTTTAAGAGCAGACTGGACTTGGCAGAAATAGCTTAGGTATTCTTTTAACCTGCCTTGGAACTGGGAATGGAGTTCATAACTTCTTGCAGTCCCTTCTGGGACATTTTCTGTCATAATAGATGATATAGTTCAGCTGCCTAAAATAAGGGAGGGGGTTTGTTGGGTTTTTTTTAATGCTGGTTTAGTACTGAGTTGATACTTTATCTGTTTTAAACTTCCATGACTTTCCTAAGAAGGGATGCTAGATTAGGCTGTAAACCATGCTAAGAAAAAGAGTGAAGTTATTTTCAAAAGGAATTACCAGACAAGCGTTAGTGCTCTTAAAAAGATTTAACCTATTTATTTCTTTTCCAGGATGACTTAAACTATTTTCATCCAAGTAAAGGTTGGTAAAATTGGTCTAGGTAAGATCCAAATATCGTTGAAACTAGTTAAAACAACGAAGCACATAAAGATTGTGAAAATTAGAAGCTCTTATCAAATGACTTCACAATTTTGGTACTGCTAAGGAGAACAAAACAAGGAAATAAGTAGTGTAATGGCCAAGGTGATACAAATAAATGTTTAATCTTACTTGTCAAGGGCTGTGCTGGTAGGCATGCTCCTACCAAATCCTCGGACTCCCATCTGACAGAAGTATGGAATGCAAGACAGATTGGCAGCAATTATAGCCAATGAATCTGATGCGTTAACAAAGAAACCATTTTGTCCAAGGATCATGTAGCGGTCCTGGAGAAGACAAGAAATTAAAAAAGGCATTTTAAATCCTATGTTTTGGTAATTTCTTTTATTAGATCCACCACAGATAGGGAAAAAGAACGGGCTTTGGGTTTACTCGCATCCCTCTTCAGGCAAAATAATTTATTGGCATCATCCTGGCAGGCATATAATCTCACTGTCACACCAGCCCTCCCTCCAGCCTTGCAAATCAAAGTTCGAGATCAGTCCGTAGTAGCTTCAGTCAGCCTCCTACATGCTACTTCAGCAGGTCTGTTCCTGCCAGGGAATGCTTGTGTAGGAGAATCTTTTTGCCAATGACACACACTATGCAGGGAGTAGGAGGGTGTTTTGTGTTTACTGACATCAGAAAACTGTTCTGTTCTGTTCCTCAGAAGCTTTTAATCTTTCTCCCACCCTGTCAGGGCAGAAAGCTGTTTCTGTAATACTTTGCTGTTTATAATGCTGATAATATGGCATTAAAAACAAATTTTAAACAAACAGAGATTATGATCCAGTGCTTTATTTAGCTAAAAAAATTCCTCAATTTACAATGTTGACCAAAAGGGACTTAACTTAGTTAATACTTACTGTGACAAGTCCATTTCATCTATATATGCTGTCTCTTCCTAACCAGGGAATAAAAGTGTTACACCAGTACAAGATAAAACCAGCCTAATATTTAAAGAATTCTCATTCTGGATCCAAATCCTGCTCAATTTGCAGTCATCTGCAGAGACAACTTACAACATATGTGTCTGATTTATGCGTTGCAAATGCTGTCATCTGTACCTGAAAGTAATATCCTTTATGCTTTGAGGGCTTACTGAAAAGCAAATAAATTATACTTACGTGTCCCATACCTGACCCCAGACAAAATAACAACTATGGTGAAACCTCCAGACAGATCAAAATACTTACTCCGTCAGCATCAAAAGCAGCTCCAAATCCATACTCTCCGCCTCTCATAGCCTCCAGTAAGGCAGTTGCATATGTTAAATTGGGATCAGGAGGCTGTCCGCCAAAATCCTCCAGAGGAATACAGTTTATGGCAGAATTTGCAGGAGCTCCCAATTCATCACACAGGATTCTTCTCACATAAGGTCCCATAACTGCAAAAACAGAAATCTGCCGTGCAATCACAAAAGCGTATGCTTGACATCCAAATTTTTCACAGCACCATAGAGACTTGATACAAAACATATTTTCAGCAATTCTATACATCTGTCCAAGCAAAAAAACCCAAACTATTATTTCACAGAGAAGTATGTGATTGTCCCTCAGTAAACAACCAGTTGGCAATTCAGCACTAAAAAACAGTTTCTCACTAGTGGAAGTGAAAAGGGTAATCACTGAATGAGGAAAGATACAAGTTTTCTTTACGCACTATTAAGTAAAGAAATTATCACACACATAGGGGGTATTTTTTTCACTGGAATAAAAATAAGATTCTGTTCCATGTGTCCTGGAATGCAAACAACAGTTTAACACATAAGAGCAAGGAAAGTAAACAACAGGGGAATACAAATGGCAAATAAACTTACCTCAACATTCCAATTCATATTAAAATTATAACTGGTTTGTCCACCAAAGAATTTTATCACATTTTGGTTACTACCGTGTAGGTAATAAATAAAAACTTTCTCAAAAACTAACTTCAAAATAACTTCTTTATTTTGTTAAAGGTATGGCCAACTAAGACCCCAGCTCATGCTATTATATATCACAAGGATTATATGCAAAGCTGTTGGGTATCCCAAAACATCACACAGGTTCATTTTGGAGCAGCATCTTATTTCACCTGCGTTCCAGATTAACATCTGGACTTTTTCTTTCTGTCCTGACAGGAACTTCCCATCCTTATTTTAACCACTGAATGAAAGTACGTACTCTTCTATCCTCTAACCAATGAATTTTCATTTTAAACAACTGTACGGAATATTTTCTAAGTATTAATAGCAAATTTCTATCATTTCAGTCCAGAAATAAAAGGATCCTGAATACATATGCACCTTGAAATGCAGTCAGTATCAAACCGTCCAGAACATTGTTCAACCCCACAATCAAATCTTTTCCTTCCATGGAGAAACTGCAATGCTCGCTGTGTATGAAATCTACACTTGTGCACTGGGCGGCTGAACAGACACTCACAACTGACTGAGCTCTCTGCATCCCCGAGGCAGGTGTGAACACGTCACTCAGAGGTAAAAAATTCATGAGTGATTGCTCGCTCTCTCTTTCTCCTGCCTTACTCCCAAATCTTGCTACCTGTAGCAACTATAACCCAAGATAAAACTATGTGAGAAACTTGCATTCAAGAAAATTTAGATGCTAATTCTGTAAAATACACAGTAAACAATTATTAAAGTTCTTACCAAGAGTAGACTCCTGACAAATTATTCTTTTCTATGCCAATGTTAAACTACCGATGTCTAAAAGCATATTCCACAGTTGCAGAGCTAAAACAATCTTCAGAAGACAGTTTGTCCACGTACACATGTGGTCCTCTCTAATGTTCTAATATTGTGGCTGGTGACTACTTTTGGCTAATGCATCTCATCAAGAAAGTCTTTTGATCTGATGCCACCAAAAGAAGGACAAATCCCAACTGTCTTTGGTAGATTGCTCCAGTGGTTATTCACCGTTACCCATTTCAATTTTAATTTCTCTGGCCTCAACTTCTCATTGTTGATTCTTTTTGGCATTTTTGGGAATACAAGACTGAGAAATAATTTTTGTCAAAAAACCCATCTTTGTCTGTACAAACAAATATTCTTGTATACACTTATTGTATGTGTACTATGTATTATTGTATGGCTACTTCTCCACCAAGATACAAAGTCGTAAAGGCAATTCTCTATCACCTTGTAAATAAAGTAAACAAAATCAGTTCTTTAAACTTTTTGTGACGCATCAGTTTTTCTAACCATGAGCCGGACTACGCATCTTTTTGACCACGTGTAAAATTTTTCAACACTTAGTTGTAGATCCGGACTCAACTAGCTCTAAACACTAGTTGAGTAACGTTCTCCAGGAGGCAGTGCCTCCCTCACTGCTCCCTCCGCATTGTTCAAGGACATCATCTCCTCTTTTGCCACAGCCTGGCAAATCCAGTGTTCACACTTGGCTGTATGCCCACTATGATCTTTTGCCCCAGCCTGTGAACTGGGTGTTCACACTGACTGTATGCCCACTATGATCTTCTGAACAATGACTATTACACTGTACTAGATAAAATGCTTTACAAAACATTTGTAAGTCTATCCAGCCCCCTTTATGAGTCTGGTTTTGTAATCCCGTTGAAGAATGAAACCTGATTTGTTTGATGGAATTTGTTTTCCATAAGATAATGTTGAATGTCATTATCTGTAGAAATCTTTATTTATTTTTTCATGATGTAGTCTAAAATAGATCTCATACTGATCTATGTTTCCCCAAGTAACAGAGCTTAAAATTTTTAATATTGGCACAAAACTGGTCCCCTTGCTGTCTTCTGTGTCATTTTCTTTCATCTTTCCCCCAGTACACTGAAATTTTTTAACATTTAAAATTAGTGAGACAAAGGTCTCCGCCAACTCTTTAAGGACTCTTGGGTGCAATTTATTCAGACTTAACTAATCTTAAACCATTTAGAATTTAGTCTTAGTAGAGACTGCCTTGTAACCTCCTTGGTTACTGCAACATACTTCATCACCCTCTCATGGCAAGATTACCTCATTCTGCATACTTCCAAATGCAGAAAGAGAACATTTATTGGACACATATGCTTTCACTTCTTTATCAAGAAAGATAGAGCTCTTTGCTTGTTAGCAAGGGACCTAACCCATTGTTAAGATTGCCTTTTTTACTAGTATAATATTCAAATCCTTTCTTATTACCCTTAACCTTACTTAAAAGTCTGACTTTTATATGCTGTACCTTTATTGGGGAACTATTGCAGTGTACCATCTTTACTGGGAAACTATTGCAGTGTACCTGAAATTTATTCCTGATAGCAACTTAAGTTCATACCTCCATTCATGGCATCAATCCTTATTTTAATCTGGTTGGGTCCGGTCAGCAAATTTCTGATCGCATTGAAGTCAAAGATACTTCGAAGGAGATTGAGGTAGATATCCACAGAATCCACGATTTCCACTAGAAAAAACAGGTAGGAAAAAATCACTACAGTTCACACATGGGAAAATAACTCTTTCAGCACACTCCCACCAGCCACACACCTCAACTAAAATCAGAGTGCGCAACCTCTACATGACATGGATTTGTTCTGAAGCCCATAGAGGAAAAGCCAAAGACTTCTGCTGATTTCAGCATGGCAAGCTTTAAGCCTTGCAAAGATCAACAGGTTTGCCTGCTAAAGGACTGTAGAGATAACATAAGCTGACAATTCCTATTTCACTGCAAATATTCATGACAGTAAATTATATCGAAGTACTCTTTATTTATCATTCCTGAAATCACTCAACAGCTTTTCAAACTAAGCAGGTTTCTTCTCAAGAGGATGGAAGACATCCATGCCGAGTTGAAGCCACACATTCTATTCTTCTATCTGACAGCAGTATCTAACTGCATCATTCCATCAGGAGAGACATACAGCCTGTTCTTCTTGGTTTGGGCACCTGAAATATCTGCCTCCAGTTTATTGTCAATCTACCACTACACTTTGGCATTTTGTACCTCACTGATTTAGGGAAGTTAGCCTCAGATACATCTGGTTTTTGCTAAGGTCTTGCTAATTTCAATTCTAAATTCATAAATGCAGAGCACTATATTTTTTCTAGTTCTTTTGGATGTAAAACATTAAACTAAAATGAATTAATGAAACTAAGTCTGTCATAATTAAAACGGTTACCAAACAACTGTGAAAAGCCATGCTCCTCAGTCATCGTGGAACATATTACTTTTCCTGATTAAATTAAAAAGCATATGTTACACAAATGTCTTTTTATCTGGTTAAATGAGTATCTTGAAATATTTTAGTTACAAGTTAAATTATTACTTAGAATATCAGCCAGGTTTCCTCAGACACACTGATCTCACCCTAATGCTCTTCTTTAGGATAACATGAAAATGACACAGACATTTTTTGAGCCTGAGAATAACACTTAGAAAAGATCGTGAAAAGACACTTGAATGAAGAAACCAAAAAAAAAAAAAAAATAGATTCTCAAGACTGAAAAACAACTGTAAAACCTATTTGAAAATAAGTTCATTCTATGGTACATGTTGAAAGTCTCATGGATTCCTTAAAATTACATTACTGCCTATCTTCTATGCCCTGCTCCTTAACGATGTTTAAGTAGGCTCTAAGCTTTACACACATGAACAAATGCCTCAACTTCAGTGGAGCCGCTCGCACATGTTAAGACAATGTGTATGTAGGATTAAAGTCTAAAAATTATTTTAGCTCCTGCCAAACCCAACTGGGTTAACTCTCAGTTCCTCCAACACCTCTGTAGCCTTGATTCACAGCAGTTAGTTGACACAATTGAAAAAGCAGAAGTTTTAAATACATCAGAGAGTATCTTAAAATACTTTTCAAATTATTTTCATTCTTTCTGCACTTTCATTCTGCATTCATACCTGTGTAAACTGTATTTATCATGCACTTGTAAGCGAGTTACATTCATTCAGCAGGGATCCCTGGGAACTCTACTCTCCCAGGATGAAGTGTTCTGGTAAGATGACTGGGAAGTGATTTTTCCTTAGAAAAACATAGAGGCAAATTGCAATTATTTTTAATCTACTTTCATACTACCTGTTGAGGGGAAGGGGTGTCCCATTTTAATTTAGAAAAACAAAATTTGGAGATATTAAAAAGCTGAGAAAGCAAAACGTAAATCTGTGGCAATCATATGATTCCAGAGTGCCGCTGGAGCTGAATTTTCTTTGCTTTTTTTTTGCCTAAAAAGTCAAACATGTTCTTTGCAATCTCAAAAAATGTCTCAGAAAATAATGTTTTGCTGGAAAATAAACGGGCTTTAATTCTATGACATCAGCAATGAGGAACAGTTCTTGAGGCCATACACAGTTTTACAGAATTTGAAATATTGCCTCGACCCCTTCCACTGCTTTTGACTCCTTCAGGACAAAACGGTTGTGTTAGCTTATTTTAAATCAAGTGTAGACATAAAATGTATTCAAGTGCTTAAAATTAAATGCATGTTTAAGCAGTCCCTTTACATTTGGAGTCACTGGATGTGTAGTGTCTTACACATCCCACAACCTTTCAGAAAGTGCAAGCAAAGAATGATTAAACTAAGACTCTCAAGAACTCTTTTGTCAATTAGACTTGCACAAGCAAATCATTCCTAGTCCAAAATGTTTGTGTTTGGTGTTTAACTACCTAGGCATATATATTTGGCAAAGATATTTGGCTAAATGATGAGGCCTGGTGCACTTAAAGTCCACAATTCAGCTTCCTTATGTGTAAAACAAACACAACACTTAACCTATATTGCCTACTGTTTTGAATCATAGAATCATTTAGGTTGGAAAAGACCCTTAATATCATCAAGTCCAACTGTTAACATAACACTGCCAAGTCCACCACTAAACCATGTCCCTAAGCACCACATCTACACTTCTTTTAAATAAGAACCGGGATGGTGACTCAATCACTTCCCTGAGCAGCCTCTTCCAATGCTTGACAACCCTTTTAGTGAAGACATTTTTCCTAACATTCAATTTAAACGTCCCCTGATGCAACTTGAGGCCCTTTCCTCTTGTCTTGTCGCCTGTTACTTGGGAGAAGAGACCAACCCCCGCCTCTCTACAACCTCCTTTCAGGTAGCTGTAGAGAGCGATAAGGTCTCCCCTCAGCCTCCTTTTCTCCAGGCTGAACAACCCCAGTTCCCTCAGCCGCTCCTCATAAGACTTATCCTCCAGACCCTTCACCAGCTTCGTTGCCCTTCTTTGGACACACAAGCTTGTAGTAAGGCATTCTGAAGAATGAAAGTTCTGTTCTGTAGCAATTCTAGTATATAGAATCATGGATGTAGCATGCATAAAAGCATACACTGATACCTCGGAAAGGTTTGAATTTGTTCTCCAGATCAAATTCTTGTCTTCCTAGGCGTGACAAATCAACTCTGAGATCGGGACAAATGGCATATTCCTCCAAGGTTTTGCTGATTTGATAGATTTTGTCTGAAACTATATCTGGAGCAGGTCCTAGAAGAAAAAGGAATGTGGTAGGTCATTTCTCTGAAATTAAGGTTCCTCACTTAAAAAGTGAGTGCTACAGCAAACATTTTTCTCAATATACTGGAGTTATTAAGGAACAAACCCAAACAAAGAACTATAGTAAATAAGGTCTTTTCTCTCAGTGTAACACAGGTTTAAAACATTTTTTGAAAAAATGTAACATGGAAATACAGTGCATTACTCACAACATTTTGATTCCCATAGAGTATTTAAATCAATCATTATCCTGGGCAGAGCGGATAAGGCAAACAAAAAACACAACGCCGTCTTCTTTGGGTTTATTGCTCAAAAACTGCCATTTATTACTCTACACAGAATCTCAACATATATATTAAAGGAAAGCCTCCATCAGCAGTTTCTGGTGTTTCATAGGGCTTTCTGCAAATGCACACTTGTGAAGGTGAGAGAGCTTTGTGTTTCACATTATTTCATTAGACACAGTTATCATTTTTAAAAGTCTTACCAGTTTGAGAGTGGTGTTCTCTTCCAGTTTTCCTCCAATGACTTAATGAAATGTATCTTTGTTAGAACTCAAAATACCTTAATTGTTTAACAAGTAATTATGACCTGGAACAGCTATGTCATTCAGAAACAGAAATCACATCTCACCTGTGCATTTCTTTTATTGCCAAATCCTGCTCTATTTTTGAACACCAATTAAAATTTGCAAGCTTGGTGCAAAAATTACTGGATGAGCTATGCCATATGTAGTGCGAGAGTTGAGTCTGAGTTACAACAAAAGTCCTTTCTGGCTATTTGACTCTTCATAGCTTATATTAAAGCCACGCTTCCAATCTGAAAAATTACTTCCTCTATTCTCTTTTACGTGCTCTCTCTCCTAATCCAAAGCCTCTGGCTTTTCAGTGTTAACTTCCCATTCCCATAGCAATGCTGCTATATTCGGTGCAGCTTTGCCATGTAAATCAGCGTGCTCCATCTCAGATGCATGGTACCAGATGGTCCAAGGCAATAGAATAAGTAACAGCCACTTAACTCTTCATTTGGTTTAGAAAATGACTTCTTACTCATCTAATCCAAACTCATCCAAGGGTTGAGGACAGGTTTCATTAGTTCCAGATCATCCTTGATAGATGGATGTATTGTCTACTGATTATTTGCAGCTAAGGAGATGCCACAGTGTCCCTCTGCGTTCTCTCCCATAGCAACAGAAACAAACCGCTTCTGCCTGATCTGGATCTGCAAAACAGACTGAGCGAGAATGCAGAGCAACAATAGCCTTCCCTAGCAGCTTGTCGTGGTGCCTAACCATGCTCTTAGTTCAAAAGCCTCGCCTAATACTTAACCCACATTTTCTCAGCTGCAACTTAAACCATCTACTTTTCATTATGTCCCTGCTGATTATCATAAATAATTGAACCTTGTGACCTGTGCTCAAGGACTGTTGCATATTTAAAGCTTTACAGCCTGTTCGAATTTTCTTTAAAAAGGCAAAGCACACCAAAAAGAATGCCCCAACAACTGTTACCCATTTATGAAACAGATTTTAGGTGTACATGGTGTTTTAAAGTTTTATAGAGAGCTAATGCATCTAATGGTTTGGCTTTGGTATGTTTGTGCTGTGACCCTGGCTTTCTCACCGCCTGACCGTACGCAGTCCCTTTAACCTCTCTGGGATTCAAGCCTATTCTGTTTATAAAATCACACTACTTTAACCATGCACATTTTTCAATTAAAGAACGGGCAAGGGGGAAGCATCCCCTTCTGAAGTTCTCCCACCTTCAAAATGAGGGAGGAAACTTTTTAAAAGCACTTTCAGTTTTTTTCAGATGGAAAGCACTCTACATGTGTGACGTATGCAAGGTGCCAGCAACTGTCACCATGATGTTTTATGGGTGTACACAGATTTATAACATAAAACATACATAAAATACAACATACCTACACGTGTTAGTTTGTCAGTTTTGGAAAACAAGACCTTGCTACACACACAAATTCCACTATTCAACAGTGGAATTGCAGTAGTTAAAATGGTACCACCCTCTCCCTGGATAGGAGCAGTTATTTCCTGGGCAAACATGAGAAGTGCTTTCTTCCATACAAGACAATGAGTTATACTGCTTACAGCACTTCTGAAATTATACACTTTAAAGTAAATGCCAAGACAAGCGACACAGAAATATGGGCAAAACTGAGCTCCCTCCTAGGCATCTTTATAAAAACATCAGAACTGTTACAATGATCTGGCAGACTACATAAAATGCTATAAAAATGGGATGGCAAATATCTTGTTTATAGAAATCTTACAGCTACCACAAGGACTTTGGTGAACAGTTAATGCTTATTGTACATAAACATGTAAATAGATGGACTCCTGTTACTGAAAAAAAATGCATATGTTCTTCATAGTTTTAACAGAATAAATGAAAAACACATAGTTGAAGTCTGACAGTTATCCTTGTCAGTATATTTTCATCATACCAAGATGCAATGTTTTAATGTGTTATTAAAAAAAAAACCTACCTCCATTGGAAACCTCAAACTTGACTCCAAACTCTCCTCCAGGTCCCCCAGGACTGTGGCTTGCTGTTAGAATAATTCCACCAGCTGCTTTGATCTTTCGGATGATACACGAAACAGCAGGTGTGGATAAGATACCATTCTGTCCAATAACCAATCTGCCGATCTAAGTGGAAAAGGAAGATGAAGCACTCTCAGTGGTACTGAACTTTTGAAAATTAATAAATAAACACACACACACATATAGGTATACGGGTATAAGATAGAAATTGTGAGTCCTAGTATGGAACCTATTTTTTTGCAGAGAAATACATGTACACTACTTGGTGGCATGCTAATGTTGTGCAGCAGAGAGCTACCGAGATGATTAGGGGACTGGAGCACCTCTCTTATGAAGAAAGGCTGAGGGATTTGGGTCTCTCCAGTCTGGAAAAAGACAGCTGAGGGGGGATCTTATCAACACTTATAAATACTTCAGGGGTGGGTGTCAGGAGGATGGGGCCAGGCTCTCCTCAGTGGTGCCCAGCAGACAAGAGGTCACAGGCACAAACTTGACCATAGGAAGTTCCATCTCAACATGAGGAGGAACTTCTTTACTTTGAGGGTGGCAGAGCACTGTAACAGGCTGCCCAGAGAGGTGGTGGAGTCTGCATCTCTGGAGACATTCAGAACCCACCTGGACGCGTTCCTGTGCAACCTGCTCTAGGTGACCCTGCTCTGGCAGGGGGTTGGACTAGATGATCTCCAGAGGTCCCTTCCAACTCTATGATTCTATGATTCTAATCTGGAGTGATGACAAAAAAATATTGTAACCTGGCACATTTAACCCCAGTGGCCTGTGTATGGACGGCAAAGCAAGAGCACTGCCGTGGCAGTGATTTACAAAGCTCTCAAGCATAGCACTGGGCTATGATCCTGCTATCAAACTTTCGCAGGTATCCCCATGAACCAGCAAATCCCCTCAAATATCAGTACAGTTTAGGGCTGACTGTGCAGATGCAGTTTGCAAGGCTCGGGCTTTAACTAGCATAAAAGAGAACAGCAAGCAAATTGCCTTCCACTGAGCTGCCTTTCAGTGCAATCACAAATACCGCCACATACTAGGACCTGTAATCTCTGCGAGCCACATCTCTTCCACCAAGAGACCCTTGGATGTCCTGCCCTATAGAAAATATTGCTAGTCCTCCAGCCATCAGTGACTCCCTGGCTATTCCTGCTGAAGGGGGTGCGTTTCCCAGGGCACAGCCAAGCAGGGGAAGTTCCCACCATTCTTTAAAGTAAAAAAAGCTTTCAGGTGGTGTTATTAAACACTGACTCAATGTGTTTGGTATTATGCGCAGTTCCACTGCAAGGTTCCAATTTCAAAACCTTGCCTTCATCCCCTACACAGCTACTACAGTTTCAGCTCAACATAAATAATCTAGGAGCCAACCAGAAATGTATTTACAAAGAAATATGAAAGAGTTCCAGTTCCTGGGAAACAGTCAGACACAAAAAAAAGAGGGGAGAAGAGAAGGTTAGTGTCACAGATGAGAACTGAGGCAGCTGCATATAGAGCTTAAAAGGATATTACCAAAGTTTGGGGTTTTTTTTATATCCTCACTTTAAAAAAAAAAACAAAAACAAAAAAAAACCAGGACTATCGATTAGTAGTTTGGGAAGGAGAGAGAAGGAGAGAGGTGGCAGGGGGTGGGGGGAGGGAGAGGCAGAACACAGAATCCTTCCTGCTCCCTACCTAAAAAGCAGACAGGGAGTTCAACTTCAGATTTCCTTATCCAGTTTGAGGAAGATTTGGTAGCTCTATTGTCTGTGTGGCAAAGCAACAGCAGAGGAGGTGTCACTACCTGCCTCCTTTCTATAAAAAGCTGTTCCTTCTTATACAGATGACCTTCTTCTGGGTCCAGCGCTTGTGTGAGGCCCTTAACAGTTATTTAGAAGTGAGGTTCCAAATAATTTTAGAAAAGCAAAGGATTAATAGATGATTTATTTAGCCTGTTTGCTACATCCAACATCTGGATTTTTCCTGTTGGTGAACTATTTTAATAAAAAAAGTCAAGATTTCAACACTGAAATTATCTACTTCTAAAGCACGCACAAGTTATTTTTTTGCTAACCCTCACCCAATGCATTCTATTAACTGAGATTTCTACCTCAAGATCTGATGATAGGATGATTGCTTTTCTACCTGGTTCTCTTTTCACAGTTTTTGCAGGCAATTTTGAAGCCTATGGATTGTTGCTAGAAAACAGGAAAGCTGTAAAAATTATAAGTACAGGTCACGGAAAATCTTCAGTGCTTTGACATGCTCTTGCTTTTATTGGAAAAATGGGGTTTTTTCACTGTCTTTTTTTCTCCCAGGTTGAACAATTCTGAAGGAAATGAAAAAAGAAAAAGGTACGAAACAAAAAACTTTGGTTCCTCATTTTCCTACTATAATGAAAATATTTTCCAGGGAAAATAAGTGTCCTTTCCAGGAGAAAAAATAATGCAAATCAGCAGAAGCCACATCTTCTGTTTCAACAGATTATTTTAAAGCAGAGCTTCCACTGACATGGTGAGTTGGTGAAGGTGGAGTGTATACACAGTTAACACATATACCACACAGCTGAAACTCATTTCTGCGCACTCCAGTGGTACGGAACAATTTTATCTCCTACTTAAGACTAGCAATACAGTTTCATTAATTTATGTTTGAATGATTAAGAGCAATACCATCTTCCTGATGCCGATGATAACGTAAATACTTTGATTATTTGTAGAACAAAGCATAACAGTGGACACAGTTTTCCTTTAATAATGGATTAAATGTTATGCTTGTGCACTGTGACAGCATTTACTTGCGAGACTCTGTAACACTTTCTGACTTTATGTCTCTCCCGCCTTCCCACTCTTGCTTCTCCCTGAAGGTAAAATTAAGCAGTAATTTACAGCACATGTATTTGTAAATCTCTCCATTTATAATAATTCGCAGACCTGAGGAGCAACAGTAAAGGTGTATTTCCTCCACTCCTAGCTCCAAGCCAAGTGAAGCAGCTGATTAAATCTTATTCCACTGATTACAAAATAAAATCAGTCTCTCTCTTACTGATCAGACTTCTTCACATTTATGTAACGTTCCTACCGTCTTTTAAAACTCTTTTAAATCTCCAAATGCAACATTTATATTTTCTGGTTTGAATACTAAATTGGTTCAAAAGTGCTTTCTATACAACCCTACTCGTTACCACAGAAGTGCAATTCCTACATTGTGGAATAAGGGATTATTTTTTTTAAAGCAGAAGCATTTCCAGTTGTTGGGGGTTGACAACTGAAAGACACACATTTACCTCAGAAAATGTGCAGGGTAAAACTCCATCTATCGTGAGAGGCACTGAAGTCAACAGGAGCTCTATGACAGGCCCTGATACACTTTTAGAACCAAGCTCAAGAAAGAAAATTTTCCATTAGCCACATAATTTACTGTTTTATTTAAACCAATGCCATGTAAATAATTTGAAAGAGAAATAGAGGGGTTTTTCAAATTGTTATGAATTTGAGCGTGTCCTTTTATGGCTTCTTTTCAGTCCATGAATCAGCTTCTGGACAACGTGCCATGTCTTGCCAAGACTGTTGTATTAATGCTGTCATTTAATCACTATTGCCAATTGTACCAAAGCATTAGAAAAAACACAGAACATTGGAAATAGACTTCAACAAACTTTTTTCCAGTCTGTACAACAGTCTGCCCATGTATCTTTATTATGGAAAGAAAAGCATGATGAAAATAAATACTGAAAATGTTTGTTTTTAATATTGTCTCTTGCTTTTTTAAACTATGAAGCATGTAGAAAGCTAGGGCAATGACTCAGTCTTCCAAATACAGCTGTCAGAAATGGGTGCCAGCTCTTAAAACAGTATTGTGTGTGGGTAAGCACAAGGAAGACGACAGGAATTACACTTTGCAAAATGCTTGAAAACGACACTGAATCTATCTTGAGGTACTCAAGTATAAATGCATTTGCACTTGCATACAGGCTTATCATGAGCACATGTTCTCTGTACTTCTAAATCTAAACTAGTGAGGTTTGCCTTCATGCACACCGAAACTGCTTTTTTAAAGTAACTAGAATACTTAGATTATTCAGAATGTACAAATTACCTGGCATTATCTCTTCACCGTACCTTCATTTTTTTTCACATTCAATAGATGTTGCACAAACCAATTTTCCTATTTTTCTGGGTGCCCAGTATTAATATGAACCGGAGTAATCTGCTTTGCCTTCAGCATTTGTGAAAAGGCTACTTATTATTTCTGTACTACTTAGAAATATTATTTATTATACTAATTTCTATACTATAGAAATACACAATATTTCTAAATTAAGTAGTCTAAATTAAGGATATTGAAAGTGAAATTACATTAATGATACACAGATGTTTTATTTGCAGCGACTACTGCAAAGAGCTTCACCTTATGTGAAGGTCTTCAGTGCTTTTACAAAAACTGTGCTGAGGATAGTGCACACCTTCTAAGTGTATACACACTACTCATCTTCCTCTGCTTTCTTCATTTCCATGGCAAGAATACACAACCTCATCCTCTCTTGGCCTAGAAGCTGTTCATTTTGTCTCTGAACCAAATACTAAACTGACATTTAATTAATTTTAAGTAATGAACTCTTACATTTACAGACTTCTCAGACTCTGGGCTAAAACAGTAACCAAATAAAGTCCAGGTACCCCACTCACAATTAAAGTTCCAGTAATACCCTTCTGAAAATCTTGGACAGTTTCATAGCATGGAAAGATTATCTTTGGAATTCAAAAACTTGCATGGCTACGAGATCGCAGGCATGTTATGTCTCTTCTAATACTGCGCCCCTACGCCACGTTCTATTTTGTCACTCTGCTCTTAGCAGCAACAGCAGAAACAAAGACCATGATCCTCAGCAAACTGTTACAGCTGAAAGAGCAGTCACCCTGACAAGTACTTCACGAGAACATTTTTATGCAATATTACCACTTGCAGCTGTGCATTTTCAGACAATTCAGCTGATTACCATGGAGTCAGTTAATGCTTTTTTTTATTATTTTGCCCAGCAATCTCTCACATGCCTCAGTCAATTAAACCTGGAAGAATATGAAGCAAGCAGATTACATCCTGGACAGCATGGGGCTGTGCCTTCCTATCTTTTACTACAGTATCTTAAAGATGACCGAGCACCATGTTCAGTGTAGAAGCAAATATATCGATCATACAGGTCCAGGGAGGGAGGGCAAGATTTGCCTGGAAGACCATGGAAAATAAAAACAAGATGGTATTACAAAGAGGACAACTGGAACACTCCTTGCCATCTGAAACTTCTACAGCATTACTAGCAATACTCCGGGATCCCTCTAGGATCTTGCTATGACTTTCCATGTTCTGAATATGATCATCAGCTTCTGATCTCCACCAAGACCCACACACAGCAGCTTCTCATTCAAATGTATCCTAAACTTCGCGTGAAAAAATGAGATACCACATCCAGTCGATTGGTCGAGCGGAATATTTGCATTTAATTTGTAGTGGAACTGTGTTATAAACAATAGAGCCTTTTACCTCAGTTCTTCCAGACTTTAAGGTACAAGGACACTACTACTGACGGGACACGGGTGAAAAGGGAAACAAAGCCTCAGATACCCTCCTACCACCCCACTTGGCAAAACTGCTTGTTGCCCCAGCTGCGTGACCCACCAAAGGGCCACCCTGGTTCGGAGGAGGCTTCGGAGCCCTCAGCTCTTAACGGAAGGTTCTGGTGGAGCACGTGCTGATGGCGGCTGCCCAGCGTGGAGCAGCCTGTAGGTGTTGCCACCAGTGGAAGCCCAGGCGGGCTGTAGCTCTGGAGTGTGTACCTGCAACCCCCGGCTGGAGGGCAGGAGCCAGAGGGACTGAAGATGAGAAGAAGGCAGGGTAAGCACCGGCAGCTGACCGGGCAGGGGGCCTCATCTCATTCCTTGCACTGGGGCCCATGCCAACTGTGCTAGGCCGTTAACGCAGGGGGAATGCAGGGTGAGTCACCAAATTAGAACAAGGGGAACCTAGCGACTCCAAAGGGCAATACATTTACAGTTGATAATAGAAAATCCCTTTTATTTTTGTACTCGGCAGGCACAATTAACCATAAGACATGGTATGTGTCTTCCAGGAAGGAGATTCAAGTTCAGTTTATCAGCACTATGTGGCCATCCCTCTCCTGGCACTCAGAGGTGGCTAAAGGTTTTGAATGCAACTTCAAGGCTGCCACACATTTCATCCGATCCTGCCTACACCAGCTCGCTTTTTTCCTTGTGATACTGGCCACATGCCTTCTAATGACATTAACCTCATCCAAAGGCAGAGATCTTTGCCCTCAGGAGTATTCCCTTCCTCTCCCCTTACTTACATAGCGCAGCACTAAACAATGCCTTCACAGAGGTTTGGTATTTTCCCAGCAGATGTATTTTAACAGCCAAAGAATAAAACATACAAACAGTATTCATTGTTTGTGTATGTGTAAATGTGAGGTTTATGCATTTACAGCGTGCTTCAGAGAAACACGGGTGAGGGTGAGCAGGGTGAGGGTGGGCAGAGAGGGGATGGTGAATTAGCACAGGGAAACGGGAAACCTTTTCAGTATACAATCACAGAATAGTTTGGGTTGGAAGGGATGTTTAAAGGTCTAGTCCAACCCCCCTGCAATAAGCAGGGACATCTTCAACTAGACCAGGTTGCTCAGAGCCCAACCTGGCCTTGAACGTTTCCAGGGATGGGACATCTAACACCTCTCTGGGCAACCTGCTCCAGTAGTTTCACCACCCTCATCCTAAAAAATTTCTTCCGTATATCTAGTATAAATCTTCCCTCTTTCAGTTTAAAGCCAATACCCCTTGTCCTATTGCAACAGGCCCTGCTAAAAAGTTTGTCCCCATCTTTCCTGTAGGTCCCCTTTAAGTATTAAGGCTGCAATAAGATGACAGTAGCACCCTACCAGCTGGCCTACTGAATTTGTGAGGACTGTATGGTTAGTAAGAGTATCATGCTTGAATTCAGACATTTGTGGGAACCGTAAGCAGAAAAGCTTGGGTTTTGGCTTCAGAAAACACTAGGGAGAAGCTGTGTTTCCAAGAAAACACTAGGGAGAAACTGTGTTTCCAAGAAACTTGCAGTTAACTTAAGAAAGGGGGGGAGGCACTACTACAGCAAGGTGCCAGAAACATGTGAAACTGGAAATCTCCTGAGGTCAAAAAGACCTGATCTTCAGGGGAAAAGGAGCAAAACGAGGAACACGACAGATGCAGCAGGAAGGAGGCAAGCCGACAGGAAAAATTAGTCAGGAAGGAGTCCTGAATACAGCATAACCTGGCTGACAAGACCCTGGTCTTCCAAACCCTAAACTGCTTGCCTTCCTCAGCACCTCCGTCCTTGCGGTCACCTTGTGGCTGTAACCCACTCTGTAGCTCCTAACTGTGCAAGGGCAAGCAAGGACCTCAGCCTCGGCGGGGCACCTCTTGCTTTAGCTGTTGCTGTGCTTTATCCCGCCTGAGCAACAGGCGCAATTCCAGCAGTGAGGCTTTCTCCACCGAGCCACGCGGGAGAAGGGGCTACGGAGCAGCACTCCTCCGGGCCCCGTCCTACCTTCCTCGCAGGGCCCACACACCACCCCGCTCACGATGCTCTGCACCCATCGCTGCAGACGAAACATGACTGCGCTATGCTCGCCAGTGTCCCCACCTTCGCCAGTGTCCCCCACAACAGCCCTCCGTAAGTCCTGGCCCCTACCAAGCCCCTGCATGGACGGCGAGTTTGCAAAAGCGAGCCGGCATGTGACGCAGCCAGTCTCTCTGAAATCTCAGGTTATCACTCAGCATCTGCTTGATAGCATCTGCGCGGTGAGAATATGCAGTAAAAATAAGTTTTAAATGCTCATTATTTATACCAGGCTGGCCAAACCACACAGCTTGTACACGACAAAAAATCAACAGGGAAAATTTAGACACGTGCAGAGATTTGCTTCAAAGTTGAATGATCTCCCGGGTATAAAACAGGACTGCATTTAAGGAATGGAGCTTTTGAAAACAAAATTAAGAAAAAGTAACTTTACACAAAAAAAAAACCTATAAAATTATATCACTTATTTTGCTAGGTCTGGAGAATCAATTTAGCCATCATAACGAAAGACAGAAGCTTCAACTCTGTCTTGAAGTAGAAACTTCAAGCCTACATTTGCTGGTATTTCTGGCTCTCTGTACATACAGACACACCGACACATGAATGTGCATGCACCTATCAGAAGACAGTTTTTCTTCCCGAGTTCTTTCCTATTTTCAAAACTGCATAAGAAAAGCTGTAACCCCATCTGATCCACAGGTGATTGCCCCTGTTGTCTACTTGCATTTTGTAATGTGTCTGCAAGCGAACAATGAAGGACTATTTTCTTAAGATGCAGCCAAAATGCTGAGTTCCTGTTGCTTCAATAATACCATTTTCCTTGAATATTTTTAGAAGATCCCCAGCAGCGGATGCGCATCTGATACCTTCGTTTCCCACATACTTATTTTTAATTGTGCCACATTTTCTCCCGCAGAGCCAACCGCGTTTCTCAGCTCCCGTTCCCTCCTCGGACTAAAATAAGGTGTGATGCCTCCTGAGCTTATCACGACCACCTCCGCTGCCCACAGCCACCCAAGCGCTACAGCCCAAAGGACGTACGACCCGGCACGGGACTCAACCGGCCACCGGCCGTGCAGACCGCCGGGTGCGAAGTTCCCCTCATTTTTATTTGTAGAGCCTTACGGCCCGCCTTATGCCACGACGAGGTTCTCCCCGGACCCTCCGGGGCGGCTCCGCGCTCCCCGCCCGGGGGTCGCCGCCCGCGGCCGTCGGCGGGAAGGCCGCCCCGAAGGGGAGGGCGAGGGGCCCCGCTTACCCCGTTGGCCGCGGCCATCTGGACGACGATCTCGATGGCCGTCTTGCTGAAGTACCTGCCGTCGCTGCCCACCACCATGGTGCATCCCTGGCGGTCGCGGAGGTCGACGGAGGAGAGGAGGCTCTGCACGAAGTTGGGCAGGTAGTTGCGCTGGCTCTCGAAGAGCGCCGTCGGCCGCCGCAGCCCCCCGCCCCCCGTCGGCCGCTGGTCCTCGTAGGGGGCCGTGGGCACCGTCAGCACCGGGATGGGGGTCCTCTCCATGGCGGCGGCCGCCCGCCCGCCCGCCCGCCTGTGGCTCCGCTGGGGAGCGGCAGCCCCTCACACCGGCTGCCTGGCCGACGGGCGGCGGGGGACGGGGGGGCGGAGGGGCGGGCGCTCCTCTGCCGCGGGGTCGGGCTCCCCGACGGCCGGCCCCCCGCGGGGCCGGAGGCGGGCTCGCTCGGCCCCCTCGCTGGCCACTCCTCGCCCCGCCCGGCCGGGGCCCGCCGGCGCCTGCCGCCCCGCAAGGGCGCCCCGGGGTTGGGCAGTCCGCTGCCATCAGCATGCGGCGGCCCCGGCCAAAAATAACCCTGGAAAGGGAAGCCGAGGATCGCGGTCTCCTGCCAGGGATGTAACCGGAGGCAGGGGGGAGAGGGCGAGCCGGCGCGGCACACTTGCTCGGGGGGATCACCCTCTGTCAGCGCTGCAGCCCTCCCCACGGACCCCCGCCCGCCGCCTCCCCGCCGGCCAGCTACAGGGGCAGCCCCGGGGCGCCCGGGGGCCGGCGTGGGAAGGGAAGGGGCCGGCGGGCTCGGCCCCTCGGCAGCAGCTCCCGGCTGGAGGCCGGGGCAGCACCCGCAGGGGGCAGAGAGCCGGCCCCGGGCCGGAGGGAGGCCGGGAGGTGGTACCGTCCCGCTTGGCAGGCGAGAAAACCCAAGAACAGGCAACCAAAGAATGAACAAGCCCTACTAAACCTTAAGCGAAGGGCATAGGGTTTTTTTATTATTGTGTTTATTTATTTATTTACTTATTTTACTCTATTGCTCAAAAGCAAGTTTTTTATGTAGTAAGCAAGCTTACAGAGGTGTTTTGGGCTTGTTTGTTTCTTTCACAGCAGGAGATGCATACTACAGGAAGGGTCTGGTCCCTAGGATGATGGATCGTGCTGGTTTCTGTCCAAGCTTGCTCCCTGTGGGGCCAAGCAACCCAACGGAAGGTGTCTTTCCCTTTGAAACCCTGTGAGGTGTTTCATACGGATGTGGTGAGGCTGAGTTCATTGACATACATGTCCATTCTGCTTAAGTTCATTCCGCAGAGGTGGTGGCACTGGCAATTGCGAAGATGTCTGACATTTCCCAGTATAAAGGCTGTGTTTACAGATGCCTATGACTGTCAAACATCAGCTGAACATTTTCCATCCAAATGCTTGTTTCACACTGGGCCCACACGGCAATATTTTGCCGTGCAACTCTGTTGGCTGGAGAGTTGGAAAAAATAGTCATTTAACCTACATGTCATTCTTGTGCTTAAGAAATCCCTGGTGTAGACCTGCGTCTAAGCAGACGAAAATAATTTTGTAATGCATTCTTCAGGTCTCTACGAAGAAGTCTGCTTATAAAGCATCTCCTCAGGAGCATGATGGAGTGTTACGACTCAACAAGACAACGTGTGTGTTAGCTGCATGACAGGAGGTGGCCAGGCAAACGGGGGTAAAATGCTATCTCTGCAGACTTTTTAGTTGTTTGTAGCAGATGGAGTATGACGATTTAAGATGCGATTGTCTGCTACTCATCCATCTCTTTGGCAGTGACCGCTGCTTTCACAGTAGAACACTATACATGCTACAGTAGGCAAGGGCCAACAGTTTTGTGTAAATAGACTGGTCCACTGAAGCAGATACAAGAATTCTAGTGCTGTTGAAGGAACGCCTATATACTGGGCCATATACTCTGGCAGAGAGCCAGAAAAGGTACAGGGAAGCAGTAATCTCTTCTTCCTCTTTTGTTAGACCTCCTAGTCTGTAGTCCCATTTGTGGCTTCCTGCACTGATTGAGAATTTTAAATAGTGAAAGGAAAAATTCTGCAGTATGGAAATGCCAGTTCTCACATCCCTAATGTAAATGTGCACGGCTATAGATGAGGTCATAATTAAATAATTAACCTTGAATAATTAGGGGCACCGCCAGCAGTGAAGCCATGACATACAGTCTGCATTAGTGAAAGCTGAAATGGAATCAGATAACTGGTATCTACCACACCAAGCATCCATCAAGAAAATAGCCACAAATGTTGAAAGCGTTAGAAACAATGTATGGCAAGTTCCAAATGCAAAATAAAGGAAAGCACATGACCAACATAAGAACCAAGGTAATAACCTTCAAAATGGAGAACTGGCTGCATTTTTCATATGGATGGGGGAACTGTTTTGCATTTGGAAGAAAAGATCTCATTTCAAATCAGTTTTAAAAACACTGCAAACACTGACATTCTCACAAGAGGGACAATCAGCGACAATTTTCCAGAAGTTTTTGTCTTCACCCATATCATTTACATAAACAGTGCTGAAGAATAAACAAAAAATGTGTTTTGCAGTCTTTTCAAGCCTCACCTTGACAATGGCTCTATCAGGATTGTAATGGGTTGTAAAGAGCACTGTAAATGTTTTAGTTCAAACTCAGGCTCTGCTTGAGATAAGTCCAAGCAAAAGTTTATGTGACCCCTCTTTTACTGTGATTCCTGTACTACTTTGCAAAATCCAGGTTCCCAAAGTCATGCTATTTCATGAGAAGCTCAGGTTTTATTTAAAAAAAAAAAATCAGCAGCCTTCACTGTAGCAGTGCAAAGCATGAAAAAGTTATTGTAGAGAGCCTGAACATTCTAGTACAAAAGCTGAAGAAAAGTAGTAATTTTTTACTTTTTAAAATAAATGCTTCCATTTTCAAGCACCTGGGTTAGCATTATGTTGGTACATTTATACCTGGGGATGCACCTCAAATTCTATTTTATACCAACGCAAATCCCACAAGCAGTTCTGCTCTCAGCAGATTTCGTTGAAAAGTGGAGGTCTCTGTAAATGGCCAATGTTGCAGTGCATTAAATGATTACTGCTATGTATCTCTAACAAAGGAATACTTAACAATATGGGATGATATTAAAAGCCTGGAATGTCTTTTTGGGAAACAACAGCTAAATATATTCTTAGTATTACCATGGTGTGTTGTGAGTTAGTTTTTACAAGGCTGTTAAGATAAAAAACAACTTAATGGAGTGATGGGATACATGTTTAATTTGTTCCATTTCCAAGTAAAACAACTAGCTTTCTGACTGCCAATTTTGCAAGCTTGGTTTGACATATGCTATCTAGTTCAGGAACATTTTCAACCCTTACTTTGATTCTTAAAGCTTTTTAATACCCAAGCCTTAAGATGTTTACCATAACTCATTTGTTTTGTGCAGTTGACCGAGTCAATGTTAATCACTTTAAGAGCCATAATTTTTGTGTTTGCGCAGCTTTTTTACCAGCATTATACTGGTGCATTTCTTTGTCCCTTTAGGTCCAATTTTTTCATGCCCTGAGCTGGGCATTGGGCTGTTGTCTGTGCTGACTGGAAAGAAAGAAACCTGTCCTGCCACAACAGAAGCCCTCTGTAGCCACACAATTACTTCTAATTCATCTGACCGGGTGACCAGAAGTGTCACTTCTGCAAGATGGCAGAAACTAATATGGATCTGCTGAAGAGTAGATTATGGAAGCCCAGCCCAGCTCTGATTTGATGCTGATATACAAGAAATTGCTGTGGACCTGAAGCTTACTTTCTGTTAAGGAAAAATCTTGCAAATGTTGCGGCAGAACTGTACCAGCACCATTAACTAAACAAGCTTTGCTCCTTTGGTTGCACTACTAAATTCGCAACTCAGCGCTAGTATAATGCCCGGGTTTTAGAGGGAAATGTATTTTTACAGTTGTTTTATACAGTATGTGTTTGTGATAGAAATCTGGATACTCAAAATTAGTTCAGCCATTCCCCATGGTGCCCTATGTTGCAGCTCAAATTCTCATTCTAGTACTGAACTGTATTTTCCAATTACTCTTGTAGTGTAGTTATCATATTAATGAAGAATGGCATACAGTAGTGTTATTATAAGATGAAGATTGTTAACCTGAGGTATTGAAAAAAGCATTTTGCAAAAAAGTTCTAAAAATAAAAAGTTGGCTATGAAAACCACTCAAAGAAAATGGCTAATTTCAATTAATATATTGTTTTGCTAATAAAGGCAAAAATAGTTTTAAAGCCCAGTGTTTCCAGTTGAGGCGTGTCCTACTTGTGAATACTTTGTTTTCCTTGACTTGCAATGACTTTGTTTCAAAGTGTAAATTACTTAGTTTAAAAAATTAAAAGAGAAAATAAAATTGAAAATTTTTTTGATGTTTTGACTGACTTGGCATGTCCTGTCTTCCAGTTCACAGATGGAGGCTTTTCTATGTAAGCTTTGCTATACTGTTTAGAAAAGGCAGAGAAAGTATATTTTATACTATTACAGGAAAATTAGTTCCCTTGTAGCAGAGCTTTATTGAGAAGTAGTATTTATGGTCTGGTGGATATCACAGCTCAGTGAGGTTGTTTTCTGGAAATTATACTTAATCACCAGAAAAGGCTATATTTCACTACAGCTGGCAGTCTCTAATTACTGTAAAACAGGGCAATTGTTCTAAGGAACATTTTCACACAAACTAACATGCAAATGGATTTACAAAGCCCAAACAGGACACATTCCCTGAAAACATAATTCTCATAATTGACAACTGATTTACTGCTATATCAGCAACTGTGATGTTGTGTAAATCAGGTCTGACTTACAAAATTGCCTGTTACTATCCATCAAATCAAGAGAAACAAGGAAGGAAGGCAAGGACTAAGGAAGGAAGATCACCGATCATTAACCTAACAGGGAGAGCAACTTTTGTGAAAAGAGCATCCCCCCAAAATGCCCAAAGACTCAGTTGCAGAAAGTTTATTCAGATAGTTTTGTGCATAGCAGAGTAAATCAAGATAAATATCCTTTTCAAAATTCTAGCAATATGCCTACTCAATTTAGTGCTTTGGATATCTTAAAATCACTAGCAATTTTTCATTTTCCAGTCTTACCAACAGACCAGTCCCATATCACTCTTTTTTTCAACAGGTAATTCCATAGAAATACCCAGGCAAACACATGGAATGCCAGGCCACGAGGTGTTACGAAGTGTGTGAACAAAGTGAATGTCACCATGTGATGGTTCTTGCCAATGTGGGGAAGCAGCAGAACCTGAGCATGAACCCAAGCAACTGTCTTGGTCCCCGCTCTAGTCCTGCCACGGTTAGTTCCGCAGCTCAGTTGTTGGTCTAGCCTCCGCTGCCAGGACTGGAAGGAGCTGGGGAAGCAGCTGACTCTAATTCTTCTATCGACTTAACAGCAGTTCGGAATGCGACTCACCACCATGGGAGAGGAAACAAAATGTAATTCCCGGGAGTTGAAGCCTCTGGTCCTGCAAGGGGTTATGCAATGCTTCTCCTCTGAGTACGTCACCTCAGTAGCGAGAGCACCGTTCTACCTATTTACACAGCTTCCTTAGATCCGTCACCTGTTACACGCTCCTTGTAGACTAAGGGAAATAATAACAGATGTGTTAAAGTCTTACGCCACGTGCTAGGTTTGCTAAATGGCTGTGTAGACCAAAACAGGCACTGCTGTGCAATGGCTTTTGCTCGGTGTCTGAAATTCAGGATATCATGGATATGCTTCTGCACAAATTACAACTTCTCATTAGGCAGCCTGTCTGGACTGGCATGGGGCAGGGGGGGAGGAGCAAGGGGTGGTATAAATGCTGCATTGATAAAAAGGCTGTAAGTAATATATGATTCAAGTTTTTCCCAGTATTGTTCAGTTACCCTTGTTTAACAGCTGCTAGATTCAATCATTCAAATAAGCTGTAAAATTTGTACAATTCTTTGGACACACGCTAACCACCAATATTAGGAGTTAGGACATCTGCAGAGGGCGTCTTCTGGGAAGAAAGTATGTATTTTTCACTTGAGTTCATGTTGGGGTTTATATACAGATGTGGGATTATTTTTTTTCTGTGGGGGAATTAAAATAAATTAATACCAGAAAGTTCAGCATCGAACAATGAACCGTCAAGCACATGCAATGTTTCTTGCTGTCATTTAATTAAGTACAGATTGTGAAGTAACATGACTCAAGGGTGGAAAGAGCTGTGATGGGCATGAGGAAGGGAAAAAGGGAAAGGCTGGGGACAGGAAAGAGCTACACCGTCTAACGGTCTCCACTCTCATGGGAGGAGAAGGCAGTTGGAGAGGACACTGCAATACGATTCCCTTCTGCTACCCTATAAACATACTTCAATGTAGTTAATGCCCAGAACAAATGCAGCAGAGATGCAATCCCAAAAAAACAGACATCTTACATGGATCCCACGTGAGTCCTTCACAAACCCTGGAAATGTATGTAAGCCACCTAAAATACTAAAATTCTTAAATATTAACATTTTTTAATTAACTCATTAAATTGCTGCTCAGGAAGTGACAGATCCTCTGAGTCCAACACAAGCTCAGTGTGGAAATACTGAATATGGAAGGATGCTTCACACCCTTCGTTTCGCTCACTGTCAGGAGACACATACTCTTTTTTTCTAACTGCAAATAAGCAAGGTAATTAATCTTACTGTATGTAAAATTAAGTGTGGAGTCACCGCAGTGTTGCCAGACTGTGTGATGGAGATAGATATAGTCTGTTTAAGAAGCTGTTTGCCCTGCCAAGTAAGCACCGTGTCGTCAAGGCCTGATTTAGCAGGAGGTTACTCCATAGGCACCGTGGAAGCCTTGCACTTCCATTTATGGCTGTTTACCAATTGTGTCATGAGTTAAGGGTGGAAACTTTTCCCATAGGATCAGCATTCCGGCACACGATACGCAAAGGGCAAAACACGACCTACAAACCATTTGTACTGCCGCAGACCTGCAGACTTCAGGTCTGATTTTCAGAGTTGTGAGAAATAGGTGCTACCGCTGCATCTGGTGAGAGGGACACAAGACCAGCCCCTCCAGGCTGTGATGCTCAGGTGGCACCATGTTCTATAACCATGACCAAATACGCCTCACAAACACTGCCAACTGAATGGCCTCTTCCACATGATCACCTGCTTGTGCGCAGCAGGATCCTGGCAGACAAATTAACTGCATGATCTCAAGTCCACTCCTTACAAGCCAGCACGTTCTCTATGTGTGTTTGCCCTTTTCAGTGGTGGAATTACTGAGGAAAATTAAAATCTCAGCTGAGACACAATGGTTTGGTCCTGGGATATGGGCACTGATAGTACAGAAGTGAAGCATACATTCTCAAATACATCCTGGCAATCTGCCTGCCAGCCCCAGGGATGCCAGGCAGTAAAGGTAATAAGAGAAAATGCAGGGTTTCTTGCCAAACTAGCAGATTGGTACATGAAGAAGAGACTGAATTTGTAGTACAGTACAATGCCTATCCATTTTAAAAGCCCGGGATTTTTAACATCAAGTCAAAGCATGTACTAAATTTTAAAATTACAGAGCGGTAAGTGTTCCCCTGACACCCCTTCTGACAACAAACATATCTGAAGGAAGATACACATTTGAAGAAAGAGCTGTTTGGTACAAGCATTCCTTGTCTTATATATACTGGCTTCCACAACAATATATCAAGTTAGGAAAAGCAAACCATCATCGCCCCTGCTCTGAGTCACAGCATCTCTGACAAGGACTCAAGACTGAAACTACTCAGGGATACAACAAAAATGGAAGAAATCAGCATGGAAAAATAGCTCCTTGGAATATGGGGGAAAAAAAAAAAAAAACCAAAGGGATTTTAATGCCAGTTTTCTTTCTGAGTTTTTGGGGAAGTCAACATATATTTGAAGTCCCACAGTTCACCCACCAAGTTCACTTTCCTTTTAGAAAGTACTTTGAGATCTAGGGATTAAAAAGCCCTACTTCAAGGAAAGATCCCAGACAGAATTCCAGCAATTCCTTAATAAGTGTCAATATCATGATTTAGATCACTTTGCATATTTGCTTAAAGGTTTCCTTTGTTTGTTTTTACACCCACTGAAAAAGACATTGTTAACATTACTCTCCACTGTCCGCTGTTTCTGGCCCTGCCATTTGGGAGAATACTATTAGATAAAGCACTTGGGATTTTTCTCTTTTTTTAAGAGTTCCTCTCTATCACATGTCAAGGATCAAGTAATTTTTCAGCATACATGCTCTAAATTCTAGCTGACAACTTGATTTACCAGGAAACCTATTGTATCTTCTGACTGTAGCTGATGAAAAAAAGAAAAAAATCTTATGGCAATATACTGTGTCTGCTAAACAGCCTCTCCATATTCAAGTGGCTCTGGTTGTTTCTTTGTCCACCAGTGAGGCCAGATAGACATAAAAGCAGTACTTTAAATTGACAAAAATAATCCAGAAAGAACCATTGACTTTAAGATCCATAAAAAAAAAATCAGACAAAATGAAAGGTATAGTTTCAAGACGCCTCAAGACATCTGCGTCTGAGTCCTGATTTGCGGCTGAGACCTCCGCCCAGCTGCAGGTGCCACCAGCCATGTGGAAAGTGATCGAGCAGCGCCTCCTTCTGTGGGCACGCCTGGTCTATCTTAGCGCCTGTCCGCAGGAGCAGACTGATTTATTTTTCCCTTTCATAACCTACCGTATCCTCTGTCTCATCTCTGAGAAGTTCGCTCTCGGTTCTCGTGAGCTGCAGGCCAGGAAAGCTTCTTAATTACCGGCATCCATTTGGATGTATGTCTTCGGGCACTGGTAATCAGACAAAGTAGCCTTTTGGTTTTGGTGTGTCTTCTGCTCCTGGTCTTGCCTGACCTTTCTCTGGCCTCAGATAAATCCAGGGTAACTTCAGATTTTCCTATTTATGTTCTGTCAAAGTGTAAGAAGTGGAACAAAAATTTGATGCACTCTGTAAAATGAGTATAGCTGTTCTTGGCAGTTGCAATAGAAAGTTAGATAAAATAAAGTATCAACTGCAGGTGTTAAGTAGGGCATTTCCTTAAGATTGACAGAAACACTGGGTTAATGTATCTATTTATACCCACAGCCTGCATCTGGGTTGAGGTCTTTGGAGTCTGTTGCTGCAGAAAGGAATCTGTCGTGGAACTGGCTTGAACAAGTCTGTCTTCTCTAGACCACAATGCTTTTAGAAAAGTAACATGCCGCTTCATTTCTTTACTCCAGAATTACAAGTTCCTTCTGCCAGGAGGCTCCCCTTGCACAGAAGTGGAGGACTGTTTCTACCTACCACTTTTACCAAGGGTGCTGGTTTGACTTGCTCTTGTTGGCATTTGCCTGTCAGGTTTTACCTGGAATCAGGTTGTGTCAATGGTGCTGTTGGAGTCTGCCCCTCTGGAGACATTCAAAACCCGCCTGGACACGTTCCTGTGCAACCTGCTCTAGGTGACCCTGCTCTGGCAGGGGGTTGGACTAGATGATTTCCAGAGGTCCCTTCCAACCCCGTCATTCTGTGATTCTGTGATTCCCTTCCAGCCTCTCCCATGGCTACACGACTAACCAGCAAACACCCTACCAAAGTGGCAGTTTCGTGGGGTTTCCAGACCTGTATTTTTAGCTTTTCTCCAGTGTTGCCTTAAAATAAAATAATTATTCTGGGGGGATCTTGGTCCAAAGTTTACAAGCTTGTCTTTCAGCCTTCCTAAGATCACACTGAAGTGGAAAGGGCTGGAAGCATACTTGAAAACATATGACAATTTACCTTTCTCATTTATAGTACACATGGTTATAACACAGATAGTTAAAAAGACATTCACATAAACTTGGAAGCGGGTCTTTGTGAACCCCACATCACTTAGTGTTATCGCTTAACCAAGTGTGTACTGTGGCGTAGCCTCATTTCTCATCCATCCTACCCTTTCCCAACAGCACTGTGTGCATCCGTTCCTGCATGCCAAACCTCGGGCACAACGCAGATTCACATGGTTTTCCTGGTTTTCTGCTGCATTTTTGGACAGTCCTGTCCAGAGTGTGTGCCTTCTGACAGCCATCAGTGTAACTGCCTCTAAGTGATGCAAAGCGGAGGTGCCTTATTTGACAGTGCTTCAAAGAGTACAAATTGATGCAGCTTTACTGATATCTACAGAGCTCAACTGAGCAAGAGGAGCTGTAACTCAGCGCACCGTGCATGGTATATTATAGATGTGAGTGATACCTCCAGATTTCCTGCATCACTGTCCATCCTGTAGCACCAGGAATACCTGTGGGGGAAAGAAATGAACTATAAAGATAACACTCTCTCCACTGTGTTTGAAGAAGATGATTAAAGTTATCCCGCTTCCTATGGTGGTGGAGGCAGAAAGCTACAGCTTATCTTCTCAGGCACCTTTGACATCTTCATTAGATCTTGCAATGATGTCAGCGAAGTCCTTCATCAAAAAAATGAGGTCAGAATTCTATTAGTTTTAGAAGAAAGAGAAAAGCATTTGACAGGAAAAAAATCTCCGTATGATTTTAGACCGGACCATCTGTAAAAGGATACAGGCTTTTTATTCTTCATAAATCCTCTCCTTTAGTACCTGGAAAAGAGCATAAAGCCAAAATCAGATATAGAATTTCCTAGGAGAAAAGTAAAACTGAGTTGCTGCAGAACAAACAGTTGCTAAAATAAATGTTACCACTAGATGACAGCAAATACTCGTTTTCTGTGACATTTTCTTTAATGAGATCTGCTCATCTGTTAGAAGGCAAAAATAAGCAAAGAAATCCCGTGTTAAGGGAGGAGCTGGGATAAATCCCCATTTGGAAACAAATTCTACTCTCCCTGGAGATAACAACAGAGTTCTTCATTGAGTAAAATTCACTTACTGGGCTGTAAATTCTTTATTTCAGCTCAAATAGGTTGCTGCTTTATAGTCCTAACTGTGAAGAGATGTCCTGTGAGATATTAGGCTTTTCGATGCTCTTGTTTGCAAAGCAGAACTCCAAAAACTGTCAGTTTTGGTTTTTACTCACCTTTCTTCATTTCCTTCAAGGCAGCTGTTGATCCCACAGGGATGTATGGTTGGACTTGATGATCTCAAAGGTCCTTTCCAACCATGAGGATTCTATGATTCTATGATGTTTTCAGGAACAAGCAGCAGAATTTTTACAAAGAAACAAATAAAAATATTGCAATTAAGAAGCTTTGTTTATTCAGGCTGTTATTTGTTAGTTGAAGACATCCCTGCTTCCTGCAGGGGGGTTGGGCTAGATGACCTTTGAAAGTCTCTTCCAACTCAAATAATTCTATAATTCTATGAGTATGTCTGGGTCCTTCTGGAAAACATTATTTTAATGTCATATCAGCACAGCCTTTGATCAGATAACCCCCAATAAATTGACGGCAGCTGTATCAGTGTGAGGATGGCATCAGAGTTTCTCAAAAAAACCAAGCAAATGTAAATGGATATTACCTAAGTTCAGATTCTAGAGGAAATGGGACTTTACTTCAGCTAAGAGACCTTTCTTTGTATTAGGGAAGGAACTGCTACTAAAGGTGTCCATAGAAGAAAGGCCTTTTAAAGAAAAAAACTGCAGAATAAGGCCTTATTATAAGGTTGGCACAGTTTTGGCAACAGGAAGAGTCATCCACAAAGATGCAACCTTCTCTACTTGCCTTCTGCAAAAAAGAGAGAAGTTGTTCCCAGCAGAGGGAAGTGTAACGCAATTTATAACCTAGGAAAGTAAAGTTAATTCTTAGGAAAGCAGAGTAAATTAACACAAGCGGATTTGCCTTACACCTGGATTTCTGAAGAATAGTTTTCTAATAAAACTGAAAGTAAAAAATGGGTATTTTTTAAGCTCATATTTACCCTGTCCCCAAAGTCTGCCGTCATGTATGAGACTATCCATTCCTCTGCCCTGTAAACTAATCAGTTTGACAGCAGCTAAAATAAGGAACTCATGAATTATCGACACTCACATAATTTTAAAAGGTACTGTATAACATATGTGACTTTTCTGGATAATATTGTAGAGGAAAATACAGAAATGTGTAAGTGAAACAAAGTTTGAAACCTCCAGGACTTCAATCCATAAAACCCCGAAACCCTTCAGAAGCAATGAATGTGGTCAGTTATGGCTTACAAAATTGAGGGCAGACACAGTGGATGTTTCCAGGGATGGAGCAAGGGCAGAAGAAAATGCTGGAGGCAGAAAAGACACCTACCTCTGAGTGCTAGCACAACGCCTATAACGATTATGCTGCTCCTAGCTCTAGCTTACTCCCTGCCGTGGTTTAGCCTCAGACGGCAACAAAGAACCACGTGTCGCTCACTCGTGCCTTCCAAACACAGGAAGAATCGTAAGAAAAGGCAAGACTCTTGGGTTGAGACAAAGGCAGTTTAATAGAACAGCAAAGGGAACAGGCAAACAACAACAACAACACGGATAGGGGAATATACAAACGCGATTACGGAACCGCCGCTCCCCCTGCCGCTCGCCGCTCGCCGGCCGGACCCGGGCCGCCCCAGCCCGCTTTTAAGCAGCAACTTCCTGCCCCCTCCCCCGGCAGCTCAGGGTGGGCGTGGCTCACATGGCATGGAATACCAGGAAAAGTTAACCCTATCCCCACCGGAACCAGGACATTATCCACCCCTTATTCCATACCATCTATGCCATGCCCAGCAGGTTCCAATGAATTGCCACCACTTTCCCCTGTTATATATATATATATACACACATATAATACCCTTAGTTTATGGGTCATCCCTCCAAAGTGTCCGTTGAGTTCTTTTAATCCACGGCTTTGGGCTCCATCTGTTAGAACAGTCTCTCAGGGCAGGTGAGATGCTGGGTGGTGCTGGTCTGTTGCATGCTGTATTTTTCGGAGCTTGTGACTGGTGCACCTGGTGTGGCTCATGCACGCAGTCTGTAGGCTGAAGATGTAGATCTTGAGGAAACTGCTGGGCGCCGGCTGCTGAGATCAGTTCTTATCCCATCACCCCTGTGCCTTACTTGTAGTACAACTGATAGCAATGAGGACATACAGTGACAGTGTTACTTAGCAATTAACAGCACACAATCTGATTCATTGGCTATTCTCGCCCAAAATCAGATCTCCATGAGGTACACATCGGACTTCCCCATCCTTCCGCATCACCCACCAAGTGCACCCAGGTCCTTGGGCAAAAGCAATCCCACGGATGGGTTTGCCTTTGCCTGAGGCAGGACTAACCCAGACTGTCTTCCCTAGCATATTCTTCATGTGCACTACGGGGACTTTATCCCCTTCTACAGTACGTGGAAGTTTTGATTGGGCAGGGCCAGCCCGATTGTTAGATCCCCTGGTGTTAACTAGCCAGGTAGCTTTTGCTAAATGCGTATCCCAGTGTTTGAAAGTCCCACCACCCATTGCTCTCAGTGTAGTTTTTAACAGTCCATTGTATCGTTCTATCTTCCCAGAGGCTGGGGCGTGATAGGGGATGTGATACACCCACTCGATACCATGCTCTTTGGCCCAGGTGTCTATGGGGCTGTTTCGGAAATGAGTCCCATTGTCCGACTCAATTCTCTCTGGGGTACCATGTCGCCACAGGACTTGCTTTTCAAGGCCCAGGATAGTGTTCCGGGCAGTGGCATGGGGCACAGGGTATGTTTCCAGCCATCCAGTGGTTGCTTCCACCATTGTGAGCACATAGCGCTTGCCTTGACGGGTTTGTGGCAGCGTGATATAATCAATCTGCCAGGCCTCCCCATATTTGTATTTCAGCCATCGCCCTCCATACCAAAGAGGCTTCAAACGCTTGGCTTGTTTGATCGCAGCGCATGTCTCACATTCATGGATGACCTGTGCAATAGTGTCCATGGTCAAGTCCACCCCTCGGTCACGAGCCCATCTATATGTCGCATCTCTCCCTTGATGGCCTGAGGAGTCATGGGCCCACCGAGCTATGAATAGTTCACCCTTATGTTGCCAGTCCAGATCCACCTGAGCCACTTCAATCCTAGCGGCCCGATCCACCTGCTGGTTGTTCTGATGTTCCTCCGTGGCCCGATTCTTTGGTACGTGGGCATCTACATGGCGTACTTTCACAACCAGATTCTCTATCCGGGCAGCAATATCTTGCCATAGGTCAGCAGCCCAGATGGGTTTGCCTCTGCGCTGCCAGTTGCCCTGCTTCCACTGCTGTAACCATCCCCACAGAGCATTTGCCACCATCCATGAGTCAGTGTAGAGATAAAGTACTGGCCATTTTTCTCGCTCAGCAATGTCCAAAGCCAGCTGAATAGCCTTCACCTCTGCAAACTGGCTCGATTCACCCTGTCCCTCACTGGCTTCTGCAACCCGTCGTGTAGGACTCCACACAGCAGCCTTCCACTTTCGATGCTTTCCCACAATACGGCAGGACCCATCAGTGAACAGGGCATATTTCTTCTCATTTTCTGGCAGTTTATTATATGGTGGGGCCTCTTCTGCACGCGTCACCTCCTCCTCTGGTGACATTCCGAAATCCTTGCCTTCTGGCCAGTCCATGATCACTTCCAGAATTCCCGGGCGACTGGGGTTTCCCATTCGAGTTCGCTGCGTGATCAGTGCAATCCACTTACTCCATGTAGCATCGGTTGCATGATGTGTGGTGGGGACCCTTTCTTTGAACATCCAACCCAGCACCGGCAGTCGAGGTGCTAAGAGGAGCTGTGCTTCTGTACCAACCACTTCCGAAGCAGCTCGAACCCCTTCATATGCTGCCAATATCTCTTTTTCTGTTGGAGTGTAGCGGGCTTCGGATCCTCTGTATCCACGACTCCAAAACCCTAGGGGTCGACCTCGAGTCTCCCCTGGTGCTTTCTGCCAGAGGCTCCAGGTAGGGCCGTTCTCCCCGGCTGCGGTGTAGAGCACATTTTTAACATCTTGTCCTGCCCGGACTGGCCCCAGGGCCACTGCATGGACTATTTCCTGTTTGATTTGTTCAAAAGCTTGTCGTTGCTCAGGACCCCATTTAAAATCATTCTTCTTCCGGGTTACTTGATACAGAGGGCTTACAATTTGACTGTAATCTGGGATATGCATTCTCCAAAAACCCACAATACCTAAGAAAGCCTGTGTTTCCTTTTTACTAGTTGGTGGAGACATAGCTGCTATTTTGTTGATCACATCCATTGGAATCTGACGGCGTCCATCTTGCCATTTTATTCCTAAAAACTGGATCTCCTGCGCAGGTCCCTTGACCTTACTTCGCTTTATAGCAAAACCAGCGTTCAGAAGGATTTGGACTATTTTACTCCCTTTCTCAAAAACTTCTTCTGCTGTGTTTCCCCATACAATGATGTCATCAATGTACTGCAGATGTTCTGGAGCTTCACCCTGTTCCAGTGCAGTCTGGATCAGTCCATGGCAAATGGTGGGGCTGTGTTTCCACCCCTGGGGCAGTCGATTCCAGGTGTATTGGATGCCCCTCCAAGTGAAAGCAAACTGTGGCCTGCACTCTGCTGCCAAAGGGATTGAGAAAAATGCATTCGCTATATCAATCGTGGCATACCACTTGGCTGCCTTGGACTCCAGTCCGTACTGGAGTTCTAGCATGTCCGGCACAGCAGCACTCAGCGGTGGCGTGACTTCATTCAGACCACGATAGTCTACAGTTAGCCTCCACTCTCCATTAGATTTTCGCACCGGCCATATGGGACTGTTAAAGGGTGAGCGAGTCTTGCTGATCACTCCTTGAACCTCTAGTTGACGAATCAGCTCATGGATGGGAATCAGAGAGTCTCGGTTAGTGCGATACTGCCGCCGATGCACCGTTGTGGTAGCAATCGGCACCTGTTGTTCTTTGACCCTCAACAACCCCACAACAGAAGAATCCTCTGAGAGACCAGGCAAGGCAGACAACTGTTTAACTTCCTCTGTCTCCAAAGCAGCTATGCCAAAGGCCCAGCGGTACCCTTTTGGGTCCTTAAAATACCCTCTCCTGAGGTAATCTATACCAAGGATGCATGGAGCCTCTGGGCCAGTCACAATGGGATGCTTTTGCCACTCATTCCCAGTTAGGCTCACTTCTGCCTCCAGTACAGGCAGAGTACCCACCTTCAATACTGTTTTCTTCAAAGGCAATATAAATTTTGGACCTGGCAGCATTTGCCATTGTAATGGGATGTGGTTTTGACACTCCCTAAAAAGCAAGAGAGGCAACTATGCTGCTGAAATTCCTAAACTCTGCTGGCTACTGTCCTTGGCTGGGGCTCGCTGCCCCAGGAAGGGAAGAGCCCTAGGCTGGCAATGGGACAACTGCTCTTTTTACTCAGTGCAAAATCCACACCCTGCACGAGACGTGGATGTTACTGGATGTTAGTAATGCTGGACATTACTGTAACACGTATTGTCCCTCTGGACTGCTGGAGAAAGAGGTTTTGGGGGTATTTAATGATGTAAGTCAAAGACAGTAAGTGTGAAAACCATGATTTTACAACTTAGTGAAAACCATAATTTTACAACTTAGTTTTAGTTCTCTGCTGCTTCTCTTGCAAGATTACTGACTTGATAGGCCAAAAAAACTTGACAGAAAAAAACCAGAAGTCGTAAGTTCTTAGGTCAAAAAACAGAGTTATATGATATTTGATCTGACTTTCCTGCGTGTCAGAGTAAAGCAACCTGTTGCATTTCATCCAGTAGCTCCAGGAATATGAAAAGAAGGAATACAAATGATGAAGTATACTCTACAATGATATCCTACTTTGATTTAAGGACCTCAGGTAACTGAGACTCCAGGTTGCTTCAAATAGTTAAATATCTGAAGCTGAAGTTTTCATTTAGTTTTAATTCTGTTCTCAATGTGTGTAGACCTAACTGTAGTCTTCAGCTCTGATTGTGACCTCTGCTGCTAGACTAAAAACACTTTAATCTGTGAAAAGTCTTTCACAGTGGTGATTAAAATAACTGACAAATGGTGCAGACAAAAAAAAATAGTAAAAGCATAGCATTAAAAGGGAAAACCAAACTAAATATAGATAGCACAAGCCTTCAGGTGATTCTGACAGCTAAATGTTATTTCTAGAGCTGTGAGTTCATCTTAGTTCATGGCAGAAAAAACAGAGACCAGCAACCTCCACTTTCTCATGGGGCAAAACGTTCTCATTTCTCCAGTGAATTGAAGAGTTTTCCAAAGCATATTTTAGTACCAACAAACGGAAAGAATTTTAATCGACTTTCACATGTTCCCTTTGATCGGCCAGTTTATTTTTCTGTGCTCTCTTCTGACAAAGAGAGGTTCCAGAAGACAAGCTGGTTTTAAAAAACGGCACCTGCTAACAGTGCCACAGAGAGAATTGTGCAGTTGTAGTGAATTTAGCTATTGTAACGTAGATCACCTCTTCCAGCTAGCATGGCTGAAAATGTTACCTTTCCAGCCATGTATCAGACCAGTCTGATGTTCAGGACGGCCTGACCTCACTGGTCTGACCTGGCAGCGCTGGCTGGATCCCTTCTGCAGGGAAGATGGGCATCTCCAGGAGGGCAGCAGTAACTATTCACACCATGACAGCGTTTTGGGGTTTTTTTTCCCCTAGAAATGACCATGTCAGTGCATCCTAAGAAAACATGCTGAGAGGAAAGGGGGAGGAAGGATCTGCTGGGAGAGAAGGGGGAGTATCATCCGGGAGACCCGCTGGTGCGGGAGTCCAGCCCTTCCACCCGCAGGCTGCGCTGCCCTGCCCTGCTGCCGCTCGCAGGGTTTGGCTGTATGACCAGGCCCCTTCCTTCTCCCTGTTACAGCGTGATAATCGCATTACATTGTTATACATTGAGAGCAGCTAATTGTAGCGTCAGGTTTTTTCAAACTACTTTCTCCATTAGGAAATGTTCAGTGACTGTGATTCTGAGCAATCTATTGTGAACTAAAACGAACCTCTCCACTGGACAAAACATAGAGAACTGTAGTCTTTCCTGTTGCATTCAACTGAAAATGAAATTATAAAAATACCAATATTTTAGTAATTTTAAGAGTGCAAAAATCATTATCAGCTGCTCATTCCTATTAAAAAGAAGTTTCAAACAAGAACAGTATGGTGAAAGTAATAAAGAAAGCACTTGACAAGATAACTGTGCTTGTAGATGGGATTAAAATCCTGCTAAGAGAGCCATGTGAAACTAGTAGGTATTTCAGACTGCCCGAGGAAAGACAGTAAAATCACTGGGACATTCCACTATGCTTGAAGATTGAAAGCCTTCATCTGTATTTTAGACTGATATTTATGAGTAAACGTTAAGTGGCAAGTCTTGTACTTATTTCTTAGCAAGCAATACATCTCGTAGTCCGCTTGACGCTTGATCTGTTACAGCTCAGTTCTTTTCCCCGGGTTTCCATGGATGTCCGTGGATGCAGGACTTGGACCGAGCTACACAGGAGCCCTGAGATGCTGCTGGCCCTAACAAGACCTGGACTTCCTCTTCGCTCCATTTGCCCACCACGAGTCCATGGCTGGAAGAACAGAAGGACCATATATGTGTAGGGCACTGGGAAGGGACTGTTCCCGTGTCATCCTGCAGCATGGCACTGCCACTGCCAGTGCCAGGCCATCAGTACTGAGCCTGCAGGGCCTCGGGGCTGCCGTTTGCCTCTCTTGCTCCGGCTGATCTTTTCTTGACCTGCCCGCAGCTTGTTGGTTTTTGGGTTACCTGTGACAGCAGTTTCTCTCGCTGGCCAGGTGTCTGTTGCTAATTTGTTTCACTTTTTCATCCTTCCATGTTAAAACTGTAGTTTTTTTATAGGCAGCAGTAACAAACCGCCATTCTGTATAGAACGAGATATTTATGGTTGTAACTTAACGGTGCAGCGCAGAGAAACACATGCCTGATACAATATCAGTGGCCTTGAGAAGTGCAGACAAGGATGTGGTATAGAGGAGTACAGGCGTGGGGTGATAAGAGATGGGGCACAGGCTTAGCGCTGTGACCCCACCGCTGTAAACCACTCACCCGTGGCCAGTTAAAACAATGCAGACATGGACCTGGATAAAACTTAGTTTAAGGGTAAAAAAAGAGAATAAGTGAATGGTATCTAGGATTTGTATAAGTATATAGTAAATTGGGATGCAATGTGGAGCTGCAGAGGAAGACGCAGCAGCAATGGATGCTGCTTGGGCCAGCACTGCTGGTAGCAGGGGAGGTGCCCGGGTGGAGGGGCAGATGCCACCGCTCTGCAGGACAGCCGGGCTGATGATGGAGGACCAGGGTGGCTTATGGGGACAGTGGGCAGCTGGGACCCCAACCAAGCCATACTGTCCCCTTCAGCCACATCTTGCACACGGGGAATGAGACAGGACATTGACAATGACCCACTGCAGTGCGGTGGGAAGGTGGAGAGAGAGGTCGTTGCACCCAAGGATTAGAAAGTAAGATCTAGTGAAAACCTAGCAAATTCAGAACTGCTTGGGTTCTGAATGAGCAATTCCTGAATATTAAATGTGACAGGTGATATAAGCAAATGGCACGATGGTTAGTGCAAGAAGAGAATTTCTGTTGTTTATTTTTGAGTTTAACAAAAACATGGAAAGTAGAATACAGTGGAGAAAATGCTGTTTTGGAAAGGTGGTTTCTCTACATGTTTGGTGTTCTTGAGGGCACAGAGGTGACCAAGTCATTGCAATTTGCCTCTAAGAAAGAAACTCCTCCGCCTCTGCTAGGGAAGAAAATGTGTGGGTTTTGTTGACGAGATCAATGTCGAGCACGTACCTAGCACTTAGCATGTTTTGGAGGGGGAAAGTGGAGTGTTGTTATCTCGGGAGTTATTTTGGCTTTGAAGCAGTCCCAGATGTAGATGGCTGCCCCACAGCCATGAGGGCCATCATTTCCTCATGAGAAGGCACAAGCTGCTCCCTGCTGTGCCCCTCTTGGGACCCGTATGGGGAGAAACATTAATGCACATCCTCGCCAGACCCCTCCTTGTCCCCCCAGGCATCCCTTGGCCACCCCACCATCCACACCACCGCCGCCCTGGGACAGGGCCGAGCGGTGCCCGCCTGCTCTCTCCGGCCTCCTGCACAACCCTACTTTAACCCAGTTCCCATTCCTTGGGGAAGGCCATCCTTGGTATAACCACCAGTAATACAAACACTGAAAGCATCCAGTGATCAGTTCATTACGGGCAGCTTTTATTGGAGCTCTGTCATTTACCTTTCCTCCTCTTTTCATTTTGGCATGATGCAAAACCAAGCCTTGGCGCCCCAGGTTGGACATATGAGAACAGACCAGAAAAAGTCAGTTAAATAAATATCTGAGAAAAGAAAGCAGCAGTCTTCTTGGAAGAAGAGGATAAAAAGCCAGCCCTTGGTGGTGTTACCAGTGTCATTATGTGCGAACAGAGTAGAGGGGGGCGATGCAGAGGGGGTGTCCTGACAGCCAGCAAGGATGGAGAGATGGATGGATATTCCCACCCTGCCCAGGAGCTGCTTGCTCTCCCTCCCAGGGGCTCCCTGGAAATACGCAGGCAGTTTACAGAGGCGAAGACAGACAAAGCTGTGCACACTGACTAAAGATCTCCGACACTACCACTGTGTAGCGTGAGCATCACAGGGAAAGTCCTACAGAAAAACGAATTAATAGCAAGATGAACTATACAGAAGTTTCCCAGCTGCAGAGGTGCCCCATTAACAGAAAGAAAAAAGAAAAAAAAAAAAGCCCCCAAACAAACAAACAAACCAAAATGAAACAAAACCAACAATATATTGTCATTGTGGGAATTTTGGAGCATGTGGTTGGTGAGCAAATATAAAAAAAAAAATCATCCAAAATATGACAGTAAGTGTGTAAGCTGTTCATGGCTTGCTCCCTTATGAGTTGTGGTTGAAACTCTTCTTACTACTCCTCTGCACCTTTTTTCCAAATAAGTAATCAGTTCGTTACCAAAGACAGGCCTCTGCTTCGCTTATCCCCATCTGCTAACTAAAATGTTTTGTTTCCTACTGAC
Organism: Rissa tridactyla; assembly: GCF_028500815.1. NCBI lineage: Eukaryota > Metazoa > Chordata > Aves > Charadriiformes > Laridae > Rissa > Rissa tridactyla. The sequence goes on along the minus strand of NC_071497.1, from coordinate 58,491,270 downwards.
CTTCTTACTGTGTAAGAAAGTAGTTAGCCACTGAGCTGATGTTAAAAATAGTGATAATGAGGAGACAGCCAGAAGTAGCTCATCACCAAGGACAGGATAAAAAGAAGCAGTTAATCACTTCAAGGTTCTCTGATGCATCAAGTATGTACTCCTATACCAGTTAGGACCGAGCTGTGGGTACTACAAGGAACACCCTTATGTGAGGAAGGGTCTCCTTACCCAAACGACCACTGAGACACTCACGCTTGCACAGAAGTGTTTTGCAGATGCAGCAAAATTTAATACCTATGTGCAAAAAGGCTCTCCGGTCATCCTAATGAATATGTAAGCCTCGGTGGAGTTATGTATCAGGTAGGCAGAATTATGAGACTATTTTGTGTATAAATAATGGGTGAATATCCCCGGTAAGGTGTGCTAGATTTGTGGGTTTTTCCCCTAGCACCCGACGTCGAATAAAGCAAGATCTCCTCTCTAAACTACTTTTGGTTTCAAGAGCTTTTATTTCAGGTAACAAGTTGGGCGCTTCAGAGATTAATGTTTCTAAAGATAACAGCGTTCTTCAATTACATGAGGCATTTATAAGATAGAAGGCATTTTGATCACTTTCTCTTGATGAACGGAAGAACAAGCAGCAACAAATACAAATGTATTACCCACAATTTTGCATTTACATGATGTTTGTAACTTAATCCATAACAGTGATGGCAATCATATGACTAATTTTCATGCAGGACCAAGCATCATTTATGCAACCCAAAACATGTATCAGCGTGAGAATATGTATTAATCTTCAAAGTGAAGAGATGGTATTGCTCGGGGAAGCTGTCACAATGTCACTGGACAATACACCCATCTCCCTGAAATGCCAGGAATGCTCCGCTGGACAGAAAGCAACATTGTAAGTAGATTGTTCTTTCTTTTTACCTTGCTTTAGTTTATGGAAATAGTTAATTTCTGGAAACTTCTTCAAGCTATCTAAAACTACTTATGATGTGAGGAATAAAGTTATGTCTGGTAATGTATCCACTAGGAGAGTGAAGAGCACTATCATATTGGACACACGACTTCATATATTAATCAAAGAGACACCAGCTGCTGGCAGTGAAAGATTAACAATGTCTCCTTCCTCAGATCTTTGGAAACAAACTCTAATCTCATTTATTTCAGTAGAAGCAAAAAGAATTTTTTTAAGACTGCTGATAAAGGAATGGCCTCCCTTTTTTTTTTTCTTTTTTAGTTTGATGCACCTTTTGTCCTAAAGCAAATGTTAGGTATGTGACAAGTGACACACCATAAGTACTGAAAACAAATTTCTACTTATCCAGACACATCAGCAAGCATCCATGTAGCACTGCAGCTAAGAGTTCATTCTTCAGAGCATCTGCTGCATGTCCTACAATTATGGTTTGAAACGTTTTTAATTCTACCTTATCTTCTTGCATTCACTCATTTCACATTCACCCAGCTGCAGTCAACATACCCCTCTAAAGCTAAAAGCTAAGAACAGTGACTACTGGAGAAGGCACAGGGCAAGAAGTTCAGCTCTAAATTGTGAAAGTGATGAGCAGAGAGATAAAAGCTTCCTACCAAGTTTTCAGAACGGCACCCAAACAGTGCCAGAGAACCCCATAACAAATCACCCAGGGCAGTCTAGACAACACAGTGAAAGTGCGCTGCCCCTGGTCCCCCAAATCCTGAACTGACAGGGTCACGGCCTAGGAGATCTGTGAGATCAGGTGCATCTTTCAACACCTTGTCTCTGTGACCGAATGCTGCACTCATAGCTATTATGCTGTAATTCCATGTATATATTCCATGTGGTCTTGAGCCTCTGCTATCTATCTATTTTTAGTTTATACAAGAGGCTTAGCGGTACCTGGGATGGACACATACATTCAAAAATCACAAAACAAGTGGCAAGAGATGGAAGAACGGTTTAATAGCAAACACTAAATAGTGACCTGCTTGGTGGATGAGGAAAAGGCTGTGGATGTTGTTTATCTGGACTTTAATAAGGCCTTTGATAGTTTCCCACAGCATCCTCCTGGAGAAACCGGCTGTCCATGGCTTGGAACGGCTGTACTCTTCGCTGGGTTAAAAACCGGCTGGGTGGACAGGCCCAGAGAGTGGTGGTGAATAGAGTTAAACCCAGTTGGCAGCTCATCACAAGTGGACAGGCTGGATCAATGGGCTGAAACCAACAGTGTGAAGTTCAACAAGGCCAAGTGCGGGGTCCTGCACTTGGGTCACAACCCCATGCAGTGCTACAGGCTTAGGGAAGAGTGGCTGGAAAGCTGCTTGGCAGAAAAGCACTTGGGGGTGTTGGTTGACAGGTAGCTGAATATGAGCCAGCAGTGTGCCCAGGTGGCCAAGAAGGCCAATAGTATCCTGGCATGTATCAGAAATAGTGTGGCCAGCAGGACTAGGGAAGTGATGGTCCCTTTGTACTTGGCACTGGTGAGGCCCCACCTCGAGTACTGTGTCCAGTTTTGGGCCCCTCACCACAAAAAAGACATTGAAGTGCCAGAGTGAGTACGGAGAAGGGCAACGAAGCTGGTGAGGGGTCTAGAGCACAAGTCTTATGAGGAGCAACTGAGGGAACTGGGTTTGTTCAGCCTGGAGAAAAGGAGGCTGAGGGGAGACCTTATCGCTCTCTACAACTACCTGAAAGGAGGTTGTAGAGAGATGGGGGCTGGTCTCTTCTCCCAAGTAACAGGTGATAGGACAAGAGGAAACAGCCTCAAGTTGCACCAGGGGAGGTTTAGATTGGATATTAGGAAAAAATTTTACATTGAAAGGGTTACTATGCATTGGAACAGGTTGCCCAGGGAAGTGGTTGAGGCACCATCCCTGAAGGTTATTTAAAAGACGGGTAGATATAGTGTTTAGAGATATGGTTTAGTGATGTTTTTTGTCAGAGTTTGGTTGATGGTTGGACTAGATGATCTGAAAGGTCCCTTCCAACCTAGGCAATTCTATGATTCTAAATACTTTTTACTGTGATTACATCACTGGCAATAATCACTGTTGCTTCATTTCCAGTAGTAAAAAGAGAGTTGTCTGGAGAAAGCACTAGGCTTCAAACATGTTTACCATATTCCTATTATAATACTTCCTGTGCAGCACAAACAACAGCTTATTCATAGAATCATAGAATGTGTTGGGTTGGAAGGAATCTTTAAAGGTCATCTAGTCCAACCCCCCTGCAGTAAGCAGGGACATCCACAACTAGAGCAGGTTGCTCAGAGCCTCATCAAGCCTGGCCTTGAATCTCTCCAAGGATGGGGCCTCCACCACCTCTCTGGGCAACAAGTTCCAGTGTCTCACCACCCTCATTGTAAAGAACTTCTTCCTAATGTCTAATCTAAACCTACCCTGCTCTAGTTTAAAACCGTTGCCCCTCGTCCTATCGCTACATGCCCTTGCAAACAGCCCCTCCCCAGCTTTCCTGTAGGCCCCCTTTAGGTACTGGAAGGTCGCTATAAGGTCTCCCCAGAGCCTTCTCTTCTCCAGGCTGGACAACCCCAACTCTCTCAGCTTGTCCTCACAGGAATGGTGTCCCTCCTCTGGACCTCCTCCGACAGGTTCATGTCCTTCTTGTTCTCATGGCTCCAGAGCTGGACACAGTACTCCAGGTGGGGTCTCACAAGAGCAGAGTAGAGGGGGAGAGTCACCTCTCTGGATCTGCTGGCCACGCTTCTTTTGATGCAGCCCAGGATGTGATTGACCTTCTGGGCTGCAAGTGCACATTGTTGGCTCATCCACCAGTACCCTCAAGTCCTTTTCTGCAGGGCTACTCTCTATCATATCATCTGTCTATCACATCTATTGTCTATCTGCATTTCTGCACAGGTACATGATGTTACTGACTCAACTTAAGCCAAATACAAAATGGTAGAATTCTTTGTATTTTATTCTAGACTCTAAGAGCTAATCTTTAAGCAGTATATCTACTGGGATTCTTAGGAGGACTTCAGGGTTTAACTGTTGTGTAAACTGCTACTATACTGCATGTCATTCAGTCTTTTCTGCCATAAAAAGCTTGCAGCGTTAAGCAGAGACATTTAATCTTTTTTGTAGTTCGATGTCAACTGTCTCGTTTCTCTCTCACAGTGGCTATAAATACTTCTTTGATGATCTCCTTATCCAGGTTCCTGCCTATAAAGAAAAATAAATTAGCTAACTATATTTTACAAAATATTATCTATTACAAAAAATCTATTACAAAAAAAAAAATAAAATCTATATTATCTATTACAAAAAATGCATGCAAGTAGCAACCTGCCAGTCTTCTCAGCAAATAATATGTTTATTATAGCAATGAGTGAAAACAGTAGTATTAAAATTAAGCTGCAGGTAACAAGTTAACTTTATATTTTACAGGCAACAACAGACTTCAATCTGTACGAGTAAGGGAAAGGAGGGAAAATTGGGTTTTTTGGTCATAAAAACACTTTGCAAATCAGAGAGTATCAAGTAGGAAATAGAAATGTACAACTTCAGCATTACAAGCTTATCAGAAACAGAATAGGTTTTACACATTTTAATGGCCATAATCACCTTCCTTATAGTTACTGAATATTTGACCAAACTCTCAAACCATCCCCACCACCACATTTATAATTATGGATTTTTAAAATAACATTAAATATGCCAAAATATTTTTTGACTACTTCGTATTTTACTTTATTTTACTTTAGTTTACTTTAGTTTAGTTTAGTTTTTCACTAAAAGGGATAGTGTAGATTACTCTGGAATGTAAAACCACAGGAGGTCTTGATGGATAGATCTTTGACTGAAGGTTATGCTGAACATAGTCACTGCTATTATTCTGGCCAGTTTAGGCCGGTTGCTTTTCACTGGACAAGTCACAGGACTGCCTGCTGAAAGATCAGCTTCTTGAAGTCAACGAGAAGATACATAATTTCCTCTTACCTATTAGGACCAGTCTATTTGTTCTCTTTTCGTCTTCTTTCCAGGCTACTGCAGTCTCTTCCAGATCATAGAGCTCATGGACACCTTGGACTATGACCTGATGAGATTTGCCTTGAATAGATACCAGTCCCTTATCAGAAAAATAACTGTTAGGATATATAAACAAACCTTTTAAAATTAATATGTAAGAGGGGGAAAAAATCTTGGAAACTAGGCCAAGCAGGGAAAAATATTTCTGGCAAGTATGCAGTAGTTAGTCAAAATAACCATGTAGTATGATCACTTCTACTCGTAACATACATTTTCACCTCTCCTTATTTTGTTGAAGACTAATCGTTACACTTTATCATACTCTGCCTTCTGTTCCTCATTTTGTCAGTATCTAGCATGTTCGAGCAAAAATAAAATGTCATCAGCTACTATTCCACTCTGAATATATACAGTGTATGACGTGTGAGTCCATGAAAGACTGATTGCCAGCAAAGATGATGTAAAATGAGGAAAAATGTTTGATTTCAGCTTATTCTGATTAAGCTCTCATGCTCAGCATGTTCACTATTCTGAAACAGAATCTTTGAATATTAGAAAACAAACATTTATGAGGTAAAATGACTAGCAACAGAATTAGAAGGGATTACTGTCGGTGTGAGCCCATTAACCCACATACCAAAAGTTGTACTAAAAGAGTTTGCATAATTTAATGTAAAATTTTATAAAATATTTTTAGTGGAACATATTCTGTAGAACATGTCTTATCCTTCTCTAAAGAAAAAAAAAAACTTAAAATATTTCATGAAAAAAGGTCTGCATTCGACACATTAGTTGTAGTTCTATGACTATTACTGCCAAAAGGATTATGACTGCAGGTAAGACATAAACATAAAAGCAATGAAGTTTGGAACCCATTCTATATTTACTTGGGATTCATCTGCTTTGGTGTATTTGTGACTGAGGGTCAGCACACAACTTATCAGAGGCTTCAGATCTCCTAAAGAATTACTTTGATTACAATGCTCAATACTACAAAAATGTACTTGCGCATAGCAGTACTGATTTCAGGCAGCTAGATGGGGAGGGACTCTTTATCAGAGAATGTAATGATAGGATGATATGTAACGGTTTCAAACAGAAAGAGGGTAGATTTAGATTGGGTATTAGGAAGCAATTCTTTACTGTGAGGGTGGTGAGGCACTGGAACAGGTTGCCAAGAGAGACTGTGGATGATCCGTCCCTGGAAGTGTTCAAGGCCAGGCTGGATGGGGCTTTGAGTGGGGAGGTGGGAGGTGTCCCTGCCCATGGCAGGGGGTTGGAACTAGATAATCTTTAAGGTCCCTTCCAGCCTAAACCATTCTATGATTCTATTTTCTGCTATTTGTGAGGAAGGAGCAGACAAGGATATTCTCATTTTGTTGCTGGAAGAGCAAGAATACAACCTTTCTTCCAAGGAAATTAAAATAGTTATGTCGCTATCCATGATGCACAAGTGTTCTCAGAAAACAAACCAGACTGTATTTTCTTGTATTTCTTTCAGCCCACCAAATGACAGACTTGATTCTCTTTTTGAGTGATTTACTTGTCTGTTTAGCATAAAGAAAATGAAAATATATACTAAACTGTCACCTATACTCCTCTCAAAACCATGCAACTTAAAAACATACAAAATGCCCAGGAAGATGAATACTTATAGGCTGCATCTTTAAAACTACAGGCTGACAATGCTGTAAGAAGTTGTAAGTTTAGACCACAACTAGTAGTGCACCGCTACATTATGCCAAATTCAACTTCTGCGTATTATGCCAACAATTATAATTACAGACAGCAATCTATAGTATCCTATCTGTAGTATCCAATCCCTAGATAAGGAGACCTTTATGTGAGATGGATGGTACCTTTCAAAGCAATGGAGGTGAAAAATGAAAATTTGACTATGTCCTGTTTATTAACTCTGACACTGATGTTTGGGACTGTACCTCTTCCCTCTCAATTCAAAACAAGTAGGATCAATGTTTTTGCTTCTCTGTCAGCTATCTCCTTTTGAGTTGTTCCACCAGTCAGCAAATAAGAAACTGTCTCTACACGGAACAATGACAAATTGCTATTCTCCATTTTGTCTGTTCTGCTACAGTGATAGGTAACTGACAGCACACTGCAGTTTTTTAGACGTAAAAGAGGAAAAGCACAAAGAAAAGAAGTTCGTCATTTATGACTAACCTTCAGTCTTATGACATCCATGGTGTGCCCAGTGTTATCTTTCACATTCTTCTCCCACAGAAGATTCTGTGAAAAGGAAAAACGTTTTCATAAACAGAATGGCACAGGATGATTGTCTATAAAAAGCCATAATGATTTTTCAGTTGACAGGTATCTACTACTTACCTGAATAAAAAGATTTAAGTTTTCTTCTTTTATATTGCCTGGAACTTCAAACGTTACTGTAATTATACCCTGCAAATGGGAAGACACACTTATTATTACCAAATTGAATAAACATTTCATTACTTTAATTTCAAAGTGTTCTTTATAACTTGGCCTCATAAAAAAGCTATTATATACCCATGTCAAATTTAAAAAAAATATATTCTCCATTTCTATTATCCTGTAATTTGCTATATTATGCTATACTTTTTGGTTCTGTTTGGATGTGCGCTTAAGGGTCATATGCAATGCTTTGAATAGTTTCCCACTGGTCGAATGGCTCCACACTACAAAAACAAGAATAATTTTCTTAATAATACAAACATGCTATAACTATCATAATATTCAGGAAGGCTTCTATTTAACTTCTTTTCTACTTTAGGGATCTATTCAGACTGTTATTACTATAACTGAACATACTGAAGATGAACACAAATTTTAATTGAACAAAAAGCTATGAATTTAAGATTCTGATTGCAATTACAGCTAAGTATGAAACCAATTTTGTATTTAATCTTTAGTTCCAAAAGGAGAATGCAATTGCCTTCTGCTGTTTTCAAGAGTAGCAACTTCAAGATTTGCAGTTCAAAAATAAAAATACAGGCACTGCATGCTTCACGTATTTATCTGAAAATTAGATTTAATCATGGCAACTTTCTGAAGGAAGGTACACTTTTCTAAGTTACTGTGTAAAAATACAAGTTTTTCCTTTTTTGCAGTCCCTGAGGGGACTGCTGCCCATGGATGAACAACACCCAACTGGGGATACCCCAGAGAGGACTGTGACCCAGGACTCATCCACAGAGCAGGATACCTGTATCTCTGGACTGGGGCCCATGGATGACCCATGGAGCAGGGACACTAAGGAACAGAGCAGTGACAAAACCTCTAAGAAGCAACAAGGAGCAGAAAGCTACTACGCAAAACTACAGGCCCTAGTAAAAAAGTCTCTCTGTCCTTCTTATAAACCCCCTTTAAGGATTGAAAGGCTGCAACAAGGTCTCCCTGGAGTCTTCTCTTCTCCACACCGAACCACCCAAACTCTCTCAGCCTCTCCTGATAAGCAGAGGTGCTTCAGCCCTCTGATCATCTTTGTGGCCCTCCTCTGGACCCGCCTCAATGCGCCCATGTCTTTCCTGTACCGGGAGCCCCAGAGCTGGATGCACCACTCCAGGTGGGGTCTCACCAGAGCAGAGTGCATTACTGTAATGACCTGGGGGAATGCAGAGGAGCCTTCGTTCTGGTACTGGGAATCTGTGATTGTATATTCTGGTGTGAGTGGTGCACCCATTACATCTGTGTGGATATGTGCAGACAACGTATAAACTGTTGGAGAAAGCAGGGACCTGTGAAAGCCCTAGTGGGACAGGAAGATGACTGTGAAGACACAGGATGGTGCCAGCTTCAAGCCCATACATCCATGGCATGGGGCCTTAAGAGTTCCCTAGGGCTTCATCCAAGAAAATTAGCCCAGGAGTTGCAAAAGGGATACAACTACCACCTGTAAAACACTGGGAGATGTGCTGCTTTGCTGTGGGGATAAGCCAGAGCTTATGATATGCTTCAAACAGAGTCTCAGAAAGACCACTTAGAATTCACCACCATCAGACTGACAGTCCCTGTTACACTAATGATCTGCTAAAAGATGCACTAGAAAGTGCTCAGAAAGAACAACAAACCCTGAATCAAAACTTAACAGCTGGTACCACTGAACTGGCCAAAGACAAAGCTGTGTGACACGCCATCCAATCTACTATGGTAACAGCAATCTAGCTTAAAATTAAGGGAGTCGTATCAGGCAGCCCATGTTACAGTACTGCAGAAATGGGAGCAATGCTCCTCCAAGTGAAACCACTCTGCAACCTTTTCCTCGCATTAATTAAAGCAGTGCAGGACACCTACAGCTGCTGCCTCGAGAATTCACTTCTGCAGTGGCTGTGGTGGTGCTGGGAAACTGGAGGAGGGCACTTGCAAAAGTCGGAAACTGGGATTTACTGATGAAGGGATACGATGGGTTCGACCCTTCTGGTCCCACAAACAAGACCCCTGTGGAGGGACTAGGAAGAAGGGGCAGTCAAGTGTGATCACTTTGACTCCTGCTGTGTTTACAGGCAAGGGGTAAGGGACCCTGAAAAAGCTGAGGCCACAGACCAAACGCTCTGACAGCTGGCACAGCCACTATTGCCCCTTTGGTATCACACAATAACCTGACGGGACATCCTATTGATCAAGGGGTGACTTCGAGTATCATACTGAGGGGAACACACCAGAGGCAGGTGTGAGATCAGCCTCATGGCAAAGCATAACAAAACTGCAGTTTTGAAAGTGTCACAAGGGGATGTAAAATCTCCATGCTCCTACCCTGCTAACTGTGACTTGTAAAGGGGAAAAGAAGTCCTTCAAAGATCTACACCTGGGAACTAAGGAGTAACAAGCTCAGGAGAAAAGTCAGAGTCCAGTTAATAGGATGTCAAGCAAGCTCTTGGAAATCTAAGTCATCTGATGCATCATCTTACTCCCCAACTGGGGCTGTGCCTATGTTATATCAAATGAATATTGGTCACCACACGTTTTAGTTCTGGATGAAACTACAGCTGTCGGACTCAGACACCAATTGGATATCCAATAGTAGTGTTACTCTGTGGTTGTACTGTTTGATTGCTTGAATATTGGCTTGTATACCAAGACACGGTGAGTAAATTAAACAGCCCAGTGTCTTGGTTTGGTGTTCTGAAGGAAGGAACAAGGCCTGAATTTTACAGTAAACAATGCTATCCTTACTAATCTATACCAAAGGATGGAGCCTACAATGGAAACATGTAAATTCAAACCCTTATGATACTAACCTCCATCATCTGCTTCTCAGGAGATGGAGGTTAGATACAACAATTTTGAATGTGTATATTCAGTCTAACTCTCAGTGGCAAGGAGTGGAATGTGTACTAGGTGTACATTCACTTTCTGGTGATATAAAGGGTAGATATAACACCTGTATATGTTCATACAGCTCTTTAAGTATGTGTAAGCTTAAAAGACTTATGTAGCAGGGGTCTGCAGTGCTGAGGGGTATGGGAGGCCATCAACTGCCTTGTGTGTGTCTCACAACCTGTTCCAGCCAGCTCTGAAATCACACAACAGTAAAAAAAAAAAAACCATTATCCCATATGTTAGGCAGACAAACACATGGCATCCTGTCAGAGAGACCGATACCTCCAGCCCCTTGGGACTGAAGACTCTTTGGAGGAGGCATGCCATGTCAAAGCAGGTACATACACCCCTGAGAGACTGCAGCTTGTTGTTTACCCACTGGGCAGGGGCACTTCTCAGGTAGAGGGGCCTGCATGAACCACAAGGAAGAAATCCTAAGGAAAAGAGCAGGGATGAGGAACAGAAAAGCATTACACAAACACCCCCCAGCTTCCTACGCTATGTGTGGCCTTGCTGGGAGAACATGGACAGACTAAGTATAACCCGTGGAAAAAAACAGGGAAAGTTGGAGGAGAGAGGGAGAGCAAAGGAGAAATGTTCATGCAAGTGTAGTTGTTTTGCATTTATTTTATTCAGTACTCAAATCAGCAATTTTAAGTTTCTATTGCCTGACAATAAATTCAGTAATTCCGACTTAAGACTGTTCTGCTTTTGAGAAGGGTCTAAGCAGAAAAAGATACTGTGATCGTAAGATTTGAAAAACAAAAAACCAAAACACAAACAAACGAAAAAAAGAAAAAAGAAAATTAAAAGAGAGCCTTTCTACTAAAACCTGTAGGGATGATGGACCAGTCTCTTTCCTTAAATTCATCTTCAAAATTAGATATGCTGATCACAAAAAAATACTGTATTTGCTCAGATAAAAGCCACACAGGCAGATCTGCTATTTGTAGTTGCATTATGTATTGTATTGCACACAGGGAGAAGATTCTGCCCTGATATAAACACACATTGGACTGAGTACAAGGGAGGGGCCGGGGGTGAGGGCCCCTCATATTTAAAAATAAACATTTTAGAGTTTCTTCTGACATACTAAAAATAACATCAACAGAACTGTTTCTTTTTTTAGCATATGTGTGCTTACAGGATTGATATCTAGTTCATAGGGCAGAATCTACTTCACTGTTAAACTTGTTATTATTTCTTGTGAAAACAATGGAAAGCACTCATAGAATGGAAATCCACACATGCTTAAGTTTTACTACAGCTTTAAAGAATGCTAAGTCACGAATATCATCTCCCTGATATCTACATACAGACAACATCTGGACAGAAAACCTACAGGATAAAGACTGGCTACAAATTTAGGACTTGATTCTGCAAATATTAAAGAGAGTAGTGCTATTTGTCTGTTTCAGTAACGCTCTCCATGTGAATCAATGGATGTGTCTGTCTGAAGCTGTGGGAGCCTACAAGCTATTTTTCAAAGTAAGATTTACTGTATCTATATGCACATTCCTATATGTATTCAATGTAACCTTCCAAAGATCTTAAAACAAGTTACTCCCTAAATGAAACCTGGAAAGATAACATGATTAGCATTCAATGCTTGCAATTACCCTGAACAAAACCTTGTTGTTACAAAAAGATTGAAGCAGTAGTTCTGGTAATTACCTTATCTAGATGTGCATGTGTTGTCTTTACATGGTCAAGCTTTTCCTGTAAACTGAAAATTAAGTAAAGTTAAATGTCACATTTGAGTAGGATGGACAAAATGTCGTTACTTCAAAAATTAAATAAACTTCAGTATTGCAGAGCAAAACTAAAATATCAAAGATAAACTATATTCTATATTTGAAAAGCAAGAAGAAAGAAATGTACTAGAAGTATGCAAAAATGTACTTGACGACTTGTTTTGTAACCTAAGATTCAGGGTCTTCCTGTACTACTTTGTACGGCAACATAAAATTTTACTGCAACTTTAGATTACACACCCACATAGAATCACAGAACCATAGGGTTGGAAGGGACCTCTGGAGATCATCTAGGCCAACCCCCCTGCGAGAGCATGGTCACCTTAAAGCAACATCTGTCTTTAATCAAGACACTGCAAGGCTACTTCAAATACTATTTTTGTACCAGAAAACACTCTGTCTTATGCCCAACATTCAGAAAAAAGAATACTGTATCATAAGTCACTATGATGACAGCTCTCTGCTATTTCAGAGAAGACTGGCCATAAAAATCTCTCCTTCTACAGTCTGATGACTGTAAATTTTAAGAAGCCTTTAATGGTGTGGGGAAAAAGTACTGACTGATACTGAAGCAACATTTCACACTCCTACTTCTTTCACTTTCTTTGCTTTGTTGTCTTCTTCTCATACTGCACTCCACAGAAACCAGAACTTTTGATGCGTTTCCTGTCACTTCAGGGCACATATAGACTACAAGGTTCTACCACTACAGTCACATCGATGGATGTTTTATTCATCTGCTATACCAGCAGAAATCCTTACTGTAGTATACAGCAAAAATACCCAATTTTATTAGTGTATTCGTGTGCATTTGTGCTCAAATGGTCCAGGATGCAGAAGGGGTTTTCTGCTACACATTGACAGGAGAGAAGCCACTGCTAATATTTTATGTAGGGATTTCTATATCTATGGACTGGTACCAGGGTAAGCAGTTTCACTGTACAGAGCTCAAATAAAATCAAAAGAGAGGGAACTTCATTTAGACAGTCTAAAACCTTCTTGATGCTTTTAGAATTTGTCTTTAAATGCTGGAATTTTAAGGTGTTTCCTCTGTTTTAATACGAAATATTGAAACTTCTAAAAGGAACTATGAGTGAGATAAGAGAGAAGCTTGCATATTCTGCAATTTCTCCCATCTGAAGTGAACAGTATGCATCCAGAAAGAAAAATGAAGCTGATACCGCCCTCAGTTGCATATTCCCTCCTTTTCTTTACAATTGCTCCAGTAGTCCTTGCTCCCTTTGCTTAACAACTTCAGCACACAAAATGAACAGAAAGGCATTCTCCCCTCACCTCCAATTTTACTTTTCCACCCATCTAGCATGCTGAAGCACACATTTGGCATTAAAAAGAAAAAAAAAGGACCACAGTAACCATAATTTGCCGTGGCTTCATTTGACCCCTCATTGTTTCCTGTGAAAATTAAGGAGGGCTCCAGTTCATAATGATGCGAAGGGAGAAAAATTTTTAAATCCTTCAAAAGAACCAGAAAAGAGTGTACAAATCTACCCTACTACTACAATTAAAGCAAAACTTGTATTTTGGGAAAAAAGGCCAACCAACTGTGTACACTCTGTCTCATTTAACTTTACAAAGTCAAAAAGCTTTTGTTGCATACATTTCAAGTGGAAAAAATTCTCAGTCTCAGACTAACACTTATAAAGTAAGAATTTTAAACAAGTCACTAAACTTGAAATTCTAACAGAAAGATGCAAGTTTGAGCTAGGATTTGAGCGTGCCTATTTTCATGCATGCATTTACAAAATGGACATTATTTCTAATAAAAGATAGTGAAATTATCACCATACCTTATTCCAGATAAACTGTCAAAAGCATGCAGGTCCAAGACATTGGAAAGATCAACTCTAAACAGAGGGAAGAAAGCAAGCTTTGTATTTTTGCTGTATTTAAATATTGTGTATACTTAAATTATTATTTTTAAAGTGATTCACTGAGATTTATGTTTGTTTTCCTGCCTATCATGCTAATGACATTTCAATCTTTAGCCTTATTTTTGGATGTTGGTGGTTGGTCTTTTCTCCTGCAAGGAAACACAGTGTTTATTTACACAGTAATATGGAAGCACAGAAACATAATTTTAAAAATATAGTAAATTACAAGGTATTTCTAAGAAAGATTATAAAATCCCTCATATTGGATGCCAAAGTAATAACTGATTTTCCCTAAATGGGAAAAGAACTGTGAAGTTCTTCCCAGCAATTATTCTGCACCCTTAATATAGACCCTCTCAACACACACACACAAACCCCTGGAATATATATAGCTTACACTGACACACTGTAAGAAAACAAAACTGAAATAAACTATGAGGCAAGTGCTCCTATGAAGAATTTCAGCTCTAACATCTGAAACAGACAAATGAAAAATGTAATACAGAACAGACAGCACTGATACTTACTTGTAAGAACAACTACCTATAAACTTGCATAAGAAGCTTCTTCAATAAAAGCAGTATAGACTATAGGTTTCACTGCTAATAGCAACTGATAGCTTTCATTAATGGTATGTAGCTAAATACAGGGAATATATGAGAGGCTAAACAACAACAACAACAAAAAACCCTCTGGACTGTAGCCAGCATTATTAAACTTTTACATCCAACAGTAGCTTTACAAAGTTACAAAGCAGTTTCTAGAGTGAAAGGTTTATAATGTAAAACACAAAAATAATCCTTCTCTAAAGTTCATAACCAGCTCAGTGCCAGTTGTTTGTTCTCAGCAGTGTTCTGAAAAATCACATAGAAACATTCAAGAAAGTGCTATATTGGTCTCTTTTACAGATGGGCTTTTGAGGGACCAAAATCTCCTAATTAAAGATGTGTTCTCAAATAATATGCTAATGAATTAATTTCGTGCTTATTTCACTTTTGGAATGTTTAATCATGGGAGAGACAGTATGTGTCATTCACTAAAGAACATCTACCAATAACACAAGAGTTGTCATTGAGGACTGAATCTGAGGTCCACTTAATCTAATATCCCAAATTTAATGCTGGCAGTCATAAGACAACAGAGAAGGATACCGATGTGGATACTACACATATTGAATCTCTTCCTAATGGACATGGACAGATACTGATTTAGGACACAAAGCATGAACATTAACATCCTCTTCAAAATTGTTAGCCATGCTGGATATCATCACAATCTTTACAGAAAACTTTTTTTTTTTCATGTTTCAAAAATCTTGGCACAAATTTCCTAGGGCAGTCAGACCCATGCATATGCAATTTATGAGCAATTTAACTTTATCAATAGTTTGCTTCTTTTCCACCTCCAAAGCATTTCATTGACCATTTCTGTACTCTGCCTTACAACTAAAGAACACGGAGCTCCTGATCTGCTTTCTCGAAACCACTGTTTGTTCTCGGTAAAATTATCATGTTGCCACTTCTTTGATTTCAGCTGGAGCAATCTGTTGCAAATCCTTCTCATATAAGCATTTTCCTAACCCCTGGTCATCCTTCATGATTTTCTTCCCAATTCTCTGGCAAAGGTAAAATTTCCTACTCCTCCTTAGATAAATTCTAGAATTTGAAAAACTAGTATCGTGTTCCCAAAATCTTACTAAACAGGAGGAAAGGGAATTGCAACAATTGTATCTCTGCAACTGCACCCCTTTGCAGTATTTGTTCTTTTGTCTTTCAATTATCCATGTTGCACTCCAAGTACATACATTAGATGAAGAAATATCATACTGCACAGTTGGCATGAAAACTGTAAGTAATACAGAGGTCTCAAAAATATAAGATAGCCAAATTTGGGTATTGTAAAATTAGCTATGAGTAAACATCCAATATTTATCATTAGAATAAAATCCTGACTAAATTTAACCTGGAGTCATGAGAGCATTCTCACTTCCACTTATAGACAGAGAAAAATGCCAGTAACATTATTCTAATACAACTCAACTTGATGAAATACAAGCTTAACAATATTGAATTACAGAATAGGGCAAATTAACAGCAGGCTAAATTTTGCAGCAGAATCTAGAGTGACTATTTACACATTAAAACCCTTAACATATCAAAAAAGCTGGTGAACATTAAAAGCTTGATTATAAGAATTGCTCACAAAATTATTCACACTTGCTGTTTTGAACACAAGTCCCTAAATGCAATAAATCCATTGAAAAAAGTAAGTTTTTATGTAACAGACACACACGCTGACTTAAATGCTTTACTGAGGATCACTAGAAGACCAATAAATGAATGATTGTGAAACACCTGTCAGTAACAGAATTTATGATCCCCTCTATAATATTGCTTATTCTTGTTCTAAGCATTCTTCTTCAACAGAATTCACAAGTTAACAAGAAAGGAATGTGAAGTTGTCAAAGCTACTTAAACATTGCTCCTTGAACTGAGTCAGAATTTCAATGAAAAATAGCAAAAACAACTTCCTTTCACCGCTTTTAAAGCCATTTTGTAATAGCAACTTATTTGCAGCAGCCATCATAAGTGAGAAAAATTTAAGGTGACACAACAAAAACAAAACACTATAGTGCACACGATCAATGTTTAGCTCAGATACAACTTGGCCTCGCAAGTTGCTCTTTAGTTACAAGACGTCGTTACCAAGTTATGAGAAAAAAAAAAAATCTGCTACATTTTTGTAATATCCTAAAGGCAGTTAAACTACATCTGTATTAGCATTTTTCAGGAACTTTCCAAATGCTATTGCTCCATAAATGGCAACATGACTGAAATGAAACTTTAATAATTAAAAGCTGTATTCATATTAAACTTAGAAAAAAATGCAGGTAAATCTGTCGCAAAAGAAGCAGGATCTAGTACCTAGTAACTGTGGCCATTTAATACCTTGATCTTTGTGTCTCTAGAATTTTAACAAGTCCATTTATTGACCTAAAATAAAATAGAAAAATCAGAAGTCAGACAAAAATGCAACTGTAATGTATCACTTGAACAAGTTAACCATGGAAAGCAGCATGAGAATCAGCACCACAACAATAACCCCAACTCTGTTCTGAATTTGTTCAACAAACCAAGAGATATTCCAACAGACTTCGGTTTTGTGACTTTTTGGTATCCTAAGTAAGGGCTGGGTAACTTTACAAGTTCTGACAACAAAATACTACCAGTGAGAATAGCAGCTTTCTATCCAAGACTCTTCATGATACACTCCATTGGGTCTAAGCATTTTTACTTACAGAATTCAAACGACTAATAGAGTTGTAAAGTATTTAAAAACTTTAATGTTTCATTTTGGTTATCATAGTATCGATCAAAAAGGATGGGGCACATCTTTGATCACTAATTTGATTCAGACCATTAGTTCTTCTACACCCATGACAATTAGTTAGGACTTCCTCCATGTATCTTTGCATTTGTTAGTGAACTCCTATCTACTAGCACATTTTTTTCTTCCCTAACTCTGAAAAATGGTAACAGCTGCCTACGAACAATTAAGAAAAAGGCCTGTCCTTAGTAGGTACCTATCTTACCTAGAAAGACAAACTGCTAAGATTGTGTAAGCGCCTAAAAGTAGTGAAATGCTTTTAGGAAGGGGTACAGTCTCTTTTCCCTTCTGAGCTAATGATTTGTGTCGATGTAATCGTGATATCTAATTTCTATAACAAGAAGGAAGTAACTATGTTTAATTGAAAATAACCTTTGAGACAGTACAGTGTTACAGTTATGCCAAAAGTTTCACACCTGACAGATGTTCTGACTTCATTCAATTCTTCCCTTGAAACCAAATCTGTTTTATTGATGATTATTAGATCAGCTAATGCAATCTGCCTATGCATTAAGAAAAAAAAAGACAACATGAACAAACAAATACTTTTTCTGTGAGGCAGAAACACCACCTCTCCCATAGCATGTTCATCTCTCCCAAAAAAACAGTATGAGCATTGTTAGTACAGAAAGGCAAGCATTAATCAAACCAGAACATCATGGAGTATGACTAAAGTACTACGGGCTTCTCCTTGAGGTGTGCTTTTAGAGAAGTCTACCGAGCTACAAAAGCTTGCTAGTTTTTGTTTTGTTTTAAATGTCATCTAATATGAAGTGCTTGGTGACCTATGAACTTCACAAGCCTCTATTTCTCTTGCATGCAGTCTTCATAAAGTCATACTTGAATTCCCTTTGCTTTATGAAGACTTCAATTGTTACAATAACCCTTAGTCCCTGGGGCTCCACATCTAGCACAAAAATATTCCTCTATCTCCATTTCTACTTTAAGCATCTGATAGATCCTAACGTACAATTCTTTCTTTCCCCAACATAGATGGCTCCCCTTCACTTATGTAAAATCCCATCCCTTTTAAAATATGTATTAGAAGAGTCAGATCTTGGCAAAAAGACGAAGTGGAGCATGAAGTCGCTTTTCTATTTTTTACCTCATTATACCAATCTACCTTGGTTCAAAAGCAAAGGAGGAGACAAAAGCCTTATAAAAGAAAAAGAAGCCATTTCTAATGAACTTCTATACAATGCAGTTCCTAACTGTGATACAGAAAATTAATTTATACATCCATACCGACATGCTTCATTGACAAGGCCTTCTGGCTTTTCTTCTGTCAAGTGCTAGACAAAAATTAAAACAACTAGATTAAGCATATTCAAATTAGATTTAAATTCATTTGCAACTAAAGGAAGTCAAAACCAGCTCAGGTATGTTCTTCAACACCATATTGCGGAAGATGGCACCTAGAATTTTTCTGTAAAGTGATGGTGAAAAAGTAAATTTATGCATTCAAAATTACAGAAGCTTATAATTTCTGACAACTCTTCTCTTTTAATTAATTTTATAATTAGAATACTAAAGAGTTGCAAAACTGTATTATATTTATTTTAATTTTCAGATTTACGATGAATTAAAAAAAGTAACCATGACATACAGTAACCATGGAAAAAACATCAGAAAAAATGGAAGTACAGTAATTTTACAAATGACTGCAATGTCAACTAACCATTAAAGATGTGTTAGGCTTGCCGTACAGGATTTCATATACATAGCTACATACTCCTTTTCTCTGAAAGATTTGACAAACTGAACTTCTATAGTAAAAATTTGTAACTCTTTCTGGGTTTGTATGAATATTTTCATACAAATATTTTCATGATTTGCCAATTCCTTGGCAAATCAGCCCAACATCAGTGTTTGCAGCCTATTCAAGCTGTAATTGGGCAGAAGAGTCAGTCAGCACCGACAAAGTCAGCAGCTTCTGTTCATGCTGCAGGAGTTTAGTATCATCTGCAGCTTTGCGCTCCACCTGTCTCCCCAAGTGAACGACCTCACAGAAGAATTAGTGAAAGGGAAAAAAACGCCTGCATGCTCAAGAAGCAGTGTGAAGTTTAGCAACATCAAGCCTTACTTAATTTAGGCAGAGCAACAGACTATGCTGAAGCAGCAAAAGTTCGGCTACAAATTATTTTCTGCCCACTCTGCCAGAGAGGCAGCAATCTGCAGGATAGAAGCACCACAGACACCTCGAGGCAGTAAAACTTTAAATTGATGTTGTAATATTAGTAAGAACGCACCACTTACACCTTACATCTCTGGGAATATGAGAGAGTCCTGTGCATTCCTTCACCAGGTCTAAACAAACCGGGAATATTACTTCTAAATTTGTTTTTAAAGACACAGGAATGACAAATGAAAGTGGAATTCATTGTCATGGGAAATAGATAAATTAAAAAAGCCTACTGAGCTATTTTTTCTTCAAGTGGAATTATCAGGCATCTAACATTATTTGACTTGAAAACCAAAAATAGATTATTGCATAATATCAGTCTGTCACCTTAAAAAAAAAATCCTCCTCAAAACTATTTCCTGATTGTGCACAACTTAAGCAGAGCATAACAACAGGATGACTGGGAGGGAACCTCCCCTCTGACCTTTTCTTTGTAATCCTCTGTGTATTGATTCTATTGAATTAAGTGTTGTCAGATTTGTTGCCCTGAAAAGGACAATGTCAGTAGTCCAGATGTCAAGTCCTGAAAGTAGAGAACTGTCACCTGAAGTCGTCCAACTGTTTTCCCTTGATTAAAAAAAAATAAATGAGTATTTCAGATTGCTGGGTGACAAATCCATTAGAGTGATAATCCGTGATATGAATTACCACTTCAGTTTCAATTTGGCTGACTGGTCGCAGGGTACTATTTGTCAGCTTTTCTTGTGACGGGTTGGTTCTCTGAAGCATGACACCCTTAAATTGCTGCCTATTATCTCAATGTCATTACCTGTATTGCTTTCAAAATTCTTTGAATCACAAGCCGCTGGTGAGGTCAAGTTTTGCAACCACAGGAATTGCACAAGTGAGCAAGTCCTTTATAAAAAAGCAAAAGTTGTTTATTTGGCATATAACTGAGAATGTCTGAAGTTTCTAATATTCTGAGTAGGTATCAGTTTTGTACAGGCTTAGTGATTAAATAATGTAAGAGTTCTCAGTGAGCTGTCAGAGATAATAACGCATAGGAAAACTGAATGTTTCAAAATATTTTTGTGTTGTTTCTGACATATTACTGGAAAGTTTAAATATTAAAATTTTTAAACAATAATAATGTGTTGCTGCTGTGTGCAACACAATTATATTTGATTCAAGCCAATAAATCAGCATTGCATGAAGGGAAAGATAAACACAACATTTTTGCAAGTAATACAATGCATCCAAATTAGTATGAGGGCACTCAGATGAAAAGGGGGCTGACTTAAGACATGCTGTGGTTTCTTTGTGATAGTTGAGATGATTTAAAAGTCAGTTTCTGCTTAAAAGGGCAAACCAGCTCTCAGTCCTTTCACCTCCTTCTTCTACCAGCTCCTCTACAAAAGTCCTTGCAAAACACAATGGCTTAACTTGCCAAACTGGCTTGCTATGGGATTAGATTAGTTCCATACTGGTGCAACACCTATTGATGAGAGGACTAGGGTGTCTGTCCCCGTTTGGTAAATCAGTTATCAGATAAGCTCAACTGAAATGAGAACCCCAAATAGTCCAAAAAAATAAAATCTTACAAAGAAGGGATCATTTCCTTGGCTTTTAACCATTATTATTCAGTTCTCTCAGCTTTTTTCAGCCATTATAAAATACAGAGATATTAAAAACACTTCCAGAGCACGATGGGATTTTTATACTATGGAGGCATCCTTTCTTATGGTCACTTTTATTTTGAACCCAGAAATCTACACCTAACCAAAGTAGTCACTTCCTAAGTTATTAAGTTGCAAATAATTATTTTTACGACAAGCTCTTACAACAAAAGTTGAACTATTCAACTTAATCACAATTTCTGCTCTTATCCAGCCTAACTGTACTGTATGTCTGTTCTTCCATTACACTTTTTATAGATTACTCTAATACCTGCTCTTTTTGTCTGCTTCCATGTAATGAAGTAATCCTTTAATCTGACCTGGTACCTAGACACCCAGGTCTCTCATCTCTCCTCGCCACAGTTGCCATTACATTAGGGCTCAAATCAGGAAAGATGCTAACTCGTTATCACGCTGGTATCAGAGGTCTGTTCTTACTCAAGTAACATGGATCAATGACACTGTGTAAGACAAACTTCTCCACTGTTTTACAGTAATCAAAATGCTATATATAATACAACCAACATTCCTGAGCGAAGCGACAGAACTAGAAGGAATCAAGTACCCAGCAACCTGACAACTCTCAGTAAACATACTGCTATGTTGGTAAGAATCTGAATTCCTATGAATATCCCTACTTCCTTGTTCCCATTCAAAATATAGTACTAATGTACCACAGCAACTGAAATACATATCCATTTTAAGAATTAAAAAAATTGTAAAAATATAATTCATCCGAATGAACATTATTGCAATGGCTGTTCTAATGTTGCAGTTTTAAACCATGTAACAAATTCAGTAACTTACCTGCAATCCATGCTTTGCATCAACAACAGATACAATACCTAAAAGAGAACATTAAAAAGGAACAGAAATGTGCTGAATGCAGCTAACAACTTGTAAACTTCCTGTACAATTACTGAAGTAACAGTATCATCACATTTACAACTGCTTATAATACTTTCAGTGCTTCCAGTGTATCTGAACATTAGACTTGTCACCTAATTAGTTTCTTGTTTGTTACTTATATCTGTAGTTTAAAAAAAAAATAATCTACCAAACCAGGTGACAGAAATTCTCAGAAGATGGATGCCTCTCCTTCAAATTGGCAGAAGTATGCTTTTACAGGTTATTGAAACAAATTAGTGGGACTGACTGAGGTATACAGTTATTCTGATTTTAAGTGACCAGGAATTTGCAATTCTCTGGCAGAAACTGCGGAAACTTCCTACTCAACTGAATGTTTCCTTGGCAAGATGGGGTTTTCTTTTTTACAGAAAGTCTTAGTAGTATTTTAAGCCAAAAAAGTAAGTTTTTTTCCTATACTGGAAACATTTCCTACATTGGAAAACAAGCTTACACTTCTTACCATCAAGATAGATGTCACTTCCCAGCTCAGAATCAACCCAGAACATAGAGGCCACAGCTCCTAAGAAACGCGGCACATTTAGTTGCAAAATTGACAGTTTCCAGTAAACCATCAATATTCAAACATTTCTTAGAAAAACTCTATTTGTCATGCTGTACTTGAAACTATGCTATTCCACGCTCAGAAAGCATCATAGATGTCAAATACCCAACCACACATTTGATCTAACAACAGCTACCAAAGCATTATACTTGTGTGCAAATCAACAGCTATGACTACAAAAAGCTTTAAAAATCTCACAAATCCAGAAACATGTTAAGTTGTCTCAATTACCTTTACTCAGTAATAACAACTATCTGTCATTACTATATCCAAGACTCCCTCATTTCTAAAAAAATCTGTACTCCCTCTCTTCACCTTTCAGACACTGTTTCTAGGTCACGGCACACACACAAAAAAAAAATGGAGAGAAAAAAGGAAAATAGTGA
Source organism: Rissa tridactyla (assembly GCF_028500815.1). Taxonomy (NCBI): domain Eukaryota; kingdom Metazoa; phylum Chordata; class Aves; order Charadriiformes; family Laridae; genus Rissa; species Rissa tridactyla. The sequence goes on along the minus strand of NC_071497.1, from coordinate 58,468,304 downwards.
AAGAAAGAAGGAATTGGCACACATGGGAGAAATCAGCTCTATCCTAGGGACCTTCTCTTCTTCCTTGGCTACTATAAACTCCTATGAAGCTTCTTACACCATAAATCAACAGGATGAAGAAAATCAAGAATAACTAGATACAGAAAAGAATGTTTTCCCTGATTATCTCAGGTTGGCACAATAAAGCTTCAAGCTTCTGGCTTTACATAATTTTGAGATACATCAAGTTCAGAAAAACCTAACGCAGTTCAATTTGCAAACAGATATTGTACTGGAAAGGAAGTTTACAAGGGCAAGTCATGCCTGATCAATCTGTGAAGGCCATACCTGGCCTTCTGTGAAAAAGTTTTGTATCTGTGAACGAGGGGAGAGCACCACATCTCATTTACATCACCTCCAGCAAATTTTCCAACACTGCCTTTGAAGACATTCTAGTAACCAAACTGGGACATTACCAGTCTGAATGTAAAGACAATTAGGTAAAACTGGTTGGATAGTTAAACTCTAAATTTTGCAGTTAATGGGACACACCCTACCTGAAAGTCAGTAGTAAGAAGGGTACTGCAGGGGTCCATCCTGGGATCTGTCCTGTTTAACATCTCTACCAGGAACCCAGGAGGGGATGCAAGACATACCTGTCAAGTTTGCAGAAAATACCAAATTCGGAAGGAACAGCTGATATACCTAAGGGCAGAGCTATCTTTCAGAGGGACCTGGCCAGGCAGGAAGGAATGGCCAACAAGAACCTGATGAAATTCATCAAGGAAAAAGGCTGAATAATGTGCTTAAGAAAAAAGAGCACCTGGCATTGATACAGGCTAGGGACAGACTGGCCGGGGAGCAGGTCTATGCAGAAGTCCCAGAGGGTCCTGGCAGGACACAAGCCAAGCCAGCAGTGTGCCCTGGGATAAGAGAAAGCCAAAAGCACCCAGGCTGTTGGCACAGAAGCACAGCTGAGGGATGTTATTCTCCTCTATCTAGCACTGTCGAGCCCACACACAGCTAGCACTTCCAGCGTGGGGATTCCTCATACAGGAAAGATATCAATAAACTGGACTGAGTTTAGGGTAGGGTCACCAAGACAGCTGAAGCTGGAGCACAGATCCTAAAAAAGACGGGCAAGGAAAGTGTTTGGGTTTTTTTTTTCAGCCTGGAAAAAGGAAAGCTTCCAGGAAACCTAATGGCAGCCTCCCTGGTACCTACAGGTGACTGAATACTGGGATGACATTCTATCAAGGGCTTGGAATCTGTGACCTGGTCTCTATGTACTACACCTGGTCTAGGAGTATGCTACTCCTGCTTTCTGCTAAAAAGGCCCTGTAAAACAGATTTGAGCAACTGTAGGATATGCTGTGTATTTATTTTTAAAGAAAAATAATGATAATTAGTTATGAAACAAACCGATTTAACATATCAGTGCCACAATATGAAGGACAGGAGGAGCTGACAGCAACATCAGTCCTTGCTTTTTTTCACTTAGTTACTGGCAGGCTGTCTAAGAGTGTGAAGTACATCAGAAAAAAAAATCTATCAGTAACCAAACTCATCCTAACACCTAAAACTCTCCACCTGAAGTGACAAGATGCAGTCCTTCAAACATAACTCTATATCAACACCAAATACCTGTGTTCACAGTGCTTACTCATGCAAGATATAGCAAGGGCCACAACATCTAATGGTTTTCTGGTATCTATTGATTTTTCTTCCAAAAAGCTTAATAGTTTTCCAATTTGACTTAAATAGAATTTGTGTGTAACAGAGGCCAAATCAATGTCCTTTCTTTTAAAGAAAATTACTTTACCATGACAACTATTTAGCTGTGAGCTGGGAAGTGTCAGTCTCCTAAATGGGAAACAACTGAATTTCTGAAAAGAATTTCCTTCACTCCCAATCAACAACACATTTTTAATTGAGATGGTTCTGAGAAAATTGTTTTAGATAGCTATTACTAACACGAGCTCAAGTTTAAACACCTTTTTAAAATAGGTATCACTAAAGAGCATGCAAGAAATTTGAAGATCTATTCTGTATGTAACGGAAGACTGTGTTAGTCGGTTTCACAGCATATTTTATCACTTCACAAAATATAAGACCTATCACAACCAATGGAACAATACATCATATGAGCGGTGGTACTGTAATGGTCTTTGTACAGTCCTCTATCTGTGTTTTTGTTGGTGTTTTCTTGTTCCCTTTGCTGTTCTGTTAAACTGCCTTTGTCTCAACCCAGGAGTTTTGCCTTTTTCTTCCAATCCTTACCCAGGGCAGAGGAAGTTTGAGAGAGTGGCCACATGGTTCTCTGTTGCCATCTGATGCTAAACCACAACAAGACGCTAGTAATTTATACTTTAGAAGGAGCAACGTAGAACAGCAAAAGCCTACTGAAAACTACTAGTTTCAGTGTGCTTCTCTTCTCCAAGCCTAGTGTATTCTTTTGATAGAAATATATTTTAACTGGATTTCTGTTAAGCTTTAGAGTCAATTTAGAGGGAGTTAAAAGAAAAAAAACAAACCAAAAAACACAGCCAAACCCCACTCACAATCCTGTTTCTGGACCTTATCCAATTCAGTTTTAGTCTATATAGCAATCAAAGCATGTGCCTGACAATGCACCACTTCATATTACATTTTGCACAGTAAACTGACTGGTGAGCAAATAAGCACTTCATAAAAACACAATAATTATCATGGTTATGAAAATCATAATGTGAACTACCTGGATCTGCCAAACCAGTTGTTTCTAGCAATATATAGTCAAATTTTCCTCTCCTTTGCATCAGGTTCTCAATAGCCTTCACACCATTGTCCCTGTAAAGAGAAACAATTAAACCTGAGAACAGAGAAAGCAAGCTAAAACAAGTATTAAGTATGTATCTTCTGATGCCAAACGCAGTGTCATCAAAGCAAAGGCCTGAGTCAGGACTTAAAGCCTACAATGAAAATTCAGTCATCAAACTCCTGCTCTAATATTAGGCAAATTGTAGTTTTCTCTTTCATTTTAGTCTGAAAATAGTATTTGCCTACTCCCCATAGGCATAATAAAGATGATTTAAATGAAGATTTGTTTTCAAACACTGAAAACCCTGTAAATTACAGTACGGCTGTGTAAATATGTAACTATTTGGTTGGGCAGCTGAGATTACAAAAAAGAAAAGAGGGGTGTGGAGGAGGTGTGGGAACTGAATGACGTTCTCCTGCCTTTCCACCTCACCTACAGCAAAATTAAAGTGTGTCACTTAAATCTCAGCTGATGAAGTCAGCCTGAAGCAGAAATGTATGGCATTTTATATAAGAAAACAATGTATATAAAACACAGCAGCAATGGCAGTATTCCTCACATCCCAGTAGAACACAACGCAATAGAGTCTTCTGTTTTCCACTTACTATCCCAATTTAAAGCATAGCACCAGTTCTTCCAAATTTTCAGGACAAATAGGCTATTACAAACTTAGCACAAAATATCCAGCGTTCAAAGAAACAGGGTAAAAACACATCAAAGAAACAAACACACTCCTACTTTTAATGTGACCATCAGCTTACAGTTTGGAAGACTGTGTTTCATTATGTCACCAAAAGTATTACCCAACATACAGAGAAAAACACAAAGTATTTAACATGGAAATTAGGAAACTTGAGTCCTAGTTCCAGGCTCTCTGAATCTTTAGCTCTCTATAGAAAAGCATGTAATACTAACAGAAGATGGAGAGCCCCCCACCCTACAATATCCCAATGGTGTATAAGTTGATATTTAGATTATTTTTCTGAAAGACAACAAGTCCAGCAAAAGGAAATAAATTTTTTATCTCGCAAATTCCAATTCTTGTTTTATCCGAAAAAATAAGTCCCAATCAATACCACCATCAGTTTTAGGAATCAAATTCAGGATGTCTTCTCCTTTCTTCAATTCCCCCAAAACCCACTGTAAGAAGTTGTACAATAGTCCTTCCTTACTTTACCGAACAGCACAGGCAGCCATTTCTGAGCTCCAGCCATTCTTCATAGAGTTCTCCCCCTTGACTGATTGCCAGAGATTTCTCTAAGGCACTTCCTGGAAATAAAAGTAGTACCACAATTTAAATCTGCAAATTTGCACGACAATGCCTGCAAAAGAGACATGAAAGATAAAAAATGGTATACATTTTTACCCTTGGATTTTATTTTTTTCTTCTGAGACCATGTTTCTGACATGTTCTTTAGAAATTAGTATTCTCCATTTTATGAGAAACTTAACAGTCAAAGTCAAGTTGGTTCTACAAAGATCAAAACACAGAGGATGAAAGTACCGCATAAGTGCCACAAACTTTGCTAAAAGACAGGGAAGTCAGCCTCTACCTCCATATCAAATAAAGGTTCTGTTCCGTACATTTTAATTTAGGCCACACAATCAGAAAAGTAGCATGCATCTTTGTTGATGAAAACAAACAAACTGTAACAAGCTGTAAGCAGCCCCGACTATGGTACGTATATGAAACTATAGCCACAACAGTTAAAAATCCAGAGAAGGACAGCAAAGAGTTCAAAGAATCACAGACACCAAGGACACATCTTCCCATCTTCTTGATCTAGGATAATTTGTGATCCATAAGTGACTGAGGGGAAAGGAAAGAAAATACTATCTACCAACACATTACTGTAATTTCCATTTGCTTGAAACTAAGTAGGACAAACAGGGGTGCAGCACTTCCAACAGGGTGATATATTCATTTACTTGACTCCAAGGGACTGAATTTATGTACAAAACAGATTAATGCATGGCATTATTTGATGAATACCAGCCAAAACACTTTTTGGCCTTCTGAAGAGTATGGGGTATGTCAATAATTTCAGTAATGAATTTAAAGCAACAGTGTTCTTGATTTCCATAAATTTCATATACTTGCCACTTTATGGATTAAAAAAATGTTTCTGCAGGTTTACATACCTTCTCCAAACTCATTCAGAATAACTGCTATTCTTTTCTTATGCTGTTCTGTCAGGATGTAATTTAGAAGAGTTGTTTTCCCAGCTCCTAGAACACAGACCATATTTCTATTAAAATGTTTTTTAAAAAACTTTTCAAATAAAAAGAAAATACTGCACCAAACATATGCACACTTCAGACAAATCTGATCTGTCCTGAGGTATGAGTTTTCATTCTTGTATCCTGCATTCTATTATACCACTGTAAAAATTGATTTGTAGAAATATTTGACACCATGGAATTAGTTTTAAAAGATCTATAGTTTCCCATTCACTAAGTGTCAGTGCTTGGTAAACTCAGAAGTCCCCTACCAGCTGGGCAGTCTTTTCCTAGAAAACTCATTTTTATGTTTCTTTTAACAAAAGGCACACTTATTCTTCTCCCTCCTAATGCTTTTTGTGACCAGCTCTTTTGTCATCAGCAATCACTGCTCTGATATTAACCACCATTAAAAGAGGCACTGCTAAACAAGGTGTTCACGACTTCCGTGATATCACTTTACTAACAGTTTCATTGCATGCACAAGATCACAGCTAGGGGAATTTGGAAAAGCAACCTTCCTTCCCTGCCCTCAGAGGTTTTTGAGAGAGTATGATACAGTACAAAACTACAACTTTTAGAACAGTGTTGACAATCCTGAAGCTCGATCTTTACCGTGCATAACTATACTTGAAGCTCCCAAGAACTGTGCTGGTTTAAGAGAGGGAAACCAGACCTGTCATTGGTAAGATCGCAATTCAGCCTGCATTGAACTGAGGCAAATACGTTACACTATTTTGACATTAAGTGGCCAAAAAAGCGGTTTGTCAAACATGACCAGCACGAACCAGACCCTGAAAACTGGCCGGTAAAATCAGGAACAGGAGCTTGCACAGCTGTCGAAAATCGTTCTGCCACTCGAACTGGACCCGCGCTCAGCGGGAGCCGGAGCAGGACGTGGGGCTGGGAGCCGCGCTGAGGGCTCCGCTCTGCTGCCCGCCCAGCCCCCGGGGGCGGAAGCTGCTGCCAGACCTGCCGGGCCGCTTCCCCGGAGCCCCCTCCGCAGCCTAGCCTCTCACTCGGGGGTCTCCCGACGCCGCCAGCCCGCAGGCCTTGCCGGGGAGCGCGGCAGGCCGCTCCTCACCTAGGTAGCCCGTGATGATGGTCACGGGGATCTTCCCGCTGGGGCTGGACTCGCTGTCCTCCGCGCCGCCCGCGTCTATCGGGACGAGGTCGGGGCAGTCCTCGTCCTCCATGAGGGCCGCGGGCCCCTGCGTCTAGGGGGGACGAGGGGAGAGGCGGAGGGCGATCGAGGCGGGGCTGCCGGCCGGGGAGGGCGCGGCGCGCCGCTCTCCCCTCAGCTGCCACCCGCTTCCCCTCTCCCCTCAGCTGCCACCCGCTTCCCCTCTCCCCTCAGCTGCCACCCGCTTCCCCCCTCCCCGCGGCCGCCACCTGCACTCGCCCCGCACCAGGCGGCCCCCCACACCAGGCGGCTGCGCCTGAGAAGCACAGCAGGCATGCGCCACGGCAGGGCCCGCCCGCCGCCGCGCTCTATCGCGCAGGCGCAGCAGGAGGGAAGGCGGGGCGCGGCGGGCGTTACGCGTCCGTTAATGGCCGTTGGGTGGGCGGTGTGAGGTGGGTCATGGCGGCGGGGCGCCTCCCGTTGGGCGCGGTTGTGGCGGGCAGGGTCGTCCCGCCCTTTGCTCCTCCTCGGGCCAGTCTCAGGAAGCGAAATGTCGGGTCTGACCGGCAGGGAGCGCTCAAGGCGCCGCGGTCAGCCCGGCAGACCTTCGTGCGGGGTGGATGTGCTGTGTTTTGCTCGTAATCAAATAAAATTAAGCTGCAAACTGAATGTTAGCTTTCTGCATTTTCCATTAGATACCCTGAGGGTGCATGTACGTGTGTAAGGTATATTTATGGTTAATTTTAACAGTGTTGCAAACTCGTTAGCATGTTGTGGGCCATAGGTTTAGCAAATCGGTAATACATTTTCCATTATTTCATGACAAAAGGTGTAAATGTAATAGTATTGGGGGAGGCATGGAGAAGAGATTTGCCTGATGCATACCAGTAGACGCATACGCCTCAAAACCCAGGTGTGATTCTCTGCTCTAAACATAACGTCCAGGACACAGGTTTGAGTAGGTTGATACAGTATGTTGGGCTTCATCTTGTATGTTTGTTGGCTTGTGCGGGAGTAAATGTACTTAGTATTTATCTTTGAATCTTCTTACACTTGTGTAGGTTAAAATATCCCTTAACTATCCGGGGTGGTACGATTATAACAAGAATGTAAGAGTCTGGTCTAAAAAAATAATCAAATAGCTTATATAATCCATTCATTCAGCTTGTCCTTGGAGATACAACCATGTTTATTCCAACAGAAATACCTATAGCTACATGATTATCCAGATAATAAGTTCAAAAGCAAATTATTAAAATATTAATTTGTGAGAGAAATGCGGGGTTTTTTTTTTTTTCTTTAGTTGTAGTTAAAATCATTAATGGTGTCCTGCACCATAAATCTGCCAGCTCTGTGGAATGTCAGCAGCGGCACAAGCGTGAAACTTTTGAGTTTAACAAGGTGACAGGCTTAGTTATCTTTAGTAAATGAGGGTAGCTGACAAGAAATCAGCTGTGGAGTTTGTGTTTCCTTAACTGGGGAAAATCTCATCCTTTCATTACAGGGTATAATTATATAGGTTGTTGATTTGTAGAGTTTTTGGACCAATACATGGTAAATGAATTTTCTCATGTGCTTGTTTCAACCACTTGAGTTAACCCCTTGTATGATGCATCCTATTTTAAATGAAAAACTTGATCAGTTTTTCAAAGCCGTATCTGTTAGAACCCTGACTGATGGTTTACGGTTTTGCTGTCCTGAGACTGCTCAACTTTACATAGTTCTGTTATTAAGGGATTGATTAAGAAAAATTTCAAGATTTTCACTGTGAGAAAGCTGTAGGGTAAAGGAAGGAAAAATAAGAAAGCTATCAACTTAGCATCACAGAGCGTATAAAAGGCTGTAAGTTGTCTTTCAAAAGTTAGACTATTTGTAATACTGAAAATTCATTTACATGTCAGTGAGACATCTGGCATTGGGGAAGAAAAAGGTGATAAAACCAGTGTCCTGGTTCTTTAAGCTGTTCTGCTTTTCACCAGTTCACATGACACTGCTCTTTATTTTTCTCTTGAATAAAATTACCTAAAATAAATACTGTGGTTTCAGGGTTTCCTTTTAGTTCCTTTAAAGTTAATGTTTAAACATTATAATTTTGCTGTAAGTATTAACCGTCTTTGCGTTTCTGCTGAATTATGTAATAAAGCCTACTTTGCAAAGATAGATGCAAAACCTGCATATTTTATTGTGGTGGCAGGTAAAATGAGCATAGCAAACCTAAATCTGGGTGGCGCAGTTGGAGTGTTTTATTCTAAGCTATTTGTAGAACAGACACACAACATCAGAAAGCAGTAAAGTGTCGATGGGTACCAGGAAGTCGTATTTAATTATTACTTTAGGTGGCTGCAACTGAAATAAGCTAGTCCCTTCCCAAATGTTGAAGAACTCGGTGCAAGCAGAGCCTTTTGCTTCAGGCTGATTTGGATGGTGGACAAAAGTGTTTAATTCTTAGAGGAGAATTGGGGAAGAAGACTGTAAGAGCCATGAAAATAAGGAAGAGGGTGCACTGAAGAGCATTGCAACTTGCTGATTCCTGACACAGTAGCAAGGGGAGCATGACCTGATTGAAACAGCAGGAAAAGGGAACCACTGGCATTTCCATATTAAGTGGAATGAACAGTCTCAAAGTGCCGTGGCTGCTAGAGAAAGGAGGTTTCTTTAAGGTACTACTTGTCTGTATAGTACAATGTAGTTCAGCGTCACAGAGGAAGGAGATGCTGCAAAATCATACAATGATGCCCAATTTTTTTGAATTACAGTTAACCCGCAAAACAATGCCGAAACAGAAATTAAGTTCAGTTTTCTGATCAGCTCAGTAGCTGCTGAGCAGGCAGACGTATGTCTCAAAATATAAGCTGGTAAACAGAAGCATAACTTTAGTATGATTTGCATACTCCCCTGGGTACATTTACTTCTTTCTTGTCAGTTATCTAACTATTTCTATATTAAACCATCTCTATTCTCTTACCTGTACTTGGATTGACAGCTTCTCCTGACAACTGGACTTTATTTTTCTTTGAAGCATACAGATTATTCACATGTTGCAGAAGAGAAGGAAGATCTTTTAAAAACACCAGCGTTACTTCAGTCAGTGCACCTGCTTTTTAACACTGCTGCTTTTTATGACTTATGTGCTCAATACGCAGTTATGATGTGAAACTTAGTGAAACTGAGAACATTAGAATAAAGGTATGGCTTATAGTCAGCATTTAAATACGGACATACATCATCTAGCAAGTTGCCTAATTGCGTGTAAGAAGATGGTGACAGTAAGGAAAAATTTCACCAGTGTTGTCTCTGCTTAAGTTCTGTTTTGCTGTGAAGGTAAGCAAGGAAACGTTTTTCTTCAAGAAACTCTCTGTTGAGGATCCGGACAGTAATATTTGTATTTATGCAGACGAATTTGAACAGACAAATGGAAAAAGAAGATATGCTTTCACGTAGTCTTTTTTTTTTTTTTTACGTCAAGTGTTTTATGAAAAAACAGAAGGCTGCAAAGTGACTAAGTTCCCTTTCTCCTGTTTCACCAACACAGAAATGAAACTTAAGCCTAGGAGCGATTTTTTTTTCTTTTTTTTTAAGGAAGGTTCAATATTTCATTGTGTCGTGGTTTGGCCTCAGATGGCAACAAAGAACCACGTGCCACTCGCTCGGGCCTTCCCAATACAGGAAGAATCGGAAGAAAAAGGCAAAACTCTTTGGTTGAGACAAAGGCAGTTTAACAGAACAGCAAAGGGAACAAGAAAAAACAGCAATAACACGGATAGAGGAATATACAAACACAGTTACGGAACAACCACTCACTGATCAGACCGGGATGCCCCTGCCCACTCCAAGCACTGAATTCCTGCCCCCTCCCCAGCTCAGGGTGGGCACGGCTCACATGGCATGGAATACCTGTGTCCTGGGGATCCTGTGGAAAATTAACCCTATCCCACCGGAACCAGGACAATTGCCAATCTAGTTAATACAACAGCAGGAGTAATGGAAAATTCCACTTATTTTCCCGAGATTTAGCCTACTAAATTTCATATAGCATTTTTTGTTTAAAGCAATCTTGAATAAATCGCTTCAATTTTATTGGATACAGCTGAGATCTATGCCAGTGACAGCACTGAACTTGACAGCATGTCAGCTTCCTTTAAGGAGAGAGTGTCTGGTAGCACTGGCTACATTACACTCCTGTAGCCAGTGATGGTGCAGGATGGTGGGATATGAGCAAACATTAACAGGCATTGTGTGTTGCTGGCAGGTACTGCGATCATCACAGTTTTCATGTTGGTGTGACCCTCCAGATGTTCTTATGAAGTAATCAGATAACAGTTATTCATTACTGCAGTTATATACTGCTGGTGTATTTTGCCAAGGATGCAAACTTACGACTGTAAAAGATACTGAGAAAACTCCCATGGACTTAACTCAGTTGCTGGTTGAGCATCGAAGGTATATCCTCTACAAATAAGCAGGTGACACTCAAAGCTTCAGCGGGGCTTTGTCATCCGTGACTATCCTGGGCCACAAAGTTGTGTTTAATGATGGGCGTGGTGCTGTAATACTCTATCACGCAATAGCATTCTCCACTGCCAGTGAAGTGACTGATAATTTACTCTTTTAAGAAAAAAGATGTTCGGAAATGTGTGTCTTAACAGAAAAAAAAAATCCCCTGGTAGGTGGCAGATAGACGTGCAGATTATTGTGTCTTCCAGCGTTTCCGCAACCTCAGCTTGCAAACTCCTTCAAAACAATAGGCAGCAGTAGCCATTCTCCCAGAAGCACGTGCCCAAGCTGTGCTGTCCTTACCACCACTCAGCTGCTCTTTGTGGCTGGGCCAGCAGCTCCTCAGCCTGCCCAGGAACAGCAGCTGACTGGCCCTGGACCCACCACCTCCAGGTCAGGTTGCAGGAGGAAGACAAAAGCATGGTGAGAACATTTGAAGCCCAAGTGGAATGAGAGGGAAGTGTGGCTTTATGACTGATTCTAGGGCTGAAGTGATGCAGCAACAATTAGAACCACCATTTGGGATGCATGATGTGGAAGATGGGGATGAGGACATGGGGGATGTAAGCATGCTTTCTACTGTATCATATGCAAGACCCACCAACAGCTGCTGCCATCCAAGCAAGCTAGGTTTGGAAAAACATGGTCTGTTCTGAGTTGCATTGCTTTCTTCAGTTTTGATTTTGTGCTGCCTTCACTGGCACCTGGCTTGATATCATTTTTCTAATCTGCTGACTGGAAAGATCTTGTTCTACTTCTTGTTCTAAAGGCATGATTAGACTTCATGACCTTGAATATAGTAGATCTGTTTGTTGCAAGAATTCAAACCATGGTGTTTAACAATAAGCTGGAGCAGCACTGTTAGGAATACTTAATTAGGTATGATAGTTTAAAAAAGTTGGTTTACCAACATCTCATCTGGTAGTACTCCAATGAGTTAATACCATGTAAACATTCTTGATACAGCTTCTATTTTTTTTCTTATTTTTCTTCCCAAAAAAGGCAATGGGTTGTTGCCATAATAGATGAAAAGGAATATTTGATGAGTTTTGCTCTCGTATGCTGAAGTAGGCTGCTGATAATTCAGTTCATCCAAAAAGATGAAAACTTACAATGATCTAAGTGTTTTGGATGTAACTGATGAATATACGAGCAGTTTTGTAAACCTTACTTTTGTCTGCCTCCTCAGACACTTTTTCCTGCATGTGACAAAATATTTTTGAGTAATACTTTTGTCCATGCTTACCAAGAATGTATGTAACTGCAAAATAAATAGTTGTATCATTCATAAATGGGTATATTTGTGCAGGTTGTGATGTTACCTGCATTGCTGCTAGCTCAATCTGTGTGGCCAAATTTGGCAATCAAGGAAGGTCCTACTTCATGCCACATGAGCCGTTAAGATGAAGCCTGGACTCTTTTTTTTAATAACTTCAATAAAAAAATGAGGTAGTGGCTTCTTCTTGAGTAGTTAGCAGTTCTGGAGAGACAGCTAGAAGAAGAAACATCTTCCTCTCTTAAGCAAACAAAACACAACACCCCAAACTCAATTAACCACAGACTTCAGTAAAGGAAGAACATCCAATTACTTCCATGGGACCTCCTTTTCTGTGAACAGAAAAACAGCTGTGAAACCTATCTAATACCACAACTGTTGCCTTACTGTCTCTACAACCAGACAATGTACAGAATGCTTTTTTTTCATTGCTTACTTTTCTCCTCCTTAGCTTAAGTTGCTGGCAACAGAGGCATAGGACTTCATGGCAACTTTTGAAATTAAACAATGAAAAGGATAGTTATGGTCTTCAAAAGCAATATTTTGAGAAACAGAGAAGACCTGACTTCCTACTGTGGATGAGCAGCTCTTCTAGTGACAGATTATCTATAATGCATGGTTAAGCTACCAGAACGCAATTTCATGTCATAGCAAGGACCTACTGTACTAGTGGAGCATAACATTTTTTCCTCCGATTTCCCTTCAATTTATACAGGAGATAGAATGAGTATCTTTGCATAACTGAGTATGCAAAGAGTACTTAAGAAGTATTTCTTGCCTGTCCTAGGTCCTTGCAGTGACCTAACATAGAAAATTGACAAACTGGTGTTTATTTCATGGCATTTTAAGGAGAACATGATTTATGTTAATCTATAATCTGAAATTCTGAAAAGCAAATATGAGAGAAGCTCCTGTGAAAGCAAAGAGAGTAAGTACATCAGAAAGGGTAAGATGTTAAAATAAATATTTCAGCTTGGTTTTGCGTGCGTAGCTTTCAAAGGTGCTGAGGCCCTCGACTCCAAGTAGAATAGGTAAGGGATGCATACCATTGGTCTAGAAAAAAAATCAAACACTGGGCGTGTCAGATTAGTCTCTCAAAAATGGATGTGACCATTTAAATTACGTGTGTCTACTAAAATTAAAAAAGGGTTACATTTTTCCTGTTTCTTTCCACAGTTGACACAATGTGATCGCAGCTGCCTGTCAGAAGGCAGGCAGCACACTTTGAGTTTCTTGTAGAGCATTAAAGCATCTATTAAAACCACGGCCAGTTTGTGCAGTGAAGAGGGTTGTGAAGGCGGTGACCATCTTCAAGAGACACCTGCCAGTGCGGACAAGAAGAAAGGTGGTGGGAAGTGGTGCCTTGCCACGTCCAGAATCTCTAGCACTCCAGAGTTTTCTTGTCACCAACACACATGCCGGATCATAGCTACTTATCGGTGATTTGTAACTAAGTGATATTTAAGTCAAAATCACATGTACGTAAATGGCCTTAGCTTTATCATGGTGACGTAAAGAAAGGATGGGTGTGGTGGGTAAGTTCTGTGCAATTACCTGTCTAATTTATTCTTCCCAAAGCAAATGTTTGTTAGTTAATGCCATTATATTAATAATATATTTAAATATTTTCTTTCTGAGGTTTTCAGATTCATCTCTGAGATCTTATTCGGCTGTAGGTCCTTGTAGGTTTGTTCCCCCAAAATATACCCATATGTGTTTCCATTTTCAACACTTTTTATTTACTTCTGTGTTTTGTTAAATCTTTCACCTCTTCAGCCTTCTGCACTTCCCTAACAGCACATAGACAGTGCTCTTCAAGGACCGTAGGGGTTAACATTCATATTTGAGACCACTCATACTTAGCAGTGCTCTGGAGAATGGTGAATCCTGCAGGTTAAGAGGTAATTGTTAGTAGCACAATTTTAGACCTTCACTGTTTGATAATTTTCCACTCCTTGCCTCAAATCGCACTGTTTTCCTTTAGATACCCTCCAGAATGGAGAGATTTTTGACTGCTGTTCAATGGGTGAATCCTGATGCTGTTGCCACCTAGGCATGGATGTAATAACAATAGGACAACCTAAAACTAAATTGCCTCTGCTACCCCAGAATTCACCTGTAGAAACCATGTTTGGCTTCTGTTCCTCCTTTGAAATGAAGTCTGAGTTCTGCTTATCTGCAGAAGCAGTGAAATCTGCACCAAGGCTGAGAGAAAAATATCAGTCAGGAAACACCGCTTTGTAAGACAACCAACCACAAGACGCTTACTAAAAATGGCCTTTTAAAACAGCTGAGCTGTCAGTGCAGGTGAAGAGAACAGCAGCAGGGCCCGCTCTGTGCCAAGCCAAGCTGGTATCTTGTGTTACTGCGTGTGAGTTTAGGGGTAAGAGAAACATATATCCTGGGGGCAAGTGTGCATTGGCAAAATATCACCCCAGGTAAAGAGCTGGCTTCTATTTCTTACACATCACGGTCTCTCCCTGCCCGAAGAGCTCCATCCCTGTGCCAGCGGGCCGAAGGAAGGATCCCAGCTGTCTCCCCTGCCCAGAGGGCGGTGGGCGCCGGTCTGCCCTACCCTCAGCAGCGCTGCCATGCCCTGCTTTGCCCTGTCCTGCCCTGTCCTGCCCTGTCCTGCCCTGTCCTGCCCGGCCGTGCCCGGCGGCCGCGCCTGTTCCGCCGGCGGAGGACGGGCTGGACCGGGGGCGGCGCGGGGCCCGTCTGGCGCCCAGCGGTGCCCAGCGGTGCCCGCTGCCTCCTCGCTCACCCCCCCGGGGGTGTCTGACACCCGCACCGCAGTTTCCAAAATAAAAGGGATTTGGGGGGCGGGGGGGATGGGCAAGGATTTCCGCAGCTGTATGCCTTCACGGGGACAAGGTGTCTTCCCTCCTTATTGCGCTTGCCTAAATGCCTGCCTTCCCCGCTGCTTCCCTCCTGATCCCTCCAAAATACTCGCGGGCCGTTCGGGTGTCGCCTGTGTGAAGCGGGGAGGTGTAATTTCTGCCGCCCCCCGAAGTCGCCCGGGTGCGGTGCCACCGCGGCGGGCAGCCCCCCGCAGCCCCCGGGGGGTGCGAAGCCAGCTGTGCACAGGGGCAGATCCCTCCCACTCCGGCCGATTTCGGTTAGGAAGGTGAAATGCGGAAGTTGCCACCCAGAACTGTCAGAGGACCGTCGGGTTTTTAGCCCGCAGCATGCAATTAAGAAAAATAAATAAATGAAATAAAGCCGCCCTTCGTGCGCACAGCCGGCGTCGGTCCTCCTCGGCAGCCGGCACCCGCGGCTGCTCTCCCGCATGGCGACTTTACCCGCCGCAGACAGGAGGGCGTTCGCCCTGAAAATCAACAGGTAAGGGGTTTTCCTCGTACCTCGCAACTATTCCTGACCAGCCTTAGCCTGAGACCCTGCCAAGGCAGGCGACCGGGCTGTGGGAGCGGGGGCGGGACGGCTCCTCCCCGAGAGACCCTCGGGGCGGGGAGCCATCTGCCAGCTCCAGATAGCCCGGCTGGCCCTGCCGCCGCCGCCCGCCGCTGGCTAGCCTTCGGGCCGGCAACCCTCTCCCCTCGCTGGCCAGCCTTCGGGCGGGCACCTCCCCTCCGCTGCCGGGCTGCTCCCGCCGGCGGCAAGCGGTGTCCCTGGGCGCGCCCCGCCGGTCCGCTCCCGACGCCGCGGAGCTGCATCTCCAGGGTGGGCTTCTGCAGCACAGTTTGCTGTGACAAAGTGTAGGCAGACGAAGCCGGCTACGGGTGTGTGTCCTCCGGCTGGGAGGAAACGTCCAGTCTCCCCCCCAGGAGTTTGTTCCCTTTCTGTTCTGTCCCAGCAAGCCCCGAGTCCTTGGAGGGACCGCTCGCTGGCGGCGGGGGCGCAGGGTTGGGGATCCTCCTCCCCACCGCAGCAGCAAAACAACCTGGTGCCTAAATTATCGCCCCTGGGAAATAAAGTTTTTATGTAGGGCACCAATTCTGCAATGACATACATCTCCGGGATATTTTTTTTTCCTTCTCGCCCTTTCATCTATGAAAAGAAAAAAAAATCCTCCTGATTTAAAATAAGTCTATCTCCCCGCTTCCCTCCCTAAACCAAATAAATTAGACTTCAGCTGTTGGAACACCGAACTCTTCTGACTGAGCTTGCTGCCTGCTAGACTTTGGTGTCTTTTCCCAGGGAAGTGCTGACTCTCAGCTGGTCTGTGCCGTGGTGGCAGTATGAGCCCAAGACACTTATTTTCATATTGTTGGGTAAAAGGAAAACACAGGCCTCCTTTTCAAGACTCTTGTCATCTGAGGCAAAAACTGTGTTTCCAGGGTGTTGATATAAGTACAAGGTAACTGAGTTTGCTGACACATGAAAGAACAAATAACATAATGGTAATATAAACTGAGGATAGGTCTCTATGCCAGAGAGAAAAGTATGCAGAGAAACTCCACCTCCTCAGCAATTTGTTGGAAGGCATGGGGCTTGCAGTCGCAGAGGATAAAATTAGCTCCACTGCGATGTGCCTTTCCCATGGCAGAATACGCATCCGTGTACCTTTCCATATCCTTTGGGAATTCATTTTAAAATTGTGGTGGAATATTCACAAGAGTGAGACATCATATTGAGAAGCCATCAGAAGAGGAGTTCACTACAGGATCCTGCCTCGATTCCCGATCATGTGGAGACTCGCTTGAATAAAGACTGTAACTGGCTGATATTTAGAGGGTTAGGATTATTTTCTTTCTTCCTATTTTTAGGGTCAGCTTTCAGGCAGCTTTTCCCAGCAGTGGTGATGGTCACTGTTCATCTGTATGACTAAACCCTGGCAAAGTAGTGGAATCATAACAATATATCTGTCTTCATTTCACAAACACTCACAAAAGTTTTGCTAGTCAGAGCTGTTGTGAAATTAAACCATTATAATATTTTTTATTTCTTTTTCTTTTGATTCAATAGTGAAACACTCAGTATTTTTTGTAGCAAATGTTCAAATACGTTATTCGTCATGTTCTGAATATGATTCCATTTTAACAATCTGAATGTTTATTTTGTAAGTAAGAATATTTGCTTTTACACAGTATGGTAGATTACATACATTTGCTAACATCATGTTTCCTGTTCATCAAAAGGTTCAGGTCATTTTTACATGACTCAGTTTGTTCTACTGAAATAGAGTGATATATCTTCACAGAAGTGCTTTCAATGTAGTGTTCTGTGTTTTTTGAAAGGAATTGTCAAAGTAAGAGGAATAATAGGTCAGTCTGTTAGTTTTCTTGCCTGTACACAAAAGGTTAATTTACAGCTATAAAATTTTGTTCCTTTTTCTTCAGAGTTCCTGAGTTTACTTCTTCAAAATGCAACTCAGTGAAAGCTGGACGTTGCTGGCAAGGCATCATTTACAGGAGTTACTACATTGCCTGCATAATTATCTCCATTCACTACAAATTTGCATGCAAGCTCGTCTCTTTCTCACTCTCTCCTGCCAGTGACTTGTCTAAGCTATATAGTGGTTTTATGAATACCAGCAGAATTTTAGGCTCTGTACTGATTCCTCTTAATGACAAATCCACCACCTCCCTGGTAGCTATGTAAGGTGTACCCCGGTGTGTTCGGTGAAGCATGATAGATATCTGACCACCTTATGAACTATGCTAAACACCATTCTGTAAAAAATTAGCAATGACGTGATCTAAAATGTTGTGTTGGTGGTCTTGTCATGATTTAAATTTAGTGTCAGTTATCGATCATGAGCACTGGAGCTGCAGATGCTTCATGAGCAGCTGTTACACAACAATCACATTTGTTTAAAACAAGGTCAAACTTTAAAATCAGACCTTCAAATGCCTTCAAACTCGAAAGTGGCGTATGCAACCTGCCCACATAAGCATGTCTTCCTATCATTTTGTTTTTCCTTCCACCCATCTGGTGTCTGTTGCCCCAACCTGTTGCTTCCTGCCTTTTTTAATCCTGCAAAGACTTGCACATATGTTTTTAATGCATGTATGTGAGTTGTTCTTTCTGTTTTGATGGGATAACTTTTATGTATAATGATGTTCATCTCATACGTAGAGGTGAAGGAGCAAGGCTTTACTGTCCCTCATCTCAGGCAGCATTCCTACTACTTACCTGCATATTACCCAGAGCTAAGTTGCTGAAAACTGAGCAGGACCTCAGAAAACATTCTCCTCAAATAACACTTTATTTTTGTTATGTGAGAAATTAAATTCCTGTCCAACTTCATACGTTCTTTGAAATGAAGCCTAAACTATCACTTAAAAGTAAGTTGTAACTGGCTTTCCAAATGGCCTCCTGTATTGGACAAAGGAATGGGAAGAAACCTCTCATTAATGTGCAAAACTAAGAGACGTTTATGTCACTCTCCTAGAGTGTTAAGTGTCTGTGGTGGTTGGAAGCCAGCATGGGACATGAAAAAGCAGATCATTCTTGTTGAGTCGAGCCCTGGATAGTAATTAGAAGGTATCTGGATCGCGTGTTGTAAATGTATCTACTTTCCAATCACAGTATTTATACCCAGAAACCAAGAAAGTTGAAAAATAATTTTGTAAACTGATGAGAAAAAACAGCTTATCATTGCTGAAAGTGTGGGCTCTAACATGTACCAGCTGAGCAGTGTACATTTGAGAGACCATAAAAGCTGAATTTTAATCAGTTTGCCTCAGCAGTGTGTTAGGATAAACACAGCATTCATAGAAGAGATTTTCTATTTTTATTACTTTCATTTAGCCAGTGTAGTTTACTATTTTATCTTCCAGGTAGATCTTTCAGTAGTAGTTATTTGGTTTGACTTCAAGTGAAGAAAATGGTGTTTTGGCACCAACGTGGGGCCCTGGCCACCAGTGCTATCCATTCAAAACATTTCAACACATAAATTACAAAACAGAGAACTATCAAGAGCAGCAATACAGCTCTCTAACACATCACTTAACTTCCAGTTATGTGATTCATGCAGTTAAAAACCCTCCCAATAGACATACTCCTCAGCTGCCTCTACAGATAATCAATGTCTGCATTTTACAAGTGTTATAAAACAAAATTTTAGCATTTACTTGTATCATTTCATTTCCTTGTCCCTGAAATTGTCCAGTTGCCAAATAAAATTTTCTTTTCCTGTTCTGGTTTTAAGACATGTACTTAAGGATGAGTTTACACACATAGATTTATATGAAAAAAAAACAACAAACCAAACAGCCCACACTACCAATATTAAAGCAAACTTTTAGCTAAAGATTTGAAATTTTAAAAAGCCTGTGATAAAAGTCAAACTCCTACCTAATTATCAAATTGTACTGTGGATTCTACTTTACATTAATGATGCCAATACATTTAAATTATTTCTACCTGAAATGAAAAGGTCGACTTAAATCTTATATGGTACAAAGTCTCAGTTCTGAAGACTCACAAGAGGTTACCCTAAATAGCACAGGCTGTTGCAGAGAGGTCAGGTACAGTGCAAAATGGTTTTCTGCCTGGTGCAGACCAGGCCATTTCCTATGTACTCTGATAGCAGGTTTCTGTTCAGTGCTACCCCTTTATGGGGCTGAGGCCAGCATTTTTTGATTGAATTTCAATAAAACCCTTGTTATTTGGATATGATAAAATGCTAATTACTTAAAAGGATTGTCCACACTCCATTGTATAGGCCAAGCTATTTCTTTCAATTAATTTTTCTTTTTAAACTTCAATAAGCTGCAGGGAGAACCTCAGACCTTTGTACATACAATAGATTTATGCAGTAAGTATAAAGTTCTAGTGCATTTTTAAAAAGATGTGGCAAATTCTCAGTTTTTTACATAAAGTAATACATTATAAACCTTAATAAAGTTACCAGTCTGCTAATAGCAAAGGCATTTTCCATGTGTTTGCTGCATACCTAAAACGTATATTCATACTTTATCAACTTTTAAAAGCTGCTTGTAGATATGTCCTTCTTATCAAGTATGACCGTTGAGCCATAACCTTATGATATGTAATGTCAGGACAGTGGCATTATCAAAAATTCTGTTTTCGTTTTTACTGAGTCAACATAACTCAAGAAAGGGAGTCACAAAGGGGAGCACACTTGACGAAAGGGTTGAATGCTGCTTTACTCTAATGAATTGCATCCTGGGAATCTTTCTAAGTGAGGGCAACTCAAGCTAATAAGCCTTTGCAGACTTATATTCAAGACAGTTTTTTCAAATGATCAAATAATAACCCATTTGAATTAATCTAAAATCTATACCATAAATATATGTGTGCACTGTGACTTTTAAGAGGGGTTAATAAAGTCCAATTTGTAATTGCTATGGCAAAAGACTACCTCTTACATACTACATGTGTGAAATAGTAGTGATTTTATATTTGGTACAGAGAATATTAAACACTAATAATAGATTAAAGATGAAAAAGTAGGATGTATTTAGGTTTCATATGTTATGTGTAACAATATGTTAGTCACAATTTATAGTAAATGGCCAGTTTTCTTAGATTTACATAAAAAAATAAATGAGAAGCTGTTTTTTTAATCCTTCAGAGAAAATTACTTGGAGTTGCAGGCACAGGGAGTATAAAGATCAGGTTTGCATCTTGGAACCATAGAAAGGCTTGGATTGTAAGGGACCTTCAAAAATCACATAGTCCAACCCCCCTCCCATAGGCAGGGACGTCCTTAACTAGACCAGGCTGCTCAAAGCCTCACCCAACCCGATGTTGAACATTTCCAGGGATGGGGCATCCACAACTTCTCTGGGCAAATGGTGCCACTGTTTTACCACCCTCACAGTACAGAATTTCTTCCTAATATCTAATCTAAATCTACCTTCTTTCAGTTTAAAACCATTAGCCTTTGTCCTACTGCTACAGGTCCTACTAAAAAGTCTCTCTCCATCTTTATTATAATCCCCCATTAAGTATTGAAAGGCCGCAGTAAGGTCTCCCTGGAGCCTTCTCTTCTCCAGGCTGAACAGCTCCCACTCTCTCAGCCTTTCCTCGTAGGAGAGGTGCTCCAGCCCTCTGATTATTTTTGTGGCCCTCTTCCAGACCTGCTCTAACAGCTCCATGTCTTTCTTGTACTGGGGGACACAGAGCTGGATACAGTACTCCAGGTGGGGTCTCACCAGAGCGAAGTAGAGGGTCAGAATCACCTCTCTCGGCCTGCTGGACGCTTCTTTTGATGCAGCCCCAGAGACGGTTGGCTTTCTGGGCTGCAAGCGCACATTGTCCGCTCACGTCCAATTTTTCATCCACCAGTACCCCCAAGTCCTTCTCATCAGGACTGCTCTTAATCCATTCATCCCCCATCTGTACTGATCTTGGGGCTTGCCCTAATCCAGGTGCAAGACTTTGCACTTGGCCTTGTTCAACTTCATGAGGGTCACACAACTCCATCTTTTAAGCCTGTCAGGGTCCCTCTGGATGGCGTCCCTTCCCTCAAGC
Source organism: Rissa tridactyla (assembly GCF_028500815.1). Classification (NCBI taxonomy): domain Eukaryota; kingdom Metazoa; phylum Chordata; class Aves; order Charadriiformes; family Laridae; genus Rissa; species Rissa tridactyla. Next base: position 58,447,007 of record NC_071497.1, on the reverse strand, counting down.
GAATCAGCCGTACCACTCAGCTTGATGTTGTCTGCAAACTAGCTGAGGGTTCACTCAATCCTACTACCTGTCATTAATGAAGATATTAAATAGTATTGGTCCCTGTACTTACTCTTGAGGAACACCACTCATTACTCATTTTCATTTAGATATTGGGCCGTTCACTGTAACTCTTCAGATGTGGCCATCCAGACAGTTCCTTATCCAACTATACAGTCCATCCATTAAATCCATGTCTCTCTAATTTAGAGGTAAGAAAGTTGTGGGAGGCCGTACAGAAGTCAAGGTAGATGACATCAGTTGCTTTTCCTTTGTCCACTGATGTAGTCACTTCATTGTAGAAGGCCACTAGATTAGTCAGGTACGATTTGCCCTAGATGAAGCCATGTTGGCTGTCTTTAAACACTTCCCTGTATCCTTATGCTTCAGCATATAACATATAAAGATAAAAGACATGGACACAGAACCCAGGCATGTCTCACCACCACTGAGCAGAGGGGAAGGATCACCTCCTTCAACCTGCTGCCAATACTCTGTCTACTGCACCCCAGGATAACACCAGCCTTCTTTGCCACCAGGGCACATTGCAGGCTCATGTTCCACTTGGTTGAAACCATGGTCTCCTAGAATCAGCATGGTCATGGTCTTCTAGGACCTCCGGGTACTTTTCTGCAAAGCTGCTTTCCAACAAGGGCCCAGCATGTATTGGTGCGTGGGGATATTCCAGGTGCAGGACTTTGCGCTTCTCCCTGTTGAACTTCATGAGGTTCCTGTCAGCCCATTTTCTCCAGCCTGTCAAGGTCCCTCTGAAGGGCAGCACAGCCTCTTGTGCATCAGCCACTCCTCCCAGTTCTGTGTCATTAGTAATCTTGCTGAGGTCACACTCTGCTCCAAAATCCAGACAATTAAGAAGATGTTAAACAGGATTAGACCCATTATTGGCCCCTGGGGTATACTGCTAGTTAATGGCCTCCAATTAGACCTCATGCCACTGATCACCACGCTCTGGGCCTGCCTGTTCAGTCTGTTTTCGGTCCACCTCATTGTCTGCTCATCCAGACTGCTGGCTTGTACTTCACCAGTTTAAGGCGCAAGTTTCCTTTAAACATAGGAAGAACCTAATCTCTTTCTTCTCAGGAAGAGTCATTCCGTCTTCCTGACTCACTGCAAGCTGATTTCTCTTTGCTTTTTATGGCGTCATTGCCTTAGTGTCTTTCTGGACTTGTATTCAGCCCAAGGAATAGATTGTATATGGCTCTGAAACAGGTGCAGAGAGGGGAGAGGAGACAGGAAGCTCTACTTGATACGCTACTCATAAAGTCCAGTCCCCACTGCAGCCTCTGCGCATAGATGCTTTATCTCCCTCCCACCACTCTTTGGATTCAAGGCAATCTGAGTGAGTAGAAAAGATAAGGAGTTGAGACCAGGGTTTCATTCATGTTGTTACCAGTCATGATTGCTCACTGCATGTGAAGGACTAAAGAGCCATCAAATGCCCCAGATGGCTGTTTCTTTAGGTATAATAACCTGTCTCTCTTTTTTGGGGACATTTTTACAGGTACTCCTCCACCGCAAGGGAGAGATGTAACCTGCAGGAATAACGACCTTCTAAATCTACCACAGCCAAGAATATTAAAGCAGGCTAGGGATGGATCCTATCTATTGTAAATAGTTCTAAAGATAATAAAGGGAACTTCCTAGTGCCTGTGAGGTTATCTTTTCATCAGCCCTAAAGATAACTCATTTGCCTTTGCTTGGGTGTTTCCAGTGAGCAATCAAATTAGATTAAATCTATACCAGTGCAGTGCTTCTAAACATGTTTTACAACTATGCTTGAGTAAATGACAAATTTAAGTGGTATACGGTTTGACTGGTCACAATGTACAATTCAAACCAATATCAGCTGGTTTGCACCTCACATTCTGGCATTGATAATTGTTGCATTTAAGCCCAACTATATCAAAGCCTGTCTGCATCCACAGAGCCTGTTGAATTGTACCTGGGAGTAAGCATATGAGCTAGAACATAGCTGGAGGCCATAAGAGAGGCAACTGCATGAAAGGAGTAATATTTGCAGTAATATTTGTTATGGAGTAGGCTTAGATTGCAAACGGTCATGTTTTATACAAGCACAAAATTAATAGAAAGAAAAGCAAAAAATGCACAAAGTCATGTTTGTGCAAAACTGTGTGTCCGTCCTTAAGATGTTCCTAATTCTGATGGGGAACTGTGGGAATATTGCTTCCTCCTCTAACAGAGGTGGATTGTAAATCATTTACAGGAATAAGTTGAGGAAGAAAGTAGTATTATGTATCAAGATTGTGCCATAGGTTATTAATTCATAGTGCTAATATAAATCCCTGTAAGGATCTGGTCGTTTTTCAAAGATGAGATTATTCAGGATGTTCTTACTAGATTTGACATCTTATTGTCCATCACAAAGACTAAATGCACAGACCTTTCCTCTGGTATGCTGTGCAGAAGATTACAACATTTCCTGCCTGAAATACATCTAACTTTTAGGAAGTAGAAAAGAAAGAAAGTGCCCTCTCACTACTTTTAAGAGGATACAAACGCCTTTGATTAATCACAGTGATTTACTTTTGGTTTGTATTATTTACCCTGAATTTTATTATTACCTTTTCTGGAGTTGTCTGTCTGCTATACCATCAAGGTGGTTGATAGCAAACGCATCCAGTCAAACCTCTCTCTGAAAAATTACAAGTGCAGGAAAGACAGGCTCCAAGTGTACACAACAAGTGTACTCTTTATCACCAAGCAGGCTGCTTTAGAAATGAAGCCTTTAGAGAACAGTTGGACACGTAAGGAGAATACTGTTGTTGTCGTTGAGACAGATGTTATTGACAGCTGTTGTTAGCAGGAAGATAATCTTTTCATCTGACTGCTTACTCAAATTGTGTTAAAAATATTTATATATTTTCTATTACAGTTGACTGGTATTATACTGTACTTATACATCTGTGCCATCACTGGAATCAGACATAATAATCCCTGATCAATGAATAGAATACTGAGTTTTTTGCCTTGTCTCTGGAAGATGGCTGGTGAGCCAGAAATGGACTTTAGGGTCTGAGCAGAGAAGTTGCATTTTAAAATGATTTTTTAAGATCTCTTGTCCCTCTTAGGCTCCAGACATCTACATGCATTGTGAAGTCTAGGCTGTAATTTATGGTGAAGTTCTTTTTTTTATACTACAGGAAATCCTAAGCTTACCCAAGATAAAAGAACTTGCAAATGAGAAACATCTTTATGTCCACCATGTCCCGCGTATGAACATTCCTTATTTATCTTTCCAAACAGTTTTCATTTTCGGACATGAAGTGAAAACCAGAAAAGAGGACATATTTAATGTTCTGTTTTATATTCTCTACTGCTTTTACCTTTTATAGTCATTAAAAACTACAGTTCATAAGCATAGTTCAGTACATTTGTCCTTTTTTCTGTTCTGACTTGATTTTTTTTTTAAATGTGATTTGAAAAACACACACCAGACTACACTGTAGTTTTTAGCATAAGGAAAAAGGATAGCTTGTGAAAAGTGCTTACCTGATAACATACACTGAATACGTTCCATCATGAATGCAGCTACAGAAAAATAGGTCCAAGCCTGGATCAGCTTTTGGACCAAGTTCATATAAAAAGTCCACAATATTTTTCCTTGCGACCTGTGTAGAATAATACTTGCACATGGTGAATCACACGGTTTCCTGAGCTTCAGTAATAATGACCCGGAGACTTTTATGAGGGAGTCAGCACACCTGGACTCGGTATTAGTATTTTTCCCTAAAGTCAAGCAAACTGGATTAGGTAAGAGTATATTTTATTTCAGTTGTCATACGAGTTGAGCTTTACAATCATTATAATAACAAAACCTCATGTTTAGAATGTTGTTAGACCAAAACATGACCTTTTCCCAAGCTTGAAATTTCCAGATGAATTGTGAAGTGAAATTCTGTTTGTAACTTATGATGTCAAACGTGTTGCATCATCCAAATGATTTTGCGAGGGTACGTAATATTATTTCTATGGAATTTGTAACTGTAGTGATAGCCAGCAGATACAAAAATACATTCTTTTTAACAACATAGTTGTCAGCATATGCCAAATTCTGTGGACATTCTTATTTTTAAGTATGAGTGGGAGATCCAGCTTTCAAGTGTATCTTAGTTACTGCTCTGGCTCCGACTGAAGTTGAATCAAAAATCCCTGTTCTAAAAATGGCAGTACCTCTTCATGTACTTGAAATTGGGCCATTTTTTTTTCAGGTATACTACCCTAATAGAAGATCCTATTTTTTCTCGTTAAACTTACATCTCTAAGGAAAAAAATGTTGTTCTAAGAAGTAACTGGAAAAAAACAGCTCATGGCTTTTCTGCCACAGAAAGGTCACACCAAAGCTCCACAAATCTGTGTTCTTAGGAAACGAGGGGCCAAAATATTAACACATTATTTTTCCAGTTCTGTGGCATTTGCATTATGTCCTCCTCCAGCTTTTGAAGTAGTGACAGTATTAAAGACTCATCTGTGAATATATTGTGAATTTCTTTGAAGTTGTCAGTCATGAAAGGGACAAAATAGACATTTTTTTCCTTCTTGATAAAAATGCCAGCTGTGACCTTGATAAAAATAAAAACAACCCTGTAGGAGCAAAAGGAAAAAACGCCCTAGAATAATGTTTACATGGTCTTTATTATTATTATTAATGTCTGACTTTTTTCACTTATTATTAATAAGTGTTTATTAGAAAGAAAGTAAAAATAAAGCACATAAACTGTTAAACTTCTTACAAGTTTTACAAAATTATCAGCATTATGGTAGCATTTTCTCAGTGAAGTCCTTGAGAAGCTCAGGTAATATGTGTGAGCTGGAAAAGAAACCCTTGTGTTTATTTCATATTCACCCTATTTTGAATTGGTAAGATAGTGCAAACAAAACAAAAATCTAAATGCAAAAACTGATATCCTTCAGTTGCATTTCAAGTCACAGTGTAAAAGGAAGATGGCATGTATGATCACTAGTGCTTTTAAAATTGCCCTTATCATTGTTGTAGATGATCTAAAGTTTTGGAAGTCATTTAAATGGTTTAGCAAGGAACAAGCCAAAAAAAAAAAAAAAAAAGGAGAGGTAGGCCCTAAGTACAAAGTTTTGCCCTGAATATAGACCCCTAGAGCCTTCTGGAGAGACCAGGGGCATGTTTGGTAAAAATCTTTTCTTTAGCCATCTCAGCTGAAATGAACATTTAATGAGGCACCAATGTGAGCTTTAGTACTACAAGCAGAGAGTGCGTTGGGCCAACCACAGACAATTATCCTTAGAGAAATTGCGATTAAACCCTTCAGAGTGGAAGATTTGTGTATATAAATAATAATTTGTGCATGCTGATAGATTTTAAGCTAATGGGGACAACAAAAGAATTCTGTTGTTTTCACACAAGTTTATGTTCTGTTAACAACATCAATTAGCACTGTGTGAAATATTCTTTAAGAGCTTTGTATTGCATATATAAACTATCATGATCAGTTTAAGTCTATAATAGGATGACAGATAAGATTGATTTACACTCTTTGCTTTCCAGGAGGTACCACTAAACTATCATATGAAACATTACACCTGAAACTACTTTTCATTGCAAGAGCCAGTCAGTCAACAATGCATGCACAATGTTTTCTCAAATGCTATATCATAGCTTTTGCATATTATGCATAGAGCACAGTGATTAAAAATCACATAAAAGCATGGTTCATCAGGATGAAATCCTAGGTCTTCAGGTTTTTTTATGTGGCAAGAAAGTATGGTTGTCCTTTTCCTCCACTGTCAGGGTCAGAAAATTAATTTTTTTGTGTGCTTATATCTCTTCCTGAGGGAGAAACAGCAAAAGTGAGTGGCAGTGAAGAATCTTCACTGAATGAATGTTGTACATGACCTGGGACAAAAATAAAAAAAGACCTCTTGCCTGTTTTACCATGTAACAAGCTGCCAGCATAATGAAGTCGATGATTACCCCTCCCAGACTTCGTTTGTTTCTGCATCATCTCCTTTGAGAAGATTGCGGTTGAATTTCAACTGTCTCAAATAGCATCTTTATTGCCTTAGCTGATATAGACTCTTAATGTGGTAGACCCCAAAGCAGGGGTGTGCCAGAAGGTGTATAGCCTACCTGAGCCATCAAGGAAACAGCAGCTAGTTCAGATCGACCACTGCTGTAAACAGTGACTAACAAAGCAGAGCTCTGGTGCCTTAAGGACTAATTAGAAACTTAGAAGAAAAACAGGCAGTTCCACTGGCAGTAAGAAAAGGACTTCTAAGCAAGATTCCCATATTTGCTAGTTAAAGATCTGGATTGTTGCCCAAAACTTTGTGTATGTTTGTGTGTGGGAGTGGAGGAGAAGGGTAGGTAATTGTTACATTTCTCTCTTCCCGAGGCTTTTGTTGCTTTAGTTGTAACTAGAGAAGTTTCATGTTAGGCTCAGAAAAAGAACAAAAGCTAGTTGAGAATTTTCTATGTCAGTGTGAGATGAAAGGAATACTCCTCAGGGCAGCCAAGACTGAATATTTTGAGTTAAGCAAAAGTTTTCACAATTTTACTTATTATTATTCCATCTCTGTACATTTAAATGTGAATGTTTCTCTGTCTTTGGGGATACTTCTTATAGTCTCTTTTTCTTTCATTTTTTCATCTTTCCTTGCTGTCTAATTGTGTATGCAGCTCTCGCAGAAGACAACTCACTGTTCCTCAGAGTCAGCTGGAAGGGATAGGAAGGGTGGTAAGGATTACTCTTCCTGCCTCCATCTAGTAGGTAACTTCTAATATCAGGTAATTTTGGATAAGTTGATCAAGTAGGTGCGTGAAGTATACTTTTAAAATCAGTTTTTTTGTTATGAAGTTTCAGAGTTCCAGTTAATAGATGATCTTTAAAGCTGTTCTCTTTCTGTTTTCTTTTATTTCTAAATTACTGTTCTGTGTTTAAGTTTTCACATTGTCTACACACTAGCAGAATAGTCATTGTGCCTGCTTTTAAACTATATATTTCAAAGAACTATATTGTTGAGCAGAATTTACAGTGAAACTACAGGACCAGCCTTATTGTTATGAGGCTAAATGAATAAAATTATTCATATAATTTTAATTATTGAACGCAGCAGCATTCAGCCACCGATCAAGCATATGTTACAGAGAGAAAATAAATGTCTACCTTTCCTGGTACCACGTCTAGGCCCAACTAATAACGCAAATCTCCAAGTTCCCAATCCTGCAATAAGCTCTGCCCTGAGAAACATCTCAGAATTTTACCTACAAGTTAAATTTAATTTTAAGAACCTCCAGGTGTAGTCTGTCACTTTGACTACACTGTTGTTTTAATATATTATGCAAACTGTACACTTTGCATTGGAGAGTATTTGTGAAACACAGACTATGTCTCAACTTCTGCTAGCTATTTAGGAGAATTGCTGGAGGATTGAATCTACCAGTGGGACAGACACTGGTGAAATTCTGACTGAGCAGCACCAGGTTTTTGGTTGGTTGGTTTTTTGGGATTTTTTTGCTACTCTCCATTCACATCTGCCTGACTCAGGAAGTCTGGTGAGTTCCAGTTTTTTCAAGATTTGCACCAGAGGAGTACAGTGTTGTCATTCAGGTAGGGCCAAGGCAACACAGAGTGTGCAATGAATTGCAATTGACATTATTTTGCTCCAGCACCATGGAGCAGCCACGGATCTAAAAAATTCAGAAAAACTTTAGGCTGACATCATCTCCCATCTCTCCCCAGGTTTACACTATCTTGCAACATGCCATGTGAACACTGACTGACTGTGAATTAGCAGTGACTTTTGTGGAAACCCCCCCCCCCAAATCTATACCTTTTTCTTTTCAGCCAGTGTTTCCTTTCTATCTTAAACAAAGGGACAGCTGCCAACATGAGAGGTCTGATGGGTCCCATTTCTGGTCTCTGAAAGGCTTGCAGTTGCCCAGACACTGTTCTCTAGGTAGTTCAGAGACATGATCTACATTGACAGTGTGCTTTTGTCACTGTGGCATCACCAGATGGCCAGTTCCAGTGCCCTGCTGCTGTTGCAGTGGGAACATTTTTCCTAATAGCTTGTTAAATCTTTCTTGCTTTTATTTAAGTAGATTACTTCTTCTTCCCTTTATGGACATGAATTGCTCACTGTTTTCTTTACAGATTGCTACCTTTTACATAGTCAAGGACAACTGCTGTCCCCTCTCTGTCATCTCTTTTGTAACACATCCATTTTTTTCAATCTTTCCTCATGGGTCATCCTTCCCAAAATTTTTAGCATTCTGACTGCTCTCTTTTGAAGCCCTTTAAATTTGATTGCATCTCACTCTGTGGTGTTCTAAGTGTGTACATCAGCCTAAGCAGAGTCTCATTGGCCTAAATAGAAATAACTTCTCTTTTTCCTCACTTATGATACTTCATTAGTAAGTGTCGCAGTATACTCTCTCAGAGCCTCTTCTCTGGTATGGCTATTTCTTTACACAGTTCATTTCCCTTTTTTTATTTCTGCCTTTGATTTATTTTTTTTCTTCCTAAGCTTAGTGGTTTACATTTATTTTTACTGAATCTAACTGTGCTGATTTCAGACTGTTTCTAGAATACAAGATCATTGAGTGCTAGCTCTGCCTTTCAGAGCATTCACAACTCCTTCCAGTCTGATGTGATCCACATGTTTTATTACTATGTTACCTGTACCATCATCAGTGTAAGATAAAATATGGACTGAAACTGGACTGAGGAAAAATTAACTTGCTTCTCACAGTGGTACATTGTTCAAAATCTCTTCGCAATCTTCTTTTGTACTATTAGTGACTACACCTTGAATAAGTTTTTTTAACCAGTTTTGGAACCAGCTGCGATGATTCCATCTAGCCATTCTCTCTTTACTTTCAAGAGCCTTACTAAAACAAGTTAAACTACCACAGAAAAGTATTAGATTGGTTTTACATGACTGCCCTTTGATAAATCTATATTGGCTCTTCATCACTACCTAATAATTGCCAATGATTTATCAGTAATTGCCAAACTTTTTGGACCATAGCTTACTACACTCCACAGTTTCTAGTTGCCCACCATACACTTCATCATCAGACCATTAATAAACAGGCATTACAAAGGTGACGTACATTTTAATGTTAAGTATGATTTCATGGGCCTCTTATTTCAACTGGAGACCACAGTTTGGGACCTGATGTTCCTGCTACATATAACTTGATTATCCGGTAAGTTGCTCTACTACATTTTTGAGTGTCAGAGAGAAAATGACTGTTCCATGATTATTTTGAGTCCTCCTTTCTAGGGATATAGTTGCCTTTTTTGCTCATACTTTTCAGTGACTGCTTTGCATTCATCCGTTATCACTTGCCTTCTTTTTAGCACACAAGGGTGCTAAGGGTGCTTGCTGCTAAAGGTGACTGTAAAGCTTTCCTCGGAATCAGACAGGGCTGCTGTACAGGCAGGGAGGCTAAAAGTATGGCCATGGTATAGACGGACTGCAGCGTCCAATAAAAGCTGTGACACCAAATGCATTAATTTAACGTGGACCACCAATGGTGGAAACCACCATTTTCCTGCAGGTACGCAGGCAGTGTGTGAGGTAGCTGTTTGATTAGAAAACAGGCATCTCAGAGACCACAGCTGTTCTGGCATTATCAAAGACCAGTCTGGAAGGACCTCTGTTTCCACCTTGGTTCCCAGGTTGTCAAAACTTTCCATGCTGATCTCTGACTGTAACACCCACCTTTTCTCCGTGTTGGGGTAGATAGCTTGTGCTTTTAGTTTAGCATTTTTTAGCAGCTGTGTCTTTCCTTTACCTATTCCTAATAGATCCTAACAATCATTTCTGAGTTAGTTCAAACCAACTTTGCTGTCTTCTGTTATTCTTACTGTATTTCGTCTCCCTTTCTTCCTTTAGTGATAAGAAAACATTAAAACAATCAATTGAACTACTCAAACTATTTTGAATTCACCTTTAGAGATTACAGGACTCTTCTTCCATTAGACTGATTTATTTTGCATGTTCTTTCTTAGACCGTTGGGGAAATTCTGGAACTAATGTCGGCGCTCTTGAGAAACATATTTCCTCTCAGCTGGGCTTGCAGAGGCTTTTACCAGACAGCAAATGTATCCCTTCATCCACATGCATGCTTCCTCTTTTGTAGATGAAAATTTGTACCGTTTCCTCTTCAAATAGTCTGATGACCCCATATCTGGTGTAATTCAGAGACGTGTTTATATTATTGTTTACAGCACCAAATTTTGCAATACACTGTAACACATTTTTTTTACATACATTAAGCCAACATCCGCTGCTACATCTATTATTTACTTCAGGAACAAATACTTCTGCACAGGGTAGGAATGTAACTCAGTTTGAAGGAAACTAATAATTCTGAATAATTTTAATTTTGTGTTATACTTGCTACATACATTCATGATCAGAGATTATTTGCAGTGGGAAGACAAATAACAATAACCTTGATATACAGGCAGCTTTTATTTTTAAAATAGGTCAAAAATAATCTAAGGAATGCACAGACTACCTCACTCTCCTTATGTGGCTTCTTGCTTATATAATTATTGAATAACCTTTAAAAAAATCCCATTTCATCTTGTCTGATTTTTAGAATACTGTTGATAAATAGGAATTTCTCTTCCAAATGGATTCTTTTCCTCCTCTATAACTCTGGCTTTGCTTTGCAATTGCTGCCTCTTTCAGACTGGGGCAATGTCCCACTCACACCTGGCATGGCCTTTTAACCTACAATTACTCTTATTTATGCGTCTTTTATATTAGAAATCAGGCCAAATACCTCTAACACCTTTAATGCCTTCTGTGAGATGCCTGTTTCTTAATATGAGCAGAACTCCATTGAGCGGAGTTTAGGTTTTGTCATGCTTGTTAAGAAAAGCAGTGTTAAGAGATTGTGTCACAGAATAGGTATGGTAGTCATAGAAATTAAGACGCCACAGAGGAGAGCAGGTGCAGACCGAACAGGCGAACTGTCCTGTGGCATCTGGTAATGCTAGGATGCTTATTAAAGCTTACTGGAGTTGGAAGAGAATCTCATATGGAAGGGAAAGTCTTCTTACCTCCGTATTTTCCTGCCTCCCGGTTGGCTGTCCTAGTGGGCTGCAGGATTGTTTTTTTTTAACTTGGAATTTGCTTAAGAGCATCTTGTTCTTTTAAAAGTCTTGTCCTGAACATTCGTGGTGAAATATATTGTAGATGTTTTGTTACCATTTCATGGTTGACTATTTCTAAATCATATTAATTGGTTTGTCTCCACGAAAAACGACCAAGCAACTCTGATTAGTGAATTTTCAGATTGGGACATACAACTGTACTATCACTCTGGGATTTCTGAAGAATTCAGTACTGTCCTCTTTCTTCTAGCATTGAAATTGGTTAATTAGCACTTAAGAAGTCTTTTTCTCAAGCGTTCAGCTGATACAATATATGCTGATTTTTAAATTCGTGCTTTGGTTTGTCTTCTGCTTTTCACAGCAGACTGCATTATTAATGTAAGTCTGGGTTTACATTGTTCAGTGCTTGGTCCTGTCTTGTTTTTATCCCCTGGTCAATTACTAGTTCATTAAAATATTTACCTCTGTGATATTCATTTTTCTTTCTCTGCTGTATTATCCTGTATCTTTGCTTCGCAGAAATGAATCTGCAAGTACTGCTGTACAAGTTCCAGTCACACTTCATTTAAGGGCAAGGTTATTCCATCTTGCATAGCCGTTCCCAGTTACGAGGACTGCAATATAATGATAGAAATCTGTTGGAAGAGTGTCAGAATCTTAATTATATAGGACTGCTAATGTGTTTTGAGGTTTGCATCAAACAAGACAAGAAGAGCCTAGAACATAATCAAAATACATTTCTAAACACTGGGACAAGAGACTAAATTGGCTAAAGCCTGGCATTTGCAATTTTTATGGGGATAATTGTAATTATAAGGGTTTTTCTCTGCTTAATTAAAGGCACTCCTCTGCAGAAATAAGAAAGCAATTTACTCTCCAACCAGGCTTTGCACAGTTCTGTCAACGAAGCTTAAGTACCCCTGGCTTTTCTTCTCTTCACCTGGTAAGTTCTGGGTTTATCTTCTTTACACAGGTTTGGCATCTGCATTGCTTAAAGTTTTTAGGGTAAATTAAGTGATCTTCCTAAGTTGTCTTGCTTTCCACTGGCTTCTGCCTGAAGCTGTTAAAAAATACTCCCTGGTGAGCTGAGGAAATTATGCATTTGAAAAAAATGAGAATGGTCCTTGGAGCCTGAGATAAACAGTCTTTCTGCATACTACTGTAAATCAAAGTTAATTAGTAAGTGTTGGAGTATATTAAATCCTTTCCTGGGTGGAAACTTTAAATTCCATCAAGTAAATGCATTGTGTGGTGATCACAAATGATTTGCAAAAGGAGGTCAGTGAATAAAGAGAAATAAAGAAAGGTAGAGGCTCAGCTAGTTGGCTTAATACACCATTTCCAAAGCTAGCAGCAGAGGCAGCACACTGACCTGTTTACCAGTGCTGTGGAGTAAGCAAGTTAAGTGAGAAATGCCAAAGTATGCCCTGATTGACACAGATATAATTGAGTCAACTGTTATGTGCCTCCGAATCATCTTCAGCCTTCCACATGTAATCCCCCTCTAAAGAAGTCAGACCATATGACACTGCCCTTATGACAATGGGAAAAACTGCACGATCTTTTTAATGGCCTTTCAGGAGGATGGGTCTTCTGCAAACATACTACGAGATAAATAAAAATGACTGAGATTTTGATGGTCTCCATCTTCCTACCCTTTCAATTTTTTCTTCTTTTTGTGAGACACAGTAAGTAGAAGCAGGAAAAGTCTTTGTGCACCAGCAATTGTGAAAAATGTAAAACACTAGATGTAAGCAGTGACTTCCTGTGTGTTGGGGCCTCCCGCCACTACTCACTTCCTTAATCTGAAATGCTGTGGTGTTTTAACTTGTTCCTTGCGGTTATTCAGCCTGGGGAGGCTACGTCCCTTCTTCTACGTGCAGACAACTGCTTTTGCTCTTGAGAAACTTGATAACATTTGATTTACTGAGTATTACGCCGTAGCTGCCATTTTGTGTGCTGTCACAATCTACATGCCTCTTATCCATCATCCTTAAAAAGGTACGTTTGCAGTAATGATTTGTGGCATTTTCTGTAGAGTAATTAGTTTTGCACACTTGTATAATGTGTGAAAAGGAGCATTGGCTTCACAGTTGAAACAGAATTTCTGTTTCCTTTGATGATTTGCACCAGTTGTTAGGGAGATCATTAGCCTCCATCTGCATTTACGTTTTCCACCATCTTTTTTACATTAGTATCTAATTTACAATAGCCAAAAGCACACATTCCTAGTGACTAAAGATAGTCATTAACACTTCAACTAGAAAAAATTAGAAGACATAATGAAATGTGATGGATTTGACTTGTCAGAATGGAAAAGTGAGATTTCTGAAAGGAAATGCTATGCTTAATCAAAAATTAGATTGTATTAATCAAAAATGTTCTGCATGCAAAACATTATGTCTTCAGCAACTGAAAAGATGTGATATGCTTTTGTATACTTTAAGCTGTGTTTTACTTTAATATTTAGTTATTTTTTTTAGTAGATCTTCATATATATATATATATGTATATCTCCACTAACGTAATGTTTTACCCACTGTCAGTACAGTAAGTGAACATCAAGGATATTATGTTAACAATTAATAAAAAATCCATAGCTAATAAAGATCACTATTTACTCATAATGGTTAATCCAGGATGCTCAGCGCTACACCAGGTACAAAACAGAGACAGTGCTTAACCCAAAAATTTACTAACAGCACAGTGTATTTCTTCAGCTGGCTGCCTCATGTTTTGCTGGACTTACTGTTGGGTTTAGGTTTTCCCTTTGGATAAACGAGCAAAGAGAGAGATTTTCTCAAAGGTGTTTTCAGAAAATCCAATCGATCCCTTAAATATAGAGGCAGATGGGTGAGCTCGGAGACTTTAGTTTTGCAGAGACCAATACAGTTTCCCTATAAAAGGGGAACCTGGGGCAGGCAGTGGTGGTTGGGTGTGTTCAAGGTCACTACTACATCATTTGCAGGAGTATTTACCACATCTGTTTTTTAAAAAAGTTTAAATTGGTTTGCTTCTCCTAGACGTTTTTAACAGATTTCCTCTAAAGATGTGTTACTATCTGCAAGATGTTTCTGGATTTTTATTAGCTGAATAACTTCCTCACTTATATTTCCAGAACACTAAAAAGGCTCCAAAACTCATATTTACCACTAGCAAGTTTTAATTCGTCTTCCTATCTACAGTGACTGACGTGGCATATTATGTGTGAGCCATTTTAGTTCAGAGTTACCCAGAGCTTTGCCACCGTTGAGCACCTTTGCGTGTTTCATAAATTGTGGAATTCGTCATTTTCCTATTGAACTAAAATTCCTGATGTTGTGGGTATAACACTGTTGTGTGCAGAGGTCACTTCATGCTCAGGCAAAAATCCTGTCAACTTCCATGAGAGACTTGCACGAGTAGGACTCCCTAATAATGAGTGAAGACTTCGTGATTTTAGCCCACAGATTTTACCTGTACAGAAGAACACTGGAGTATAAGGAGCATAGCTCCAGAGCACATGTTGATGAGACAGTAGCCACAGTAACATTGAATATAAAGTCAGTATCGACATCATTTATTTTTCCCACACCCCATCAACAGCACCATAGAGATGGACCTTCTGATCTATATTCAGACTATTTATCACTGGAAGCTTCAAAAGGCACTCTTGTGAAAGGTATTTGCACTAATCAGTGCGATGCAATCCTTGCTCTTTACATACAAGGATGATTTGATAGCTATTTTTTGCTAAAATTCTTCCTACTAGTAAATAAGTTATTCCAGTTCTATTATTGTAATGCTCTGGTTTTCTGTGCTCTTACTGCACTGAGGTGTCCTCGGCCTTTTGTGGAACTCACAGAACACAAACTATAGATTTTCTAAAACTGTAGATTTTTTTACTTGTCAAGAAAATTAACAATATGAAATGCTGTGTACTCAACTGGAGAGATCTTTTATTTTCTAAACATATACAGCCTATTTTTGTTGGCTATATAGCAAGTAAAATAATTTTCTGTTTTATCTATACATAGAATAACATATACTTTTAACATATGAAGTCACATTTATGTGTATGTGGAACATTTCTAGGTACCATATCGAACACGATTTTCTGCCTCTGTTTTTGAGACTAAGCAGATAAAAAGGGCCAGACAGCTTCATAGCATGTATGAGCGGCAGAGCTTGCACTTGTTAAACTGTTCTGATCAGACATTCTGTGTAAGAATGGCTGATTAAATGTAGTCAGGCACAACTGTTCTCTATCAAGGTGTGATGCCATGTGCTGTAGAAATGGTGGATATCTAAGGTTTGCGATAATAACTTTAGTAGTTCATAAAAGCAGGTCATAACTGCACCTTTTGTGCAGTTACTGTATTAAACCTTGAAAAATCCAATAAAGTTAGAACTCCAATAAAATGCAAACGAGTAACATTCAGAGATGGAAAACAATAATTTCTTCTGATTTGGGGTGTATCTTGTCCTCAACTTTGTTTGGAGTCAAAAGTACACAGCATTTCTAATACTCAGTATCTTTCAGGCACAGCACCTCAAATAAGTCCCATCTTCATGGTGGCAGCCATGGTGCATATAGTTGGTCCTTATCTCAGTATAACTTCTGAGATTTACTGCTTTTGGCCTCATTATTTCTAGTGCCTTTCATCACTTGTCCTATAGGGTCCATTGGCAGCTCCCTGCCAGCTGGTGGTGCCTGTCACTATCATTTTGGTCCCCTGCCCTTGTCCTCTGTTGTTCCTGCTCATGTCTGCCTTTTTCATAACCCTGATTAATACCATGGATTGGACAAGGGGGACGGAGCGTACTTCATGGGAATCCAGCAGAGCACATCTGAGGGCATCCAAGACGTACCTCAGTCAGTGCTCCTTCTACCAGCATATAGGAAAGCTCAACAGAAAAAATAGGTGCAAATTTGGATTTAGGTGTAGTATCTTCCACTTCTTCTTTGTGCTTTAAAACTTTGCTTTCTCTGTTCTTTATTCAGCTGAATGTTTCATTAGCAAATTTTCCCTGCATTAAATGCACTGTATATAGCCTGTTTCCGATGTTTAATAAATAATGGGACAATAACAAGAATTAAATAAATAACCCTAAATTACACTATTAAGAAAAATCTTCTGTTGTTAAAATAAACACCTCTCTATTTCTTCCATTAGCCTTCCTTTTATGACGCAGTAGACCCAGTAGATTTTGAAGGCTTCCTAATGACGCGGCTGAACAACTCGGACTCAGAACTAGCACAAGAACTTGGTGACTTTCCTGAAGATGACTTGGACATTGTCTTTACACCCAAAGAATGCAGGACTTTGCAACCTTCTATGCCAGAAGATGGGTAAGGAGACTTTCTCCCTCTCTGAAATGTTGCAGGTTTAAAAATAGTTTTGAAGATGTTGATCCAAACACCTCAGTCTGACATCCATCCATACGTTATGCACTGACTGAACTTAAAACATTTGAACTTCGACATTGATTCTGTTAGGCCTCTTTGCACACTTAAAATTATGCAAGTGCTTACGTGACTTCCTGAGCTAGCTGGTAGCGGCACAAGTGAGGTAGGCATAGACCAGGTAGAAGAATAAAGAAAGGCAGGAGGGTAGTACGAAAAATAATTTTGTAGCTGTGACTCCAGAGGTGGAAGCTGATTCTGATCATGTACTAAGCATAGGATTGAGAGGGTTTTCTTTTTTCTTTTTTCTTTTCTCTTTTCTTTTCTTTTTTTTTTTTTTGCCAGCTATGTGTTGCATGGCATTGATAAGATCATGAAGCATCTCTTTCTCAGTACCTTCCTTGCTTAAATGGGGGGAAATACTTCATACTTCACTAGGTTTGGGGGAAAATAAAAGTGTTAATTTCTAGTGTAGGAGTCACTTTTGGTCTCAGGCTGACATTAATGAAATAATTAGGAAGCTTTCCACTATTTTCAACAGCTTTTAAATTAAAATAGGTAGCATGCGTTGATACCAGTGCTTGGCCATGCTGGAAATATTTAAGCTGGTTTGATAAACAAACTATGGGCAATTGAATTTTTCAGCATGAGAAAAAGAGATGCATTGGAGAGTTTTCTGATGGGGTTTAGTAGTCATATGCATTGTATACAAAATACTCTTCCAGGATTTTTTCACTGTAAATGGTACCTTCAGGTAGAACCACAAAGACCTACTGAGTTTTGCAAGCAGTATCAGTCAGGTAAACATGAAGTCAGCACCAGTTTAGCCTCAAACTGCTATGTCTGCAAAGACAGCTAACTGTGCAACATGTTTGGGATGGGGGGCTGTCTCCTTCCAGCATATTCAGGAAATGAAGGGCATAGTCTATATTCTCTGCTGTGCTGAACCTGGACACTGAAGGGACAAAAAGGCTTAGCTTATGGTGTCCTGGCTCACGGGGTAGGTCTACATCCCCCTATGCTCCTGCAAAAGTTGTTATAGCCTGCTCTAATTTATAGCAGCCAGCTGTGTAAACTAGAATCCTACAGAACAGCGGTGTTCGTCAGTGTTTTCTGCCCAGCATATCAAATGCAATGAGGCTAAGCAGGAACCACAGTTTATATGACTTTTGCTGACTGTGGACTAGCTGAGAACCCCTGTTTCTAAGCAAGGTCTGAGCCTGCAAGTTCCTTCTTGGCTCAATACACCCCTCAGGAAGTTCAGGAGAGCAAAGGCGGTAAGAGACAAGGTGCCGTGCTGGGTCATGTGAGAATTCTTTAAACCATACACCACCCAGGGGACTTCGTAACATTTGCACAAAAGGTGATTTTCACTTATAAAAATTTCACTTATAGGGGTAGGGGAATTATGCTACAGCATCAAGACAGCAAATTCAGAGTCATCAACTTTATCTTATAATATTTCAGTTCCAATCAGTATGCAGTCTATCAGACAGCACTGACAACCCCCTACATTAAATGAGACTTACTTGAAAATCATAAAATTAAATTATAGTATATTCTTAGATCTTGAAGTTTTATTATGCTATCTGATTAAAAGTGTAAGGTCCGTTTTTAGAATTTACTTCATTTCTATGAGAAAGAGAAAATTACACCAAAAACATACAGGAGACTATGTACTTGCAAGAGTCCAGAAGCTGAAGCCTCTGGAAAAATATCTCTGTATGTTGAGACTTGTTATCAGTTTTTGAAAATCACAAAGATGGATACCTACCTGGTTTTATAGCAACATCGGTCTTATATTAATGAAATGCATAGTATGGCAAATAGTTACAACTGTTAAATGTACATTTGTTAATTTATAAACACAGTAACAAAAACCTGCATTGGGGAATTCATGCAGTACACAGAATTCTTGAAATCTCAAACAACAGTTTACCAGTAAAATAAATATACAGGAGAGGACTAATAGAGAGGCCTTTTTCTGAACAGTGTGTTTAGATAAATTTTCTTTGTCCTTAAGGTGTGACTTAGGTATTAAATATTTACAATATTTTGTTGCTTTTTCCCCAGGGTTGAACTGGACTCACATGTCAGAGATTGTGTTCAGACGTATATCCGGGAATGGCTGATTGTGAATAGAAAGTAAGCTACATACAAGTAAATAAAATAGAAAATAACTTATTTGCCAGAAAGGAGGTGCTCCTAAAGAATAATGATTTGAGTCGGTGAATGAAGACAAGAACTGACTTTTCAGTAGTATATATAACTATATAGTTTTGTTTGACTTGGTGGGCTATAGCTATATATTGTCACATCTGCTTCTCAACTATCAGGCACTCTGGAAATTAACTGGGAAAAAATTCACATTTACTGTCTGTAATGATGATTTAACTAAATCACGAATTTGATCACACTAAAAGGAAAGATAACAGGGATAAAGACTATATTTGTATGCTCTTCATTTTCCCCTCCAAGTCCTGAAAACTCGACATGATCTGATTTTTAATGGTGTCTTAAAACGAAATGGAGTGCAAGTAGCAAAAGAATGAGGATTATGGTATTTCCCAGCAGTGGTTGGTTGTATTCATGGGATTATTAGTGTAACATCCAACTTTACTATTTTACATCAGTAAATGATATTTGCATTTGGGGTCAGTGTAACTTAATACACAGAACTGGACCTGTAGTCCTTCCAAGTGACTTAATTTCTTTTCCTTTCCTTTATTTTGTTTTGTTTTGTCTTATTTTATTTTATTATTTCATTTAATTCCATTCCATTCCATTCCATTCCATTCCATTCCATTCCATTCCATTCCATGTATTAAATGTGAAAGGAATTCTGTTAGTGTTTTCTGTGTGGGAGTGTCTGTTCCCAGACTCTCAGGGATGCCCTGTGCCAGTGGAGCTCACCTCCTTCCCCACCACCTTCTCCCCGTTCTTCAGAAAGAGGTCTTTGGAGCTCTGTTTTTCTGTGCCACTTCCTGTTCACCCCCTCCTGTGCTCATGCTCTGGTCTTGAGAAGCCATAGTAGCACATTTGCTGCCATTTCATTGTGCTCCGTCACCCACCCTTGCTACTCTCTATTTTTCTGACATGATGTACATCAGTAGTCAGTGCATTATGGTTGACTTCTGGTGACTGTAAAGGAATTGCATTGTTTAATTGTGCAGCTTGTGCAGGGACGGAGCAGCCGCTGAGGGTTATTAAGAGACTTCCTCCGGGGGTGCTGATGAAATTGATTGAGTTCTCAGAACTGTTCCACAGTGAGTCACTAAAAATAAGCTAGCGGGTTTTGCAGGCTCTCCACCTGCATTGCTCAGAACATGGGTGCTAGCTCTTTCACGCAGTGTTGTTCTGAGTGTGCTGTAAAGAGACAGCTTTGTCTGTGCACACGATTAGGGTGCAACCAGTAAAGCAAGTGAGGTGAAAAGTAGAACATAGCTATTTTTGCACTTGTGTGTGCTTGTAAAAATGTGAATGGAGCCGTAGAAATACACATGCATGAAAAGATTTGTCATGTGTTTTACCATTTCATTCATTCAGGTAAGGCAAATTAGCATTCAAAAACTTTGTCGAGCAGTTGAGTCTGCGGTAAACATGATGAAGGGCCCTGTCAGAGACCTGAGCTTTGGTGGCTGTGGCTAACAAAGAAAACAAATTATTAAAAATTGCAAAGAACAAGATAGTGTAAAAGATGCTGCAGTGTCACATAAACCAGTGATAGATTGTTATTGGGAGGCTCATGTTGTGCTTGGACACTATTTCAAAACCAGATATGAGACAAAGAAAAGACATTACGAGAGAAGTGAGAAAAAGTAGCTGTAGAAAGCTTTGCATTGTTTTGAGAAATGCTGGAAAAACTGTAGTTGCCCACCTGGGAGACAAAGATTCATAGGACGGGTTGCTGAACATGTGGTCTGGTTGTCCTGGTTTGAGGTAAAACAGAACCAACTTTTTGTTCAGTAATTTTACTTCTTAGCTAGGCCTCTTCTAACTCTCTGAAATTAACAGCATGTTGTGTCTAAAATGGTTCATTCAAAGTGATAAGAGTTTGTGCCAAGGAATGGTATGCACAGGGGCTCTTGATTATACTTATTGCTATAACAACCAAGGTCAGCTAATTTCGTTATTTGCCCCGTTGGAGGGTCAGAAACGGAAAAGCATAGAAGGGTCCCACCTGCGGGGAGGAGTGGACAGGACAGGTGACCCAAAATTGACCAACAGGGGTATCCCATCCCATCTGCCCCATGCTCAGTATGAACAGCTGAGGGATCAAGGGGTCAACTCTCTTCCTTCAATGGCCGATGTCTGGGGAGGACCCTCCCTGTTCATCTGCCTTTGATCCCGATCAGTGTGTTCCTGACTCCAACTCTGGAACCCGGTTCCCACCCATCGCTGAGCCCAGCCTGGGACTTCCCCAGTGCCTGCCGGTGACATCATCCTGGGAGTTTAATATGGTTTTGTATATACTGTATCTATCTCATTATTTTCCTTTTTATTTTACTATTAATATTTCATTAAAGTAGTTTAGTTTCCTCTAAACTCATAAATCTCTCTTTACCTCTCCCCCTCCTCCCCATGCACGAGAGGCTGAGGGGGAGCATCTGTCGCCGGCCATTGGCCAATTTGGCCAAAACCACGACACTGGTGAGCCATGGATGAGAGGATTGTGTAAGTGACTTTCATCCATTCATGGATGTGAAGGTTCAGAACAGGATATTGAAGAGTCTTCCTTCAGCGGGTGACATGAGCAGAGGTGGTCCTCGTGCCCCAGACATGTTTTTATCAGAGGCTGAATGGGACATTTGTTCCTTGTCAGTTTCTCCTTTCAGTTGTCCTTTGTTCCTTTTCCTTGTCGCGTTTTCTTAATTCACTGTGTGGCCATTAAATTGATGTATGCACCAAAAGCAGGGTTTGCCTCTTGGTGAGTTTTAATTTCTACTGTGCTTTTCAAAATAAATAAACAATATAAAAAAATTTTCCAGGAATACTTCAGGGGAAAGGCATCCCTAGCGTGGCTTGTACACCACAGGGAAAATGTGATCTCAGGTACATAAATCTCTCTATTAATCATTTGTTTGTCACCAGAGGTAGTCAAAAAATAATCAGCAAAACCTCCTTTGGATGCCAAAATGTCTTAAACTCGTGCAGAATTTCTGTCTTTCATTCTGGATTATTAAGGCAGTTCCAAAACAAGGTCATATCCAAGGAGAGCTGGGATTGTGTCTTTTATGACTTCAGTTTTCATTTGCAGTGAACTGGTAAACGATTAAAATGCAAACAATTAAAATTAAAACACATCAGAGCATATAATTCCGTTACTCCCAAAATGTAATAAAAAGGTGTCTCCCTGATCAATAATTGCTTATCATGGCGTCTTTATGAAAGTACTCAGATGTTTAGACACTGCTTTGGGAGTGTTATGGAAAGGAAAATGAAAGAAGCAGGATACTGTAACTAAGGATGCTAATTGCAAGAAGGCCATCACAGGATTTAGTTGATTGCAAGGAGGCCATCACAGGATTTAGCTGATTGTACACTAAAGTGGAAGTAATAGAGCTCTGGATGCATCTGGTATCTTTTTTCAGGGTACCTGCTCTTTTTTCCATCTACCACAAAAATGTAACTTGAAATTGGTGCCTTGATGCAAAATTTTGGGAGGTTGCCAGCAGAGAAGGTTACGTTGTGCCATAGCAATAGCCATCTTCAAAAGCAGGCTCCATGTGAGAGGTGTAGATGGTTGTGTATGATTAACTTGGGATACCAGCTAGGTCCAGGAGAAGAGCAGTAAGCTCCTTGATGTAAGATTGCAGGAGCAAAGAGCCAGCCACGAGATAAGTGATCCCGATCCGTGTTCTTAAGGTCACTGAAATAATCACAATGTCTGACGAGGAGCTCGGAGCTGAATTTGTACCTAGGTCAGGTTGTGCTGCAGTCTCAGGCTCACAGTCTAAGCAAAAGTGTTCTGGATGAATTTTCTTCCTTTTAAAACCATTCCTAATATACATGATAGAGTTGCAGGGGTGTGATAAAACAATTAAGCATTGTGAAATGTCACATTGTTGCGTAAAAGCTGTGCTGCATTGCTCTTTTGCACAATAATGTTTCCAGTTGCTTATTATTTTTTTAAATTTTTCTTTTCTGTTTTATTTTCCCTTAACTCCTCCTCGTGGTGTCCTGACTTGCCCGTGAAAGGAACCAGGGGAATCCAGATACTTGTAGCCTGAAAAACAAGGGATCCCGAAAAGATTTTCACAAGACGCTTCAAAAACAAACGTTTGAATCGGAAACATTGGATTCAGGTGATGCAAACTTTCAGGTACGTTTTCTTTACTTTGGGAAAAATGATCCAATACGGCAACTTTCCTCAAAGAGGAAGGGATCCTCAGGTCTCCATAATGGCGTCAAGGGAAGAGCCGTGCTTGCCATTTGGCCTTAAGGCCTCTCTCTGCCAGACAAGCAGGAGATGTTTCATGAGCCACCCAGTGTCCACGCCACAGCTCGCCATTTTGTTGCTTCCCGGCAGGCGGGACCGAGACAGGTCCCCGGGCTCCCCGAGGAGGCCTCAAGGACGACCCTCGCCTCCTCCGACTTCGACCTGCGCAGCCTGCAGCCGGACCCCCGCCTGGAGAACCTGCTGCGGCACCTCAGCGCCGAGGAGTTCGAGAGGCAGAACGAGGAGGCACGGCGCACCAACCGGCATGCCGAGCTCCTCGCCCTCTACCCCTCCGTGGACGAGGTGAGATGGGAGGCCAATGGGACCACAAGCCTCCCTGAGCTGCCTGCCGCAGGCGTCTTTATGGTTAAAGCTGTGCCACGGTTGAAAAACAGGGTTTGTGGCCCGGGATACGTGTCTCCCTTGGATAATAACATGGCGAAGGCATCACCATGGGCTCCTGTCAGCTCTCTGGAAGGTGTGTTCAGGGGGTTGTACTCGGACTTGTGGTGCTGCCTGGGGCTTCCTCTCACCTCCCTCGCTGGGGGTCAGGCCCCACGCTGGTGATACGGTTGTGTGGGTGTGTTACTCCTTGCTGTAGCTCTTGCTTAGGGCCCAGAAGTGTAAATATTCAGTGTAAATGCCAGATGGGGGTCAGAAGTGTAAATGTACAGAAACTGGAATACATTTCCTTTCATCTCTGAGGAGATAAAGGGCCTGCTGAGTGGGGGGAGGTGCTAGTCTGTACCAGTGGCCCAGTTAATGTCACATAAAGGTTTTATGTAAGTTTGTAAATTTACACTTGTTTTAATTAAGTATGACTAGAATAACTGTTTAATGATAGGAAGATGCAGTGGAGATACGGCCGGTGCCAGACCGCCCAAAGGAACATCTGGGCAACAGGATTTTGGTGAAGCTGCAGACTCTGAAGTAAGTATCCTTCACAAGCCTTGCTCACCATTTCTCAGTTCCTGCCAGTGTACTGCTGCCAACACTGCTACCCCACGGCAGGTGTCCTGTTCAGCGTTTACATGCCTGCTTGCAGTGGACGACTATATCTATCCATCATTACGGAAGTCTTTAATTTGTCAGGGTAAAAAGGAGTTGTGAATGAGCCCAAATTCTGTATTTCCAACAAACTAGATTGGTCTCCCTAGATGCTACTGGACTTGATAAGCAGAAAAAAAATTCAAGAACGGTATGATTGTTTTTACCTGATATCTGAGACCACCTTTCTGACAAATTTAGAAAATACATTGTATGCAGTTTACTTCCCTTCTTTTTCTCTTGAAATCATCTAATAAAATGCACTTTAAAAAAAATCCTCCAGGCTTTGGGAGAGCTTAGGTCTGGAACAAAATATGTCTCCTTGTTTTCTAATGGAAGCACCAGTCAAAATATAGCCCTTTCATTTTTTTATTATACAGAGCCATAAGAGTGCAGTATTAATCAGTGTCCTGTGTGTCTTTCCTTAACAGGTTTGATATAGAGATTGAGCCTTTGTTTGCATGCATAGCTCTCTATGATATAAAAGAAAGGAAAAAGGTAAGCGTGCATACAGTATTTTTGTTCAGTTGGCTTGGGTTTTTATTTCTGGAAAAATTGCAAAATCCATGAAACTTTTTCACGCATGCAGTCTGAGCCAGGATTTTTTTTATTCAGTCAGTCACATGCTTGCATTTGTTTATTTTGTAGTTCTAGTTACTACTTTTGACTCATTTCAAAATATATTTGATGCATTTTTGCTTTGCAATACATTTTAATTCTTTTTCTTTCCAAGATCTCAGAAAATTTTCATTGTGACCTCAACCCTGATTCACTAAGAGGATTCTTGCGTTCCCATACACCCTCCATTGACTTGTCTACTCAGGCAAGATCAGCAGTATTTTCTGTCACTTATCCCTCATCGGATATATACCTAGTAATAAAGGTACGTTACAGTGCTACTTCAAGACCATTCTTCCTGTTCCCAATTGTGCTTGTTGAGCTGACAAACATGAGTTTCCTGTAGCTGAGATTAATTTTGATAGATTTTAATAGTATATGTGCAGGTGTCCACTGCTATGTCTCACTCCAATACTAAGAAGGTATATTGATAACCCTGTGTTGAAGTTCTACTAAGTATTTAGAATTTCCGACCTCTGCCTAAGGGAAATTTAAAGTAAAGTGAAATAAGCCATTTAAAAAAAAAATAATTACATTTTACGGAGTTTTTTTGGCTTTGGTTTAATGTACTTTGCATCATTTTGTTTATTTAATTCTGAAACTGAGTTTCCCTGAGAGCATAGTATCCTGGGGTGCATTAAAAAGAGCATGGCCAGCAGGTGGAGGGAGGTCATCCTCCCCGTCTACTCTGCCCTTGTGAGGATGCACCTGGATTACTGTGTCCAGTTCTGGGCTCCCCAGTTCAAGAAAGACAAGGAACTACTGGGGAGAGTCCAGTGGAGGGCTACAAAGATGATCAAGGGACTGGAGCGCCTCTCTGCGTTGCTGTCCAACCTGCTTTAGGTGAACCTGCTTTGGCAGGGGGCTGGACCAGATGATCTCCACCATCCCTTCCAACCCCTAGCATTCTGTGATTCTGGATTCTATGAAGCACTTCACTTGGAATGTGTTAATTTTCCTGATTTCAATAAAAATGCAGTAGTACCTGATTGACAGTGTTGTCACATACGTATTTTCTGCTTTCTAACAAACCAGATGGAAAACCAGGAGAAGGTTTAGTATCGATTACTCCATAAAAACAGTTTTAAGAATTCTATATCACGCCTTTAGGTGTGCTTCTTTGTATTGCTAGAGAACGAACATGTTACTATTTGGGTGATGTTTTTTCTTTGTGAGTGTCTTATTTTACTGCTTTTTGTAGATAGAAAAAGTGCTTCAGCAAGGAGAAATTGGAGACTGTGCAGAACCCTACATGGTTCTTAAAGAAAGTGAGGCTGGTAAGGTAAGTAAATAATTACAAAGAGTGTTTAGAGCAAAAAATGGATGCACAAGAAAAAAAAAAAAAACAACAGAGAAAGAGCAGACCCTTTGGAATAGGACAAAATCCCAAGAACATTGGGGAGGAAGCCAGTCGATGCATCCATGGCGCAAGAAGTCTGGTGTCTGTGACCAACAGGAAGACGGCACAAGAAGGCAAGGTGCACTTCCATTACTGACGCCTTTGGAAATCAATACTGACCAAGTCTTGAGTCATGAAGCAGACAGGGGTGAGCAAAGGACATGAAAATGCAATGTGGAGTTAGCAGAAATATTTGTACCTCAGAGACAACCTGTTGTAGTGTGTATGTGGCCTGTTCAGTGCTGTCATCCATAGATAACCTGAGCTCTGTTTAAGGAATTCATGGACATTTGCTTCTCTGGAGCAGACTGACAATGTTTGCTGGACTTCCACATGTCTCTCACCTTTAAAATATTGCTTTCAGTAGAATATTGTTTCTGTATCTGACAAAGGAAGTGGAACCTGCTAACGTTTCATGGTGATTGTTCATGCCTGGCTTGAGGGTCACTGCAAAAAGATCAGTGTTCTCCATTTCCGTAATGAAAATGAACTCATTGAAAATAAATGAGAAGTGAATGTACAAATCAAACCAGCTATGATCCTGACAGTGATGTAGCAAGAAAACATGAGAGATAAGAATGCAAATTATTTACTGAACTGTAAATATGTAATTTCCATTTTGATCTATAGTAGCATTAAAATAACTGATTGCTTTTTAAACAATCTTCATTTTCTTTGTCTTAGACAAAAGAAAAGATTGAAAAACTGAAAGCTCAAGCTGAATCCTTTTGTCAGCGGTTGGGGAAATACAGAATGCCATTCGCCTGGATTCCCATAAGCCTAACTAATTTCTTCAACCTTTCAACACTTGAACGAGAAATACCTGAGGCTGAAGGTTTAAATGGTAGTTGTTTAACTTTTCTAACTAATGCCAAGTGACTCTTTGGTAGGACTGTGCATAGGAAACAATGTCATTTACTCTGGCATCAAGAGTGAAGAGCAGATTCAAATTCACATTTTCTCAGCCTTCCTTTTCAGTGCTACAAACAACTTAATATGCTCACTGTTTCATCTCTGCATATTTATTTTTATGTATGATAAATATTTTTCCATGTTTTAAGTCCAATTCTGGTTGAAGACTGGCTTTGTAGAAGTAAAACTGCCTTTGCCATAAGGAGTTCATTTGCAATACAGGGCGATCGAAACACATATTATCTTAGTTTCAAGAGTATACAGGATCATTGGTCAACAACATTGACCAATGTGCTTTATAACCCACAAACTAAAAATTCAAATAAGCTTGTTCTGTGCGGTAGAAGTAATGTCACCTCACTAGGTGTACCCTGGCATTATGCTATTTCACATAGTCTGAAATAAAAGTAGTGAAATGTTTTAGGTACTGTCTCTGTCCTCTGATGTTTCTGGGAAGTTGTGCATTTCTAGTGTATTCTGGTAGTCTTTGTACTGAAGCAACACAAAGCAAGTTGATGTTTCATTTAATTTTCCTTTGAAGGGAAAGGATCCACCGGTGACAAGAGGGCAACACTGCTACAGGCAAGAAGACTTTCTGAAAGAAGTCTCAGCTCAGAGGACAGCTATCCAGTATCAAACTTTAAAACAATTTCTCTGACCCTCAACACCTTCTTTAAACAGGTACTGAATAGTCTTTATTTCTGATTGCCTACGACATTTTTCATCTATGTAATGTGAACTGTGTTGGGACAAGTTACCAGTGATGTTCATGTGGCGAGAGAGAATAACTGCTGTCAAGTAGGCAGAAATCCACTTGCTTTGCATGCCTGAAGGACATGGGTCACTCAGAAGCTTTTCTCAGTGTTATGGAGTATTGTTGTAAA
Organism: Rissa tridactyla; assembly: GCF_028500815.1. Taxonomy (NCBI): domain Eukaryota; kingdom Metazoa; phylum Chordata; class Aves; order Charadriiformes; family Laridae; genus Rissa; species Rissa tridactyla. The sequence continues at coordinate 58,419,136 of NC_071497.1, read as the reverse complement.
GGCACTGATTTTTGTCTTTCTCCTGGTAGGAAGGAGACAGGCTCAGTGATGAAGATCTGTTCAAATTTTTAGCTGATTTCAAAAGATCGTCTTCCTTGCAGAGAAGAATTAAGACTTTACCAGGTATATAACTCATTTTTGTATGGAAATGAATTTTCTCCCCTAACTTGTTCTGTAAATTCCAACCCCAAAATATAATTAACTTGGGTTTTAAGTCTATAGTATGTGCTATTGTGGAACTGCCTGAGTCCCCAGTGTCTGCCTGAGCGCACATGCTTTTGAGGTTTCTTTTCTGTAGGAGTGAGTATGGAAATTTATGTTTAGCTTGATATTCTAAAATTATTTCCTTTCCTTCCTAATTTACAGTGTATCTATCTGCTCAATGTCTTTTGTTATTCAAACTGTTCAAAGACAGCGCTTTAAAGCAGACTTCTAAGATCCTTGCTATTCCTGCAATATTTTTAAATGGTCATATTTTACAGAAGGAGATTAAAATCTGTACACATTTCATCTTATTTGGGTATTTGGGTCAGTGTTAGCTAACAAAGTAGACATAGTGTTTGGCTACTGTCAAAAACCAGACCAGCTTATTTTTTCTTTTTGCATAAATTACAGCTCAAGCTCTTCTGGGTTGTAGAGGAACCTTAGAACAAAAATTAACTAAGTGCAAAGCTGTTTTGCCTTTTTAGCTGATTGCCAGAAATGACAAGTCTGAGTTCCCCACATAGTTTTCACTTATCACAACAGAGAATTTACATTGAAAGTCTAGTCATACTTGGGTAAACGGTATTATTATCAGTATTAACTGTTTAACTGCTCACCACAGCAAGCCTGGCTTCCCTGGTGGGCGGTGTCTACTTTGGCAGAGATTAACTAGAGCAGAATCTGAGTGGAGGAGTGAGAGAGAACTGTATTAGACAGCTGCCCTTTTATCTTTTATTTGTCTCCCAGACAAGTTTTATATTATTTGTGTGTGAAAGATACTAGAACATCAACCCAGTATATGATATTCCTTCTTTCTTTCCTGTTTCTTTGAAATTGTACAGGGTAGACATAAAAAGCTATATATTGGCCTGATGTGGAGGTTACTTCTTGTGCATCTTTCTACACCTATGCTTTCATTCTCATGCAGCCTTTAAGCCAAAGATTCAGTTCTTATTTCTGCACTGTTGCTATGTAACCTCATACATTGTTTTCATTTTTGTTTTATAATGCATTTGTTATGTTTTATATTTTTTGCTGACATTTAGTGATTTTTTTTTTAAGGAACACTTAAACTGGAGATTTCCCCAGCTCCAGAAAACCTTGGGTTTTGTCTGACACCAGAATTACTACCAGTGAAGCCATTTCCAGAAAACCGTAATCGTCCTCACAAAGAGATTTTGGAATTCCCAATTAGAGAAGTGTATGTTCCTCATACAATTTACAGGTAAGAAATAACATATATTTTTTAAATTCTTAAGATCCATTTTCAAAAATAATTGTGATTTAGATATATTTTTTTCAGAAATAGAAACTAAAAATATTTTTTTTAATGTTAAAGATTATGCATTAGGATGATTATTTAATCTTACTAGCCATTACAAGATGAAACACCTGCAGGATGTTCTATAGTGTATTTACTATTCTAATTATGTTGTCCTTTGAAAATTTTTCTAAAATGTCAAAAGAACCCTAACAGCTCTTATTGACCTGGCATATTTATATCTTTCCTCTTATGTATTTTTTTCACAGTAGATCTTAGTATCATTTTTAATAGTTTTGGTAAATGTTTGTGCTGTGTGGTTTCTACTGTTAATTTGAGTCATCTGAGCATCTGAGCAAGTAACGTGTTGCTCTGTGTACTTTTTCACCATGACAAGGACTCTAGGCTATGTTGTTTCTTTTCTTAAATCTGTTCTATCCTGATTGTTTCAAGAAGACCATGGTGTTCATTAGCATGCAACTGAGCAATTCCCGTAATTTCTTCGTGGTCTGGCACATCTGAGCCTCCAAGAAGAAAAGCCTATCAAAAGAATGTGCTTCAACATGTTTGTGCAGCATAGTAGTGCTAGTGAACAGTGATATTGATAACAGCTAACTACCAAGAATTCAAAACGGGTGTATTGCAGTATTATAGATATAGAAATACTAGCTTTCACGTAACCATTGTGTTAGTGAAGGCATGGAAGTAAAGCAGAATGCTTCTTACAACAGTAGTTGATGCTATTCTAAGGGAGTTTTCTGATCCCTAAAACATCAGGTAGGTACTAAATTAGTGTCAAATATGTGACCATCAGTAAGGAATCACAGAATGAAGGAGCTGAATAAAGGGATGTAAATCTTACTCACTTCTTGCAGCAGAGATTAGCAAAGAGCCAGATCTCCCACACATTCACCTGACCCCACCCAGGACAGGAGAAGGGAAGGCTAAGACTTGTGGTTCAGTACAACTCAGAACTGCAATACTGCAGACTAATTTATCCTGGGGAGATGCTCCACAACTTCACAGGAAACTGGAGAGCCAGTGAGGCTGTTCGTGACACCTGGATTAGGGTCTCAGCTTTGAAGGAAAGCAAAAACAGGAAGTGGCATCTTATCTCACGATAACAACTTGCCACGTGGTGTCAGCAGGGGAATAAGTAAGTAAGCCGGTTTGGATAGGCCCTCATTAGAAGTTTTGGAGGAGTTACTCCTGGGCTGTGCTGTGAATCTGTGATATTAAAACTCCTGAGGGCAGTTTCTTTGCGCTCTCGGCACCAGAATGCTAAAATGCAGAAGGTTGTGGTACTTCTGTCTTCTCTGTGTATCAAAGACGGAAATGAATGTCTCCCACCACCACCACCCCCTTCCCCCCCATTTTTAGGGGGTTTATGCAGACATTTTTATAGGGGAAGTAGTTTTTATACAATTAATAATGCAAATGTAAATGAGCTTGAGTAATGACACCTTTTAAAAAAAATACAAAAATAAGATGGAATTTTAACTTTCCTATTCATTGTCTGGCCCCAGTAAGGCGTAGCATGTGTCAACTCTAGTGTGCAGCCTGGTGGTGTCTAAGGGTGTGCCTTTGAAAATGGAAAGCATTAGCAATGCCTGTATTGCTGAGCTAGAGAGAGAGTTGAGCACAGAATATTCTCTCTTTAGTTCTCACCAAGGTAAACTCCTGCAGACAGACTTCATGAATATCAAAGCCACCATGCTGAAAATTAATTTGTGCATCTCCTGAAGCAAGTTTCGGTGTCTCCACACAGTATTCTTCAGTTGCTAGGGTGTCTGTGTTGAATACATTCACCTACATTAGAAGAAATGCTTGCTAGCTATAGCTCAACTGTTGCACTCTTTTTGCAAGAGTTCACAGCCAGCATGCTTAGTCTCTACAGGCTTTTTGGGCTCTGTTTTGATTTTCATGCTAAGTAAAAGTCGTGGTAACAAAACAGAGTAGGATCTGTCCGGCCTAACCTGTAACAATGAAGAGAATAACTATAAAGAATATTTGCCTTCATAAATCTTTACCTTAATTAGTGAATCAATGTGTGATAACACAACTGACATACCATAAGTAATGTTATGCTGTAAACTGCTGTAAACTGTAACCCAATCAGTTAATAACCAAATTAAACCCTAAAGACAATTAGTTAGATACACTGGGGAAATGGTGAAAAAAAAATGCAGAAATGCTAGGTCATGGTTCAATTGCCTTGTGACAACAAACACATTTGGAGTGAGAAAGGGGATTCGCCAACTGAAACTGTTAATGAACTTCAGCATAGTTCCCCAGAATGTCAGACGAGGCAGCTTTGCAAATATTATGAAGCAGCAGGGTCTAGAACTTGGAGGGGTCCAGGAAGTAACACTTGTGTTTGCACAGTGCTGTTGGAAGCACCTTCTTTTCCCACAAGCTGGAATCACCTGGCCGCATCTGAGATGCTTTTGCCACATAATTGTGCCAGTGCTGTGTTTGGCGAGCAAAAGCATCGTTAGGGAACGTAGGCCAACGTATTTGCTTAATTTAACTGGCATGCAATTTTCCTTGCTTACTTCTCCGCATGGTGAATACTGTTTTGAGCCTGAGATTAGACTAACCTATGCAAAGTAACTTTGAATTTGAATAAAGACAGATATTAAGGGTTTCACATTATTTTATTCCCTTGCTCTAATCTAAAAAGTAGAACCATCCTGTTTTAATTAAGCGATGTGCTAGCCCTTAGTCATAACTGAATGTCATGGTCTGCTAGTGTGTTACAGGTGATTTAATGTTTCCTAATTTTTGATTTTAAGTCTGCAAATAATTTTTTTTTACCAGTGCTATAGATTTAGATAACAAGAGAATGAAAAATGGATAAAATAATTACCTGTTTTCTATTAATGTTACCATGAATGTAAGAGAAGGTTACACATAGAAATGGACTTAAAAAACATAGAAATGAAAACTTAGAAAAATAGAGTCTGGTAAGGTCTTACTGGCATAATAATACCTCTACACATGTCCAGACAGATGCTAATAAAGCATCTAGTTTCATTTTTTCTCCTGAATGTTTAAAAGAAATGCAAAGATTTTGTTTACTTGGGTTGGTGGGGTTTTTTGACAATGTAAGATATTTCAAAGGAAAAACATTTTTTTTTTTAAATAATAACTTCTTCCTTTGTCATAGGAGAAGCAGAGTCTTCTGTTATAGTCTTTGAACTTAGCTCTTGCTAGTTTTTATACTGGTGTAATGCCATTATTTTAAATGATGTTGTTTCTGATTTATGACAGAGAGATCAGACAGCCCCTTTCTGTGTGCACTGTGAAATTGAGCACTTCTTTTTGTTGTGTACCTACATTTCTTTAATAAAAATAGTTCCCTGAAAATGTCAAAACATTCCAAGATTTATTTCTTTCAATACCCTTCTATTCTTAATAGGAAAAATCATATAATTTAAAGATTGTTTATCATTTTATTTTCTCATGAAATATAAATGAAAATGATGCTGCTTACTGCCACTATGAATTGTTGGTGCTGAGAAAGAGGGATTTGTCCCATCGCTTCATCAGTAACTCAGCTTAACCAGGCACAGAAGTCCTGTCTTTGCTAGGGGAAGAGCCTAATGCTTAGGGGATTTTTGAAGGGAGCGGGGGAAAAACCCCTTTCCTTTGCTGCTTTGTTTCATTTAATTGCAAACCACCTGTCACTGTACTAAGGCTCGCTGTAGTATGCAGTGTCAGCTGGAGGCCTGCTTTGGTGGTATTCATTCTACCCCATCCTTGACTAGTTTTGTGCAAGGGAAGACTATTGATGTATAATGGTCTGTTATTCCCATTACTGCCATCACAGTATTATCTACTCCTTTCTGCCTCTCTCCCCGTGGAATCTGGAGAGACCACAGTAGTCCTGTGCATCTTCTACAAGGCCATTGCTCTAGTTTTGTGCTGGTTGGAGACGCTGGCACTTCTAACTTCTTTTTCAGAGTAAACAAAGTGGAGATTAGTATTGCTCTGTTGTGCACAGGTGAAGGAAATAGCTTAACCTAGCAGTGAGTGCAACACTGAATGCTCACCTTCCTCACAAGAAAGAAGCTACAACTGAAAACACAACAGACATAAGAAGTGTGAGGGGCCTACCTTTCCAGATGTTTTTGAATGAAAGCATCTTCTTCACTCATTTGGTTTTGCTGCAGCTCCACTTTAGCAGGTTGTGGCTTGTGCTTTGGTCTTGCATGAATGTCTTAAGAAAAAATGAAGCTACTCTGACCACTGACACTGCCTCTGGTTAGGTAGTAGAGTGCTGAATGTTGTCCTTTTGTAAAGAGCTCCCAGTCAGGACAGTTAGAATCACATTCCTTTCCATGCCTGCAGATTTTTTTGTTAACCTCAGGACACTGTGCTTTCTCCTTCAAACAATTTGTCTGCTTTTCACTGGAATGAAAATGCTCCAGTAACTTCATAGAAGCATTGTTAATAGTGCTGGATTACTGGTAGTAGTAGGTGGCTTCCCTTGTGGTAAGAATAGATGGCTTCTTTAGCTTAGGTCTGCAGGGCACTGAGAGAGGGAGGACATCAATTTTCCCACTGGACTTTTTTTTTCCCTCTTGCTTGATAAATTGTTACTTTGAGGTGTACAATTTAGAGAAGAGGCATCACTCAAGAGCAGTGCAGTTTGTCAGTATAGCTTCCACCTTCCCAGGTCAGGATGGGGGAGTGTGTAAATACATCAGTGAGACAATTAAAACAATTCCAGGTTCCACCTCTTGACTTCTAGCTGCATAGATCTTGCATGCTGCTGAAACCTATGTCATTCACTAAGGTTTTTAAGCATTTTCAGCTGAAGTTTTAGAAGTGCATGGTGTCTGCGGAAACAAGATGATCCTGGTAAGTATGAAATATTGCCTCACATTAGCTAACACATGTAACTTCAGGGGGACACATTAACAGTATTTTGGGAAGATATGGTATGCTATTAGCACTCCTTCACTGTGTCATTTATTAATTAAATACATTAAGACAAAATTATCTCACCACAGTTCTCAGCTGTATTGTCAGATTTCATATAGGTTCACTATTATATGCATAAATGTGGTATGTCAGAAATTTCACTCTTTGATTATAGGGGTTCAGTGAGAATTTTGGGATAGAGCTTTACCTCTGTTTACACAGCTGGAGGAATCACAGCTCCTGGGATGGCGAATGGATGTATAAAATACAGCCCTATGGTATAGTTACTATCTTCCTTTTTCAGCTTTTCATACTTCATTCAGGCAAGTGGGCACTGCTTTATGTGTGACCTACCATCTTGTTATTACAGCATCTTGATATTGCAATAGTTGATTCCTGGTAGATATCCACTCATTTTATCCACTTCAATAACACTGCCACTCACGATTTAATAATACTGTAACCAGCAGAGGAAGTGAGGGTATTGTCAATGGAACAGTGGGTTTAGTTTGGTAGAACACTGCAAAACATGGAGGACAGAGACATCAGAAGGTGGTATAATTCCTTTGATTTTCGTATTTGAAAACTTTAAAATTGTTTTACGTGTAACTTCTGAAAAAATGATATAAAGTAGGCAATTGTGGGTCAGAAAGTTACCTATGTTTGCATATTAGAAAATCAATACCATATGTAAGAAATTTTTTTGTTGGTGATTTTTATGATTCACAAAATCTCCATTTTTGCCTTTGGTCTTGGTTTTCAAACACATGATGTCATTGATTACTCGTTGGCAAAATTTGATATTTCAAGTAATGGTAGGTCAGTTCAATGATGTATAATGAATAACAATGAGTCCTGGAGTGAAAGCTATTAAAATTTTAGTCTGACTTGACTCTAAGCCTTATGTCACATTTAAATTTAGAAATATCTATTTTCTTATCATAAATTTGTGATTTGAATCTGCAGAAATCTGGTGTTTTGAGTCATCCTTCCACTCAGTTCTTGTGGTGACATTTTTTTTGTGTTGACTAAACCTTTAATAAAAAATTTATTAAGGTTTTCACAGCAATGCTAATGGACAGAATAAAGTGAAAATCACCCTCAGCCTAAATTTAATGAGGATCTGATCACTGACTCTTTAGATGATTCTTAATTTTAGCAACATGAGAAAAATCATTCAAACTATTATCCAAATTATCCATACAAAGATACAGGATATATGACACATATACATCCTCTTGAAGGTGACATGGTGAAGTTACATCATTGTGTTATTTGTTCTAGACAGTGGCTGACTAGGACAGGTTTCCACCTGTGGTAAAGTGTTTGGGATTTGCATTATAATTTTCAAGCTCACCCAACAAAAGTGTACAGGAATCACCAAAGATTGAAAATTTTAACTAATGGGTGTATCAGGTTTTGTTTCTGGTACTGTAAGTATTAAATGGCAATGTTAACCTATCCATCACAGTTCACCTATAGAACATTTGTGGTTTTTAACTGTAGTGACTATTTGCACATATATTGGCTTTTGCTATGTATGGCCTTCTTGTCACCGTCACCAATGAACATGCCTAATATTCATTAGAAGTTTAAGCTGCACTTGTTGACGCCTCACATGTTGTGTAACTTAGCAAGGAGAAGGATTTTACTACATCATACATATGCACAACTAATAATTACAAACAGGGAATATTCAATGAGAAGGGTCATGGACTTGAAAGTTGAAAGACTTCATTTTGGCAGAAGATAGGTCTGCACTGCTTGGCCGTGGGAAGTGATCAAATCACCAATGCTAATTCCCATGGAAGTGTAAGAAGGTCAGCAAATTCAAATGAGAAATGCTGCGTGGTGTCCTGTGTCAGGCTAAGTGGACCCTTGGCTTTCCCAGCAAGTAACTGATTCTGAAGTAGCTTCTTATCTTATCATCCCTCTGCTGGGTCAGTCTCCAACCCAGAGAAGCTGTCTGGATCCATGCCTTACCCAGGACTCTGCTGTCCTGTGGAGCTCTGGTCTCAGTGAAGTTGCGTGCTCTGCCGTGGCCATACTGACTCCTGAGTAGCTCTTTTGCTTTTTGTAAGCACATCTGACTATATTCACTTTGTGTAGGGAGAGTGAGGGGAGAAGTTTAATCACACTGAGCAACAGTAATTGCTGTGGCATGTTGCTTGAATATTTCTGCTCAGCAGAGAGCCTCAAGGGAGACACAATGCCTCCTGGAGCTCACCGTGTCCTTATGGGCATGCTAGCTGTGCCATTATTTAAAATACAGCAGTATATGCTGCCCCGACACTTCCACTAACTGCAGTGTGGAAGTGCTTCTTGTCACTGCTTCCTCTCAGGCTTTTGGAGGGTACAGATCTGGCAGGCAGTAGCACTTACGCGGTGATCAGCAATGGGTCTACAATTTGTGCCTGTGTGAAGGAACCTCTTTTGATCATCTTCCCACCTTCCTGCTTTAAAAAATCAGTCATCACTTTCATCTCTGCAGGGTATCCAGAGTCAGTATTTGCCTCTGTTCTTCCTCAGTGCTGATGGGTTTAATACATATGTAAGCAAGATCCCTAAAACTGCTTCAGCATAAATGGCACAAGCTTTAGCTCTTCGGTACAGTACTTGCTGGAATAATGCTTCCTTGGTTGCGTAGTCAGCAGAGAGCTCTCTGTTTGTGATTTTACATATCTTTCATCTCAAGTCATATCTAAATGTAAAACCCAGTGCTCAGGGACATTATATGGATTTGTGACATCTTCTGCTGGGCTGCAGATTAATGAAGCAATGACTGGATTATGCAGCCTGCCCTACATGTATTTCTTCACCTCTGGCAGATGTAATATTTATAATATCCTTCATTTAATATGTCATTCCCCCAAGCATAATTCAGTGGAGGTTACCAATATATTTCTCTCTTTCACTTAGCTTTTCCTAATATCATCTTGGAGAGAATTTGGCAGAACAGAAATTGCATTTAAGAAGGCAAGAAAGAAAATGCATTGGTGTGGCCAGGAGTACTATTCTGAACAAAGGGAAAGGCAAGCTAGATGCTAGTTTGCTTGCTAAGGCATGCCGTGGCCCATGTAGCATGTGTTGGTTAGCAGAGTAGCTTGGACTGTGTAGCTGAAGAGTATTGTCACCTCATGACACATGGCAATAAGGAGAATCAACCACAGTTTTCTAGGTCTTGGGATACAACAAATGGAAGATGGACTTGTCTGACTTAATGACAACATTCTCCAAAGCTGCTCCACATTTTCAGCTGACAACGGTGCTGAGGAAATATCTGTGATAAGTACAGAGCGGTTTGTGTGTAGCTTCTGACTGTCACAGACAAAAAGAAAGCATGAAAGCCCATGAGTAGTTCTCACTGTTTCTCACTGGAAGCCACTATGATTCCATCAACATTAGTCTTATTCCTTACACTCAGAGGACAAACAGTGAGAATCCTATCCAGACTGGGAAAATGAGACATTAAATAGACATAATCGTAATACCAGAATGTGTGTAAACCAGGTGAAGCTGAAATCTCAGACTTGCCATAGACTTCACTGGAGAAAAATATTTCTACAAACATTTTGACTCCTCTAGCAGAATTGTTAGGTTTTGAAGTTGGAAGACCACCTATGCTGCCAAATTCCCAAGGGAAATTAAAGGTACTTCTTAAGTCTAGTGATCTAGCCTTGTACAGAATCTAGTAAACAGCAAAGTATGCTGTATTTTAAGGCATTATTTATATTCATTACTAAACAACATCTGTTTCTAGAATTATAGTTCAAAATTTCTTGTTTTCATTTGCTCTGGTTCATTGATACTGCTTTTTGAATCTAGAAATACATGTCACTTTATTGCTATAAGCTAGGAATGTATGAACTTCAGTTGTTGGTTTTATTTGCTGGTTTACTTGGTTTTTTCACCTCTGAGTGATTCCTTACCCCTTCCAAAATCTGATTCTTCACAGCTGAGAAAGGAGCTGCTTTCTTGAGAGATTCCCGCTCTTCATTCCATCAAGCATTACATTCATTCATTTGTAACTGGGAATTATGTATTTCAAGAAAATAAGAGAGATAGGAAGACTGCCTTCTCAAACACCTAGCTTACCGTATGACAAACCTTAAACATAGGATGTTCTATGTGTCACAGCAAGAATTTACCTTTTCCTTGTGAACTTCTGAAATGGAGTTCTGGCAAAGCCTTTGCTGTCTAGGTGGAACTGAAGGACAGGGAGATGAATCAGCAAAATGCTAGTTTGTGCACTTCATTTTCAAACACATTTCAAACAAAATGCTTGCCATTTGCCCATTTTATTCTTCCTTTTCTTTCTTCCAGAAATCTCCTCTATGTTTACCCTCAGAGGCTGAATTTTGCTAACCGACCGGTTTCTGCAAGAAACATAACCATCAAGATCCAGTTTATGTGTGGCGAAGACCCATCCTGTGCAATGCCGGTAATAAATGCTGAGATTTCTTAGCAAACTTTCGCTTCCGTGCATTCCTGACAAACCTTGGAAGAGATAACTCATTGTTTACTTTGATCACCACGGTTTCTAGTGGGGCCTTAGGAAGCCTAACATCAGAGAGCTAGTTAAGCTTGTCATTCTCATCAGAAAGCAGGGCTGTAGTCCTTACCCACAACAGGAAAGATTGTCACTGGAGTGGAACAGAGGCATATTGCTCCCTCTTATCTAAGTCTTCCTACCTTATTTTCAGAAGAGTGATATCGTATTAAATCAATGCTGTGTTGGAAACTAATGGTAAAATTCACAGAGCTTCAGAGATCTTTTAAGAAAGATGTAGTCTGTCTTCCAGTTTAACTCCTCTGTATGCACTATATGTACACAAATACTCAGGTGTAAAACTGGAAGGTAGAAGTTGGGATCTTCCCTGGCTGAATCTGACTGGGTGCACAGTCATGCAGCTTATGTAGAGTTTTCTGTGTTTGAAACACGCTGTGGATATGTGTGCACTACTAGCAGAGCAGGCAGCACTGTCTGTGTTCAGGTTATTCAACATTTCTCATTATAAGATACTCTCTTCAGCTTTATCAAGCTTCAGATGTTCAGTTTGAAGTGTTCTAACCCAGACGTCTGCTTCAGCCTGAATTTTTTGGGAAATTTTCAGATATGGTATTTGGCTATTTAAGAATAACATTGGGATAAAATCTTTTGTGATTTTATGTGCTAGAGGGGGGAAAAATGAGCAGAAAGATTACTTTAAAGAACTTTAATCCAACAATATTTTGGAACAAGGACAGACATCTAACCAGCCTTTATCACCATGCTGACACTGCACAGTGCATACTTTGCAGCCTTACTCCACAAGAGCTCTGGAATTGAAATCAGAGCATCACCACTGTGTTTTCCTAAGCCATGTTTCTTCCAGAGCTGGAGCCGTGTCATGTGAATGTAGCACTGTCTTTTACACGATACTGCATTGTTGGTTTCCTTAAACTCTGCCAGTATTACAATTAGGTTTTGACAAATGCGTAGGACAGACACAGTTCATCTGGTATCCCTCTCCACTGTGAGAGCATTGCATCTCAATATATATGGACTTGTGCTGTACAGATACCCTTGTCTAAGCTCATCTCCCAGGGCTCCCTTTAAAGTTAATGGATTCCAGGTCCTTACCATGAGACTGTGTCTGAAATGAGGGAAGCAAATCAAGCACTAAAAATGCCTGTTTCTCTTAATTGATTGTAAAGGAACTTTGGACCTCCAAAGTAGGGTGAGATTCATCATAGAATCACAGAATGGTTGAGGTTGGAAGGGACCTTAAAGATCATCTAGTTCCAACCCCCCTGCCATGGGCAGGGACACCGCCCACTAGACCAGGCTGCTCAAAGCCCCATCCAGCCTGGCCTTGAACACTTCCAGGGACGGATCATCCACAGTCTCTCTTGGCAACCTGTTCCAGTGCCTCACCACCCTCACAATATAGAATTTCTTCCTAATATCTAATCTAAATCTCCCCTCTTTTAGTTTAAAACTGTTAAATGAGCAGGCTACAACTGAAAAACAAACTTCTGAAAATAATGTTAATTTAACTTTTTAGCATTTTGTTGAAGCTAATACGACAATGTGAGAGGCTTACCATAACTTTATTCCTGCAATTTCTAACTTTTTAGTGCATTACTGGAGAATGTGGTGTGGGGTAGTCAGTGGCTCCGGAAATGACCTCTGCTCCATTTTCCTGCTATTTTACCCTTATTAGTGTGTGATGAAGGTATTCAGTAATAAGACATCTGTGTTAACGTGCTACGATAAAATTGAAGAGTCATTTTCAACTGCAGATACTGTCTTAAAATTTATACAAGATGATGACAATTAAATGCTTTAAACCTGACGGCTGTTACTTTCTTTTCTTCATAATGTAGGTAATTTTTGGGAAATCTTCAGGTCCAGAATTTGTGCAAGAAATATACACAGCTATCACATATCATAATAAGTAAGTATTGTTACTATTTGTATGACTTGAGAAGTATTAATCATGACCTCTTTACATAATTCTTAACCTACATAGTTCATCAAGGAATGCTGGTACTAATTCATTTTAAACATTTACGTTTTACATGGATTTGTCATATCTACTTTGGATTGCTACATGCATTTGCATAACTGACCATTGAGTAAGCAACCATTGCTTTTCTTGTGTGGAGCTTTTCAGAGACTAGTTGAGAATATTTCTAATCTGAAGATTGAGGAGCAGGAGCAGGAAGTAGCAGCACAACTTTGTAACAGCATTCACTTCAATGAATTCACAGAACCAAAAGAGCTAAAGGGACATTCTCATTCTTATGAATGTGGACTTGGGATTTAGAATTTACACAATAAATATACTGGAACCTAAAATTAAGGTTGAATGTTTTTGAAATTATAGAGATTGGTGAAATCTGAAACATTTCAGCCACTACCATCTCTGCTTTTCCTCATGCAAAGCTGTATATAGTTCATAAATATAGTTGTATATATGTACTTTGTTTAACTCTGCTCTGGGGCTATTTTCAGGATTTATACAGTTTTTATAACCATAGCATCTAGAAGCCTACTACTAGAGCCTTCTGCTCTGTCTTATACTAACATTGGAAACGTGCTTGGCATTTTTTTAAACAGGTCCCCTGACTTTTATGAAGAAGTGAAAATTAAGCTGCCAGCAAAACTCACAGAGAAACACCATCTATTGTTCACGTTCTATCACATCAGCTGCCAGCCAAAGCAAGGAGCATCTGTGGAAACTCTCATCGGGTATTCAGTAAGTTCCATGTAATATATAAGAGTGTGCGTGTGTGTGCATGTATATCTACATCCCATGCAAACAGATTCTTTGCTTGTCAAAAATTTTGTCATATATTCCTTTTCTGGTTATGGTAATACACCAAAACCAGTAGAAGTTCTTAATGTTAATTCACAGAAATCAGGTGCAACTTGTGCTGTTACATCCTCGCCTTATAATTTTACATTGTTAAATGTCTTTGAAGTTGATGAATTCACCTGACACAACTGAAGTTAAGTATGCACCTAAATATTTGCAACAGCAATGCTTTATAGCACATCACCTAATTCTGTTAGATTCTATTTATCAAAAAAAAAAACCCTAAATCATATGCAAATACAATTATTTACTGTTATCTAACAACTTAATACATGAGGTAACTAATATAGCGTTTTCAAATAGGTTTTATATGACATATTGTTTATGATCTGAAGTGTGTTTTACCCACATCAAAATTAAAAAAACAGAAAGAATCTAGAAGATACAATTTAATTTTCTTGCATTCATTATCTTCGTGTTGAGACTAGTGTGTTTTAGCTTGAGAAATACACATTGTAGCATAGTCTCTTTGACCTTTTTCTTTATCCATCGATATTTTTAACTGGAGAGATTTTAAAATAAGAGGAAAGCACAGATGATGATAATACTTCAGATGTGAAAACGTCCTGGTGCTATGGTCAGCAATTGAGATGTGGGGCCAGACAAGTGCTTTCCATGTGTTCCTGCTATGAAGTTTGCATTTGTTTTTGATCCCAGTGCTGAGAATCCTTTCAAATGGGTTTTCTTTTATGGACAGATATAGTCCCACCAATGTAAATGGGATTGGTAAGAAGTAAATTAGTTTGTCGTTCCAGAGCAAGATTTGACATAGGTGAGGACTTAATTTTCAAGGTTCTGTTCACCTAAATGTTCTTCCCCTGTGATACTCAAATGCACAGCCTCTTTCAGACTTGAATAGAAGAAAAATAAGGTGTGTCCAAATACCAACACAGAGTTATGATGAGTCATTCTGGCCTTAATCCTCATGGTGACCATGACTAAGATGTTTGATTTATCCTTAGCAAAACTTTAATTCTGTCGATTTGCTTCAAAGCCAAGGATCAGTCTATTCAAGATACGTGATTTTTTAAATAAAAACATGGACTCTATTAATTTGTTCTGGTAGGATTTATTAGAAAAATATGTGTCTCACATGAAAAGCACTGTGTTTGTTTTCTTCAAAAAAGATGGTTTGTAAAGCAGTCCTGTACATTTTTCCACAGTAGCTATCAGTGAATTTAAAATGCAAAGAAATTAGTGTTGAATGGGTTAGAATAGAGAAGCTTGGGTCAATATCTCATTTGTCATTTTGTTGACTGTACATAACAAATTAGATAAATAACCCTAATCATATATAGTCATGAATATTGCTGTGTTTTCATTTGTTTCAGTGGCTGCCAATTCTATTAAACGATCGTCTTCAAACTGGATGTTATTGTCTTCCTGTTGCACTGGATAAGCTGCCTTTCCATTATTCAATTCACTCTCCTGAGGTAACAAAGAAAATCATAAAAAGATAATATTTTCCTAATGTAGAAGAACAGCATAAGTGTTTTACTAACATTGCTGTCTGCTTGTAGGCAATGCCTCCCTTTTGTATTTTAAAAGGGTAAATCTCTGAAGAAAAATGTTGTTGTTACTGTCAGTGATGTTATTATTTTATATTGTTATATTGTGGTTTTTAACTTTAGTTACCCAAGCAAATCCTTGTAAATTGTCTAATCAGGACTACATTTGCTTAGAGGGTGTCAAGTCAATAATTTGCTTTCTTCTGTAGGATGATTTGCTCATTTTTTTGTGGCTGTAAAGGAGAGGGAGGAGAAAGGGAGTCAGGTGCTGCAGCTGGAGCAGGAAATTGTGCCCACTGAGTAAAAATGGCAAGTAGGAAACTGTCCAAAGGGTTAAAACTCCACAACATCACCATGGAGTGTCTTTGGCAGTGCTTCAACTGGGAAATTATTTCCTTAAAAATATCCCATCAGACATCCCAGCTGGACGCCATCCCAGGCATCCAGATGAGGTGCTCCAAATTTCTGTGTTCAATGCATCAACTTCTCTCCATCTAGTCTATGAGAACAAGCAGGTGCCTAGCTGTAGTCTTGTATACGGCACTGAATTTGGATATCTAGAATGAAGTGAATAGCTTGAATACCCTATAATTCCCATGTAAACAGAATTTCTGTTTGATTGTTAAAAGGAAGATGATGATTTCCATATTTTTTTTCCATCACAGAAAGTTCCATCTCAGACACCACCTATTAAGTGGGTTGAAGGACACAAGGGTGTTTTTGGTATTGAAGTGCAAGCTGTTTCATCTGTTCACACTCAGGTAATGCATCAGAAGAAACACACAGCTTCAGTTTTGTTTTGAAAAGAATTCAGATGTCCAGGCCAACTTAGGATGTTTATGAAATGGAGATGTTTACCATAGAATCATAGACTCATAGAATGTGTTGGGTTGGAAGGAATCTTTAAAGGTCATCTAGTCCAAGCCCCCTGCAGTAAGCAGGGACATCTCCAACTAGATCAGGTTGCTCAGAGCATCATCAAGCCTGGCCTTGAATGTCTCCAGGGGTGGGACCTCCACCACCTCTCTGGGCAACATGTTCCAGTGTCTCACCACCCTCACAGTAAAGAACTTCTTCCTAATGTCTAATCTAAACCTACCCTGCTTTAGTTTAAGACCATTGCCCCTCGTCCTATCGCTACAAGCCCTTGCAAACAGCCCCTCCCTGGCTTTCTTACAGGCCCCCTTCAGGCACTGGAAGGTCTCTATAAGGTTTCCCCAGAGCCTTCTCTTCTCCAGGCTGAACAACCCCAACTCTCGCAGCCTGTCCTCATAGCATAGGTGCTCCAGCCCTTTGATCATCTTCATGGCCCTCCCCTGCACCTGCTCCAACAGGTCCATGTCCTTCTTGTGCTGAGGGCTTCAGAGCTGGACACGGTACTCCAGGTGGCGTCTCACAAGAGTAGAGTAGAGGAGGAGAATCACCTCTCTGGATCTGCTGGCCACGCTTCTTTTGATGCAGCCCAGGATGCGATTGGCCTTCTGGGCTGCAAGTGCACATTGTTGGCTCATGCCCAGCTTTTCCAGCCCAGACAGTCCAGTCCAGTTTAAGCCCACACAGGTTTAACACCAACTAACGGTTATGGAAATAACCTGATATCCTCAGTGAATGAAATCCTTTGGTGACATGAGATGTATTGGTATAAGTGAACTTGCCCTCTCAACAGCAAGTCACATCAAGCAATAGATGTCCCCTCAGCTCAGTGAGGGTCTGCTTAGGCTGTGTTTAAAGACTCTGGCAGGGCGCAGTGCCAGTTTCTGCAGTCCCCATCTTCTATTCTGCAAGGCTAGTTCAGACAATGTGTCTACATCTGCAGAGACATAGCACCTCCCCACCTGTAGGGACTGGTTATACTGCCAGAATGCTTTAGGCGGCTCAGCTGTCAATGCCCTGTGGTGTGAGGACACAAGCTTAGTGCTGAATGAGAACTCTATGATTCTGGTCACTTAAATGTGATAGGAAATTGGAGCTTTGCCCATCTTATTGGAATACTGGTTTGAGGCAGAGTAGCTTTATTTTGTTTCTGCTACTTTGCGCTGTCTCCTCCCCATCATCCCATTCTAGTTAACCCTGATAGCTATGTCCTAACAACTGAAGGCCCTATGTCTGTGTCTGAAGCAGGTCCATCACCCTTTGCAGTATGCTTTTTAAATACTGGTAGGGCATACTCATAAGGCACATAATATGTATATAGCTGGAACTTAGGTGTGGGTGGCAGAGGAACTATAGACCGATGAAGTGACAGAGCTTTATTAGAAAAAGGGAATAGTATTTTCATTAAATGAAGCAATCACTTTAGTAAGGCCTTTAACTTTTCTGCTTTTAAGCTGATCTGAATTTGACACAGATGAAAAGGAACAAACAAAGCTGCTTTACAAATCGATCTCTAGGGCTAGCCACCACTGCAAGCCAGAAGGGTGAAACATATTCTCTCATCCCATCAGGTGGGACAATCAGGCTTTGTTCAGCTAGCGGCAGCCTGAACTATATCAACTTTGTTAACTGTGAGTGCACTGTTTTTGCAGGACAATCACCTGGAGAAGTTCTTCACCCTGTGCCATTCTCTGGAAAGTCAAGTGACATTCCCCATTCGACTGATGGACCAGAAGATTACAGAGGCTGCACTGGAACATGAACTGAAACTCAGCATTATCTGTTTGAATTCTTCACGCCTTGAACCTCTTGTCTTGTTTTTACATTTGGTACTAGATAAACTCTTCCAGCTGGCAGTACAGCCCATGGTCATAGCTGGCCAGACAGGTATTTACTGGTGCATGGACTTGGAGTGGTACTGCAAGCAAACTAGAGATGTGGTGGAAGTGATTGCTAAATATCCAGGCTCAGATTTAGTCTTTGGGGTACTCTACTTCTGAAAAAGTTGTGTTTCTCAAGACACAGTTTCACTGCACAATTTGATCAGGTTTAACTGATTTCCTGCCTTCTCTCCTTTTCTTCCTACATATAAGACTCTCAGACTCTGGTTGGGAGGTACCTCAAATCCTAGAAGTTTACTTATCTGGAAATATAGGTCAGAAAGTGGGTTGTGATTTAACTTTGTTCGGAATTCAGTTGTTTTCCAAGGAAAACACCAGCAAAATCACTTATCCTACAGCTGACA
Source organism: Rissa tridactyla (assembly GCF_028500815.1). NCBI lineage: Eukaryota > Metazoa > Chordata > Aves > Charadriiformes > Laridae > Rissa > Rissa tridactyla. The sequence continues at coordinate 58,400,752 of NC_071497.1, read as the reverse complement.
TATCCTCTGCCCAAATATCTTTAGACAGAATTGGGTGAGCACAAAATCAGAGAGGATATAGTAATGCACACAGATATTTCTGTTACTGGGGCTGCCAGTTGCCCATCACATATCTTAAGTCTGGAAGGAAGGCATACTTGGAGGCAGCGGTGTAGTTTATTTCCTATCTCATTTTGGTAATCAACACTTGTTGTCCACTGTAATACTTGTGGAAAAGCCTGCTAGCTTGTATTCGTCTGTCAGCTGGAGAATAATGAGTCTTAGTGTTCTTCAAGTAGGTATTTTATAGAAAATGAATGAAGACTGCTAGAAATGGTCATTAACAGTTACGGTCTGCGTTTATGTAGCAGGAAGTGATGGAGTATCAGTGTTTGGGTTGAAAGTCAGTGGGTCTACTGAAGAATGATTATTGGCCTATGTAGGCCTTGGGTCTGGTCAGGTATAGCAGTTGCTGTCTAGATCTCTGAATTTGTTAAGGACTGAATTAAAGTGTGTAGAATTAGCTGTTGTTAGTACAAAGAATGCCTTCACCCAATTATATTATACCCTTCAGCACTGAGACTAATTCTTGCCTCTGTTTCACAGCCAACTTCTCACAGTTTGCCTTTGAATCTGTGGTTGCAATAGTGAACAGTCTCCACAACAGCAAAGACCTAAGCAAAGACCAGCATGGGAGGAACTGCCTCCTGGCATCTTATGTCTACTATGTATTTCGTCTGCCGGACCCTCAAAGAGAAGTAGTCAAACCAGGTAATACTGGTGCAAGGGTTGCAAAAGTATTCTTTTTTCTTTATACATGCTATTCAGCATGGTGCATTTAGCAAACGCAACTTCTCAGACCAAGACAGCATACCGTTTAAGCACTGTTCAGATATATCATTTTTCTCAGAGGAAAGTCAGGGAGCTCAGCACTGCAAAGAGCAACATGGACTTGCCCCCCATAATCTCTGTTTCTCAGTCATTCATTTAAGATGCAGGGTTGGGGTGAGAGGACTCCGCAGCTATATGCAATGCTGTAGCTTCATGAAAATGAAAGTAAAAGACATCTCCTAAACTGAGGCTTTCTTTAGAGGAATTTAATTTCTGCCAGAAATTAAAATGGCCTTATGATGCCAATTTCTTACTGACCCATACATCAGTAAACGACTTCCCATGAAAACTAACTTACTGTCAAGTGGCATAGGGCCAAGCTTTGACAATTTCTACATCGCATTAGGGATGTCATCAGAGGATGAAATCCTGTATGTTGCCAGCAGGTTGAGGAAGGTAATCTTTTTCCTGTATTCAGCACTGGTGAGGTCACACCTGGAATACTGTGTCCAGTTCTGGGCTCCAGTACAAGAGAGACATGGACATACTGGAGAGAGACCAGCTAAGATCAAGGTGATGAAGGGAGTGGAGCATCTGTCCAATGAGGAAAGGCTGAGAGAGCTGGGACTGTTCAGCCTCGAGAAAAGAAGGATCAGGGACGACAAATGTATACAAAGACCTGCAGGGAGGTTACAAAGAAGACAGAGCAAGGGTCTTTCCAGTGGTCAGTGACAGGACAAGAAACAATGGGCACAAACTGAAACAGAGGAGGTTCCCTCTGAACATCAGGAAACACTTTTTTCCTGTGAGAGTGACCGAACACTGGCACAGGTTGCCCAGAGAGGCAGTGGAGTCTCTCACCTTGGAGGTATTGGAAAGCTGTCTGGACACGATCCTTGGCAACTGGCTCTAGGTGGCCCTGCTTGAGTGGGGAAGTTGGACCAGATGTGGGAACCCCCACAGGTTCCTTCCAACCTCAACTATTCTATTATTCTGCTGCAGTCCATTGTCCTGAAGCCTATAGGATTCATTTGATCAATTGCTATGTATTTACTGACTTAGCAGCAAGCAGCTGGGTGACAGGAGCTAAAGATACGTAGGCCCTTTTTTCTTTGAAATATTCATTTAAATCCCCCTTGAGGGACATTTAGACGATGTGCTAAATTTTAGCTGTGCTAAAATCTCTGAGCTTGCCTATACTTGGAAATTCTTTATCCTGGAAAAATAAGGTCCATGAGGAAGCTAAAAACTAGTTAATCATTTGGTGAAATTCCTGCTGGCAGTGCTCCCTGCTTCCTTGGATACTTTGAACATGCTGTTAAATGTTATGTGTTGAAGGTAGTATTTTGTGTTTAGGCCTGTGAATTTTCTCTTGATCTACAGCAAATTAAAAAGAAATGATGGGAAGAAGAAAGAGCTATTGTAATAGTGCTGCTGCTCAGGTAGCCCTGTTAATCTTTTGTTACTGCTTGTGCAATCATCCTGTGAATTGTTGACTCGGAAAACATCTGCACCTTATCATTTAGTGACTATGTAATTTGTTAAGGCAGCAGTTGGTGGTGAGATTTTCAGGCACTTTATGCTTTTCAAAATGATGATTCTATAACAGCAGCAAAAAAAGCTGGCTTGAATTTCATGTTGTCTCATACATATGTTCTTTAGTCTTAGTTCAAACATCTTCCTATGGGCAGGTGCAGGCAGCAGTGCCATTTTGACAGAGTCTCGGTATTACACATTTGGACGCACTTCTGCAGTGTCTGTTGGGAGTAAGCTCCTGCAGAGCCGAGTGATAAGCTGCAGCAATCCTGACATCACTGTTACACAAACTGCTGCTGATGAGGAGGTAAAAAACATCATGTCATCCAAGGTAAGAGAACAAAGTCAAATATCTGGAGAATTCTATGGGCCAGAACCCAATAATCTAGATTTGTCCTTTTGAGGATTGGATTTTCTTCTTGTAAATGCACTGTATGTATCACCAGAATCATTTGCTGTTTATCTGATTTGGTGTAAGCACACATTAAATCCCATTGCTAGATTCTGATGTCTCTTATCAGGAAAGAAAGCAAGAAGTAAGAACTCTGTCTGTTGTTTGGGGCTTAGACACTCATAGGGGGATTTGCTTTTTGGATGTCATCCCACACTCTCCTGTGCTTCCTGACATTTAAGTTGTGTTCACGTTTGCTGATGTGGGCTGGTCCAGGTTCCACACAGTCAGTGTGAGAAGAGACTACTATTGATTACACTGGGAACAGATTCACTTTCTGAAAGGGTGAAAGGGTTCTCAGAAGGGAAATAGTTTTCCTAAAATGCACTGATAATTTATTCTTGCTCCTCTTTTTTTTTTTTTTTTTTTTAAACACAGAGCCTGTTTGGTGCTTAATAGTTTCCCATTAAAAAAAAAGCAGACAATTTATATGACAGCAACCCCATGATTTTATATGGTCTACAGTACAGATGCCATGTGCATTTTTTGTAACTGGGTGTTTCCAAATACTTAATTCAACCAGAGTGGAATGCAAGCTTCCTCTGTCTTTCTCATCTACAACTACATATGCCACCAACAGCTTGCAGGATAGAAAGGATGATGACAGCTGAGAAGCAGGATTTTGCTTCCCTGACTGGCACCTGGTGCTTGCTGGTCTACAGTATCCCAGGCTCATGTCAGGGCTTTATGAGGGTGGCTGTGCTCAGCTCCCTGGGGAACCCAAAATCTAGAGCTCCCCATTCATCAGGAGCTCGGAAGCTGTGCCTCTGACAAAAGCAGGATTTTTCGCCTCTGTAAGGAGCCTGCTCCTAGCTGCAGCCCTGGCAGAGCTCTGCAGCAGCATGTCTGCTGAGCTCTGAACCATATCCCCCCTCCACTTTCTTTGATTGTTACGTATGTAAAATACTGCTTCTCAAGCAGGTTATTTTCAGAAACATTTTGAAGTCTTCGTTGAATGATCATGTGCCTCTCCAGTTAAACTGATTGGGTGCTTGTCTTCAGCAAATTAAACCAGAACTAGTAAGATACACAGGCTTTGCTGATCTATTTGATTTGTTTATATAGGCATATGTATTCATCCATAGCGATTATTAATAATGTAGATTTGAACTTAATAGCATTGTGAATTTTAGTCTCTTGTATTGTGTTCTAAAAAAACAGAGCTCAATCCTTCTTTTCCCCTCCCCAAATTAATACAGAATTGAAAAGTTTGATATTACAGCTTCATCACATTGATAAATGTAGCAATTCACAATTGGCGACTGCCATTTAAATTGTCCTTTTAAATTGGCACTACTTTTAATGGAACGAAGACTCCCAGATGCTAGCTGATTTCCGATGTAGAGCCACCGGAGAAACTTACAAGTACAGTTACCCTTGAAAGGGTGAATTGTAGCGCTTCCAAAATGCAGCTGCAGTGCTGAAATTGTGCACGTGATGGCAGTGTTGGCATTGGCATTCGCACTCTCCTGTCGCGGATGCATCCAGGGGGTCTTTGGCCTCCACTGGGAAGGGGGATGAGGAGAAAGGAAGAGCTTAGCTGTTCAGGTGAACATCTGTGCATACCTTCCAAAAACACCACCGCTGCGGATTTCTTCTCTGTTAAATAACTTATGTATTAACTTACTATTATGTATTTCTTCTGGCTATGCCCTCCAGCCTATGGATCACAGCTCCAGTCGGATGTCTTTCTGCGTTGAAGGAACAAATGACGTGCCAAGCGTTTGTGCAAGCCCAAGACCATCCAATAAAAAGGTACCCTGCCACTAAGCGTAAGGGCGCACATTAACAGAGCCTGGAGCCTCCTGAGGCAGTGCTGGTAATTAGCACTTCTAAATGGGGACAGAGTAGAGATAGAGAGCAAAATTAACAACCAGTTTTATCAAATGAGGAGTTTGTAATGGAATATTGAATCACTGGGTAAATATTACCCAAACTTTTCTGCTTCTCCTCCAGAGCATTTAGCTTCTTTTTCCAGGACAGATTTAGACAAGTAGTAACCTGCCTGGATCCTCTTTTTGCTCTCATTATCAAGGTGTTAGGGCCTCTGTCTTTTTCCACTGCTGTTTACCCTTGGATACCTGCCTTTACATGTTACAGTAAACTGCATTCAGAAATATTTGCCATCTCTTTCTTCTGTAAAGAATGTTTTTCTTTTTCCCTCTTTGTAGCTTTTAGAACCAAGAAATTCTTTCCTATCTTGAGTATATATTCCCAAATAGTTTTTTAAGAACACAGAAGATACCACATCACATAGATCATTTTTCCAGAGCTGTATCTTGTGTTTGGCATTGCTCAGCAGCAGCGTCTTTGGATGAAGAAGTAGGGGGAAAACCCTGCAATGAGCAGTTCAGAATCTTAGTTACAGTTAAGAACCTCTTTTCTTACTCCTGTTTAATGGTTTGTTTTCTGACAAAAAGCATAGAGGTTTATACCCAATCTGAATATTGGATGGATTTATATGTTCTATTCAATATAAATATGCTTACGAATCTCATTAGCTTTATTTTTTGTGTCAGGAATAGAAAATAGACATTGCAATAAATTTTTAGTCCAGATTTTAGTTTCGTAAAGTTTAGATCATTAGGATTGGGTGTCTTATGGTCAGATCTGACTGCAAAGAGTATTGTCTCCAACTGCAAACCTCTGTAGAAGCTTTGCTGTGATTATTGCTATGTCCTTCTCGCCCAACACAGAGACAATCTTACCTTATCTACCTTCTCTTAAAAAACATGGACCTGCTAAATGGAAATGCTTAGGGGGCAGTGGGGAACATGACTGTTCCCTGTCATGCACATAGCCAATGGTCTAAGGATAGACCAAGGGCATTTCCCAACTTAGTTATCCAGGCTTCTGGATCCACAGAAAAATGGATCCCAAAGTCTGTTTGCCATCAGCATTCCTTGTATGTCACGTTGGTCAAATCTGTTTTCTCGTCTTACAGGGATGTCCACGCATCCCCATCCAGCTGCTGACTCTCCAGTATGGGGGAGTTTCCCACAGGGAAGAGGGGGGGATGTTGAGACTGGAAGATGAGTTGATTGAAAAGCCATTTCCCAATACTCTGTGTTTATTATCTAGCATTTCCATGAGGAGCTGGCACTGCAGATGGTGGTCAGCACGGGTATGGTGAGAGAATCTGTCTTCAAGTATGCCTGGTTCTTCTTTGAGCTCCTGGTAAGAGTTGAGAGTGGTATTATATAGTAAGTTAATGGTGAAAAGTAGCAGGTACTCCAGACACAGATTTAGTTGGGTGCTGATCTCAGCCCTGGTGTGAAAAGGAGAGGTCCCAAATAATGGAAGTACAACTAAAGAATTCCCCATATTCACCACCATCCCCCACTGACAGTCTGTTATGGCAAAGGCCTGCATGAACTGTGTGCACAGTGGTCCACAGCTTGCAGAAGGCTGAAAGACAGACATCAAACTGAGCCCTTCCTGTTCTGTGAATACCTGTTCCTGTCTTTTTCACTTTGTTAACAACATGGGAGCAGTGACAAGACTCCTTAAACTCACTGTTTCACAGAGCCCTGAAGTGATGGATCTCAGTGGAAAAAACATACTGATTTCTACTGGCAGCATATAAGCAAACCAAGAGCAGGTCAACAAATAAGAGTTAATTCCAGAAATGTCACTCCCTGTCTATCATTATGAAGGGCAAAATTTGGAAACAGCAGCATTTCAGAGCTGCAGATGCAAGGGACTAGCAAGGGTGATTCTGATTTCAGGTGCTGAGAGTAGTCAACTGCATGACCATGAACAGGAATTCGTGTCTGTCTGTGTTTGAATCTTAGGCTCTCTGTTGTCATTGCCAGTACATATAGGATTTATCACAGCAGCTCTGAGAAGATGAGAATTATTACATTCAGGGAAAAACAATTAGGGAATCTTACTCCCATAGACTAACTTAAAGCAGTAGTTTTACCTCCAGTTGGACTTTTTTTTAAGTATTTTTTTTCTGCTTTTCAGATAAAGAGTATGGCTCAGTATGTTCACAACATAGAGAAGCAAGACAACCCACGAAGAAGCCGATTCTCCGATCGCTTCAAAGATGATATTACCACTATAGTTAGTGTGGTTACTTCAGAGATTGCTGCACTTTTAGTCAAACCACAGAAGGTAAATGCATGAAATAAGCAGCATGGATCCTTGCTACTCACTCTGTGTTGCGCTGAGCTGTATTTAATCCCTTTTCAGCTTCAGCAGTGTGACTAAAATTTGGCCGAAACTGAGGCAGTATTCTCACATGGACCTTAAGCGAGAGTTGTGGCTGTGCAAGGAGCAACCTTCTGCTTCCCTGGCAGAAGGTTTGTTTTTATGCAGCTCAGCTCCCCAGCCTGCTTCTCGGTGTGGCTGCAGGGTCCAGGGAGGGAGTTCTTCCCATTGACAGGAAAGGTTGGACACCCATTTTCAGTGGCAGTGCTACTTTATGCCAGGTTAGCCAGGACATGAAACTGCAACCCAAGCAGGGCTTATTCCTTTTATCTCCCTTTCCTGCTACCTTCATTTCTACTGCATAGTGTTTTATTCCACATTTGACTTCTCTGACAGCAGTGGGCTATGCAATATGAAGGCAGTATTCCTCTTGAGGTTTGCAAAATCCAGCTACTCATGGATCTAACCCCAGATCTCTTTTAAAAAGCACTGGCCACATGAAAATTGTCAAGAAATAAACCCTAAATCCCGTGAAATTCTTTCTTCTTATATATTTTAACAAATTGCACTGATGCAGCGGATTATAAAGTTGAAAGGATGACAAAATGTAATTTATATTTTAACACTAATACTGTCAACTTACATCACTGATGTCACTCTGCACTGGCCAATGGACAAAGTTAAGGCCACATATAGGCACTCGGTGACTATTGTTCATTCAGCTGTTGCAACTGACTTGTTTTCATGACCTAGAGCTGCCAAATGCACTGTGCCTGCCCGCCAGTGTGCTCTGCTACAGGGCAGACTAGACTGGAGACACCAGACAACTGGGGGCAGAGAATGGCAGAAGTGTTGTCACTGTCCACCAAGAAGTCATTCCTGAAGCTTCTTACTTTTTACTCGATACTTTGGTGTGCTTCCATGATAGCCACATGCAGAGAAATCGTTTCCACAGAAATGTTTACTTAAGGCATCAGTGATTTTTTTTTTTTTAATACGCTGTGTAATAAAAATTTGTTACATTAAAAATGTTTTAATGGAACTCTGGGTTTTGCCAAGAGATTAGTATTTTATGGCTCCCTCACAAGAAATACACAGGTTTTTATGGGCTGTTAATTCAATTCCATTTTGATAGAGTGAGCATATAGAACCTGATTATGTGTGAAAATCTCACTGCAATGTTTGCAGACTTAGGGCCATTGGTTAGTTGTGCAGAGCAGCAGTAGGTAATGTGTGTCTGATTTTTAAATCCAAGCAGTAATAATCTATGTTTCAATACATGGTTGAGCATGTCAGATTGCCCTGGGATTCTGTAGTGATATGTCTGGCATATTTTAGCCTCTCCAGTAAGGTAATGGAAAACTAATTTTTTCTTCACAGTAGAAAAATGTTTTGCTGTGTAAATTCCAGATCATAGGGAAAAAAATATATATCTATTCCTGAACAGCAACTAAAAGGTTGAAAAATGAAAAATTAAATCATAACCACCCTGAGGTGCTGCACACCTGTTCTCATTAGCCAGAGACACGAGTAGGGGCAACATTTTTCTCAGTCATCTCTTCAGTCAGTCTTGAATGAACACACCTGAGGGCTCTGAGCATTAAATGTGTGCAGATCCCTCAGACACCTCCACAAATGTCTCTTGGTGAGTTACATATGCTATTGTGATTTTATGATTTAAATTGGTATATTTGAAGTAACTGTAGTCTTATTTTAGAGAGCATGTGAAGTTTTTTGTGATTTTTACTTGGGGCTGCGTATCTCTGGTAATCAGGCCAATTCTAAGCATGTAAGAGCTTAGCTGCTAAACGGTAAAACCCACAGATTTATCTTACCAGTATTTTTTATTATCAGTTTTACACTTAAAATTTCTAAACAAAATACTTGGCATTCCATCAGTAGAGCCAGTGCAGATATTTATTAATATTATAAAACAATATTTTATGTTTTAAGTATTTAAACCAGCATTCCCTAATGTTAATGGTTCTTTTTAAAAAAAAAAAAAAGTGGCATATGCAGGATTGCAGCCCATAGGGAATTCAGAACAGATCTCAAATTCCATTTAATTGCTGTCAGCCCAAAGGCTTGCATAGATAAACTTGTTCATTCATCCTGCGATAGTCCTCTGTGAAAACTACAACAGTTGAAAGAATTTACAGAAGTGATTCTGTATAATTTTAACAAGATCACGTAAACTGAACTGAAATAATCTTGTCCAGTATGTTCCATGAGATGGTTCTGGGGGCTGTTCCCTACACTATTTTTTAATGATTCTGAAATGCCTTCCACCTTTATGTAAGTTTTATACATCATATATGTCATTTTTCCCCCTTTTTTTTAAAGGAAAGTGAGCAAGCAGAAAAAATTAATATCAGCCTGGCGTTTTTCTTGTATGATCTTCTTTCTTTAATGGACCGAGGATTTGTGTTTAATCTCATCAAACATTACTGTAATCAGGTAGGCACAATGCATGATTGGGATTGCATTTGGCTTACTGCCAGCCTAGTGTTCTGTTCCGCTTGATCCATTTATCCATCAGATCCTTTGAGTTGTGTTAAAGGGCCAGGTAAATTTCCTATTTCCTATTGCATATGCAGAGACTTTAAACCTCTTTTGATTTGTGGTCTGCAGAAAAAAAATTGAGTGGAGCTTAAGATTCTTTTAGAAATGTCATACCTTGCACTGCTGCAGAGCATCCATGGAGCCACTTTTCTTCCCTTACCTTTTTACATCCGTTAGCAGCAGGGTCTGCAGACCATACCGAGCAGCTTTTGGTCTTTGACTCTTCCAGTGCGCTGCTGTGACGGACAGTATGTAGATTTGGGGGACTTCAATCGAAATGATTCATCTCTGTCTTCTTGCTCTACAAGCCTCCCAAAATTAAAGATGATGCAGGATGTTGTTATGAAATTATTTGTGGCATTTGAAGGGGAAAAGTTTTCCTTCTGTTTTGTGACCTCTTATACCTTTCTGCCAAAGGAAAGCCCTCTGTCAGCTGATGGTATGTAGGGGAACGCAAGCCGGGCTACCATCCTGGTTTCCTATAGTCTGTGCAATGCTCCACTGATGTCATTGTTGATTTGAAGGGAAATGACAGGACCACTGATGCTTTGTGTTGCCTAACAGGAATTTTTAATAGTTTGCCACAGATCAGCAGAGTTTTGTTTGGTTTTGATCTGCATGTTATGCAAAAGGGAAAAAATACTCTGTTTTTCTTTTGGGTGGGAAAGCAAAAAACACAATTGATTGTCTCTTGGGAAGTTGATAAGTCAGCGGGGAAATGGGGAGAGAGACACCGCCACTGCCAAACAAAGAGCACCTAATGGTTGGAAACTGGTTAGGTACAGGGAAGCAGTGAGCATTTTATATACATGCTGGGTTATTTGTGTACTTGTGTTTCAGGAAACAGGATATTTCACTGCACGGTAATTTAAATAGTGCATGCCCATCACATGACACTTTTTTGGTTTGCTTTTCTAGCTCTCAAACAAGCTGAATTCACTCTCCACCCTGATTTCCATGAGATTGGAGTTCCTGAGAATTCTCTGCAGCCATGAGAATTACCTCAATCTGAACCTCTTCTTCATGACCTCCGCATCTGCTCCAGCATCCCCCTCCCCCTCCTTATCCTCTCAGGTAGGCATCCATTAGACAGTATTGCATGAATGCTCTAGGTTAGAATTAGCCACTGTTGGATCAGGGACAATAACTCTCCTCTTGAAAGAGAATGGGCAGAAGAAGACTGAGGGAGTACTACTGCAGAAGAATAAAGACTGGGGGAGTACTACTGCAAAACTGCATCTACACAAGTTAAAATTTAACATGACACAGATATGTGCCCTTCTAGAAACATGTGAACTGAAAATCACTGTTAAGGTAGATTTACAATGTCTAAAAGGAACGTGGCTCTCAAGGCTAATTTACAGGCGCACCTATATCCCATGCATACACAACCACAAATATGGATTTCAGTATCTTTTGGGAGAATTATGGCATGCATCAGTGCACAGCAAACTTTCTGTGTATTTGCCTTCTAGCTAAACTTCTTGTTCTCCAAGTGGATGTAGATGCTGACACTATGTAAGTTAGTGACTAAAACACTGCAATTTTCAATATCCTGAAATCATGAATTTCTGTTGAGCCTTAGCGTTGTTCAGAACAGGATTATCATGCTTTCCTTTTCAAACAGCAGCATTCTTTGCTCTGGATTGTTCCCCAGCCCAGTGGTATAGATGATGCTATGACTTTGCCAATGATTGTGTTTCCTGGACAGTGTTTTCCCTTTTATTTGAACTTTGTGATTTTTCTGTGTGGAAACACTCAAGTATCCTGAGCTGACCTCTCCACACATTTTTTGTGAATGGCCCTCCTCATCACTTCTCATTTCTCCTAGGATGTCATTCCCAGTACATGCACATTTTTCCAAACTTGACCAGATACTGACACAAAAACAGTTCAAAACTTTCTGAATGTCAGGACTTCCCATCCATCATCCTGGCCACGATGTTCACAAACAATAAAGAAATTGTTGTCTGGCACGCTACACACTATTTTGCGAGTCTTGTGCTCTTCTCTACATTCTATTTAGATGGTATCTTGATTTTGCCATAGGCCAGACCCCCTAACAAAGGGTGCTAGCCTGCCTGTTTTTCACCTCAGTGGTCTTGCAGAGGTCAGGACTGAGATGAAGCATTTCAGTGCAATGCCCCATAATGCACCACAGCCCTTGGGTACAGGGGAATGGAACTGAAGCTGAGAACGGTGAAAGGTACAAAACCACTGAGTAACAGAGAAGTTCAATTTCACAGCTCTTTTTCAAGTGTCATTGCCAAAGAATTGGTTGGATGCTAAGATGTGCTACATCTCATACCTTAAGGGTTCTGACATGTTAATAGTAGTAAATGATATTTTCATTAAGTTTTTCCTGGAATTAAAAGCAAAGCATGAAGATCCTAGAGTCCCAATAGTTTTCCTTAATGCTAATCCTGGATGCCAAAGAACTAGAAATGGGACTCTTCTGCTTATGGGGAAAAAAAGAAGTCAGCATAGCTCTTGCAACTAGTTCTAGCAAGTCAGAGCTGGGCAGACACCAGTTTAACCATTCTTTCCTTCAAGCAACATCATCAACTCTTTTTCTCCTTTAAGAGTAACCTATGAAATGCAACCTGCACAAATCAATAATGCTTTTGTGGCCCTTGGATGATTTAATACATTAGCTGACCGCCCTTGCAGTAATTTTGATCTGTCTGCAGGAGTACTGCCAAGCTAGAGTTAGATTTTCAGTAAGAAATGTGGCCTTGTGAATAAATCTTTTGGAATTTTTGGAGAGAAGCCAAATTCACTTACCTGGGTGCTCTACACTTTAACGTTATTCCACACAACCATAGTACGGCCAATGCCTGTCTGCATGAGGTTGAAATGGCAGCGGACTTAAATACATGGATCCAAAATATGGGCCAGCTTAGATACATGAGTTTCATTTGACCCAATATGCTGGAAGACAGCTGCCACAGTGTGGTATACTGCTACTTCATGTGTTTGTTTTCTGGGACTATTCCCAGGTGACTGACAGAAATATTGGGAAGGAATATTGAAGAATATAAATTAAAAGCAAAATTTGGACTCATAAACCCCAATAGCTGCAGTGGGGAGTAGAGTCTAAGACTTATGCTCACTCAATCAGGGGACAAAAACATTCCAGGTGACCTGTGGCACAGACCTAAGAGTGGAGAAGCTAAGAAGTTCACAACACATATATAGCAGCAACTTTCCATTCCTGGGCTGGCTGTATATCAGTCATAGCCTTAAGTTACAGCAGTTTGAAGGCTGCTCTGAATTATGCCAGCTGCCAGCAAGCTCAGCCAAGGATTTCCAGGGTGAAAGGAAACACTGTTCACACATCTTTCCTGACCTTATTTCCCTGCTAGCATCATGGATGCTGAAGAAAGCACAGTGCAAAACTGCTGACACCAAGGTCCCTCTTAATGTAGGGGCAGGCTCTTGCTGTACGATTCCCAATGGCTAATCTGCAACAGTAAGAACAATGTAAAGAGTTGTAAACATAAAGAAAATTCTGACTTTGTGTCCCGTCCAAACTAATGAATACAGGGTAGGAATTTTACATCTCAAAAAATGTCAAATGAGTTGCCCACACAGAATGAAAAAGATGATATCGCATCCTAGCAAGCAACTCACTAGAAACTAGATGTTTTTTATTTCACACTCAGATGTTTTCCTCCAAAATGTCCAACCTTCTTTCAAAGTCTGTGCTTTTCTTCTGGTAGAGATTTTTTCCATTAGCTATTCGGACTGTGACTGCAACCTCGTTAAGAAGCTTTGATTTCAGTGATCATTCTTTAACACTACTAATATACTTCTGCAGAACTCTAGCTCCTGCTCTAGTTTCCAGGACCAGAAAATCGCTGGTATGTTTGACCTCTCAGCCGAATATCGTCAGCAGCACTTTCTGACCGGCTTACTTTTCACTGAATTGGCAGCAGCGCTGGATGCAGACTGCGAGGGGTGGGTATCCTAATTTGCAGATTTTAGAATGGGATCTTGATTCGCATATTACTCTTTGCAAGGTCATAGTTTGATTTCAGGGCAGTCCTGTTTCCCCCACTCTCTTCAGTTAGTCACTCTGTAACATAGCAATAACCCAGTCATTGTTTTATCTACAGTATGTTGCTCCAAGTGAATAAAAATATATGATTTGTTGCAGTAGTGTTGGCTAAATATACCACAATTGAGAACACAACTTAAAATTTCAGTTGCTCTTCTCTCTAAAACACCTCTGCCCTTGTCTGAGCTTAAGAGTTTAGCTAAACTTTGGCCAGAGTCTGATGCTTTTCTTTAAGAACCTTTCTTCACCGTACTGAATTTTTAAGGAAGTTTGAAAGACTTGGGTGGTCTGATTCTGGTGAAGTGGCTTGGAGATGTAAAATAGCGATCTTTTGCAGGGAACATGAGTTTTTGTCAGAATGGAAGAGATTATATAATGAATATTGGTGTATTAATTTATTTCTTTCACCTCCACTCTGCTTCTTAAATCTTTGATTTATAAATAATTTGTGCATGACTCATTAATGGAGCTTGTGGATGGGTTTTGTGTTAACAGGATTAGCAAGGTGCAAAGAAAAGCTGTCAATGCTATCCTTAGCCTGCTGAGTTCCCATGACCTAGACCCACGTTGCTCTAAAAAAGAGGTGAAGATTAAAATTGCAGCTCTCTACCTCCCTTTGGTTGGTATAATTTTGGATTCACTGCCGCAACTCCATGATTTTACAAGTAAGACCTTTTTCCCTTTATATTTTTCAGCTTCTTAGAGTCATTTGTCTAAACAAACATAAAAGAGATGGTGCTAAGTGCAGAAATTCCACACAATTTAGTAAGGTTGAATATTTCTTTACTTAGAATTAAACTGGGTTTTTAAAGACAGGAAAAACTTCAGTGTCCTCACTTCATGAGCAAATGATAGACCAGAGATGAATCAGTAAGTACTCCTGCCTATATCTTAGTGTAAATATTATGATTCTGCAAATAAAGCCTGCAAGATCTGTGAGAAATACTGAGACAGATAGGTTTAGCAGATTGTAGGGAAGAAAACAAGACCGACACTGACTTTGGGTTACACTAAAATTAAAGATTGTATCCTTTCTATCTTTTTTTATTGCTCTTTAGTGCTATTAACATTATACCAAAATTTATCTCGGGCAAATGTAATGATCACACAGAAAACATATTTTTACCATGTGTTACAACAATAAACTTTGATCTACATTATCAAGCCTTTTAAAACAACATTATCTGAGCTGTTTCCTTGCATTTTGCTACACGTGTGTGCAGATAATACTGCTGAAAGTAGCTATTTCACATATTTTTGTAAGATAGTAGTTCTCTGCTACTTGGAAAACTATATTTCACTTCCATAAATAAAATAAAGGCTATAAAGAAAAAAGGTGCAATATTTGAAGAATATATTTTTGTCACTGGTTCTGAAAATATTATCCATTTAGAAGCCTGGACAAAAAACTTAATACATTGAAAGTATTCTTTAGCACAGTCTAATAAGATGAAACCATCTATTATGCATTGTCTAATCAGATCTCACCCTATTCTTCTGATCTAAGTATTATATATTATTATTATATGAAAAGGAGACATGAAGAAGACCAGGTGTACCAGTATGGCTAGGTTTTGGACTGTTTTTCTTTTTGAGTATCTGTCACAAGAGGCTGTTGACCTCGTTCTGAACACACTGGGACTGGCTGGTCACTCAGCTTCTCTGAAAAACAGAACTTCCAAAACACAAAATGGACACTCAGAATCAGAGGAGATTTTTATAAAACTTAGGTATAAATAACTTTATTTGCTGAAAGTTATGTCAAGAACTATCACAGAATAGAAGCATCTAAATGCCTAAAATTAAACTTGTTCTTTAGCCAGCAGGCAATACTGGCTCTGTCACCTGTTAGCAGACTTACATACTTTATTGAATATCACCAGACCCATGTACGTATTTTGCAGTGACGCTCTTGCCTGAAATGGACTGGAACTATATGGTTCCAAGTCTGATGAAGCACTGGCTTACCTTTGAACTTCAGAGATAACCCCACATTTGCTACTGCGTTGCTTTTAATTTAGCTTCTCTGAATACCTGGAGCTTCTTGGACATATGTTTTTTTCCTGTGTTTATTTGAACAATCTGACAGCCTTTGCAGATGGCTGCAATCTGTCTTGCTAATGCTGCACCTCTTTCCCTGTTTGATACATCAGCCAGACCAACAGTCTCAGGAACGGAGGTGCCAATTGTTCTGTTAGGTTACTGCCCGAGGGGAAACTGTGACATGTAAGTGGCAACAACTAGATTGCTCCTGACATTCCAATGGGATATTTCAAACCTAGTTTCAGATGCCCGCAGCGGAAAGGGACGCACAGGAAACCCAGAAGAAGAACAAGACTCTGCAGGTGCAATCAATCAAAACGTGGCCCTTGCCATTGCAGGGAATCAGTTCAACCTCAGGAGCTCTGGAATATCTCTGGTGTCCCTGGTATGTCCAGTGCTCTGCCAATCTCCTTTCTTGTATCCGTTTTCCTCTTTCTTTGTTTTCTCCTTTTATCCTTTCTTGCAACTAATTACTACAGTCATGAGGAACTTGTTCCCTCCAGCCCCAAAGAATGCCTCATATACCTACTGTCATCTCCCCCTCTTCTCTTCTAGTCATTTACCATAAGTAGTTCCACTTTTCTCCCACATGCCCGTTTCCGTTTCCATGCCTAACCTAGACTCATTTCCAGATCAGTAAATACCACTGTGACTCCCCCACTTCCTATCAGTCCCAGTTTCACCTGAATCCATGGATCTAGGATTCAAGATCCTTCTTTTTCTTTCTCTGTCTCTTTCTTCATGTTGTTTTTATTTTCTACACATTTTGGCTGACACAACTGTGTGCCAAGAGGGGACCAAACAGTTACAGAATCTTTTCCTACATTATTCTAAGGAAATTAAAATACAAACATCTAGCAAACAATGCTCTTGTGCTTCTTTTTGACTTTCCCATGCATACAACTGGTCCTGTCACTAGTTACACACACATACATTCAAAAAATACAATCAGTATAACCTGGAAGAGATTAAACTTACTGGACTTCAGTCCTGAGATTTTGTTTCACTGAAATTCAAGTAATATTACTTCATCTGAATGACCTCCCTCTTCTTTTTCTTCTTTCTGACATTTACTTTATCTGCTCCTAGCCTTACAGACAGAGTGCCACATTAGGTCCTGATACGACTCGCAACCTTTTGATCTGTTTCCTCTGGATCATGAAAAATGCTGATCAGAATCTAATACAGAAATGGATTGCAGACCTTCCATCCATGCAGTTGAACAGGATTTTAGACCTCCTCTTCATTTGTGTCTCATGCTTTGAGTACAAAGTAAGTGAAACACGGCCTGATTTTATTGTCCTGTTTTGATTTCTTTTTTTTACCTTACCTTCTGGCTGTCTAGGGGAAATCTGTTATTGACAATTGTTAAATTAGCTCTTGTCTAATCTATGCTACAAATGAACAAATTCATTCAGATGAAATAACTGACACTAGCCTTCAAACAAAATGAGGACTAAACCTTTGAGGAAGTCCTATGAAGCTGGCTCAAATTGTTTTATTATTTTCCTTTTCCTGGGGATTTGAGGGCTGGTTTTGGTGGGGAATATATGGATAGGTCCCGTAAATACTGCAGTCATTCTCCTTATACTCTATCCGTTTCAAAGCAAGGTTCTGGTAGATGATCCTTTATTTAAGAGCTGGGAGTTGACATCAAGACTCCCTTCTCCAACAGGGTCCGTCTGAAATGGATCAAATGACCTTCTCTCTGAGTTTCAATTTCTCTCTCTGTAGCACTGAGATACATATTTCTGTTTATTAGCAGTACATATACTACCTCTTTCCTCATCTGCAAAATTTAATTAGCCTTTATATGTTAGTCAATCACATTCATTGCTTTTTGCCCTGTCTACAGGTCCCTTCTGTTGTGTCTGGTTCTGGGAATGTAATTTGGACTCATGTCCAAAGATGGAGGCATTGATGTTGATTGCTTTGACTTTACTTTCAGGGCAAACAAAGCTCAGATAAAGTTAGCACCCAAGCACTCCAGAAGTCACGAGACGTTAAGGCCCGATTAGAAGAGGCTTTACTGAGAGGTGAAGGAGCCAGAGGAGAAATGATGAAGCGCTGCAGAATACCAGCTGGTACCTCATACCCCTATTCCCCCATGTCTTTTGAGAGGATCTCAAGAGGTTCTAGACATAAATGAGTTTGTTGGGTTTTATGCACACGCCCCATTTTAATTCTTATATTTTTCACCCACAGTCCTTTCCCTTGCAGGCCTATCTTAGTTTTACTATGGACAAAAATACCATTAGCTTTCAATTATCCAAGGTGTAGCTAGGACTGAGCGCTTCTCAGGTGAAGAATATGAGGCCAACTAAGAAGTTTTAAGACATTCAGAGAAATTGTATTAGTGTCTAATCAAGAGCCAAGAAATGGTGTCAAAACTATCAGTAAGAACAAATTGATCATAGCAAAAAAGGTTGTTTTGTTTAATAAATGGAATAATTTGTGTTTAGGTCTTTGAAGACATCTGTAAGCAAGCTAATTTTCTAAAAATCCTAGGTTAAAAAAAACCCGATGGAGTCCTGTCCTTTTACTAGAGCCCTGAGGCTGTGAAGTTGAATGGTTTTAGTTCTGACAAACTGCTACACACACGTACCTCCTTCTTTCAGTGACCTATCAGACTTCAGGTGTCCCCTTTTGCTTTAATCTCACTGATATATGTTGCACTTTCAGGGAATGACAGATCAGCAGGGCTAAATGAAAACCTGCGCTGGAGAAAGGAGCAGACTCACTGGCGGCAGGCAAATGAGAGACAAGATAAGTAAGTAATTTAATAAACATTATTTCTTAGAACCAAGCTGTTTGGGTTTTTTTATGTTTTGTTCTTTCTCCTAGGATGTTTTATTACAAAATCAGAAGTTGCAATCCTTTCACTCTTCCATCAAAGAGAAAGAAATAGAAAATATTTAGGTTGCAGAAGTATTCAACTGTTGCTATGACACAGCAAAAAGATTACAAATACTTGAATGAGAAGTTTAAATAGTTATCTACACATTTTTTCCTGCTGATTAGCAGCGTGGTAAACACCGGTTATTGATACAGGTTATATCAGCTACTCCACAGAGGCTTGCTGTGACATTTATTTTGGTGTTGCTATGGTTCCTCACTGTATACAGTACTGTCGTATAAGTTTTGCCACATTAAATCAGTTGGGCTTTGTTTGACATGCTATGTTAAAATTGACAAGAGTTATTGGCAGGAGTAGGGAAAGATGATTCTGTGGTTAATATTTCTCTTGTTGCAGGTTTTAAGTTACAAAGTCTCAGTATATTTCACCTTATTAGCAGTATATAGTAGTAGACAAGTCAGTGTCTAGGTTTATGGAAAACTGTACTTTCACGAATGATTTGTGTTACTAACAGCATTTTCACACAGTACATGCTAAGTTTCTGTGAGTATGGACCTGGTTGTTTTTCCCTAAAGGGAGTGTGTCGCTTGTCCGTAGATACTTGCTTGAATTTTGACTACCTAAATGGGCCACTGTGCATCAGATAGAGATTTTGGCCTATGACCAGTCCAGCTGCTGTGAGCTCCCTTGTGAATTTATGAATTTGAACTGAGAACACTGGCTTGTGCTATGTGGCAGCAACGTTGTTGTAGCCTAGCGCTCATCCATGATTATCACATGTATTTTTTAACACAAGATTGTTAATTTGGAATTTATCTGAACTTAAAAAAAAAGAATCCTTCCACCTTCTGTGCTAGATTGGAAGAGGTGCAGAGATGGTGTGAATATTCTTATTTTGACCTGAAAGTAGCTTGCTTTCTCCCAGCCGGTTTCATTGAAATCAAAACAAAACAGTCCTTCAGCAGCAGCTCTATAATATCCTATAGTATCTTTTTACACGAGTTCAGTTAAACCACTTAAAATAAAATTTCTGGTTACATAAGTAAAACTCTGCATATTGTTCAGGCCTTTCTGGTTTACCCAGCGTTCATCACTGTGGTATGCAAGATCTTTGCTCTCATTCTTTGTGGATCCCTTTAGTGTATATGTCCCATAAATAAGGTGTTTGCAGATAGTACATGGCACAGCAGGTTTGCACAGGTTGCCACTCAGCTTCACTCAGCCTGCTTCTTCATGAGTCCAGCATACTTTAGGACTGTAGTTGTAGTTATAAGGTAAGCATGGTGTCAGAGAGGATCCAGTCAGCATGGCTAATATGCAAGGCTGAGTGATTCCTGGAAATGGTTCAAACAGCTATGCTGTTTGCTTAATTTGTTCAGTTCTTACTCACATTTAGCGATCCCTGGCTTGTTTATAGCACCCGCCTTTTGGCAGATCCTTCTGTTCTTCATTGCTTTAAGTGATTGTAATTCATAACCATGCAACTGCCCTGACTTCCTTTCTTAGTCCTCCCCAGAGTTATCTGGTTGTGCCCAAAAGGATGGCTCTTTACTTTTCTGGCTTTCTTTTTGGGTAAGGCTCCTCTGGGCAGAAAAGGTAAGTGAACATACCAGAAAAGCCACAGATTTTGAAGTCACTCAGCAGTGTGACTGCAAGGGTGTTGCTCCAGCCACAGATGTGCACCTTACAAACTTTGGCCAAAGTCAGAGCAGCTCTAATCTCAAGCTCTAGGGAGCAGCTTCTGGCCATGAAACAGCCCTTTTCTGAGCAGTTTAGGAAAAAGAAAAAAGCCTCCTCTTTGTGTTTTTGGCATAGAAGGGATCTCTGAAAATACACTTTTGTTAGGAGCTGCACCTATGTTTAGAGCATTCAACTTGCAGAGGGGCTGTGTTCCAGACCTTGTCCCTAAGTCTCAACTAACAGAGTATCATACATTGCCTTACCACCACCTTCTGTCTTTTATACATGCTTTGGACTTCTCTTAAATGACCTTGGGCACTGCTGTATTGACCCTGCAGCTGTTGGACCTCCTGTCTTATGTTGTCAACAGTATCAAGAATCAACATTTTAATTTACCTACATTAAACACTGCAGCTATGGCATTGCAGCAATTTCCCCTGTGCCCAAGCCTGCTGGTTTTACTTTTTTTCTGAAAGTGTTAAATCAGTTGCCTTTTATTCCATTTTGGGTTCTCGTGTCCTGCTACAGGTAATGCCTTCAGAAATTACTGCATAGCTTACTGAACAATTGAACGTGATATTGAGGGCAGAGTGGCCGTTACACAGATTGCTATTAAGGAAGTAGAAGAAACTACTTGAACTATCCAGATGCCTACTTTTCAGGTGTTCCCTTTGAAACTTCTGTTCTATGATTAACAGCTGTCCTCATTTGACTCAGTAGTTCTTAAGAACCACCTCTGAACACTATTTTCATTGTTTGCTCTTATGGGATAGTTCAGAATGGTATTGTTTGTATTTTGGCTTTGTTTAAACAGTAGACCATCTAACTCTGGGGGGACTTTCTGCATGCCTTAATTGGAAATCCTTTTTGCAGGACAAAAGCTGAGCTAGATCAAGAAGCTCTGATTAGTGGAAACCTGGCAACTGAAGCTAACCTGATCGTTCTCGATATGCAAGAAAACATCATCCAGGTGGGAAATGGCAGAGCTGGCTTGGTACCAATCCCTGCTCCCTCAGAAGCCAATAGAAGCAAGATTCATTTGTCCTTTTGTTTCTTAGGCAGTGCAAAATGTTTTAATTAAAGATCTTCTGTAAATTTGTATAATCTTGAAGGGGAAAAAAAAAGATGAAGAGGAAGGAATCCAAAGATGAAATTGCTGCCTGCCTTAGCTGTTGACACAAGCCCCTTCTACTATAGGGCATTGCACTACTGTGAAAGGGAAATTTACCACCTTGTTTTCAGTAGATGTTGTTGAAAGCCATTTCCACTGTCTTACTATGATCTGGGAGTTTGGAGAGGATGAGGGAGGAAAGATTTTCATTTATGCTAGAAATGTATCTGAAGATATTAGTAATTTGGAACTGGACTGTTGGGTTGCCTTTGGTCATACTTGCATATACGATCCTGTGAGACAAAAGGGTTTAACCTTGACTCCCACAGAGTGCTCAGTGCAGGAAAGTATCTCCTACCTGCATGGAGTCCTTCTGAAAAGAGATATGCCTCCCTAGAGCAATGCAATGTGCAGAACTTACTTCTAGGAGTCAGATGCAGTAAAATTTCACAGGTTATTTGACAACAGTGGAACCATGATAGTTATAGTTGACTCTGCTCAAACATGGTCTCCTAGTTTAGGAGAGGCGCTCCAAATTCGTGGGCATGGGAATACTACTGTTGGAGCAACATGCCTATTCATAGATAGTGAGGAGAAAACTTTGTTCTTGAAAACCTGTTAGCAGAAAAGCATTTAGGTACTAGACTCTTGTAGTACTGGGCATGATTTTTGCATGACACCACTCATAGCACCTAGTCTCCCCACTATTTAGTTTTTGGGTTTAATCAGAGCATACCAGTATGTCTGTTTAGACTATATGTCCGGGAAATCGGAGCATGAGGGGGCAAGGGGAAGGATGGTGCTTGCCACCTTGATTCACTTCCTGATCCAAGGTACATGAAAGGTTGGACAGAAGGTGGACAGAGCTTCAAGAGTCATTGCAGAAGCTGGCTGAGCTTAAAAATGCATTGGAGGTTCTACAGACATTGACAAAGGTTTGGGACATTTTCCCCTCTGTCTTCCTGATCACTACAAAAATGTTTTGAAATTATGCAGAGGTTAACAAATCAAAAAACTGCAATCTCTAAACTCCTGGATATGTCTCCTGGACAGGAGAGCAGAACTTCAGTTCCTATGTGCTAGTTCATTACTGAATTACCTCAGTTATTGTTGGTTTTCTCCTCCATGTGTAGGCAAGCTTTGCAGCAGAGTGCAGAGACAATCTTTTGGGAGGAGTTTTGAAGGTCCTGGTAAATTCTCTTGGCTGTGATCAGAGCACCACTTACCTGACTCATTGCTTCGCTACACTCAGAGCACTCATTGCTAAGGTATGCTATTGACATATTGATGTTTTCATGCTTCCAATCAAGTTATTAGAGCAGCATTTTTAGAGCAGAGCTGTGTGTATTCACTTAACACTTTTCCTTTGGCATTTGTTAAATATATTTTGCATATGTAAATACAAATGTATACCTATAGCAATGTTAAGGGACTTCTACAGCTGTTGTAAAGTTGTTTCATTGAAGATGTAAAATGGAATAACTGAATGTGAATAATCCTGTGGTTTTAGCAGTCTACTCGTAAATATAGATGATTTACTAATAAAAAGGTAAAACACTCCACCTATTATCTTTCAAATACATTCTGATTTTAATTAGGAATCTGAATGACGAGGATTGCAGATTCCATAAAGTCAAACTTAAATTGTTATATCATCAGGACTAGTTTCCAGTCAGTTGGGCAGCAGAGAAATCAAAACTAACTCATCAGAGATCAGGGGGATCATTCTAGGTTTCTACTTCTAAGATAGATTCCAAAACTCTAAGTAGATTTTAAGATGTTGACAGATTTCATCTTCATTCTGCCTGAAAACTAAGACAAATCCTAATCTCTCTTTCATTTCTGTATCACCAATTTAAAAAAAAAATCAAAATATATAAAAGGACGGAATTTGACCCAACATTTTTATAATAGGAGTCGTATTGGGTTAGGTGCTTCATGAGGACTCTCTAAAATCTGTTTAAGATTTATTATCCTACAAAGAAAAGCGGTTTTCACAAAAAGTTTCCACAATGGAAAAATCCATTAAATCTTTTTTTTCCCCTAACCCATTCTAAAATGCAAATAACAAACAGGATACTCCTGTCCAATTAATGCCTGTCTGCTGGCAAATGCAGATTGGCTGACAAAGCCTAATTATAGGGTAGGTATCTGAGTAGTTATGAAGCTCACAATTATGTTTTCATTGTACGTTATCTTTGAAAGCTAACTTCCAATTGCAATAATTAATTTTGTGAAGCAATCGTTATTCTCATTGGCATAGATCTTCTAGTTAAGCTGACTCAGTTCTGTATTTTATGAAGCAATCATTCCAATTATATCTATTACACTGTGGGTATACAGATGTTATTTTACAAATAAAAATAATAGAACCCTGGACCAGCAGGCTTGTAATATAAATTAGACATAAACCAGTGAGATAATGGACTGAAGAAACGTTGAGAATTGGGAAATGGGCCTGCAAATGAAAAATAATGTCCTGTTCTGCTCACACACCTTTATCAGTCCTACGTATGTACATACAGTACTGGTGCCTCTGTACTGTGTACAGTGAGAGTTTCTTAGGGCAGATATCCTGCCACCTGGGTTTATTATCTGCTAGGTGCATTGTGGAAAAGCTGTAAAGGAGGATCTGGCATGAAAGATGGGCAGTGGAAGTTTTGTGGCTTACCGTAGGAAGAAGAACCCACTGGAAGGCTGGGGAAGGGTAGGGCATTGGCGCAAAAAGCTAGTAATTGCTCCTTATGCTTAAGAAATTATTCGAATGTTTCATCAACAATTATATTTTCTGAAAACGGAACTCTCCATGCTTCTAAGAATTTTGCAATACCTGATGTTTTCAAAAGCTCCTAAAGCCATGGGACTCTGAGAAATTTTTTTATTCTTTCTCTTTCTGCTATTCTTTTTCTAAAAACACAGCCTACTTTCAAACCCTTCTTCTCTGTAGAAAAGCTTGAAAGTGGAACCTATAGTACCACAGGAATCAGGAATCCAAATTAAAAAAAAAAGTATAAAATGTATCTTTTGCTAACTTTAGTCTTTGTCTGAATCCTGTGATTTTTATGCACTAAACTAATGATGTTTTAATGGCCAGAAACTACAGTAATGAATGTTTTCTTCTCTATCTCCCTTAGTTTGGAGATTTCCTGTTTGAAGAGGAGGTCGAACAATGTGCTGACCTCTGTCAAAGAGTTCTCCATCATTGCAGCAGCAGCATAGATGTTACACGGACTCAAGCCTGTGCCACTCTTTATCTCCTCATGAGATACAGCTTCAGCTCTACCAGTGTAAGATTTTGAGAACAGCACTATGTTTTGTGCCACCTTTTTTTGTGATCAATTGAAACTTAAACTGAAGTTGTAATAGCAAATAGAATGCATCTACAGATAAATAGTCATATGTTATGCTGTTTCACTCATTTGAGCCAGAAGAAGTGCTAGAAGTGTAGGGGGTAAAGTAGTTTTAATTATTGTTTATTACTTTGTTTAGGAAAATGTGACTTTTTCTGCAACATCTGTAAATGCATCTTCAAATGCAACAGCATTAGGCGTCTGATAGAAAGGACTATACAATGCATAAGCAATACTCTTCATTTTGTCACGGTTTTTTTTCACTCCTGTGTCAGAACTACTTAGACTAGTTCTATTCTAATGCATATACAACCTCAATAGAATTACTGTATGCTTGTATTAATGGGAATTCTTTGCTGGCCCTTTGGTCTCAGGACTAGACTCTGATTCTTACAACACGTATGGAGCAAAATACGTATGTTGTGCATGTAGGTTCACAATGTCCTAGCATGAAAGGATAGACGTTAGCATTTTAGGTAGCATCTGATCTTGCACAGCATTTTCTTCCCTAGTTGTTACTTTAAAAGCCTTGAATGTACAAAAACTGTTGGCTTTGCAGGAGGAAAACGTGCCTCTGAGACACCATGATCAGCAAGGCATAGTGCCTCATTACATGAAGCCCCCAGAGGCCTTTTGCTTCCCAGACCTGTTTCCAGAATGTTTTCCAAGTCCTGCTTCCTCTTCTTCTCCTCTGTGGGTGGCCTGATCTACACACCCACAGGTCTGTGCAGAGCAGGGAAAGAGGTGCTTCCCCTATATATTACAAGATATATCTTTATCCCAAAGTACAGACATGTCAGAATTAATCTTAACCAGGTAAAACAGGACTGGCTTTGATGCACCAGAGGCCACTCATGTGAGCAGTGAGTTTAACACACTCAGTGTAAGCAGGAGAAATTGAGTTTGGTTTATACATTAGGCAGAGCTGTAAGAACTGGTATGCATGGTGCAGTGCCGCCATCATTCTCTCATGCTTTTTTTTTTTTTCTGAAAGAATTTTGCAAGAGTGAAGATGCAGGTGACCATGTCACTAGCCTCTCTGGTTGGCAAATCACCTGAGTTTAATGAGGAATTCCTTCGACGATCCTTACGAACCATCCTAGCCTATGCAGAGGAAGATGCGGATATGCAAGCAACTCCATTTCCCATTCAGGTCAAATCTTTTATGACATCTGTGCTTTTATTAGGAACTTTCACATAGAAATGCACTTGGAGCAAGTCCTAGATCTTGGTCTTCCAAAGCAATGAAAATAAGGATGCAAAGGTTATTGCATGATTTTATTTCTAACACAACAATAAGCGGGGAAGAAATGGAGGACATAATTCCATAGAATAAACTCTTAAGAAGTTCCACGGAAAGGAGAGTCATCTTTTAGCTTTGTGTACAACTTTCTTCTAGATCCCAGCAGGAACTGTACCCTGTAAGTTTCCCAAGATGGAATTTGATTCATTATGTTTTCAGACAAGTGGCAACGTGGAAACCTCTCTCCCTTTTTCAGTTCATAAGGTGGCAGCAGCAATAATTGAAAACATTTCAGACAACTGTCAGATGTTTTGCTAAAATTCTTACAGTAACTCAGCTTTTGCCAAAGACTTACAAAAACATCTGCTTTGTTATCAGATCACAGATCAACTAAAGCTGAACATTAGCACATAGGTTTGGGTTTTTTTCATTCAGAAATAAACAAATCAAAGGACTCCAGTTCATTTTTATTAATTAAAATGTGTGTATAAAATTTGCTATGCTAAGAGTCTTTGCTGCATTGAATAGAGTTGGAAAAACATATCTTGTAGCAATTCGGCATCCTGACATTTCCTTGGGTAAGAGGGACTGAAGTAGAGTAACTTCATCTGGTGTAGATGCTGTTATTTTTCTAGAAGGGAAAAAATAAACACCTGAGAAATGCATTTTGATCTTTGTATTACTCCAGGTAGAGGAGCTGCTGTGTAATCTGAACAGTATCCTGTCAGATACAGTGAAAATGAGGGAATTTCAGGAAGATCCGGAGATGCTCATGGATCTCATGTACAGGTGAATCCATTTAGATTTGCTACTGAGGAAATTCTGCAGTGAGGTGAGCAAAAGAACTGTGCATTTTAGGGACAGCCTCTATCTGTTGTGCTTGTGTACATTCTCGCTTTAGCACAGCTGATCTGTCACAGGGGGCCCAGGTTGCAGTGGAGCCCCTGGGAGTTGGGCATAGACTTGAGCAAGGACAGGAGTCAGGGACTGATGAACACTGAAGAGTCTTGGGTTCCGCAGTTTTACGCTCCTCATTGTGCCTGTGTATCCTGGCTACCCCCACCTAACCATTTCTTTTGCCCCGTGCTATGTGAATTATACACAATAAGGAGAGAGATGCCTCCTTCCATTCAGCCCAGGTGAAGAATTATAAAGGTTCTTTCTGTTATTTGCGAAGAAGTGATTGTTCACACTTCCTTTCTGCCATGTGTTGTTAGAATTGCCAAAGGATACCAGACATCACCTGACTTGAGGCTGACTTGGCTGCAAAACATGGCAGAGAAGCACACCAAGAGGAAGTGCTACACAGAAGCAGCCATGTGTCTGGTCCACGCTGCAGCACTGGTGGCAGAGTACCTCAGCATGCTTGAAGATCGAAACTATCTCCCAGTAGGCAGTGTCAGCTTTCAGGTAAGAAAAGGCTCCCAAGCTCTGACAGCATAAGGCTGGGATGGCCTGTTCTGGTGTGTGTACTCCTTGTGTTAAGCAGAATAGAAGTGCATGTACGGGGAGGAAAAGTTACAATGGCAGAGTATCCATCACCACTTGTGGTAGATTGTTCCGATGATTTATCCTTACTGATGAAAACTGGTACTTTAGTATCTGACTGTGTCTAGCTTCTATTTCCAGCAGTTGGATACTGTAATCTCTTGTTTGCTAAGTAGAACCCCTCTATTACCGCATGCCTTTTCCTAGGGCTGTTACTTATCAACAGTGACAGATACATCTTTCAAACATCTTTCTCATGATTTAGGTAATCCAAGCTACTCAGTTCTTTTAGGCGTGTTCTCCAATCCTTCGACTGTCCTCCAGTTACTAACCAACACCCTTTTGATTGATGAATGACACAATCACCATAGTCCACACACAACCACATCGAAGTCAAATAAAAATGTCCCAGAAGTTCTTTAAGCCTGGGAAGTATCTCTCAGTTTATCTCTCCAAAGACCCCACTGATTCTTTTGGCATTGTTGTGCTCTTTACTCAGTAATACATTGATCTTTTCCAGGGAGTTTTCTTGGGTTTTGTTTTTCACTCCTTTTCTGTATCACACAGATGAAAGCATAACTCTTTGTTGTTAGATTTAGACATTTTGAAATGTAGATTTTTATACGCAGTTTATTGGATTATGCAGTGTTTGTTAACCTTGCCTGAACTGACTTCATGTGCAAATTCAGTGATTTTACTGCTTTTTAAAAATAGAAATGGCTGAACCCTTAAAATATTCCCATGTGTTGATGTTTCGTCCTTTATCATTATTCTCTAAGACTAGTGAAGACCACTGTTCATTTACAGAGCGTTTACTGCAATGATTATGAATCATTCCAACTAATTAGTGGAAATGTTTTGCAGAATCAACTCAGATGTTTGCATAGACATCTACTGTTGGGCATTATTGCCTTTATGAGATTGCAATCTCTTTAAAAGTATCAGGTTTATGCAGTCTGGTATTGATTCAGATTATTTACAATACCTTTAGTTTTTTCTCAAGTAAAATTTTGCATCAGTATTTCCACCACTTTGTCCTGGATGCAGTCTGATAAACCAGCCACTCTCTGCTTATCTTGTTTACTTTTTAAAAAACGTGGTCTCCAAAGCATATTACCTCCTCTGGAACTTCCCCAGTTTTCTAAAACATATGGCAACTCAGTATTTGCTGCCTGAATACCCTTTTACTTATCTCTTTTGGACTGTTGAGGAACACATTTTACGGTCCAGCTGATTTTTAAATGGCTAACACTACTAGTTGGTACATCCATCATCTGTTGATATAACCATACCACCTGTTGTTTTTCTTTCAGAATAGTAAATAACCACACCACCTGGGGACTTTTTCCCCTTCAGAATAGTAAATGTGAACATGATTGAATCATTTGGCATTTTGCGTTGAGTTTAGTATGTTGGGCATATTTGCAATTCCACTTTAGCAACAAGGTGATGGACCAGTGTTACTCTTAAATTAGTGTTACTCTTAAATTCCTTTACTTTTAAGATAGCTGTATATACTCTTTTCACTGGCTAAACTTCTGGCCATTGATATGTACTTCTGCCATTTTGCATCCCTTATCAGTTTTGCATACTTCCTAACTTCTAACTTCCATTCACTGCTTCTATTTTCTACTTTCTCCCTACTTGTAGCATACTATCATCATTTAGATACAGCTGAAATCTGCATTCCCTTCCCAATGTCATCGCACTCCTAGGCTGCCTTGAATGCTTATAATCTCACACATTTGACCCTAATGCAATTCCTCCTTCCATTGCCCCCAGATTATGCAGATTGTCATGAATGGGTATGTTTCCAGTCATTTTAGAGAACTGAAGTCTATGCTACAAGGAACTAGGCAAGCAAAAAACTAGAAGTTTAAAAGAAACAAATCAATCTCTCTCATCAAAATGCTTGTGTATATACATATATGCCAAAGGAACAGTTGCTTCATAGAAGAGAGGTAATAAAATGCCTTAATGACCAGAAACACAATTGCACAACTCTTTATCTGACAGCATAATTTTGAATTTCAGTTTGCTCAATAACAATAATTAACTATAATAACACTTTGCATTTTTACAAAGCCTTTCAAGAGAAGAGCCCTCATTCTTTACAAACAGATTGGTGTTTTGTAGCTCCTGTGAAGATCTTCTTCAGATGACCTTGATAAAAGAGAGAAACACTACTCACACTGTCTTGGCTTTACCTGGAGTTCCAGATCTCACTCATTGACTGTGTCCATTTCTTCGTTTAGCTCAGATATGAAATTAACTAATATTGGTGATATACATTTAGTTGTGTAATTTAGGGTGAGGATAATATAGTGTGTTAAAAAAAATTGTTCTGGATGAGCAGAAGTGTTATCTCCTTTTTACAGATGAGTAAAATGAGGCAGCAAAGGATTAAATCAGTTGACCTAGGTCTTCTGCAGTGACTTTGTTAGTGTCCAGAAAACTGATTGTCAGTAGAGTAACACTTTTCCTTTTACTGTGCCAGACAAAGCTGTACATGCTTCCCTCTGTGCAATCAAAACTATCCCTCAAAATCAGAATGGGATTACTTTCAGTGAAATTCCCTTTAAGCTTAATTTGTGTTTATGCTAAATCCCCTTTGCAAGTGTTAAGGCGGACTTAGAGTATGAATTGCATAAGGATGACTTTAAAGCCACTTTATATTATCACAGACAAGGGCTTAGTTTGTGTGTCTACCTGCTGAGGCACACAGCTCATTAGCCTGGGCTTAGCAGTAGCCTAATTCAACTGTGCACTTTTAGGGATCTAGGTTGCAGGTTACCCTAGCCATATCTAACATGGTGGTAAGGGCTGGGGAACACAGTAAGGAAAAACCAGAAATAGAGCTGCAGCATGGGTTGTATGAGTTGCCCTAGGTACGTGTCAAGGAGGTTAACTCTCATTGAAATCATTATCTTCAATGAGTCCGGTAGATAAAAAGTGGCACTGGTGTGCTAAAACATGCTGCAGTTTTCCCTCTGGCTGAAATTCAGACATATTCTTAACTCCTGCTAATGCTGTCCTGAGCTTTGTGCTCACCCTTCCAGTGGAGCTGACGTGATGTGCAGACTAGGCACTGCAATGGCAGCACGGCTGGAGTAAATTTCACCCATGGAGAAATAAATACATCCACAAAACCCAAAGGGGAAAGTCCCATGTTGCTAGTGATGTGTGGTGCCAATTCTTTATCTGAAATCTGATCAATAGTAACAGCCCTCAGTGTCTCTGCCATTTTATAAAGATGTCTTTAAGGACTTAGCTAGCTAGCCAGCTGGCATCTATCCTGCACACAGACAGATTGTCATTGCCAGTTTCTGCTGAAGTGAGACACTATGACACTAATTTAACTCCTTTCAATTACTAGCAAATTGAAGCTTAGCATTTTTGCTGCTGTTGAAAGTTACATATGCTAGTTCCATACTGTATGTACACATATTTTAATGTTTATTTACACGTATTTCTATGTACTATAAAATTTTTAATGTTGACTCTACTCAGCGTCATTTATTCAAAGGAATCATAAAGAATTGCAGACATGTTATTTCATGGTCTAGAATCTCAAAGAGTGACTGACACTGTGTACTTTATCTAGTTTTATTTAAACACCCAATAAGATCAATAACTTTAACAAGAAATCAAGTAAATTCTGCAGAATCAAGGTGTAATATGTCAGGAGCTGAAACAAGAAGCTGCGTTCAATTATTGCAGTTTTCAGAGGAATATTGTCTGTGTCCTACTTCTCCTCTGCTTGCAAAAGTCAAATCAACAACTTGAAAGTCCAACTTCTTCAAGCAGGTGGCAGGAGGTGCAGCTTGGAATTTCCCATCCCTAGGCGCCAGCAACGGGAAGGGCACATTGATTGTGACCCTGTGGCTGGGAGATGGAGCTCATTGCAGCTTCATGGAAATCCAGCCACCAGAGGGAGGCCAGTTTGCAACCTACAGGTGTCTGCCTTTTAAACCTGAGGCAAGAAAGTAAGTTTAGGATTCTTGTAGTGAAACTCCTGATCTGCCATCTGCAGAGATTTATGATGTTACATTCGCTTCTAAACAAAATTTAACTGTGTATCCCCTGGCTGCATTTGTATAATCTCAGTCTTCTTCCTGTCATATAAATATGTTGAAACTGTTTCTGTCTCAATCTCTATGATAGACTGTTGATCTAGGTTTCTGATTTCTCTGCTCTGATGTATTTTAGAACATTTCATCCAACGCACTGGAGGAATCTGCTGTTTCAGATGACGTTTTGTCTCCAGATGAAGATGGTATATGTTCCGGGAGGTACTTCTCAGAAAGTGGCCTGGTAGGGCTGCTGGAACAAGCAGCAGAGCTCTTCAGCACGGTGAGTGAAGGCCAAAACCACAGTGGTGGTCTCTGGGCCAGATCCATATCTTATTTTCCTGCGTATGAGGAAACAAAGCCTTACTGCTAAACCAGGCCCCACTGCAAACAACAAGAGGCAGAGACACATCTTATGGCTGACATAAGACACATCTTATGGATGACACAACCTCACCTCAGCCAGGCTGCCTAAGCTAGGCTTCTCAGATAGCCTAGCTGAGCCATATATCCACCTCTACTGTGCAGACTACAGGCAGCATCAGCAGAAAGTGAGTGTCCCAGGCATGAACCAAGACTTTTAGTTGGTATTTTCATGGGATAGTACATTTAAAAAGAAAATCTTGCTTAAACTATAGATTTTAGAAAGCATGTGAGATTTACTCCTGTGCTTTTATACCACCACCACCAGCACTTACCATGTAAAGAGTCATGATGTTAACACTTAAATAGGTCATCATATTGTTGTAGTGCTAAAGAGGATATATAATTTAGCATCTCTGAAGATATCATTTGTGTTCTTTTTGTCCATATGCAGTGCAGGTTGCCCTGAACTACGCATGCTAAACAAATCCATTTCCTTCTGCTTACCTGCAGTGTAGACTTTTCTAGCCCCTAAGTAGAAACCATGTGCTTTACACAGGAATGTAGGCTTGAGAGCCCAACAGATAGAGATCCAAATTAGATCCATTTGGTGTTTGCAGCTCAGAACTACCCATTTACTATTACTAGTTTTTAGAAAGCTAAAACATCCAACATAGCAGATTAAAAAATGAATCCCATAAATCCTCTTTTCAGCCAGGCATTAATGGAGATGTACTTTCTTTTCAGAGTCCATGAGGACTAATTTATTTTCTTCTATTATTTTCCTTTTTTTTTTTCTCCCAAGGGGGGATTGTATGAAACTGTGAACGAGGTGTACAAAATTGTCATCCCCATACTGGAAGCACATCGAGACTTCAGGAAGCTTACCTTGACACACAGCAAGCTACAGAAGGCCTTTGACAGCATTATTAATAAGGTACTCATGAAGCAAGGCACTGCTGGCAAGACACATTGATGGGTTGCACTCTTTGTTTAAGACTGGTGATAATAAAACTGTTCACGTGAAATAGATCCATTTCCTTTTTCTAACAAAAGCTTCCATCAGCTTTGGGTTACCTACAAAGGGTAGTCTACAGTGAAAAGAGGTTCTGTCTTCTCCGTAGGAAAAAGCAGAGATGAATACAAAACTGATTTAAAGTTACAGAAAAATAGCTGAAGAGGTCAAACTTAGAATGAGAACATGCATGATTCCACCTGGCCATATCTATTTAAGAAAATAAACTTAATTTTCAATTAACTAGTGTTTTCAGTTATAAAACAGAAGAAATACAAAAACTTGTCTAAATTCTCAGCACTCATACTGCCTCTTTTCTTCTCTTTCTCCAGAAGAATCTTATTGCCTTCTAGTCAGTTTCAAATTCTTACCAATTTTCATTGTGAAATTTTAGTTTTGTTAATGTGTATCCAATGGAATTAAAAAAGAAGTTATTTTGTTTTGCAAAAATCACTTCATGATTAACCTAAATTTTAAATTAGATTTCAGTCAAATATCCCCTTAATTTGTATGCTGTCCTTCAGGAATATGTGCTTCTAATCCATCAGCACTGATGATACATAGAACTGTCTCTGAAATAGGGAAAATGTAGGATTAGTAGATTTTCTTATATATCAGTTGGGAAAAAAAGGCATCCAAATACTTCAATGTTTACATAAAAAAAATAGGTCATAGTAAATTTCCTCCTTGTTTTTACCAATTAGGGTCAAAAGAGAATGTTTGGAACTTACTTCCGTGTTGGTTTCTATGGATCCAAATTTGGGGACTTGGACGAACAGGAATTTGTTTATAAGGAGCCTGCAATTACCAAACTTCCTGAGATTTCTCACAGATTAGAGGTAAAGAAAAAAACACTGTGTTAACATGATCTCCAACGTTATGTCATACCTACTAATGAACCCACACAGTTCTAATAGTATTATTGCTATATAGAAATCAGAAACAAACTGATTTGTACCATACATTATTTCCTTTGTGTATATCCTTTCCATTGTAGCCCTTTTTACTGTAGAATGATGAAAGTGATCAATCCTCTTGAGGCTATGTCTCTTATGGGCAGGCCTGTAACATATTCAGTTATTTGATTTGAGCATGCCAGATATTTGCTTTGGTATCTTTTCAGATTTTTCATGGAATTTCTTTCATGGTTCCCTTCTGATCACTTTACCTTGAGTTCTGCTTTTTTGTAAGCAACTCACACTGATCTTTCTTCATCAGAGGATGCCTTATCCTGGCCAACTGTAATTCATGAATCAGTATACTGACTGCACAGAGACCAGAAATTGTCATGGTTTCTCCTTTCTCCTAGAGGCATACAGATCATTAGCACTATATTAAGGACTAAAAACACGCTGGGATAATTCTGTTTCCTTTCCAGGGATTTTATGGCCAGTGTTTTGGGGAGGATGCTGTGGAAGTGATTAAGGACTCTGCTCCTGTAGACAAAAGAAAACTGGATCCCAATAAGGTATCCCCTTGAAACTTTTATGTTCAAACATTAAGGCACAAAAAAAATCCCAACTTGGCTGTATCTTTGTGCCCAGGGATGTCCTTAAAGCCTCTGTGAAAGGCTTAGTTTGGTAGCTTGTCACAGAGTCTAGAAATTAGAAGTTCTGATCTGTGGTCCCTCCTGTGGCTCTGATCCCAAGGGTTAAGCTGTGCTTTCCCTGGAGGCAAGTTTTGTCAGCTCTGAAGAGAATAAGCCCTGAAGGATTTCCAGCTCAGTGCACTTCCAGACCGTGCTTAGCCAATGTGAACTATAGGCTATTTCATATATGCCATTCCTTTTACTTTTCTTGGGTTGTAAAGTACTGCAATGGTTCTTCCCTCTTTTCTCAGGCATATATACAAATTACTTTTGTGGAGCCGTATTTTGATGAGTATGAGATGAAAGACAGGGTAACTTATTTTGAGAAGAACTTCAACCTCTGTCGGTTCATGTACACTACACCTTTCACCATGGATGGGCGCCCCAGAGGAGAACTTAGCGAGCAATACAAGAGGAACACCATCCTAACCACAATGCATGCTTTCCCCTACATCAAAACTAGAATCAATGTCATCCAAAAAGAAGAGGTAATTGGGTTTTGAGGACAGATCTAATTTCTCAAGGGCTGAAGGAGTTTCTGGGTGAGATTTTCAAATTCTATGCTTGGCAGAAAAAAAAGAAGGCTGAATTTCCCACATGTTATTCTCATAAATGGGAATGGCATACAATGGGTAGACAAATGCAAGATGGGTATTTACTATGGAGGAGAGAGGTTAGTGAGTGTATGTTCTTTTGAGTTCTCGGTTGTAATGCTGTGGAGGAGGATACGTGGAGCTCTATTTATGGCTGTACTTCTAGCTGATAAAGTACAGTCAAAGAACTAAATTGGGCTCAGAGCTGGTTTAGAGGCAGGGAAGCTTTATAAAGATAGGAAGTGCAAAATCATTTCAGACATGAAGTCAGTAACTTATAATAATAATGGATTTATGCAAGCAGGAAGTCAGATACAAATCCTATTCTTGCAAATGATAAGATGCCAATGAGTTTTGGATCAGATGCAGCATCTACCAAGATGACATTTAGATTAAACAGTCTTCCTGGGTTTCACAACTGCTGCTTTTGGCACAGGAGAATGATAGTTGTACTGCCAGATTTAAAACAGGTCAATTGCATGCATAATTCAGGTAATGAAGCATCTTTTCTTCCATTTCCATTAGTTTATTTTAACCCCAATTGAAGTTGCTATTGAAGACATGCGGAAAAAAACACAGGAACTAACTGCAGCCACCAACCAAGAACCACCAGATGCCAAAATGCTCCAGATGGTTTTGCAGGGCTCAGTTGGAGCCACTGTAAATCAGGTAAAGGATACAAATAACCCAGATGAAAAGTTTCTGCATACTTTTCTCATTGTGCTTTCTTTTTTGCTCTCATCTCTTGCACTGGAAGAAGTACATCTAGTCAGACACATTTAGTCACAATGTGCATTTAAATTTCATCCCTTGATATTTAGTCATTGTATGCTGTTCATTAGATATGCTTTTGGTGAAGGTGCTTATGGAAGTGCTGTCTTTGATTGTAGGTGCCTTGTGGCATCTGAGCACCTTGTGGCCCTGGAGGCCTTTTGAACGCATCCAAGGATTTTCCATTTCTAGCACGCTAGCCGTCTCAGCCATTTCGTTCACTCCAGGTGTATCCCTGGGGAATGGGAATAATAATAACAATTCTGCTGTGGGACAACCACAGACTTACAATTTCACAGAAAATACATGAAGTCAAGACCTGAGTGCCCCAAAATAAAGTTGAGGTACAATAATTATAGCCTAAATATGTCTGCTAACAAAAAAGGCAGTTAAAAAAAAACGTAAATGAAAGAATGAAGACATAACTGAGAGAAAACTTCACATTATCCACAATGTCACAGAGCTTGCTTTCTTTGCTGAAAGCCTAAATGCTCTCAGTTTCTTCAGATTCTTCATCAACCAAAGCCTCTAGTCTGAAGTAACACGTTGCTGTAAGCTTTGGAAAGAGGGGTCCTTTTCTGCACTGGGCTTATTTAACTCCCTTGGGTCTTGTAATGCCACAAATAGGATCTGTTTTTCTCTCATGTAACCAGATTTGGCAGTAGACCTGCCCCATCTCTTCTCCACTGAGTAGAATTTGTCTGTTACCTTTTTTGTGGGGCTGGAGGAGAAATAAAAATAGGAGAGGATAAAATATGATGGGCAAAAACTCTGCTTAACAAGGGAAAAATCAGGCGGAAAAAGGAGCAAACCCCCATCCTGTTATGGTGACTTTTCTTTCATAATTCTGCTCATGAAATAACAGTTTAACCAAACGTGTGGTCCGTTTTCCGTCTAAGCAGGTGTTGTTGACATTTTCCTGTGTTTTTCCTATAAGGGACCGCTAGAGGTAGCACAAGTGTTCCTGGCTGAAATTCCAGCAGACCCCAAACTTTATCGACATCACAACAAGCTGAGGTTGTGCTTCAAGGAGTTTATAATGAGGTCAGTAAAACAAAACTGAAATGCTGAATTGCATCAATAAAGAAAATAATTGCAATAATGCAACGATAATATGACTGTGTAATTAATTATTCAAGTTACCATCATAAATCCTGGCATCTCCACGCTTTAGACACTTGGTCCAGACTTGTCTCTGCTCATGATCGATGCTTTGGTAGGCTTTGCATCCCGAATGGGAATAAATTTTAACACTTCAAACTAATTATGTAGAAATTAAGATCTTTTTTTTTCTTTGTTTTATCTTTTGATATTTTACAGAAATCAAGCATTTCAGATTATTGCCTTGATTTTCTTTTCAATAAAATGACATTTTTAGTAGGAAGCTGTTCATAAGAAAACATTTGACCCTACCTTACAAGCAGATACATTGGTAGTGGTAGCCACATATGGCTTTTGCTTTAGATATGTTTCTAAATCTTAACAAGCATACTCATATAGCAAGATATTCATCTCCTTAGTCCAAAAAAAGCGTAATTGCTGAAGGATAACTTTAACTTAAATAAAAATGAGCCTTATGCAGAAGATACAGACTGTACTCTCCGCTATTGTCATTGCATCTGTTTACAGTAAGTTGGAAGGTAGCTCAGTATTCTGCAGTCGATTTTTTTTTATTAGCTCCCTCATCCATTTCTAATGTCTTAAAATATCACCTCAATTTGTGTACTTGGAAAAGACAGAGTGTTCTTATTAGTTCATTATCATTTTGGACTTGACAAGTTATCACAGGAATACCTAGCCGAGAGGAGATGTATCCTTGGCCACTCAGATTACCTAACACGAAGTCCATGAGTTTAACAGAACTAGGTGATACATGTTATGCCTTTTTTTCTTTTCTTTTGCCTAGGTGTGGTGAAGCAGTGGAGAAAAACAAGCGCCTTATTACTGCTGACCAGCGGGAATATCAGCTAGAGCTCAGAAAGAACTACGGGAAGCTGAAGGAGAACCTTAGGCCCATGATTGAGAGGAAGATCCCAGAGCTGTACAAACCTGTAGTGAAAGTCCACAGCACAAGGTACAGTTAGGGCAGGGTTATCTGTTGTAGCTATACAAATACAATGCCTTTTTCTGCAAGGAAGAAAAGCAGTTGTACTAGCAGCTAAAAACAGGCCATAATATACACTGCCAGAAGTCTGCTGGCTCTCACTGGAGCTGAATGTAGTATTAACTGTGCTGCTTGCTCCTGGGATAAGGGATTTATGTCATTTTAACACATCATTAGAGAAGATTTCCCCCCACCCTAATGAAAGCTATTGGAAACATCTTGCCATTTCTTCAACATATGAAGCCAGGAAGGAGATAGAACAGGTATGTGTTTGTTTTGAACACATGGCACCATGTGATGTTAGCCATCATGAAGTAAGAGTGATCCTTTCACTCTCAGATAACATAATCCAGTTTAGTTCCATGACTGAGACAGAAGAGTCTTAACTTACATTCTTTGCTTATGAATATACACTTCTTCACAAAGCCACTGTGTCCAGTGTGGGGTGGGAGCAGAAGAAGGAATATGCCTCTGACCTGCCAACACATAACATGTTTCAGCTGATGATTTGTCAGCTGCTCCTCTTCACAAGGCAGGTATTTCTTGGATTCTTTTTCATTTGACAACTTTATTTATGGATCCATTTCATTTCAGGGAATCTTTTCGAAACCACAGTTTTAGGAAATATGATGCCCAGACTTCTTCACAAAGCACTTAAGAACTAGCTGCTTTGGCCAAGGAAGAGCATCATGCTGCAAGCCAGAAGTGATGGGATATTCAGCATCTATGAAACCAGAAATCTTTCACAAGTCAGCATGTGTGCTTTCTGGACAGTGTGCATTTACACAAGATCACTGAATGAAAACTGGGGGATGACTCCTAATCAACTACATCCCATGAGGACTTGGAAAGAAAGGGGATGCTTTTTAGTTACTTTTGCATAAATGGTAAAATAAACACATAATGCGGAGGAGTGGACCATTAGAGTGGTCAGTGGCATGAGGTCAGTCATCACTAGCTAACAGATACAACTCTGTGTGGTTTGGTTGAGGTGTTCTGTGAATCCAAATAATGTATTAAAGAGATGATGACAAATTATGTCTATTTATGGTCCTTTTCCAAGACAGCATTTACCCATGTGCTTTTGGCAATAGAGTACATTCTGCAAGTCAATCACATGTTTAAATGCTGTCTTAATGAGGAAGGACATGGTCCCCTGCTCAGTGTTTGCTAAGCTGGAGCTGCAGGAAAGAATAATTTCCTCAATCAGTTTCTGTCACCAGTTTCTATCACGGTCCTTAACTGCAGGGAGAGTTCCGCACAAGTTTTCTCAACCAAAGCTTGGAAAGCAAGAAGTAGCAACAAATAATTCTTACAGGTCTTCTAATTTTTTTCTAAGTATAGGGACTACTACTTGACTTGCAGTTGGATTTCTTAATAATCAGTGTCATGTTTAGCACAGCTAACAGGTAATAGTTTAAAAAGAAGACGCTAAGCTATGAGTGATTCTTTTACTATAAAATGCTCTTATGTAAATAACCTTATCCACCATTAACTACAGAAGCACACAGTGAGGATTTCCTGCAAAGCACTTCACTAGGGCTTTACTGCAGCTTAAGAGAAATTAGCAACACTTTACTAAATAATCTTTACAGCACTTCTTTGAAGTAAGGAAAAAATTTTATAATTTTGCAGATTAGGATGTTGAGAGAGAGAGACTCAGGACTTTGGTACTCATTTAGTGAGGCAGTGGCAGAGCCGCAATTTGTATTGTGACCACACTTACCACATAATGTTTGTATTTTGAAACAAAGATCCATGAAAGCGTCCATTGACGTGACTTCCTTCCCTCCACCTTTTCAGGGGTTTGGAAATTATGGGTTCATGCTGATTAAAGTAAGCAATGCCATTTTCCCAAATACAGAATTTAATGTTAAAATTTTCCTTTGTACTTAATTTTAAAAAATGACAGTGAACTTTCTCAGAGCTGATGCCATGTGTTTCTAAATGCAACAACTCCGCTCCGGAAGTATAAAGGACATTGAGGCTGCTGCTGTTAGTGGAAACATTTTGACTTTTTATGGTCATCTGCAGCCTTGCCATCTGATAATATGAATTTTCCCAGCACTTCATTGACATCTGAGTGAGTCAGATTTTGCATGTGCTATGTAGAAGATTCACAGGGATAATCAAACAAGATGAGATGTGGAAATAGGTGAAATAAACACTGTACTTACATAGCACTTGGAGTGTAAGAAAACATTTCCCTCCTCATTCATACTATTGTTAGATGCAATAGTCAGGAGTAACTATTCTGTCAAAGCACATAAGGAAATGATACAAAAAGCTCAAAGTAAAAGATGCCTCCATGGAGTGGCTTCCCTGTATTCAGGTTACTTTGAAACAGTCCTTAGTTGAAAAGATGATTAATTTCCCAAAGCTTTGAAGGGATGAGATCTCTACCTATGGGAACCTAGCCCTTTATCTACTGTTTTTAACAGCCTGTTCAGGAGGAAGGTCAGAATACTGTCATCTGTCAACCCCATAATCCAACCTCATTGTTTACAAGATGCTTATCCTTTACAGCCTAAATGACAGCAACCTCAGGTAAACAAAAAACTGCTACAGGTATACAATATACTAGGTAAAAGCAATGAAGTGTTTCCTGTTGCGTGGTCCTTGAACTAAAACAATGCTCAGGATAATATGAATGCTGAAGGACTCCTCACTCGCGTTTTACAAGCTGAGCACCCCTCAACCAGTTGGCCAGTCTTGCCCTCAGTTTGTAGCTCATGTTGTCCCTTCTACAAATGAAACGTGGTTCGTACATTTCTTTCAAGAGTTAAACTATGTGTATTTTCTACTTTATTATATTCATTTTGCAATAAAGCAGCTGTCTCACAGGGTGTTCAGAAATGTCTTTGTGTTACACCTTATACCTCAATAGAATCCAGCTGGAAATAAAATTCCAGTAGGAACAACCTTCCCTCGTAGAAGCATCATTCAGCAGAAAATACAAAGATTTCGGCAAGGGAGGTGTCAGTCTGTCTCTAGGATAAATAGTGTCTGTTGCAGAGGTAATAGGCAACAACTTGCTTCATAACTTATTTTTTCATTTGCATCCATGAAAAATGGCAGCGGGAAGCTGAGTGACAGAAGTGCCCTCCTTTCTTCTTCCAATGTGTAGGTGTAGAGCAGAAACATGCCTGATTCTTGAACGACACGCCATCTGAGTGATTCAAGACTAGGGAGAGTTGCATGTGTCCACACTAGTTAGCTCCAGGGCTAAACTACCGAGGCTGTCACAGGGGAACCAGCAAGCGAGGCACAGAACTACACCCGTCCAGGTCCAGAGATTCCCACAGGAGCTGGGAGCTCACCATAGCTCACTTAACCCTTTTGGGGCTGGAATCCTCCAGCTCAGCGCGAACATCTCTCTCTCTCTGTTCACCACCCTGGCCATGCCCCATCCCGCTGCACAGCACAGCGGTGGGCTGTGACCAGCAGTGCCAAGTCCGTACACAGCCCCATCGCCCAGCAGAGCACAGCCGATCCAAATCAGGGGTGTGCACACACTCGCACACCTGACAGCATGCAAACATCACACATATATAAGGAGCCCATGCCAGCTGTGAGAAGACGAACAATAATGCCCAGAAGTATGAATAATCCTGTCAGCATGTTTTGAACACATTTGAACCATCAAGGCGGGTGCTTTTGGTCAGCACTAGTGATGCTACATGGGCAGCCCTAATGCTAGATTTCTTGGTTTGCGGAACAGCAGCTGTAAAGGGAGCACATACGGCATTAAATATCCCATGTTCAAGGCTTCAGCAGGTGATGGACTGAACGTTCAAGTCAAGACGTTCAAGACTGAACAGGCACGACTGTGAGTGGCTGTGGCCACTCTTGTGACACTTAAAGAGAAATGCAGTGGTGTCACTTAGAGCCGGCAGGTCTGGGTTACACGGCCTTCAAGAGGGTCGTCCACCTCCTCAGACACTTCAGAAGGGAGAGCCACCCTGCAGGAAGACCTGGATACACTGGAAGAGTGAGCTAACAAGAACCTTATGAAGTTCAACAAGGACAAGTGTAAAGTCTGTCACCTGGGAAAACAATCCAGGAGTGCAGTACAGGCTGGGATCTACCCGGCTGAGGAACGGCTCTGTGGAAAGGGACCTGGGGATCCTGAGGGACAACAAGCTCACTATGAGTGTGAGAACAGTGTGCTGCTGCAGCAAAGAAAGCCACCAGAGTGCTGGGTTGCATCCACAAGGGCATCACCAGCGAGATAAAGGAGTCATTATCCCACTCTACTCAGCAGTTCTCAGGCCACGCCTGGAATGCTGTCTTCAGTTTTGGTCCCTGATGTGGGCAGGCTGGAGAGGGTCCAGAGAAGGGCCACAAAGATGCTCAAAGGACTGGGAAGCCTGCCATATGAGGAAAGGCTGGGAGAGCTGGCTTTGTTCAGCCTTGAGAAAAGAGGGCTTAGGGGAGATCTTATCACCATGTTCCAGTATTTAAAGGGTGGCTACAAGGAAGGTGGAGACTCCCTTTCTACAGGGAGCCACACAGACAAGAGGGGTAATGGGTACAAGTTACTCCATGGGGGATTCTGACAGGACACAAGAGAAAAATTGTTCACAATGAGAATAATCTCCCCAGGGAAGTGATGGATTCCCCAACATCAGACACTTCTAAGGTTCAGCTGGACAGGGTGCTGGGCCACCTTTTCTAGGCTGTGCTTTTGCCAAGAAAGGTTGTACCAGATGATCCCTGAGGTCTCTTCCAACCTGGTATTCTATGATTCTATGACCTCTCTGTGGAAGCTGAACGCTTCCTTGTTAGGTTTCCCACCAATGTGAAGACTTGGGAAAACGAAAGCAAACATTTTAATTCCTTTTTTTTTTGTTTTTCCTGTTCGTCTGTTTGAAGTATCAACATCTCAAATATTTCAGAAAGAGGAATGAAAGCTTAACAGACAGCCTGACACAGAGCCAGCTTGGACTCTTTAAGCTGTTATACTCTCTCAAAGCAGTGCTTTTTATGAAAATGAAGCACATGATAACAGTATTTTACTGTATTTTACTGCAGCATGGTGCTGAACATGTACAAGGAGTGTTCGTAGGCTGTTGCCATTAGTGCTGAATTTGGGAGCGGGGTAATTTATGGAGCAGTTCGGATGACTATGTTTTAACTATCTTTTAAACCAGTTAAATGGAGTGATTATAAAATAATAACAGGTCTTGATAAGTCATCTCAGGCTGGGTAATGCTTTGGTCTAATCAGTGCACTGAAAGGAGAAGGGGCCCCTTTGGAAAAGGTGCATTTTGGTTACAAGAATAAAGGCAACGCACACTCACAGTAGAGCTCAATTAGTGTTTGGGGAAGTAACAGTAAAATCTGGCATTGATTGAGTGCTTGACATCGTGAATCGAATATGTTTTCGTGCCTCCTTATGTCCTCAGTGAGGGATTGGTTTAAATGAAGCATTTTTATTCAAAACCTGACTGTTTTCCAAGTGTTCAAGAATTTAAAAACTAACCTTGATGAAATTTTTTTGCAAACAATGAAGTCATTCAATATTGCTCTGCAAAAAATCCTGAAAACATCAAACTAAATGTTTGGCTGATCAAAACAAACAAACTAAAAACCCAAAGACCCTCAATAGTAGATATTCTAGGATTAGTTTAAGAAGCCTTGAAAGTTGTAACATTTTGTTCTGCTTGTCTATTCTAAGCAACCTGCTGCTTTGCACCCTTCAAAACAAAATTTTCCCTTTAGGAGAAAAAAAAAAGCAAAGTTGAATCCTTTTTCTTTTTTAACTTCCCTTAATGAATTTACTCAGCATATGCTGTGGTATACAGAGCAAAGCATGCATTTAGTCCCAATTACTGCCCAGATGCACCACTTACAAGCTGTATACCTTCTAAAAGGAAACAGTTGTGAGAGGAAAAATTGTTATGTGCTTGTTTAAATGCCACATGTACAAAATGAAAAGATACCTAAATGCAAATGTAAATGCTCTAAATCATTACACATATTTTTTCCTATGCTATGAGATTGATTTTATATTTCTGTCTATCTGTGGATGGAATACTTCTTTCAGAACCATTTATTTTTTACAGGAATAAGTTTTTTCCCTATCTGCCTCTATTCATGGAATATTTCTAAACATGTATTGGGTGTCTACTAGGACTGGTGAAATCCATATTACAAAGAAAGTTAAACTCTAATAACTGAAGGGACAAGGTATTTTGGCTGGATGGCAGGAGGACAATGCTATTTAACAAGCACCTGTAAAAACACAGGAAGTGAAGATTTCCTACCATACATTTCTGAATTTCCCAAATGTGAATATCTGTAGAAATTTCTGTTCACCAAGGAGAGCTCTGTGAAAAAAAACAAAACAAAACAATACAAACAAACAAAACCAGGAAAAACAAGCTTAGCATTGCTGATACATCTAGAACTTGAAAGTGCCAGAAAGTTATCTTAAAACCTCAAGCAAACAAGTGTTTCTGGACTTAATAGACAGTGAAGAAAGGAAGTAGGCACAAAACCATATCCTTTCCTTTGTTTGCAGCTCAACTTCAAGAGAAATGAACAACCCCTTCTCAGCTATCAAAGACAGGTTGCAAGTGTTCCTAAAGGAACCAAAGCCTTCCTTCTTAAGGCATAAAATCCTGGGCTCAAAACTAAACCTTTTGGGGTGGCATTTTTCCCGGCAGGGGAAGGGGAAGGGACTGCCAGCAAGAACGGCTTTGCGAAAATGAAGCTGATAGTGCTGCCTCAGATGTTGGAGGTTTCTCAGCAGCCTGGAAGGATGCCATTTTCACTGCAACTTTGGCTGCCAGCTTTTAAGTTAGGGAGAATAATACTAATTCAACAGGGTCTGAAAGATTTCCAAGAGGTTGGCTTATGTAACAGACTTCAACCATTGATTAAATTAGGAAGAACAAAACTCTTGTAATCTGTGGCAGGTTAAAGAGAATAAAACCAGTCCTCCGTGACTGCATGGAAAGGATTGCTTGAC
Source organism: Rissa tridactyla (assembly GCF_028500815.1). Taxonomy (NCBI): domain Eukaryota; kingdom Metazoa; phylum Chordata; class Aves; order Charadriiformes; family Laridae; genus Rissa; species Rissa tridactyla. The sequence continues at coordinate 58,355,926 of NC_071497.1, read as the reverse complement.
TCAGGTTGTAGAGAAACCCAGTTGCCCCCAAGGCCTGCTGCAGCCTAGGACAAAAGCTGCAGCTGAGTGAAAGAAATCCATCCATAAAGAAATAAATAAGCAATCAGAAAGCAAAAGATTAAAAACCCAACACACTTTGGGGAACAAAGGGAGTAGTACCATGGAAATGGAATTAAGGGCAGGTCAAAGTGCTGAATGCATCTCACTTTCTAGACCGTGTGGGGCACTCGGGACCAAACTGAGGGCTGCTGGGCTTTAATGAAAGCTGTCATGCAAAAGGCAATCACAAAAGATTAAAAATAATAACAGTAATAATAATAATAAAATAGGGAAAATTCTAATTTTTCTAATAAAAATCTTCTTAGGTTTTGGGGGATTTTGTGGATTTGGGGCATGGGGTTTTTTTGTTCTTTAATGCTGACTGCCTGGATTTTGCTAGTTTCCATCAAGAACTGGGGACCTGCAAAAGCAGAGAACAAAAGGCACGCTGTGCTTTCCCAATGGTCCTTTGAAGGAGTGTTACTTCCAGTGCGGGATCCAGGCTGTCTGGGAGCTGCGGCACAGCCCCACACACCTCCTGCGGTAACAGGCGCCCAGAGTGACCACTGTTTCCATGGCCTATGCACGAAAGGGATACTGAGGACGGAAATTATTCAGCTTGGAAATGTGGTCATAGGCAGGCATAGTTTGAGGAAACAGAGGACAAAGGCAGAATATCCTGTTATTTCTGCCTGTTTTGGTTCACTGCTAATCTTTTCTGTTGCTAACCAATGGAGGATGCAGCCACCAGTGGCTTCGCAGTTACTGGGGTCCTGCTCCCACGCCAGGCACCATCACCAGGGCACTGGTGGCACCAGCTGCCGTCCCAGCACTCAGAGTGTTTCACTGACAGAGGTGACCCTCCTAGAAAGGCCAGCTAAGCCTTCCTTCACTGCTGATCATCCCCACAGCCTGCTAAGGAAAAGCATTTAACACACAGTACTCGCAGCTGCAGAACGGGAGCTTGTTCAATCCTCTGTTTAACTTCAGCGGTTCGCTTCCAAAGGGATCCCATCTCTGCTCGCCGTGATGCTGCCCAAGATCCCTGTACCCAACCGCTGTGAACCTACATGTGGGTTGAGTGCGACAGTCCAGCGTAGGAGGGAGCGGCCACCACGGCATCGGTGTGGTGGTGGTGGTCTGAAACGCTGAGAGGATACCTGTGCCTACACAAAAACTGCCAGACTCCAGACAAAGCCTCTGGCTGGCAAAAATAAAGTGATAGGTCAGCTCAGTTATGGAGGAACCTGTAGTCACTGTCTGTGCCAGGTTGTGCTGTCAGGAAGTACATTTGAAGGCGGAAAACTTCCACTTGGTAGTCATGAGTTTGTTGAAACATAGTGTTATTAGACCTGGCATGCTGCTCAGCTCATCCAGTTTCCTATCCGTGCAGCGGCCAGTATCAGATGTTTCGGGATGAAGAATCTCTGTGAGTTATGAGAGAGGATCTACACCCACCTCCCGCACTATCAATCACAGAGTAATCAGTGAGGCATGCATTTCAAGAGCAGCTAAAGGTCTCCCCAGTCTCTGCCAAAGCAGTTTCACACTCATGTCTGCAAAACAGGAAGGAAGAACCTGTTCTCCTCTTCAGCCTGATCACTGGTCAAGGTGAGACCTTTAGTGTTCAGAATTGTCACTAAATAACCATCAGATGAGCCCTAATTTGTTAAGTCAGCCAGCAGGTGAGAAAAACAGAAGATAGCTTGACCGCCCATCTCAACATAATGACCAATCAAGTTTTTTGGCTTGCACTTTTACAGTCAAGGCCCACCACATCCTAATCACATTTTTAAAAAAAATGTACCATGCCTTTAAGTTAAAACCCCCTTGTGAATATGAAACTAGGATGAAAGTTGAGAAACCCCATTCTGAGAAGACAATTGACTAATGAATTTGATGAAATCAAATCAGTATCACAGAAATCAGATCATCATTTATACAAAGCAAATAAATCTGTCTGTGCATTCGAGCGGTCCTTGATAGCTCAATTCTGGCACAGAGCAAATTTTAATTTGAGAATTTGCAGTGTACAAAGATAGAAAGGAAACTCCAAATGTCTTGTATGTAAAATGTAAGGGTCCTTCAAAGTGTCCCTCAGATCCCATTTATCCCCTGCTGTGGAGACAAAATTCGTGATGAGGAACTTCTCCAAGAAGCCACACATCAGGGAAATGAATACTGCGGTCATTAATTTCCTGATTGTGCAGTTCCCTGGGGTGAACATGCACAAATTTAGGATCGTGCAAACTGAGTCTAACTTTGGGAGCTCATTTAACAAATTCCTTTCTCCAGCAAGAAATTGCCAAAGCTCCTGCGTTCTCCCAAGGCTTGTTGCTTTTGTCTTCTACTGTGAGTCTAAAGTTTGCTGTCGGGGTGCTGTGAAATGTTTTCTGCCTGCCCTGGCATGTGAAACAGGTATCCTGTGAACTCATCTGAGCCAACTCTCCCTCTCATGAGCTGGCATGTGGACCTGCTCATCTTTACCAGCACACGTGTCCGAATAGACCTTTGCTGACCCTTTTAGGTTTTAGCATGACTCCCCAGTGTAGTCCTAGCCCCCAGTTGCTGTATGTATGTACCCCTTAAGGAATTTATTATATTAATCTCTCAGACAACTCATGACAGACGTCAAGTCCAAGTAAAGCTTTTTGCAGAGACTAAGCTTGGTAATACAACTGCATGATGCTGTTGATTCAACTTAAACTGCAGTGGCCTCTTCACCCAGCTCAGAGGTAAAATAAAGGTCTGGGAGCTCTGCAGAATCAAGCATTCTTTAAAATATTTCAGTGATAAAAGGTAGATAAAATCTAGAAGGCAAAGTTGTGGCAACTTTTCCTCCGTCTTATTAGAGCTGGTCAAACCTTGGGGCATATAGTATTTTGACACCGCTCCTTTAAAGATAAGGGAAAAGGCAAGTGCTACATTTCCTCTGGTAAATGATTTCTGGACTTGCATTCCTGTGCATTCATGCACAAATCAAGAACACTGTTGTGCCTCAAATATCCGTAGGCCTAATGGTGAGACCCTAGACAATGTGTGGCAAACAGCAGCACGTACCCTCCAGCACGGAGAACTCAGACGATGGAGACGCAGCCGCACGCGGCACCGTTTCACTTCACTTTGGACTGACAGTCAAGCATGCGGTCTTATTTCCAGGCTGCCGCCAATATGAGTCCTGAACCAGAAAACTGCTCTGCCTTCTTTTGCCTAACATCTCTCCTTTGTAGATGGTGCTCGGAAATGGGCCATGCGGCGTGGTTTGCTCGTGAGAAAAGAGCGACAATGTGTACACCTACTGAAACCACTGCTTCCCTAAAAGCAAGTCAGAACAGTAAGTACACAGAGAATAAAATCTGGGCTTTTATGGGCTTGCCAGCGGAGAGGATTAATCTGACTCTCAGCTGCCATGCCCACTGTGTGGGGTCACTCACACCAGCACAATGTGTCACCCCTGCTTTCCACAACAGTTTGCAGCATATTCATGGCAGAAAAGGTCCAGTGCATTTAAAACTGGGGTTTACTTAATTCCTGAGGTTGCTACTCAGCTTTGGCTGGGGCAGCTGCTTAGCAGCGATCAGCACTTCAAAGTGTCCTTCACACCCAGGCCCCTGCAGGGAGATGTCCCAGCGCCACAGCTCTGACCCCTCTCGGCCCCTCTCTGTGTGAGACCCCGCCAAAGCAGGGAGGAATTGCGGGGGGGGGGGGTGGGACAGGGGGTCATAGTACTCTGATCAGGCTTAGGCAGGTGCTGTGAACACCACTTCCTATGAACCAAACCTTTTTTTTTTTTCCAATAAAAATATGGCTTTTTTTCAGGCGAGTGATATTTCTAGAATGGACAAAATAAGGCATGGGAAAGCATTGCCATTTCCTATGGAAAGAATGTTTCAACCTTTTGTTTTGTTTTGTTTTGTTTTGGGAAAAGCAGAATTACTCTGTTCATAAAATTCCAATAGGATCGTTTTGTTTACAGGGCAGGGCCATTGCCACTACGCCAACAAATGGGGCCAAGTTTGTGGTGGCTTCGGGGCCTCCCCTGGAGCTGTGAACCTTGTGGGACTGGCAACATCCCAGATTTTGGGGGTGCAAAAAGTGAGTTAGCCTCAGCCTTTTCCACCCACTGTGCTGCTGAGGAGCTGCTTGCTGTGGAGCCATAGATGCCCATCCCAGTTAGGAGAAGACCTAAGGCAACATCTAAGATACGCGTGAGCTCTCGTGCTCCTGTATGGCTGCAGTTAAGCAAAGAATTGCTGCCAAGTAGAGGAGCAGAGAGGATCCCACTCCTTTCCACGCTTCCAAACAGGTCCACAAGAAGGGCCGGAAGGAGGATCCGGGGAACTACAGGCCAGTCAGTCTGACCTCGGTGCCTGGGAAGGTCATGGAACAGATCCTCCTCAATGCCATTACACGGCACATGCAGGAGAACAGGGTGATCAGGCCCAGTCAGCATGGGTTTGTGAAGGGCAGGTCATGCCTATCAAACCTAATATCCTTCTACGATAAGGTGACCCACTTAGTGGATGAGGGAAAAGCTGTGGATGTTATCTACTTGGATTTTTGCAAAGCTTTTGACACTGTTTCCCACAGCATTCTCCTGGAGAAACTGGTTGCTCATGGCCTGGACAGGTGTACTCTTCGCTGGGTAAAAAACTGGCTGGATGGCCGTGCCCAGAGAGTGGTGGTAAAGGGAGTTAAATCCAGTTGGTGTCCGGTCACAAGTGGGGTCCCCCAGGGCTCGGTGCTGGGGCCGGTTCTCTTTAATATCTTTATCAATGATCTGGATGAAGGGATCGAATGCACCCTCAGCAAGTTCACAGATGACACTAAACTGGGCGGGCGTGTCGATCTGCTTGAGGGTAGGTTGGCTCTGCAGAGGGATCTGGACAGGCTGGACCGATGGGCTGAGACCAATGGTATGAGGTTCAACAAGGCCAAATGCCGGGTCCTGCACTTGGGTCACAACAACCCCATGCAGCGCTACAGGATTGGGGCAGAGTGGCTCGAAAGCAGCACGACAGAAAAGGACCTGGGGGTGTTGGTTGACAGCCGGCTGAATATGAGCCAGCAGTGTGCCCAGGTGGCCAAGAAGGCCAACAGCATCCTAGCCTGTATCAGGAATAGTGTGGTGAGCCGGACTAGGGAAGTGATCATCCCCCTGTACTCGGCATTGGTGAGGCCCCACCTCGAGTACTGCGTTCAGTTTTGGGCCCCTCGCTACAAGAGGGACATTGAGGTGTTGGAGCGTGTCCAGAGAAGGGCTACAAAGCTGGTGAGAGGTCTGGAGGACAAACCTTATGAAGAACGACTGAGGGAGCTGGGGTTGTTTAGCCTGGAGAAGAGGAGGCTGAGGGGAGACCTTATCACCCTCTACAACTACCTGAAAGGAGGTTGTAGAGAGATGGGGGCTGACCTCTTCTCCCTGGTGACAAGTGATAGGACGCGGGGGAACGGGTTCAAGTTACGTCAGGGGAGGTTTAGATTAGATATTAGGAAACATTTTTTCACTGAAAGGGTTATTAAACATTGGAATAGGCTGCCCAGGGAGGTGGTGGATTCACCATCCCTGGAGGTGTTTAAAAAAAGGGTAGATGGGGCACTTAGGGACATGGTTTAGAAGTGGCTCTTGTCAGGGTAGGTTAAAGGTTGGACTCGATGATCTTAAAGGTCCCTTCCAACCTCAACAATTCTATGATTCTATGATTCTATGGGCCACAGCTGGGAGTAGGGTTGGTGCAACCTGCCTCTAAGTTTAGCCCCCAGACCACCTGCACTCAGGTGCACCTCCATCCTCTGAGGCTGCTGATGCTCCAGCATCCTGATGCTGAGGCTCCTCATGCTCCAGCAGCCCCAAGGCTCCCGAGTGCGCTGTGCGGGATGTTCAACACAGAACAGGCTTCAGGCACAGTGAGTTAAAAGCCAGAGGGATGGAGCCTGAGAGTCTGCAGGAACTCATTCTGCCTGTGTCCCTGCTCAATGCACCAAAAATGACACTGGGCCGGATGACTTCTCTTACATCTCCCTTGTTGTTAACATATGAGTGCTATGTGTGCATAGGCTTTATCTGTGCTGTGTGCAACCCAAAATCTCACAGAAAACTCTGCCAAAGCATACACAATATTCATTTAGACAAGATCCAGATCATGGAAAAATATAACATGTTCTCTCTGGTATTATCCTTACTTACTTCTGGACGTGCCACTTAACGATTACCTACTCACAGACATGGGGCATCTGGCTTTTTGAAGGAAATAGGTGGGTATGGGGGTTTTCTGGGGAATGGGTTTCTTTTTTGCTAAATGTTAATGGTGTTTCCGTCCTTCCTACCTGCCAGAGAAGGTCCTAAATGAAAAACACCCCTGGGAGCTGGAAAAGCGCTGCAAAAGCACCTGTTTCTTGCTCGGTGTTTCTCGCTGGTGCTTGGTCTGAGAGAGGCAAACTTATGCACACCCACAGCCCTCGGTGGAAGGTGGAGGCTGCACGGGGGTATCCGAGGGTGACACGGCCAGTGGCAGAGCCCCAGCCAGGGCATGCCCAGATGGGAAGCAGCACCCCGCTCGCTCCTCACCGCTCCCATCCGTGAAGGGGTAGGAACTGACATCCTCATCCCCCTCTCTCCTTGAGGCTTTGCCCCGATCAGTTCAGTCTGAAGCCGGTTTTTCTCTTTGGTGCTTTACAGGGAGTCTATGGAGGGTCTATGTCCCCTCTCCCAAACTCCCCCATGAGCACGTGCCCAGGAGGCCAGGGCGGATGGAGCAGAGGGAAAGGTGCTTACTGGCCCTTCTCACTTTCCGCTCCCTTGTGTCCCTGCTCTGCCCCATCTGGCAGATCCACAGGCTCCCGGTTAGTGCACTTTGCAAGCTCTTTGCAGTGCCAGACAAGCCCCAAGCGCTGAAGAGTGAACCACGACCCTGTGGTTTTAATTGCACCATCAAAGAAAAAAGCCCCATCTACTGCATGACCACGCTGAAAGTCTTTTGCTGTGACTCTTACGCAGGTAACGCAACAATTGACTTATTCATTTAATTTCACTTGTTTAAACTGTCAAGAGCTGGCAACTCCTGAAAGAAAGGATTAAGTGGGAGAAGTGGAAAGAGCCCTATCTGCTTGCTCTGTTCATTGCCGTAGTCTGGAGTGCTTTCATTCTGTGTTTGTACAGTTTCTGGTACAACATGGTCCTGACCCAACTATTCGGATGAATAAGCTGATGCTAAGGAGTTGTTTGCTGGCCTGGGTATACTTTCTTTTTGGTTGTTAATGTAAATAATGGTAAGTGGTGCTCACTGTTGTCTCAACTATTTCTTTCATCAGTCCCCCATTTTTTCTAGGGTTGGTAACTCAGCCATAAAAATTAGCCTCTGGATAGAAACTTAGCACAGTCAGGATTAATAACTATTAGTGTCTTAAAAAATGTTGCACGGTCTGGTCACAGATTTGGACTGCAAGTATTGCTAAAAATACGTGCTCTTGAATTAAAAGTTATAAAAGCTTTTTTTTTTAATAAAAGCTTAGTGGTTTGAGAGATGGTTTGTATCAACGTCATAGCAGCTTTACTTACAAAAATACTTGATGTGATTTCACCTCTAAAATGTTTTAATGGCTTCAGAGATTTCAGAAGAAATACTGGAAATGATTTAGATGGAAATATCACCGAGCCCGTTAGCTTTTTATAGAACGAGAAAACCTTACCATTTGTTGTCTACCATTACTTGAGTGGGGTCCGCTGGGAAAAACAGACAGAGAGATTTATAAATTTCCTTAATATTCTCTTTGCTCTATCCTGGAATCAATATCCATTGACACAATCTTTGCTGGTCTCCATTCATGAGCTGCAGGTATCATGTCTGCAAAAAAAACCCAAAACAAACCACCTGGAAATATGCAGCATTTCAGGAGAATTACACAGGGAAAAGCAGAAGAAAAGCAGAGGAATGACACAGAAAGAAGGAAATTACAAGGGCAGGTCAGGAGATACCAGTGTTTGACAGCCCGCTACAGGAGAAAAAACAGAAAAAGCTGGGAGAGGTGTGACACAGTTGTGTCCTTCTGTGCTATGAAGTAACTAACAATAATCACCTCGCAGGGTCCCAAGTCCAGAACTGGAAAAGAAGACCGAGTGTTGTCACACCCCTGACTTCACCGAGTCTCCTGCTTCTTGCTTACTCCTGGCCTGTGGATTCTCTTGCTGACCTCTCTGTCTTTGGGAGGGACTGTCTGACTCCCAGCTGTGAAACCCTGCCTGGCATTACCACAAAGCCTCTGAAGCACTTGCTCCTGGGGATCTGAGAGCGCCGGGTCAATGAGGATAACACCTGAGATAAGAGTGGGAGGGGTGAAAGAAACCATGCATCAATCCATTCCGAATATTTAAACTGTTAAGCAGAAACTCAAGGCTCACACAAAACAGGGACTACTGTATCCTTGCACAGATGAAAAGGCTTTAGAGACAGCCTGTTCTGGCCAGTAAAGATCAAGGCACAAGTTTAAAAACATTGCCTCTAAGCTGAGCTCCACAAAGCAATGCAGAGGCAGCTGATGCACATTTTGCTCTCCTTTGAAAGCCTTGGCCCGGGACCCCGGTCCAGCCCTGCGCAGCAGAACAGCTGGCAGCAGGTGGGCACATTCTGCCGAGGCTCTGAGACCGAAAAAAGCATTTAACGTGACAGCCCCCGGTGGGGAATACCAGTCCCCGGGCACCGGGCAGCGCCGGCCTTCACCAGGTACCGGATCTGACCCAAACCCTGCCGAGGCCAACGCTGTTCTCGTAGGCTTCGAATCAGTCCCTCCAGCCCGAGCACAGGGAAGACTTCACCAAGGTCAGCCTCACGCAGGTTTTCCCCAAGGATGCTGTTTTCAGCCGCAGCCCCCGACGCCAGCCCCGCTCCCCGCCGCCGGCCCTCGCTCTCCAGCGCATCTCCGGACCCGCGTGGGGGAGACGCACCGCCGCCTGCACACTACGCCGTGCTCCCCCCCAACCAAAACCGGCCCAAAACCAATTTCCCCCCCCACCCCTCCCCGCGGTGGGGCAGAGGAGCTGCATCAGGGGATGGACGCCCTGAGGTGCGGGGGCACTGCGTTGTTGGGGGGCTGGGGGTCGCACTGCCGGGGGTGACGGAGGGTTTGCGCTGCCGGAGGCGGCGTAGTCGGGGGGGTGCGGAGCTCGCACTGTCGGGGGGCGGAGGATTTGCTGTCGCGGGGGAGGGGGAGAATTTGCAGTACTGGGGGTGTGGAGGGATGGCCCTGGGCGGAGGGACGGCCCTGGTGGGGGGGGGTGCAAGGGGGGCGGGAGGGCCGAGGGTGCCGACGGGGGGCTGGAAGCGCGCCCTGTTGATTTTGGGCAGCGCGCAGCCGCAGTGCGGGCCGCCGGCGGGTACAAAGCGGCTGCGAGAGGACTTTGCGGGCTGCCGGCGGTGCGGGCTGGCGGGGGGGGGGGGGGGGGGGTTGGGGGGTGGTCTGAAGTTTTGCAGGGATCCTGAGCGCCCTACTACCGCTTTCCCACACACCACCCCCCCGCCTCCTCCCCCGCCGGCGGCCGGGGCGTGGAGCCCGGAGGTGAGCGGCGGGCGGGGGATGGGGATGGGGATGGGGCGGTCTGGAGGCGGTGGGCCGGGGATGGGGCGGTCGGGGGGCAACCGCGCCCCGGGGGGAGCCTCTGGGTCCGTCCGGCGCCGGGAGCGGGCGGTGTGCCACGGCGGTGCCCTGCCGGCGGGGAGGCGGCCGTCCTGGCGGAGAGTTGTTGGTATCGGTACCCGCTCCTAGGTTTGAGTGAAAATGCGTGATTTTGCCTGGGGGGAGGGGGGTGGGTGGGGGAGCGGGGGAGGCACGGACGGGCGTATTCTGTGCATCGCTGCATCCCGTCTCTACTTCGGAGCAGCCAAGGGGCATCCCAGCCCTGCCCCTCACAACGGTGCTCGTCCGACCCGTGCTCTCCGGAGCCCACCGGCAGGTTTCGGCCATTCCCCCCCGCCCTTGAGGGCTGGCTGCTCCCCTTCGTGCTCGTCCGGGATGGATGGAAACGCGGGGTGGGGAGCATCGGTACAGAGGAGAGGAGGGAGACGGGGTACCAGCGTGTGGGGAATGGGTCACATCCACAGCGGGAGTTGTGTTCATCAGTGCTTTGTTTAAATGGACTGTCTTGGTTGTAGTCTTATTTGTGAGCTGGTACTTTAAAAAGACAGTAGTGGATTTTCTTTTTTTTTTTTTTTTTTTTCTTTGGAGGGGAGTGTGTGGGGTGGATGGGAGGGGTGTAGGGGAGAGGTCTTAGGGGCTTTGATGCTCAGCTTATGAATATGCCTGAACTTTGGCTGCTCTTCATGGATCTCAAAAAGCTCTTAAAGACAGTCTGAAGTGTTTGAAAACAATCTTATTCTCTCTTAAACAAAGAACATTGTGAAGCCCTATAGCTTGATACACAGTTAGGTGTAAAAACTGTTTCAGGCATAATTACAAGCCTCAGTAATGACAGTGACTTTTTTCTGAGTTCTTTGGCCCTGAGTTTCGCATAAGACCGAGCTAAGTTTATCTTTCTTGTACTGATGTTAAGGTCAGGCATAGTGTGCTTTTTGTTAAATCAAAGCTCTCAAATATTTTAATTAACAGCAGAGCCCATCTGGCAGTTCTCTTGCTTAGTTGACAACCTTGCATCTTGGCTAGCCAAGAAAGGTGACTATGACAATTTGCTTATTAAAAGTATCAGATATCTCTTATTTCACGCCTTCTGTCAGGGTGACTGGATCTGAATGAAGGTTGTGTGGGTGCATCTTGTGAAGAGAGGAAAATATGAGATAAGTGAGAGGAGGCTTATTAGGTTAATGTGAGTTTTAGAAAGGCTGAACTAATTTACAAAGTGCCCAAGGTGTGTAAAGAAAGCCCTGACATTTTCATTCAGGTGGGGTTTCAAGCCCTTGGGAGTGCTGCTTGGGACTTCAGGTCTGGAGTCAGTTTTCCAAAGGGAGCGGATGCCAATGAGGCACAGTGGGGCTGTTTGGCAGCAGTGGAGCTTCCCCCAGCCTGTGCTGCAAGCACTGTCTTTGAAGTCTTATCTCTCTTCTGGCTGAGAACACCTGCCTCGTATTAGTGACTAGGTAAAATGTCATCTTACCGCAGATCTCAACAGAAGATAAGGTGTTGTCCTATGACAGGGAAGCCCAGGTCCTACCTCCGTCCATTTTGAGCAAGAGAAGTGGCAGCTCTGGTGCCTGAGACATCGGGGGGCTTGGGTGTGAGAGCTTGTTGCATGAGCATCCCACACAGTGCTGGGTGTGGGCAAACGTGGGTCACACCAATGCTGGGCGCACAAGTACAACTCCCGCTGCCAGAGAGGAGCTTGGGCAGAAGTGTAGGTGGATACAGGCTCTTGGGCACCTCAAAATTTGTGCCTTAGCTGTCCATGTGCTTGGTGGGATTGGATGTTATGCTGAACTCCTTTGTATTTCTCTTGTCTGATGCCACAGTGGGGTTTTTCCCTTTTTATTGCTAGACCTCTAACTAGATGGAAATTCAACAGCTGAGGTAGATGGTTCTCTAGTGGCAAACATGATACTGCCATTAAATAAATTACTGATGACCACTCTGGGTAATTTGGTGACAAGTTCTTTAGCACTGCAGCCTATATGGGAGTACCCAGTGTCTTAGTTTTTCAATTTGTACACACCTGCTTTCTTTTGATATTAGGCTTTATTTCAAAATTGCACTGGAGAAACTGAGAATAAAACTGGGTCCTTAGATTGAAAGCTGAATGTGGATTGTTTTTAAGCAGCAGTGTAGCAGGTCTCTCAGAATACCACCTCCTTAGGAGAACTGGCAATGGATGTACTTCTCATTCCACAAATGACTTTTGAATGAGATGAGTCTGTTTGGTTACTCCTCCGCCTCCAATATCTGTTTGCCTTTTCCCATTCTGGCAGTTTTCTCAGGCTTGTAAGCCCCTGGTACAGCTTGTGGTCTCAGTTTCTGCAGTGCCCTGTATGTCTAAATAATAGATGCTGAAAGTGAAATGAAAATGTCTAAATGAAGAGTCTCTTTTGCAAATGATGCAGAGCCACTGTTGAACTGTCACAAATGGGCAGCTGAACGTGCTTTTAGTTACTAAAGCATTAGTTGTTAATTGAGGACAGTTGCAAATTTTCTTGTGGTGTCAGCACCTACTGTAGCGGTAGGTCATGGAGAAGGAGGGTTTCTTCCCTACTCATTTAGCTAATGGAATTGACTAATGGGCCATAGGAGAAGTTTCAGGCGTCACTGCTCCGGCTGTCTGATCCATCTGAATTTCCCTGTGCACCTTAGAAATGGAAGAGGTACAGAACTTGCAAAGTGGCTTGAAAGCTTATGAGTATATACATGCACGGGTATGAATTTTTTCTAAGTTGTTGTGGGTTGTGGCAAGATGACAAGTGTTAACCTAATGATTAGGTTATGATGTTTCAACGATGGTAATGAGAAGTTTATGTGGAATTGCAATATAAAGTGGCGATGAACAACTTGTGAGAAGTTTTGATTCTACCTAACTTAGTAAAGATGCAGTAAATGTAACTTACAGATGGCTTGAAATGCCAGCTGTATTTTTTTTTACTGGGTGTACTTGAAATTTTTTTTTGTTTGAGCTATATAAAAATATATAGAAGTCACAATATCTTTTTATGAATCTTATGTAAGCACTGAAATAAGTTTGTCTTGACTAGAGATTCAGATTTATGATGAAAGTTATAATGTGTCTGGTTCTAGTGGGAAATGATTCATTTTAAGGATCTTAATGGTATCTGTTTGCATGGTTGAATAATTGGTGGTGCCGTAAAAAGGCATTTACGCATCTCATGCAGAAATCGGGGAAACCACTTAGACTTGTCAAATCTGACACTCCACGGTTATCTTTTGCTGCCATTAATAGATGTTACATACCGAGGGGAAATAACATGCAAATTACATGGCTGTTCCCAGCTTTCAAAAGACTGGGACCTGAAGGGAAGTAATAATACACGTCAGAAATGGACAGTCAGCATTAATTGATCATTTTTTTGCAGATTATTTCTAGCAGTGTTGTACTATGAATTACACTCTAACATCTAGCTCATTTTCTAACTCTGAATGCTGCCTGTGTTACTTTGGGAAGCTGTGTCTGCAATCATGACAGCAGTGTTGAGGCTTATAGTTAACTCTGAATACTGGTTTAGGCTATGTTTATATTTTTACTTTGCCAAAGGTTCCCTGGCAAACTCTGCAAAACGGCAGAAAGATGTATATGGCGATAGTCACTTCTTCACCATTAAAGATGTACTCGTCTGTGAAGAGGAAAAGAGGAAATTCCTTTTAGGGTGCTGTCATGAATACTGAAAATGCTTTCTGAGCTTTGCTAGTGGTGAAAAGACTTGTGTCATTCAGGATGGATGGCAGGAGTGTCTGATCTTACTTCCAGGCTGTCACAGGCCCTGGGCTCTTACCCCTGTATTAAGCCCAATGACTAGTTTCAATAGAGCACAACTTAGAAGGCGGCATCCTGTTAGACTTAAAATGCTCCCACAGGCTTCCCTTGGTAGTTGATGCCAATTTTTGTGTGTCTTTCTGTGCTCAAAAATGTGTTTCTGATTTCTAATTAGAGCCGTACTAGGGAAGGACAGCTGACAATTAAACATGAGTCACGAATGCGTGTTTTGCACGTCCCTTTAATTCTTTAGAGATGCGAGTAGACTGAAGATGGAGGAGTCCAACAAGAACAGTTGGAACTTAATTGTGGGTAAGAAAATCTGTCAAAGTGAGCCTGGCCTTTTTACAAGCCAAACTGCTGTTCATGTACTTCTTCGCTGTACCAGGCTCCCTATTGCACGCAGGAGCCAAAACTAAACCTGGATATCTGCCTTGATGGGTTGGAGGCTGTAACCACGTTTCCCTGAAATGAGGCATCTCCAGAAAATGTTCTGTTGAAGGTGGGGGTGTCCCAGCCTGTTTCTGGGCTCAAGGATGGTGCCTCCATGCCATTGCTTGCACAGAAGGACGTGTCTGTGCCTTCCCGAAGCGCTGGGGTGTTGCTGCGTGGCACGTAGAGCCCAGGAGGAAGAAATATCAGTGAGAGAAGGGTCTTTTACATGCAAAACATGGGCTCTTTCTCCATCTTCTCTGCAGCTGGGTATGCCATGAGCTATAGGCATCTCTGGATTTGGTGGTGGTGGTTGATGTCCAGGAGGGCGGTGGGGACACCTCATTGGGTCTCTTGGGCAAACGTTCATAGCACCATACTTCCCAGGATGGATTACTGGTCTGCTCTGGCTTGGTGATTGCTTAAACCTGCCTCGTGATGTGCCAGTGCTCTGGAATAGAGGATGCCCTTCCTGGCTGTAGATGCCCCAAGCTGTTGGTGGGGGACACTGAGAAAATACAAAAGGGTTTCACTACAGCTGCTTTTGTAGTGCCGGGATCACTGTTGAATTCTTCACTGAACAAATGTACCCATGCCTCATCCCAATGACCTGGGGTTTTCTTACTGGTCTACCGTCTTCTCTGCCTAAAGGGTGACCAGTGCAGTTACGTGACGCAGTAGTGCCCTGGCAGGAGTCGACTGTGCTGGTGCTGTGTTTTCTGCAGTAAAAATGTTTGTTATTGGGTGAAGCACTAGCCCTAATAAAGGCTGCTTTGTGCTGAGAGGTTTTGTACCAGAAGCTTTCAGAAATGTGCAGTATCCATACACCGAAGACTGATGAGGGCTAATCTCTTCCTTAGCTTATGTCTGGTATGGGTCTGTAAGTAGTGAGCGTTGACTTTTAAGCCCTAAGTCCCTGGACTTAATTTTTTTTTTTCCAGGAGACTTTAATTAGTGTTCTGAAGTGTAGCTCCAGATAGGGCTGTTACCCACAGAAGTGTCCAATCCTTCTCTTGGTTGCACTGAGCTGGTAGCTTTCATGGCGGCTGTGCGGTGATAATGACTCCTGTAGAGTGTGTGTGTACACACATTTCAGCCTCCTGATTACATAGCTTGATCATCCCTCCTTCTTGAGGTAAGGAGAAACACTGATTTACTTTTTACACACCTTTCGCTATTTTATGTAATTCCTCAGCCCCTTCCAAATAATGTTTGCTTGGTTTGTTAACAACTGATATGTGTTTTTGAAGCATTTTTCATGGTTTCTACTGATTTCTGATCCCTCTGTGATTCTGCAGTGTCGTTAGGAAAGGGGAGGATGCTGCCCAGATTGACCCAGATGATTTTGCACATGAATTCCTGCATCAGAATTATTTCTGTTTTATTCGGCATCCGTACGGATCCCTGCAGCTCCTGGCTCTTTCCCATTGACTGCAGCTGCCCGTGCCACTGGGGCCTTACGGGGGCTGCAGGTAGGCAGTAGATCTGTGCCTGGCTGAAAGCAGCTGTCTTTCCTCTTGCACTTTTGCTGCCAGCTTCTTTGTGATGGTACTAATATTTATGTGGCTTTGGGACAAAACAGATCAGAGCACTGCTCTGGCTGGAAACAAACCTGCTAAAATAATTCCACCACCCCCCCCCACCCCGGCTCCTGTCCCGTCCTGGCTATTCTCTGAGTGCACAGTGTCACGGGAGAGGGTGGGAAGCCTCTTGGCATCAGTACCGGGTTGTGTCAGAAATTAATACGCATGAAATCATGGTACTGTGATTCCCTCTCAAGCCTGTGAACTGTTGGAAACCAAAGTGCTTCGTTCTAAAATTTGGTCCATTAGGACCATCTTGGCAGATGATGACCAGAAGCACCCTTCTCTGTGGGTGGGATTGGGAAAGCTCCTTGCCTTGCATTTCATATTCATGCATGCCACTGCCCTGCAACTTGCACGTCTCAAAGATCACAGAATCATAGAATGGTTTGGGTTAGACGGGACCTTACAGATCATCTGGTTCCAACCCCCCTGCCATGGGCAGGGACACCTCCCACTAGACCAGGCTGCTCAAAGCCCCATCCAGCCTGGCCTTGAACACTTCCAGGGATGGGGCATCCACAACTTCTCTGGGCAACCTGTTCCAGTGCCTCACCACCCTCACAGTAAAGAATTTCTTCCTAATATTTCATCTAAATCTCCCCTTTTTCAGTTTAAGACCGTTGCCCCTCATCCCATCACTACACTCCCTGACAAAGAGTCCCTCCCCATCTTTCCTGTAGGCCCCCTTTAGGTACTGGAAGGCCACTATAAGGTCTTCTTGGAGCCTTCTCGTCTCCAGGCTGAACAGCCCCAGCTCTCTCAAGGCCCTCCTGACCAAAGATGTAAGAGTCTAGTTTAAAACATTTATTTCCCCTGAGTTATTCTTACTCTTTCCCTTTTCTTCAACTGCAGCTGGTTTCCCAGTTTAAGGGCTGGGAGTCTCCCCTGGAGTGAGACCGTATCAGAGGTTGAATGTGTTAGGTTAGGTGCATAAACATGGCTGTGCATGGTGGGGCTTCGGTCACAATGTTTTCATTCACTTCATGAGCTGTTAAATGAGGAAAAGGATGGGGCTTATTCCTGAGCTGTTTTGGAACAGCTATGTCAAAAAAAAATCAAACCAAAATGAACCACCCCAAGGACCTCAGACAATAGTGAACTCTCTGCAAATGTTGCTCTTTCCATATGGTGCTCTTTCCATCTCTGCATATGGTGATGCAGAGGATCTCTAAGAGTTACTCCAGACTAATCTGCTTTGGACAAAGAAAGATACATGAGTGTTTTAGTGGCTTTTCAGTATTTTCCAGAGAGAATTTGCCAAGAAGTGCAGTGATTGGGGGGGGGGGGGGAAGTTTTTGCATACAGACTAGCAAGCCTTTGTCTCTATTTTGGGCTTTTGAGTGTTTTAAAATTAGAGTATAAAAAGTAACAAAGGACAGTCAAGATGTTGATTGTGAGACAAAAGTATGGGGACATGACCCATGCATAATTGTTAAATGAAACAATATTGCAGAGTTTCTCTGAGTTCCAGAGTTCTGGCAGAAGAGATATTGGAATGAAAGTGTTGATAGGTCCTCTCTGCTTTGCCGCTTGGCAAAGGCAATTTAAGCCTTTGGGTTTTTTTCTCACCAGTGCTTTGTTACTAACCCAGCTGCTTGTAGGAGAGTTGTACCTGCTTCAACTCCTTCAATATCCTTGCAATGTTAGTAGGTTGACATATGAGGACGTAATCTGCATCCCACTGCAGCTTTTGGAGGGCTGCTCTATAGCAGAGCTTCACTTTTTTTTTTTCCTGAGTGGATGTACCTCAATAGATACAGCAAAATATTTGCTGAGAGAAGATGTTGAGTTTAGCTGAATCTTTCTTCAGAGTAGAAACTGATGCTGGGGTCAATCCTACTGTGGTTTGGTGTTTTGGGTTTTGTGTTTTTTGTTTAGGTTTTTTTTTTTGAGCAGAGCGCTTTAATGGATAATGACTCATCTATTGGAATCTGACTTTTCATTCCAATTACCCACAGATAGACCAAGATGTACCTACAGCTCTGCAACAGATAACTTCAGTGTGCGTTGTTTACATTTCAGACACCAAACCAAGGTGAAAATCAGGCTGTTCATCCATTGTGACCTGTCGTGTTGCTGAGTGTGAGTGCGCATCCCTTCAGGCTCCATTAGCATGAGTTAACTTTGTAATTGGGTTTCTGGGGCAAACGGGGACAGGAAGCAGAAGTAATTTGGCAGGCTAGGCTTAGCTTTTTTGTTCCATGTGGTGCAAGTGCACAGGAGAGCAGAAGTAAAAGATGGGTGCAGAATGGCTGGAAAAATCCTAGCAAAGTGGAGGACAGTTGTCAAAAGTGCATATGGACGTTATGGAACATCATGCAGCTTATACCAAGGTGGGACTTTACAGCTATATCAAAGTAGTATTTCTATAGCTCCTGTCCTTTCCAGAGCCCTTCTCTTGCTGTCTTAAACCTGCTCTCTGTTCTCCAGCTTTCTGTGCGTCTAGCAGTAACACCTTGTTTTGTAGAGATTGGCGACCAAAAATGTGCTTGCTGAGTGATGAACAGTTGTCAGTTTTGAAACCAGTTCACGATGAAGATGTTAATAAAAATACAAATTTTAAATTTGCTCTAAACTCTGTTCATAATCTCCAGTTTTACACAAACAAGCCAAAAAGCAGAAAGTCATCATTTTTACTATAATTTCTCACAGTCTTAGCCTTTGGACAGTTTTGCCAGGTTTGGTATTTAAAAAAAAAAAAACAAACAAAAAAACCCACAACCAAACAAAAAACCCTGACCAAATAAACTGTTAGATGTTAGAGTTCTTGAGCAGGGGAATCTGGTTTTTTGTTTCTTTTTTAAAGGCATTAAAAGTCATCCAGCTCTTTTCAGGTGTTCAGTGTGGATTTACACAAGTGGGATTAGAATTAAGCTGCTTCATGGTATTTTTTTAAAACCACGCTTCACATTTTTCAATGAACAACTTTGCTTTTAAAACAACAGTCTTTATCCCAGACTAATCTTAAGACTTACAAAAAGCAATGCAAGACAAGATGCTTAGTTTAAGTTCCATTCCTTCCTGACATGTGGTGTTGAACTCCTTCTTGAACTTTTAATTTGCCTTTTTTTCTTTTTTCTTTTTTTTTTTTTTTATGGTAAGCCTTTGAAGGCTTTTCTTTCCTCAGATGAATGCTAGTCTTATTCTGGCATCACTGACTGTTTTCTCCACACATGTACTTTACCAGCAGTCTGCTCGGATTCTTTTCAGTGCATGGCAAGTCGGTAACTTTCCCAGATGAGATAAAATCACCTGCAAGAAGACCCTGGGCTTGAATCTCTCTGAAACCAGGAGGTGCTGAAAGTGATTAGCTGCAGTTTATGTATCTTGTCAGCATCGTTTAACCGGGCTGACAAACTTCATGCATGCTTCTTACTTTGTTCTTGCAGTGTCGTGGGCTGTTTTACTCAAGTTTTTTGGGTTTTTTTCGAGTAGACAGGGTCTCTGATGCGTGCCCTTGTGTGGAGTGGGAGTCGCCTTAGTCTCGATCCTGATCCCCTCTGTGATTTATCACTCGGTCTTTATCTCTCTTTTGTGTTTTTCTTGCAGTTTCTCACCCCATCGCTGCTGCTGCTTGTGGCCACTGTCATGTTTTTAAGCAAAGTGCGAGATCGCTCACATCCACGAAAATATTAGTGGCTGCCGGGAGCCTTCTCAGCTGGGGAAACTTAAGGAAAACAAACCCTTCTTTGTGTCCGTGCACACATCATGATTGTCACGAGCTGTGTGGTAGGCGTGCTGAAGGAGATGCAGTCGGTGCTCACGCCGGCAAGACCCGGCAGTGGGAGGCGCGTGCTGGTCGTGGGCATGAGCCCCTCCTGGGTAGCCAGCCCCTCCTGCAGCGCCAGACAGATGGGCAGGGCTCATTCACTGACTCTCTGGTTGGACCGAGACCTGTGGACCAAGAAAATATGGTAGAAATAAAATGGAGTCCTTCAAGAACCTTAAAAATGGCAGGTGACCGATTATATTCTTCACACTGTAAGGAGTTGTTGGTTTTGGCTGAAGGAGTGTTGGGAGGGTTTCAGGTCTGTTTTATCTGTAGCAATTCCATCTTCTGTTAGCCCGGGGGAGAAAAGGCTTGTGCTTGTACAGCTGAGTATCAAATCTCTGGCTCAGGAAGCGTTAAGTGCATGTGTTTATTACTCTTAATGCTGGTATGTTTTTCATGTCAGCAACTAGCCAAAACCCGGGGGACCTGCAGTTTGTTTCAGCTGGTAGGAATTAATGACTGACAGGTTTATTGCAAAGTTGCATGTAAAGTTTTGTTCCCACAAGCACGGGCTGAGTGGGGACAAGAAAGGACCCTTTGCTGGTTTGCAGCCTGCAGTCGAGCCTTGTCACCCTCCCGCCGAGCCCCCTTGAAGGGAGCCCTGCAACTCTGCAGCAGCCCTGGCTGCCTTTTGGTCTTCTTGTTTCCCCTCCAACCCACTCCCATCCCTCTCTCCTGGGCAGTGAAGCCCCCCTGGCCCGCATTGCCGACATTCCCAAGCTCTGCCTGTGCCTGCACATGCATGGGGCGAGGGAGGGAGGGCGGCAAGGCTGGCCCTCTGCTCTGGCTTGAAAACCACTGTCGGTTGTGAAAGCAGCCTGCCTGCTCCTGTCCTCCCTCAATATCCATCAGAGCCCCCCTGCCCACATAGCTCACATTCCTGAGCTGCGTATCGTTCGGGGCGATGTTTTGCTTTGGAGTCTGTTACCGCTTGGTAAAGGAGTTTCCTTGTAGCTACATCTTCATGGAAGGGCAGTGATTTACGTCCCAAGCGCAGTTTAACACATCTGGCACCGGTTCTGGGTGGTTCCAGGTCTTTTTTGGTGACCGCAGGTGAGTGAGGCTTTAGAGGCATGCCGCAGTGAGGAGAGTGTGCAACCAAGGGGCTAGAGGTTTGGCAGTGCACGATCTAAAGGAGGGCAGTGGAGCCCTGGAGGAGGCTCAGTGGGTGCTGGTGTCTCTGTGACTATTGTGTAGGGAGGAAGTTTCATTGTCACTTCAGTTAAAAGACCTTTTTTCCCCTCCCCTCCTCCTCCAAGCAACTTGCTAATTTGCATCACAAAAGCGAGCCGGGGTTTGTCTCCTTAGTAAGTTGCAGAAAATAAGATCTCTTCAACTGTTTGAAAATGAGACGATTTTATGGGTTGCTTTATGCTTATTGGTGCATTCGGATACAACTGGTGGTTGAACTGGTTAACGCTGTATTGCTGCAACGTCCAGTTACAGCCGTTCTTGTATCAGTGCTGAGCGTCCCATTGGGAGGAGGAGGACTGTCTGGGCTGTGGTGCTGGTTCTGCCCTGCAGAACTAGTGCCGTTTCCCCTGCACGCCCAGTCTTCGGAAACACTGGGATGATATTTCCCATGTCTTACTAACATTCTGCCAGAGATTCTTTGAGCAAATCAAAACTAGTAATAAAATAAGGTATTTATGCACAGCTAGGAGAACGACAGCGCTGGCATTTATGATTTTCCTGTCATCCAACAGACATCTTGTATATAGATTAAAGCTCAGTCAAATTGACTTTGGCGGAGCTGGAGCATCTCATCACTTGGATTTCAATGCAGAAGTTGTCAAGCCACAAAGCTGCTCTGATACTCCTGCCTTGAGTTTCTGTAAGTAGGTGTGTGAGTATGGGATGTCCTTGAAAATGTGACCAGTGTATCTGTACTGTAGGTCAGAAGCAGTAGGTACTCTGTATGTGCCTTTTCTCTCTCTTCTGTGTAAACCTTCCTACTTTTGCCTAGAACTCAAGGTAGTACAGAGTCTACAGAAGGGGCCAGAGTAAGGGATGGAAGTCTGTGTTGCCTCAAGATCCATGTGTCTGTACTGTGTTGCAAAATTCTACTGTTAATGCTTTTGCTCTGAACAGAACGCCTTTTGTGTCTGGCTAAACTTTGGAAAACTGTTAGGCTCAAAGAGGAACATTTTCTTTTCCTTCCCTTCCCAAGTGAAAATCTTCACTTGGACTCATGCTTGAATACTTAGGTTAGGCTGTCTTTGCCCTGTCAAAATCCACCACGGTTTTCTTTGCCAAAACTGAGGTAAGCTCCAGATAAAACTTTGCATGTGATGAGTTATCTTTCTAATTCCTTTAAGAATTGTGTTCTCTCACAATGAATTAGTCACATAAAAGCACTTGCTAAACCATGTCTAGACTGCAAAGATCTGGATTTGACTGAATCTAATTAAAGCAATGGTGGCTTGCAGGTGAGGATTTAACTGCAGTATGTTATCCTAGCTTGTGCTAGAAAGAGGTTGGCCTTAGCTGAGATGGTTTTGACTTGCATGCAGAGGTAAATTAAAGTCAGATAGCTGAAATGGTCCTCCACCCCCCGACCTGCTTAGCCTGCCACAGGCTAAGTGAGAGGCATCTGCCCACAGCAGGATGGCTGAACAGCTCATGGAGACGGCTTCAGCACAGTGTCCTGAGAAAAATGGAAATCAAT
The DNA here is from genome assembly GCF_028500815.1 of Rissa tridactyla. Lineage (NCBI taxonomy): Eukaryota > Metazoa > Chordata > Aves > Charadriiformes > Laridae > Rissa > Rissa tridactyla. Next base: position 58,334,012 of record NC_071497.1, on the reverse strand, counting down.
TTCCTGCTGGTTTTGGAGAATTAGGAGAATAATTCTGGAGAGTTATCAGGAAACTTCTGACTGTACTTTGCAAGTATGAGGCTTCTTAAAATATCCCTGTTAGAAATACTGGGTTTGATACTGGAGGCTAAACATGCAGCTGTAACTGGTCCATGCTGGCCGACCACCCTCCTGACTAAGCTTGTGAGTTCATCTCATTGTCCCATCTGTGCCCATCGCCTCATCTTGACCACTTAAGCCAGGCTGACTACCAGCTGCCTATTGATTAAGAGGAATTAGGGGTGGTCTGGATGTCTAACACAACTGGTTTCTCCCAGCTCTGAACAAGTCACTGGAGTAGAAGTTGTGGCATCGCCTGTGGGTCCCTCCCAGGAGAAGTTCAGGATAGTTTTTATTGCAGTACGAAGCAGCACGATGTAACTCCTTGCTTCTGGTAGTTTTACCTTGTGGCCTTGAATGTTTGCCCAGACATGTCTACGAAGCATCTCACAGCTCGGCTGTTCTCATGCTTTTGCTATTCCTCTGTCTCAGCTCTCCGGGCTCCTTTTATTTCCTGTAACTTTTCTATCTAGCACACACTTTGTTCACTGCCTGTCAAGTTTTGCCGGCTCCTCCTCTTCTGCGCTGCCCCTGAATGCTCGCTCTGTTTATTCAAAGTCTCTAAGACAATACAGAAAAGGGACGTAACAAGAAGAAGACGGGAGAAATAAAAGGGAGAAGTGAAAGAGCTGTTCCTGGCAGAATTCAGGCTCCTCTAATCTGACAAGTAAAACTTTTCGTCTTGAGAAACTGTCCTTCCCTTCATGTTTTCAGGGTGTCATAAGATCTCTGCTAGTTTTGAACTTTGTTTCAGGGGGGCTATCGCAGGGGCAGAAGTCATGAGCCATCTGTGCAATTCCGTTTCTCCTCTTTGCAAGTGAGGGAGGGCAAAAACCAGGCATAGCTGCCTCTCACTGTAACACAGCAGCAGTGGGAAACTAACACGGCTTGTCAGGCTGCTGCAGTCTTATGAGATGTTCTACTTTAGAAATGGAAAAAGAAGACGTACTGGGCTATTCTTGGTACCAAGTTCAAGCTTCAGCATTGCAAAGAAAGTTTATGTGTATCTAATAAAAGGTGCACATACTACTTCATGGCAGTTTGGGGAGAGGAAACTTTTCCTGGCAAGGAATATTGGCCTGAATCTTTTGTGTGTCTGAGAACCTGCATTTTTGTCATCTTCTCAGAAACAGAGCAGAATCTGACCTGTGATGGACCACATAGTGGCCAGGGGTCACGACACACAAATGTTCTGAGGTGCCTCAGTTGTTTGTAGCTGGGTGGTGTGGGCTGTGTGTGGACTAGTCCCCTTGCTCTCCTCTCCTCTCGCCACAGGCTGTGACCAGCTGAGCGTGCAGCACAAAGCACGTGCTTGCTCTGCCAGCTGCTCTCTTAAGCTCTTCCTGCTTTCAGCAGGAATCTGGTATTTTCTTAGCTGTGAACACTCTTCTAGCTTGATTCATGCATGTCATTTGAATTGACCTTTTGATTTCCTTTCACTGTTAACCTGTTAATTGAGAGCTGGTGCTTACAGGGCTGCTTATATTCTGGGTCAAGAGTAGCTGCAATTTGTGTTGTACATTCCTGTATGAATTATGTTTCGTTACTGTGGGGGGGGAGGGTGTTGTGCTCTATGAGTGGCCCAACTGGGACTGAAGTTGTCTGAGGTGAATGATGGTCATGGTACTGGTAGGGCTGATGCTGAAGCTGAAGATGGAGTTATAGGTGAAGAAAGCTCCTAGTTGTCTTTATTTTCATGAAAAAAGGATAATATTCATCTTGCTAGACTGAGATGCTGAGCTTCTTTCCGATGTAGGAAGTCTCCAGTAGCGCCATCCATTTAATCAACAGTTTCTTGAAAACTTCATTTTAAGCCATGGCTTAATTTCTGTTTGAATGGAGGACACCCTTCTTACTTTTGTCTTGCTGTCTATCTGCAGTGACAGAAATCAGAAATTGCATCAGAGGCTGGATGGGTTTGGTGTGTGTGGTTTTTTTTTTTTTTTTTTGTAAATGAGTTTCTCTTCTGTGTGGTTCTGGCATTCGTCAGTCCTGTTCATGATGGAAGTTGCAGGTCACAGATATTTTAACTCCTGACCTAATATCACGTGAGCGTTTCCTCTGCTCTTGCCCGGTTTGTTCTATTCCCTGTTTGGTCAGCAGCTGGGGAGCTTGGCTGGAGATGGGCTGGCCTTGGCTCCAGGTCGCACGCAGAGCTGGCTTGCTGCTGGTATTAGCCTCGTCTGACAACTGATGCGACGAGCAGGAGGATGAAAAGTTAAAATGCTGCCAGTGCTGTCAGCCCACGGGCAGGCCTCGGTGGGGAAGTCGTCAGGTTATGCGGGGGAGAAGGGTGACCTGGGTGCTTGCCTTGCACTGGGGAAGGAAAGTGGGCTCAACCTTCACAGAGCCGTTCTGCCCTTGTACCTGTGTTTCCTTGTGTTTGCTGAAGTGTAATGGCAAACAGCCATTTCCTACTTTTTTTTTTCCCTTTGTACATCTTTCTTCCTTTTAACCCTGATTTTTTCCTTCAGGTTGCCTGTTACTTATAACTCCTAATTCCAGTTTAATGACTTTTTTGTGTCTGGGGATTGTACGTTATTTGCATCACAACAGAGCCCCGTGAGAGGCTTTGAGTAATGTCAGCTCTGGATCTGGCATTCGGCAGTTCAAAGCGCCAGGCATGAGTTTTATCAAGTTGATGCCTTTGTGCTGCAAAGTTCGAAGATACCGATCCAGTCGGAACTAGGCAGGTGGCAGGTCAAGCAGCACATCTAAGAGTTGCCTGGCCACCAAAACTTGTTTTAAGAAGAAATAATAGAAGGGTAACAAGTCTGCCACAAGGAGGAATTTCAGGAGTTCAGTTTTATGCCACCTGTAGTAAAAATAAGTTAATAAACATCAAAAGCATCTCAAGGGTTAGTCAGTCGTTTCTTTTTGGCTTGTGTGTGATGGTCTGTTCGTTCAAGGAGATTGTAGAATCAGTTTTTCAAAGCCTGGTAATAAAACACATCAGTTGAAATGAGGATGGAGACTGGAAGAAACTACTTAGTTCTGTCGACTGTTTCTTTCAACACCTTGAATTAATAGTGTTTTTTTAATAAAGAGTTCATCATACCAGAACTACGTAGCAAGTTATGCTTCTAATCTGCTTCCCCCCGAGCTGCGTTTCTTTTTAATTGCCAAGTGCTATATTTGCTAGTAGAAACACAGGAAAATATGAATATATCTGTACTGAGAGAACATCTGAGGGAGGATGTTGAAAGCAGTCTGCTAGCATCAGGTTTTTTTGGTGGTTTTTTTTTTCCTTTAGGTTGTAAGTGTGTGAATGCTTCATTTTAAACAGGACAAAAGGAGGTGGCTATTAAACCTCAGCTCTGCCTTCACTTCTCCCAACTGCTGTCTCAGATCTTTGTTAAGTTTGTTTCTTGTTTCTCTCTCTCACTGGGCTCAGCCCCAAAGGTCACAAAGGGGTCATTGCATTTGGAGATCTGTCAGTGTCTAAGCATCCTTTGGAGAGCAAAGCAAAGAAAAGCCACCTCCTCTCAACCCCCTGGTTGTAGTACATCCAGCAGGTTTTCCTGTACTTCAGTGCTGTGGATGTGCGCTGTAGCTGCTTTGTCCTGTTTGTGAGTTTTGGTGGATCCCTGGTGTGTCAGCTTGTATCAGATAGGTAGCAAGAGAAGGAATCCCTTCTCCAGAAGGAGCTCCCTGCATGCTGTGAATGCAAATGGACCATTTGCTCCCCTCCCACCACCTAAATCTTTCCTCTCCGGCTGTGTGGGATTTAGTGCCAGCTCACAACACAAGGGTGACAGCTGGTTGGTGTCCAAAGTCCTTTGTTTTGTTTCAACTTGAATGAGGAAATGATTTGTCAGAGGATCAAAGCGCTCTTGGGTGAATTAACTTTTTTTGCCAAACTGCAGGTTTGATGTGGATGTAAATATTGTCTGATATGTGTAGGGACTACCAGTGCTCCTGACACAGGAGTGATTTCTGGCTTGGGATTGGCATGACTAATTTCATAGAGCAGCCTGGATGGACTGTTACAGATCGTATTTGGAAATCAGACCAAGTGTGCCAGTAGTTGCATGCAGGTGGTCAGAAGGTAGTCTTTTAGCTTATCTCCTGATATAACTCTTAAACCAGCACAGAAGCTTCCAGCGTTGGCAGCGACTTGTCTCTTGGCCTCCTCTTTTGCCTCCGTTTCTGAAAGATGGCTGTATGTTGCTTGGCTCTGCCTTGGCCTTTGGAGGCTTTGTGAGGCCACGGAGATGCTCTTGGGGCTTCTGCCAAGGGCAGGGCTTAGGGGCACTCATTGCGCCATGCAAATATGCAGTAGGGTAAGACCCCTGGGTAGGACTTTGCGGTGTGCACATCTTGTGTGTGTTTGTAAATATTTTATTGGAAATACCACGCTGCGGGAGAAGAGTGAGAGAAGGGGGTGGGGTACTATGCTGGGGATCCCCTCGTTCCCTGGGGGAGGCAGGTAGGGTGTTGCTGTAGGGGCAGGTGTGTACAAGCCCGTGCGGGCGGCAGGGCTGGTGGGAGAAGCCGGAGCTGCAGGCACAGGTGGAGGTGGGTCGTTGGTTAGCGGCTGTGTGCTGGGGGCAAACGAAGATACTGGCGTGTGGACCTCCGCTGCCTTTGAGACTCGGGCTGGTGGCTGGGGTGAAGGTGCGGCGATTGTGGGGGTCAGGGTGGGAGGCAGCAAGGTACGGGTTGGATAACATCACCTTTCAGCTGCTGTTACAGCAAAGCTTGCTGGGGGGGCGCTGCCTTTTGTCCATGTCAGGACATGGCTCTGGGTGACTATTTGAGAGAGCCGTCCCAGTATTTATGAAGGACTGACACCTTGTCTTCAATATATAGGAAAAAGGTAATTTTTTTTTTCTTTAAAAAAACCCAAACATTTTACTTGGCTGAAAGACCCTGGAGTACCTTGTTTTTCCCTTGGTCCCTGATTTGAAGGACAATGTTTGTTAGTCACCCTGAAGTTACTCCCCTCCCCATACACCCCCCTCTTCCCACTCTGCCTTTCTGTGCAGGAGGGCCAGGCCCTGCTCTCCAGAAGCTAATGGGTGATATACTGTGTGGTGGTCCAGCTGTCTACCATCTGCTGGTACCTATCAGGTATCTGCAGGTACTTGAGTGGGCAGAGCCTTCCCTTGACAGGACGGACACCTCTTCTTGACTCGCAGGTTTAGTCTCCATGCGTGGAAACATGGGATGGCAGCAAGACCACAGCCCTGCTCTGCTGCCTGCAGAGCCTTCGGAGATGGGAAAGGCTTGTGCTGCAGCACTGCATAGTTGCGAGCAGGTGAGGTTTGTGTTCTAGAGAGGGGGGGAAGAAGATTGCTGGTACATGGTGAGCTCTAGGCTATTGAGTTAGTATTTGTCTGGTACACCTGAGGGCAAAGTCGTAAGAAACTGATGGTGTCAGGATAGAGCAGAGTTGGATTGCTGCACATAGAAAAGGCTTGGAGTGAGCTGTTAATCAGTAATAAACTGAGTCATCCCACAACAGCTTGTGATGCCAAGTAGAGATGTACTATAAAAGGAAGGAATGTGCACAAGTGTGTTTATTCCAAGTAGGGAAGGACTCGCCCTCAAGTTTACACTCTAAAAAGGGCGTTTTATTGCTTTTGAGAAGGAACAACAGGGTTTAGTAGGAAATGTGTCCCTACACATTTTTTTTTTCTCCTTCGTGATCTGATAGTTGGTGTGAAATGCTCAGTAATCACCCGGAGGACTGCTGTGTCATTCCTGCTTACCCAGTCTGGGTTTGGGCCACCTGCATTCCTGATCCAGCCTGGATGCATCTTCAGGGTCCTCCGATGACCTCTTCCAGGCTACCTGCCCAAAGAAGGGCTTGAAGCCAGTCAGCTCATCTGAGAGGAGCTTGTACACAGGAACAAATTAACCTGCAACGGTGTATCCTACAGTGGAGGATTTCTGCTTTAAAAAGAAAAAATAACCCAAAACAAACAGTATTCCCATTGTTTGCCCAGAGCAAAATCTGGTGTGTTTTAAGAAAGTGTCTCGTCCTTGACATTTCCATTCTTTGGCTGTTGGCTCTGAATTGAACACCTGAGGTTGAACTGCAGGTGCCTTCGGATTTAAACCAAGTACAACATTCTTGCTTCTCATATTTCAATGAAGTTTGTGTCCTGTGGTAAGACCAGAAACTATAATCCTTTTTTTTTTTTTCTTTTTGGGGGAAAAAACGTAGCTAAGATTGCTGGGTGGGTAGAAAGAAAAGCAGTTTCAGCATGGGGACAAAGGGATGCAAAATTGATATGAGAAAACACACCTGGCTGGGCTCCACATCTGCTGCGCATTCAACATGTACTCTGTGTGCCTAGGAGGTGATAATGCAGTGGAAAAAATCCTTTCCATTGCCTGCGTTTGCCCAGTTGGCCTGCTGTCCGCTTAAACCCATGCAGTGTGAAGAGGGCTCCCACTTTGCTCGGGGTAGAAGCAGGGCAAAGAGAAATAGTGCTGGGAGCATTTAAACATAATTGGAAAAAGGTGATGAGATTAGAGCTACTTTGGGTGTTGCACAAGTTTATAGCTTGTCCAGCCTCATCAAAACCCCCAAAATATTAATTTAAATAGCTGCATGCTTTGTGTCCTAGCTAAAATGAGGGACATCGGTCATAAATAGAGTGAGAAGGATGGAAGTTGTTTGGATTAATGAGTCTTTGTGTTTGCAGGTGGATTTGTTTTTCAAAGCTTTAATGATTGTGATGTCCCTTTGGCACTCCAAAAGGCTACAGCTGAGCTGCAGGTGTTTCGGATGATACTTAAGGCTGTATCTGCCTACTGACAGCCAGGAGTTTAACTCTTGGTGTTAGAACTTCTTTTGTTTGTATTGTGATAGTACTAACAGAGCAGCCTTGCTAGGCAAACAAACTATTGCTGGTCACAGTAAGCTTGAGATCCTCAGTGTTAAAGAAATCTCTCTTTGTGGGGGTCTATTGGTGTTTTTCCATTATTCCATCTGACTTGCCTCTTGTCTTAGCGCTATTTCCAAAGAGCTTTTTATAGCCTTCTGTACAGGTTAACTGAGCACCTAAGACAACAGAGTCCTGCTTCCTTAGCTTTAAAGTATTATAGCTGCCTTTGTCTTAAACTGGCAATCTGCATTCTGCTCCTGCCCTTACAGCGAGACATTTCTACTCTCTGGCAGCTTATTCAGAGATAGTTTATTTCAGGAAGGCTTGTTCACCTAAGAGATGATCCAAGGACTCTTCCTCATGTAGAGTCGTCCTTTTGGAAGCATCTCTGCCTGTGGCATGCTGACTTCCCATCAGAACCGCTGTGCAATGTAAATTGGTGCTCTGGAAATTAACCAGGTTTAAAATACTGCAGGGAAGAGTGATGCTGTTATTCTTTCACCTTTTCTTGCAGCTGATAGGGGAAAATGTTACAAACTGATCTTGTGAGACAGTTGTGTCTCTCTTAATGGCATTCTTCAGACGGAATCAAGCTTCTTTCTTAAAATGCTATCAAGTGCCTGTTCCTAGATAAGAAGGTACTTTGCATCTAGAAGCTTTGCAGTGCCTGGATGAGGAGGAATTAATTAGCAGCCTTCTTGCTAGCTGGTGTCCCCTTTCGCTGTTCTCAGATTGCAAAGGGTAAGAATGAGGAGAAAAATACCTCATCCCATGCTGTCTTTTCAGGGCTTGATGCTGACCACCCTGAGGCTATTTATACCAAGCATGCTGAGCTGAGTGGGATTCAGTTTAAATTTTCAGCATCTGTTCTCATGGGGCACAGGGCCTTTGCAGGGCAGGGTGGTTGCTGTTGCCTCCTCGCCTGCCCACTTGGTCCCTTCCCCTGGCAAAGTCCCTGTCGGTCACTCCACCGAGGGGTGCTGGGGAAGGAGGGCACGGCCACTTTGGTGTGAAGGGCAAGAACCCCCATGGTCACTGCAGGTTTGCTTGTGCTCATCACGTTTCTCCAAGGATTCACTGAGATGTAGCTTAAGGGGAAAAAAACTCAGCACCTTTCACCCAAACCCTCCCTCTCTCTGCCTAGTCCCCCACTGTTGGAGCAAGAATTAGCCTTTCTCTCTGCTTCATTTTGTTTGTTAACCATTGGTCAAAGAAAGCAGTCTTCTATTTGTTGCTGTTTTGACAGGGTATGAGTATTTGAGAATAAAACATGGTAGTAAATCTGTAACCTCTTTTCCAACTGCATAGCAAAAATTAAATTTCTGCAACTACCTTTAGAAGACCAACTTTTCACTTACAGTTGTGTGGAAGATGTTTTGTGGCAGTCTTGGAGTATGTACATAGATCCTCCCTTTCCCCCCAAAACTTGTTGGTCCTATTGTTGCAGAAGCCTTTTGTTGATGGTACAAGATATATTAGCATTGTAGCATGACACATACAAGCTGCTACTCTTGACCCCTGAGGTTTCTCTGGAAGGTCACAATGGAGAGGCTTGAATTCCTGTGTTAATCATGCTGAAGCAGAATATCCATGCTGGTTTTCCCAAAAGATTAACAGAATGATGCCGTGTTGCTTTGAAATGTGATCTCAGAGCATCCAGCTCTTGAGGACGGTTTCTTTCATGTTTAACATATGCATGGATTTTGTGTATTTATAAACCACGTAATTATTACTTACTGGAATAAAATGTGAATGATAGTTTATCACACCAGTTGTCTGCTGCTGCCTTCGTCTCAGCAGAAGCCTTCAGTGCTCTCCTGTGGAGTAGCAGTGAAGAGGAAGATTTTGTTTCACTGGTTTGGTGAGGGGAATGTTTTGAGGTGACTAAGCTGCAGTTGCTGAAATGTACAATAAGGTACAGCTTCTGTACAGGTTCAAAATATAAACAAATAGGTAAAAAAAATTGCCCTGTGGTTAGGCTTGATAGACTGCAGAGATGCCTGCAGAACTGCAGCGAAGCTGAAGGTACTGAGGTTGCTATTTCTGGATTTTGGGGAAAGCGTCCCAGAGAGGACCGTGAGCCTTTCCCTCCTTAACAGCTTGGATCCCACAGCAGGTAGCTCCTTGGCTCCAGCTGTGCTGTGAGATGTGGTATAAAAGTATATGCTGCGTTGTGAGCTACTGGTTTATTAATTATGGGCCCCAGCATGGTCAACACAGCTGGGAGCTGTTGTAGATGCCCGTGTTTCGTACAGTTACTGTGGTTTTTCTCTATGCTGTCAGTCTGGGGTGGTATCAGAGTACACCAGGGTGATTTGGCATTGTCTTAGCTTCTGGATGCCCAAAACACTTCCAAACTGGACTGCAACTCCAGGGAAAAGATGAACGTACCTGATTCTCACTGCCATTTTCCCCCAGAGCAGTCTAGTCTCCAACCCCTCTGGAAACAGCCTCTTATTATTAATGATACAAGGCACTTTCTTTCTCTCAGAAAGATAAGGAGTATTGGAAAACTTGTCTATGCACCTGAATTTTCCCTCCTCCCTTTCCCTCCCCCAAATCCTCCCATATGTATAGACAAGCTGTAGATTACAACTTTTTTTTTGGATTGAAGCCCTCTACAATATAGTTTTCTTTCTGTCACTGCTGATGAAACAGTGTCATGAAGACACTCACTGCAGGGCAGAGGGGGAGGTGTTCACATTTTTAGCGGGTGCTCCAGATGTTTATGTAATGTGCCTAAGCATGCAGTGGAATACAAAATATTTGTGAAAGGCCCCCAGGTCTGTCAGTGGATAAGCCATTTGTCTAGGTTTTCTGAACAAAGCAGGAGAAGGAGCTTAACTGACAAGCCCTAATTAGCTCTGTGCTGTAGCAGCTCTTTCCCAGGAGAACGACTTGGGGAAGGTTGTAATCAAACCACTTCTAAATTGGAATCTTTAAACTATAATGTTGACTTTTCCCTTCTTGTATTTACTGAAAAAGCAAATACTGGAAAAGACCTGAGAAATTCCTGCCCTTACATAGCGGCAATTAAATTATTCCAACCAGGATTTGATGCAAACTCAGATCTTTGCTCTGTATCAGTTTCTGTGCTGAAATGCACCTCAATTTACCTTTCTTTTGGCCACAAACCACTTTTGTTTGACTTAAGGTATTTTCGTCATGTAGATCAGACGTTTTGAATGGATACTTTAAGTAAGGCCTAAAGGGGTTGCTCTGTCATCTTTTAATTGATTTTTTTTTTTAGGTTATATGGAAGAGAAAATTCAAAACAAAGCTGCCTGCAGTTTTCAGAAGTCTGTAAGATAGTATGCAGGGTTTAACCTCTGAATAAACAACTACTTGCAAAATCAGGCTTAAAACTAACAAAAGAAATCTCCAGTAAGTTCTGCTTATATTGCCTTAATAACTTTACACTGACCAATTCTCATGTCTTGAGATTTCAGATACACATGGAAAAACTTTGCTCGTTAAGTTTTTACTTTCTTTCTGTGTGGTCATTGTGACAGTTCATGTTCCCTGACATACATGGTTATTCTGCATAAAGGGGAAATGCAGATCCTGGAAACTGCAGAATCTGACTTGCATATATCAAGAGGTACTTCACTATGTGCATTGCTACAACCTTCAAAGGTTTTGGAAGTATATAATGAAGGGGAAGAGACAGAGGGAGAGCTGGATTGCTTGAAGTAAAAAACAGAATTACTCTAGAATAATTCATGTCTCTTTGCTGGAACAGTGTTCCAGGTGCATGCATTGTCCCTAGTGCATGGGGAATTGGCTGAAATAAATACTGTGTATTCCACATCTGTTTGCGGTGAGCACCAGGAATTATATGGGCTGAATCAAGATTGCAGGAAGTGTTTCATTGTGGAAAGGGGATGGGCAAGTTAGTTGCCCAGAACAGCAGCATGTGGATGTTGATATCAAGGTAAGTTGAAGACCAACGAGGATCACAGCAACTATAGATGTGCTGCATCTCGCTTGGTCAGGAGCGTGGCTAGCTCTTGAGATTCAGGAATAGGAGAACTTAATGTAACAGGAGAAGACTGTAGTTAGACATGTGTACACAGTTCTTCTGTCTTTGGGAACTGCATTTTTTTCCCTGTTAAGAACAAAATACACTTTGCGTTGTCTTCTAGCCTTAAAAGTTCTGAAAGTGTTGTGTATCTCAGTAGGCTCCAGCTGTGAATGTTGGCTTGCAGTATTTCATTGTCTTCTGGTTCTGCCACCCAAACCTCAGGAGACGAATACTGCTTTCCTTGAAGGGAGGAGAAGGCTACATACAGAGGGCACTCTGTATGCCTGGTGTGAAGGGGATATTGCCATAAGCATAAGTAGTTGTGACGTGAGCTGTGCAGCTGGGAGCAACCATGGCGCCTTCTCTTTATTCACCTGCCCCATTTGTCCTTCCAGCAGTGTTTTCATCCCAACCAGCCCTATGGATGGACTGCTTCTGATAAAGGTCCTTGGTCTGACCAAGGTGCATAGTTGCGCTGAGGAGCGGGCAGGCACTGCACAGGTGTGTAAGAGGAATGGGTGGATGATTAGTGTTGGGATGCAGCTGGTGCCTTGGCAGGCGTCCTTGGCAGTGCTGCATCAATGGGTGCATGGGGCTGGAGGAGAACAAAGTGACTAAGTTGTCATCAGTGGGCAAGAAAGCTGAAGATCCCTGGTGTAGGCCACTTGTTGTTTTGGCTTTCAGCTGGCAGCGCTATCATTGTGTCTTTGTAACATATGCACAGCTTAAGTCTGAAGGAAATTTCTCCTGCCCTAAAAAACTTTATTTTCTCAGGGCCTCAGGAAAAATCTTCTTAATTGATGGTTTGGACATAATCTAAGCCTGGAGTGTCAGTGTGACTTTTCCATTCATATTTGTTCACGGATGAAAGAATGTGCGGCAAAATACCCAGCGTAATTATGCATGTTTCTAATGTTTCAGCTTGTATAATACCGCCCACCTTCCCAGAGAGGTCAAGTTACTGTTTCAGGCATTGCAGTTCAATGATGTACGGTGTGCTAGAGGGAAACGGTGGACTAACAGCCCTGTAAGTTTAGCCTTTTTTTTTTTCTTTCATGAAATAGGGAAATCTGATCTGGTTTGAGTCGATTTCTGTGTTACAATCTAATGGACTATTTAAAATATATCTAAATAAGAGAGTACTTGTGGCTTGAAGTGGTGATTTGTTTTTGAATGGAGGTATTTAATGTCGGGGAATTATTTCAGAGAGTGTGTGTGTGTGTGTGTGAAATCTCTCCGTGATATCTCTTTCTGATGGACAAACTGTTTGCAAACTGCAGCAACAACCCGGGCAGCCCCACGCAAACCAGAAACCTGCTGGGCAGAAGCTGTGATGGGACGATGATTTTAGTTGGTGATTTTTTTTAGCCGCGGTGACCCCGAGTCGCTGCTAGCACGATGGGCCTTCACGCTGACGTGATAAAGCAGTGTTGCAAAGCTTGCCCTGGCTTTTCTATCTGCTTTTCTACCTCATCCTCTCCTTCACCCGCCTGCAAAGGGGAGCCTGCGACTTTTCAAGCGGAATCGGCTGAGGTCTGAGGCTTTGCTCTGTGACCTTTGTGTTTTATGGACGGTGTGGGCAGAGGGGAATTTTTGCAGTTTTCTATTATCCTTTTGGTTGTTCAAGGGAAACATATGTTGAAAATCAGAGTTCACATGTATGTTTTCCCCCCATTTAGTTTGAGAGATCAAGTTGTTAGATTACAACCTTAATGTCTGTGAGCTGGAGCCCAAAAATCCAGGATTTTGTGTGTGTATATATATATTTTTTTCCCTGCATTTGTGGATATCTATATTTATATATAGACTACTGTTATTGTAATGACAGTTCTCCCTACTTATATTTTGGCTGAAGGGACAGGAATATTCCCATCTGTGTGTGCCTTCTTTTGTGGAGTTTCTAATCCCTGCCACTGCTAAATATGCTGGCCATGATAAAAATTTCAACAGAGAAGAACAGCCTAACCAGCACCGCATGCCTCATGCTTGCGTTCCCCTTGCTAGTCTTCCTTGCTTACGCTAGGACCAGCTACTCCCCTGCTTTGTTTCTGAGGGACACAGACAGGTGTCTTCGAGTTACTACTCGAAATGAAATGGGGAAATGAAATTAAATTGGGGAAAGCTGTTCTCCTAAGAGCTAGTCATGGGACTCTGGAGAATAATCTGTCCTTTCTGTTGAAGGCCGCATGCTTGTTTGCTTAATTTTCCCAGTCACTGAGTCCCTGGAAATGCTTGGTTTTTGTCTGCTGCCCCTCATACAAAGTGAATCACCATGTCTAGAACATCGTGTTCTTGAAGGTGTAAGGGCATACAGTGCTTATTCTGAATTAGTTTTATTCACAGGAGGTAAATTCAGAATGACTTGTTTAGCTTTTCTTGTTCAAGTCATTGATTCAGAACATCTGATGAGACAGCTATCACACTTCTTTTTTCTTTTTCTTTTTTTTTTCCCATTTGCACAAGGGGAAGGGGAACAGCACTGCCATGACAGTGGCCCCCGGTGATACATGACTATGTTTACACTTCTGAGGATCCCTCATGTTGTAGCCTGCTGTATCGAGGAGCATACCACCCAATAGCACTGTGCAGCTTGGGGTTCATCAGTTCATTGCATTTTCAAAGCTTTAGGCTGAAAACGGGACAGAGGCTTATTCTCATCTTGGTTCAGTACTGAAAATTTCTCAGACCTATTACAGGAGTGTGTGGTGGGCGTTGAGGGTTATTCTCAAACAGTGCTCTATTTTGGAGGTTGGTCTACCACAGCCCTTCCAAAAGTCCCATCCCTTAGGAATATAAACTTTGGAATATCACTGGGGAGATGACAGTAGGATCAGTTTGAAAATCCCAAAGGCAGCTAGGCAGCACACATATAGAAAGCCCGAGCTGAAAAGCCAAGTGACCTGGTCCAAAGTTTGCCTTGGTACCAGAGGAGGACGTGAGCCCTCTTGTCTTTTTTCCTGCCAACTCGAGGTCTTGGGATGTGGCATGTCCCAAAGTAAGGGGAGCTTCGGCATCCAGGCCTAGATACAGCGATGAATGTGTGAGGGATATGGATTTCCTAAGGTGCAAGCTCTTAGCGTGGTTCTAGAACAGATCAACTGCCTGTTTCGTTGTTGTTAGCTATAGCAGTGTTACACTCATGAAGGTATATAGTGATGCTTGACAGCTTGGGAATGTTTTCTTTTTCTGTAAGCGTGGTGAAATCGCATGAAGAAAGAGCAGAGTTTTTACAGAGGTTTGCTTTTGTCACTTGAAATCTAGCAATTAAGAATTTTTGGGGTTCGTCAAGGTTACTAGTGCTTCTGAGCTGCTCTTTATGGAGATAATGGCAGTCAGGTCTGTATCTTTAACTTCATTTTAAAGGGTAAGATTACTTAGTAAAGTGTCTTCTGCCTTTTAACAGCTGACAGGCCCCTTCCCCTCCTTTCTTCTGCTTGCCCAGCTCGGGTGGAACCAGAGGAGTAAGGAGGTGTCTCTCCCCAGGAGCAGCCTGTGTCCCCGTGCCTGTGTCCCACAGGCAGGTGAGAGGCCATCTGACCTAGGTGCCAGCCAAGCAAGACTGTGTTTTATGGTCCCTTTCAGTTTCGTTCTCCACCTTCCCCGTTCCTTTTCACTGAAAGACAAAAGAATGACCTTCATGCCCTTTCCTAATCTCTACTCTCTTTAAAGAAGAACGCACAATTTTATCATGAGTGGTGTTGCTTGTCAGAGGTGCTTCTGATATGGTGATGTGAACAAGCAAAGGATACAACTGGATAAGGGAACAGAATATAACTGGTGTATTGAGAAAAGTTAAATGAAGGTGATCTGTAGCTGAGGGTATTCCCAGTTTTCCTTCTTTCTTGAACCACTTTTAGGTAACTTCACACCAGTGCTTCAGTTGTGACACCCCCTTCTCCCTCCATTGCTTGCCTAACATCACATATCTCAACTAAACTGGCCTTGTAAAGCCCGTCCTTCTTTAGGGCCCTAGGAATTACATTATGTTTTTAAATCAGGGCTGAGTGTTGGTAGCTTAGTCTTGTAGACAGAGCATAAGGAATTAGATCTGCCTGCAAAAGGGAACATGTGAAAAAGGAAGGAAAAAAAACTGTCCACAAACAAAACTTGTGTGTGCTAATGACTTTACCTCCTCCTACTCTCTGGACATGAGTCCCTATGTATGGGGGATGAAGTCCACGAGCAGTGATTTCCCTGCAGATGGGATAAAAGAAAGCACTGGGTGGGCTCTAGCACTGTCAGTGAAGCTCCACCTATGGCAGCAGCTTCAGTTGTTAAGAGTGGGTATTTGTGCTGAGAGCTGCCTGGCAGAAAAGGACCTGGGGGTTCTAATTGACAAGCGGCTGAACATGAGCCAGCAGTGTGCCCAGGTGGCCAAGAGGGCCAATGGCATCCTGGCTTGTATCAGAAATAGTGTGACCAGCACAAGGAGGGAGGTGATCGTCCCCCTGTACTCAGCACTGGTGAGGCCACACCTTGAGTATTGTGTCCAGTCCTGGGCACCTCAATATGAGAGAGAGATCGAGGTGCTGGAGCGAGTGCAGAGGAGGGCAACGAAGCTGGTGAAGGGCCTGGAGAATAAATCTTATGAGGAGCGATTGAAGGAGCTGGGACTGTTTAGTTTGAGGAAGAAGAGGCCAAGGGGAGACCTCGTCACCCTCTACAACTACTGGAAAGGCCATTGTAGAGAGGTTGGTGCCGGTCTCTTCTCACAGGTAATTAGCGATTAACAAGAGGGACTGGGTTCAAGCTGCAGCAGGGGAGGTTTAGGCTGGACATTAGGAAAAAATTCTTCACAGAAAGAGTGGTCAGACACTGGAATAGGCTGCCCAGGGAGGTGGTGGAGTCACCATCCCTGGGTGTGTTTAAGACTCGTTTAGATGTGGTGTTAAGGGATATGGTGTAGGGGAGAACTTTGTAGCGTGGGGTTGATGGTTGGACTTGATGATCCCAAGGGTCTTTTCCAACCTAAATGATTCTATGATTTTTATTTGCCCATTTCTGGTTAAAGCTCAGATTGTTGTCTGTCACCTGAAGATCTCCATTGTGGTGGTGGCTGTGTCACAGCAGTGTTTGTCCTACCAAGCAAAGTTAGCTTCAGAAAGCCTATGGTGAACTTCACAGTTTGTACAGGGAAGGTACTGGAGGAGGGAGCAGGACATGTGTCTGGCCTCTGCAGGTACAGTGCATGAGTCAGTCTCACCTGACTTGACAGCTAAAGTTGTTAAGATTCAGCACATCTGTTTGTATGGCTTGCTGGTGTTTACCGTTTTGTCACAATCTTGACCAGCTTTTGTTGGCAGGAGACTGAAATGTTACCCTAAATTGTCACTTTTACGGTGTACAACTCACACTCAGCCTTTGCGTAAAAAGAAAACAAAACCAAAAAAACTTTTGAAGCGGACAGCTTTTTATTATTCAGTCTCAAACTTAAATGTGTACCAGGTGTCTGTAAGAAAGTCTTAGTGTTTTTAGAAGGGATTGGTTAGCAAATGTCTGTTATGACACCTTTCCATTTTTCATGAACTGACATATTTTGGGTCTAAGTGTGAGAATTACCTCTTTTAACGTCTACTTATCCAATGCAAATTAATTTTGTGTAAATCAATGGTTATGCTTTTTTGGCGGTGTAGGATTTGTATTCATCCGTGATGACTTACTTGAGTACTTCTTCACTCTGAGAGCACGAAAGGCTCAAGGAGGTTTTTGATGATGCTTATGTGATGTGGTTTCCCCCTGTCTCAATGCAGTGCACTTTTATGCTAGACTAACAGTTGTCCCTGTGCTTTTGCCACAAGAAACAGCCTACTTGTTGAAACCAGTCACCGGTTTCTGACCGCTGTAGTGCAAACCTTGGACCAAGGTGAAGCTGCCCTTCCTCTGCCTGTGCAAAGGGACTGAAACGTGAGAAGCCAGCCTTGCCCGCCAGGTTCTAGCTGAGCTGGTGTATTCCACTTACCAGCAATGTGAGTCCCCTTGCTAAAGTAACTCATGCATAAATTCATAGGGCTGTGCTTTGCAGAAGGTCTGTGTTTCTTGAGAGGGGCCCTATGAACAGGTTTCTCTTGGAAATGCCTCATTTTTACATGTGGATTGGTGAGGAGGAGGAAGAGGGGACTGGACAGAGGCTGTTCAGACTCTGAAGTTGTCCGTTCTGCTTGGCAGTAAAATGCTTTTCCCTGACTTCGGCTTGTTTGTGCCACAGTGAATGACCCTTCCGTGTCTTTCCATGCTGTGTTGCTGGGCAGCCTCCAAGGCTATGTTCTGCTGCAGGTTGTGTTGTATGTCAGATGTTCCCCTTCCCTCTTGTTTTCTTGCTGTTCAGAAATTAGTTCCTATTTGCACAGGCACTTCAAGCTACTGCTGAGTACATTATTCCTTACGGCTTGTGTTTTAACAAGCCACAAGAAGCTCAAAGTCCATTTGCAGTACGTGAAGACCTGGTCTCTGTACCAAGAGGTGGCATCAGGTACAGCAGATAAGGTGTTCTGGCTTTAGCCCAAGACTTGTTTTATCACCAGAATTTTGAAAGGAGAGTTGCTTTGGCAACAATTGAACTTTTTTTTTAATTGTGCTAACAACCACATCATGATCTGCTATTTAGACCCTACTAACTCGCAGACATTTACACTAGGACTACATTGCTCTGTTTTGGGGCCAGCGTAGAAATTAAGACATCGTGGGGTGAACTGCTGCAGGTGATTGGCAGGCAATCACCATTATCATTACACATAGCTCCTCTAAGTGCTGTCCTAGACCTTCTCTGCTGTGGCAAAGGAGACTTTCCATAGAAACACCCTCTCACATTCTTCCTCCTGGCAGCCAAGGATCCTCTGTAATAACATTTGATTATTTTTCTGTTTGTTAAGAATTAGTGCGACAGCTCGGTATTGTCTGCTGTAGGTCACAGGCTTGAATAAAAAAGGGCTGTATGACAGCTTCTGAGAGGAACCACGCCTCCATGGGGGGGTTTGTCTTGGGTGTACGACACTTCTTTCATGTGAAAGGGAATGCTTGAGGGGTGGGTGGGTGGTGGTGGTGACCAAATGGCACGATACATGGGCATGGGGAGATTCCCAAGGCAGCAGAGTAGTCTTGTTACTGTGGCGCCCTGCCCAGATTAATTAGTGTCTCTGCAGGGTTAATTAGCATGGTGCTTTGTGCCATGCAGACATAGCCTTAGCTATTTCCTTTAGCAATTATGAGAACTTATGGCAGTGAAGTCTACCCAGATTGAATATTGCTTTTGACTACTTAAAGGCTTTCTGTGCAAGAATTTATCATGTATTCACCAGGAAATAGTGTTTACCGCTGGAAATGTTACCTTCAAATTTCTTTTAAAATAATGTCTTCTTCCCAGCAAGAACGTAAGTACCCTTCTGGTGCTATGCAGGGCATCTTTAACTGACTTTGAAGTGTTTGACACAACATCTGAGTCATATCTCAATAAGTTATCCAGGCATGTCCTCGTGGATGAGGGGGCTGGTGTTTTTTCAGACCAGCATAAATTCCTCTTTAGATAAGTGAATCTGGCTGCTGTCTGCTGGAGGGAGGTGTGTGTGTTGGAGGTGTATGTGGGAGGAGGTGTTGAACGATATTAAAATGGAAAAGGAGAGAAGATGGAATACGTGTCCTACCTGCCTGTGGAGAACTTGTCAAGCAAAGGTATGCTGTGAAGTACGTAGACTTTCTGTGAAAAATTGGTGAAACTATGTCTTTGGGAATTTAAGAAGTATCTGTTGCATAGCAAGCTTTGTTTAAATGTAAAATGTTATCAAGGTTAAAGCTTTCTGTAGAAATGACAACTTTATCAGCAAATGTGTTCCCTTTGTATATCCAGTATCACTGCTTAACTGTTTTACCATGTTTGTTTTCATTTCTGCTTTTCTTTGCTTCTACTTAGCACTGAGTTATGCTAATCACTGAGTCTGTTTTCTGCCTGGGAATTAATTTAGATTGCCATTTGTGAGGCAGTTTAGGAGAACAATTACTTTTTGATATGAGATACATAAATCCATTTTGTACAGATTCAAATTTTGCTTATGGTTTTACATATATATTTTTTTAAATCCCCATTGTATCAAAATGTTTTCTAGTGTTTAGTGTTCTTCCTAATACCTGTTAGGTGTGGTTTGTTCTCTCCTTAAGGGAAAAAAGGCTGTGCAGTGTAATGTTTTTTGTTTTGGTTGGTTTTGGATGTGTAGGAGTCAGATGATTGTGTATGCATGTATGCTGTGATGTGTTTGGGGTACAAAGCAAAACTGAAGCATTCTTTCCATCTGGTGTGGAAAACAGTAGGGTATGTGGTAAATCTTGGTTCCCAAAGGATTTCTGACTTTTGTTCAGTCCTCTGACAAAGAGGAGCAACTCCGACAAAGTTGTCACTAGTTCATCTTGGAGCTCAAGCCATGTCCTAGTCTTGGCCTTTGGTGTTGCAGTTACTGTGCACTGATTGGTGTACTGATCTGGATCAGGTGTGGGCATAAACACTCTCTTCAGATGAATTACAGAGAGTACCTGGTGCAGAGTTTAGGCTAGTTGTGGGTCAATGTGCAAAGGTGAAATCTGTTGGAGCAGAATTCATCCATGAGAAATACCTGAACAATCTTAACCCCATGTCATGGGTCCACGACGTGATGGGTATGGTAGTAGGAGTTTGAAAGTCAGGGTTTTTTGTGTCCTTGAACACGCAGGAAGTGTAACTATCAATGGAACATCTTGAAGACGAAGGCTGAAGTTGGGCAATATTCAGAATTTTTACAGGGAACTGTTGTAACACTTTATACAGATGTGTAGAATAGGAAGTTATACAGAAATACAATTATTGTGGTACATCCTATTATCTGTGAATATATAGCTCCAAGGATATAATTTGTTTTCTATCATCTCAAGTTTCCTAATACATTACAGTTTTTAATACTATGTAAATGTAGATACTTGTAATCTACTACAATGGAATGCACTCCCATCGAAATGTAAGAAAAGCATTTTTAGGGTATCATGAATAGCTAACATGCAGTGTAAACACGTTCTGATCTTACATAAATAGCTGAAAATAAAACTAAACATACTGGGGTAGTGTTAGAGAGAAGAAATTGACTCCCACTTCCTTGGGGTAACTTAAGAGCACTGAATAGTATTTTAAAGCTCACCTAAGCTTGGGGCTTTTGGATTTCTCCTTTTGGAACAGATGTTGCATTTATGGTTTATCTTTCCAGAGTCTAAGGGCTCCCACTTAATCTCCTCTCACGGACAGACCCTTGTAGTTTCGCTTCAAAAGCTACTTGTTACTGTAGTTTATGATGACATTTAACCCTTAGGAGGGTGTTGTAGGGATTTGTGAACATTATAGGGTTAGGAGAAAAAAAAGCATATATATATATATAGAATCATAGAATCTTCATGGTTGGAAAGGACCTTTGAGATCATCGAGTCCAACCATACACACCCAAAAAAACCCCCAAACCCCTACATGCATGCAGGGACACTGGTCTGTGACATGTGATCACTGCTAGTTTGTTTATTAATTTATAATAAAAACTCTTTAATTCTTACCTGGTGTGATTCCCTCGTACTCCATTATGCCCACATCTCTGTAGCTCTACAAACTGGGACAATGATCGCCTTGCATGTTCATACCAAAGCTGTAGGGGAAGTATTTAATTAAAACCTGGATGATAAGAAATGTCTTTTCCCTGAAAATAATCTTCAAAATTCTCTTGAGTAACCACACTAGATGTAGATAAACTGTTCTGCCGTCCCATCCCTCCATAGCTGTCAAACGTTGTAGCAGGGTTGTTGTGCGACCATTCAACACCGGCACAGCCTCAGGGTGGAGGTGACTTGGCTGGTGCCCATGCGTGTGTGGCGGTGAGGCAGCCTGTCCGGGTGCAAGGATCGGTATGCTTTTTCTATGTGTGAGCCTGTGCTTGTGGGAAGTTTGCCCTGTTGGGGGGGGATCAAACGTGCCAAGTGCGTTGGAATTGAAAAACGAGTGTCTAAACCTCAGTGACACAACATCTTTGCTGAATTGCTGTGGAGGAAAGGAGCTGTCTTATGGGCTGTAGGGGTGCAGGCATGAACTCAGCTTACTCGGTAAGGGGTGAGAGTATGTGTGAGTCCTTGGAAGATGAGAACTTTTTAAAAAGCCTGTTTGGGGAAATGAGACAAAGTAGTCTGTAGATGTCTCCCCTTTTACTGCAATCTATAAAGTACTTCCATGTGTCTTTCATGTACACCAACATCCTGGCTTATACAGAGCTACTGCTTAGCTCACATGGGCTTCTGCTGCATTTCCCAGTTCAAACTAGTACCACGTTACTTCTCCTGTTGTATTTCAGCAACTGGTGCGGCTGGTGTATCCTGACATGCCTGGAGCTTTGTTTCTGTGCATTCACATGGACTGTTGTTTAAACAAAGAGGACTGAAATTGGGAAGACAGTGCAGGGTGACGCAGCTGTTGCAAGATGCATGCTTTCTTTCCAGGGTGCTGTAACCAAAATTTTGCTTGTGCATTTCACCTTGGAAGCAAAAAATGACTTCATACTTGTGACTGGTAATTTCATTATTGTTTAGCAGCGTGGGTCTACCAGGCATCAGCGGTTCTAAGCATGTATTATGTTGCCCAACATGTACGAGGACTAATTGGTGCTCTTCATTTCATTTCTTGTAGGATGACTCTCAGGTTCCTGAATGTGCTGTCAAATGCTGAAGCATTGAACTAGCTGAATCTTCTGCATTATTTCTGATGTTTATAACGGCCTAAAGGAAAGGAGAGGTTTGGAACTTCTGTTGAAATCTTTTAAGGTAAGATATGACTTCTTTTGCTGGCGGCAGAGGTAAGAGAATAGACATGGTCCCACAGACTGTCCCAGCCCCGCCTCTTGCTCTGTAATAAACCATACAAACACAGAGTCTTAGGCTGGACCCAATTATCAGTACTTTTTAGTTATGAGTAAATTCACTGACTTCAGTAAGGTAAAAATTGATGCAATGAAGAACTGACTTGGTTTCTTTTCCTAAATTACCAAGTCTACACTCTTAAGTACTTGTGTACCTTTCCATTAAAATGCTTTACTCCTTGATCTATGTATTAATAATGTTTTAGTAGTAGAAAGATTTAGTTTTCAGTCCCCACAGGATGTCAGGCAGGCTGAGACAAATTCTTCACCAGGAAAAATATGGCTAAGAAGCTAAATGCAACTGTATCTAGAAAAGTGACCATTCTGCTTTGACTAGAGCTGCTGCTGCCATGTTTCATTAATTAATTACCCATCTTTTGGATTCTTAGCTGGATTGTCTGTGGCACTATGGTGCTGCTGCTGCTTTTTCTCAGCAGCACAGCAGACCGGCCACAGAGTAGACCTGGTGCGGGGAGTACAGTTGTGCAATACCCGGCACACAGCGCCGTCTTCTCTTGCTGCAGAGTCATTTCGGTCACCAGGGACCGGGTGTAAGCACGCCAGCAGGACAAGGCTACATAGCAATGTTGCTGTGCAAAGATACAAACCAGGTTAAGGGCAATACCAAAGGGAGCACCCGAATTAAACCTGTAATAAAATAAATCCAGATGGGTAATCCCTGTGTAAAGGCTCTCTTCGCTACTGACTCATAGATTCCCTCAGGTTTGACAGCTGCTGTTGGAAGTGGCAGCTGGCTTTTGTTTTTATTTCCTTTTGGGGTCTGTCACTGCCCACCTTGTTATGTGCACTGCAATGTGCTGCTGGTTCAGATGAGAGATCAGGCACACCTAAAACTGAACTCACCTCTTGAAGAGCAAAGGTTTAGTCTCTTGGCCATTTTCACTATTTAGGAGAACTCACTGCAGATGAACTCTTGTCCCGTGTGGCTTTCACTGCTTTAATCAGAGTGAAACCAAGCAGCTTGTTCAGCTTTTGAGTGTGGAGTAAATCTTGTGCTTACAGATGTGGCCTTGAATTGCTGACAGCTGTTGGGACAGGTAGAGGGCTACTGAGTGTAGTCATCCCAAAGATGATGGGGCACCAGCTGTTTTTCCTGAACTGCAAAACTCAGTAAGCGTGGGAGAGCAGATCACCTGCCTTTCTTCATTACTCTCCAAAATTGCCGTTTAGGTGGGGCGTGTGTGTGTGTGTGTACGTGCATGTACCCTGACTCCACTGACTCTCCCTTTGGCTCTCTTGCACAAAACTCGGTTCAGAGACGGGGCAGAGGGTGCTGCAATGATGCACCTGTGTTAAGCTGCACATGACGGGGAGGCCTGCCTGCGCCTCCTCGGCACACCTCGCGCCAGCACGTTTCGAATCAGCCGTGGGCTCTTGCTCACAGGGCGGTGCCGGTCCCTCCTCGCAAGATGCTGTTCTTCACTTGGGCGTACCAGGGCTTTTGCTTTTCTGTAGCTCCTTCTTTTCACGGGGGAAAAGATTTGTAGGTGAATTTTTGTCTTTTCTGGTGTCAATGGAGTGCTTTGAACAGGAGTTGGGGGAAAGCAGCCACGACTGCTTCTGGGCCTTGAGGCAGGGCTGTAGCTGGCAGGGAAGAGAAATGCTTAGAAAACACTAAATGAGGAAACTTATTGTCACTGTGACTAGGCTTGTCCCAGTTCCTGTGTGGCTGGATGCCACGGCCATGTCCTGGCTGCAGAAGTGTGCGCCCTCAGCCAAGCATGGGCTTCTAAGTGAAGGAGATGTGGATATATGCATAGAGGGACTCTCAGGTTGCCCTCACAGGTCCCTAGACCTGGCTGCCCCGTGCTCTGCAGCAGGTGTCGGTCAAGGACAAGAGGAAACGGCCTCAAGTTGCACCAAGGGAGTTTTAGATTAGATATTAGAAACATTTTTTACACTGAAAGGGTTATCAAGCATTGGAACAGGCTGCCCAGGGAAGTGGTGGAATCATCATCCCTGGAGGTATTTAAAAGATGGGTGGAGGTGGTGCTTAGCTATATGGTTTAGCGATGGTTTTTGTCAGTGTTAGGTCGATGGTTGGACTCGATGATCTGAAAGGTCCCTTTCAACCTAGGCAACTCTATGACTCTATAATTAGTGTAGTCACAGCCTGGATGACTGGCGGGGTGCACGGGTGGCGGTGCAAGGTACAGGGTGAGAGAAGAGGGGAGGAGGCTGTAAGGAAACACATGCAGGCAGAGAGGAAGAGGATGATTGCAGAAAGGCTGGAAAACCCAGGGCAGACTTGTATCTGCTGTCGGGGAGCCAAAGTAGCAATGATTGCTGACTGCCTGGTGGCTCCTCAGAGAGTACGGGAGCACCATGTACTAAGAAATGGACAGTAAAGGCAGCTCCTCTGCCAGCTCTCGACACAAAGCTGTGGCTACGGATAGGAGCACGATGAAGAGATGGGCTTCTCAGATGCTCTGAATTTAAGTACACCTCATGTTATATACATATAAATCTTCTTTGCATATCCTTACACCGGGTGGCATAGCAAACGGTCACGCTGTACATTTGAGTAGCGCTGGGCTGTAATTCGGTGTTACCGAGGACAGGAAAGTACAGGCATTAATTACAATAGCCATCGCTGTAGAGAGGTACTACAAATTAAATGTCAGTACACTAGGGGGTACTCATGTAGCAAGTCTTTCAAGAAGTGGGCTCAATTTCTCTTCATAAAATACAGCATTTGAAGATCACGTCTGCCCATGATTGCATGTAACACAGTAACATTTCACTGTGCTACAGGCATTTTGCATTTGTACAGATAAATGCTACTTCGAAATACTGATGTGACCACCTCAGTGCATTTTGCCTGTGAGTTAGAAGCCAGCATCCCTCTGAGGCAGCACACTCCATGGAGAGGGCCCAAGAGCATTTTGTGTGTCTCTGAACTTCACTGAATGTGATCCCTGTGCAGGTCATTAAAGCAGTGTGCTTCTAATTGGATCACAGACTTTGGCAATGTGAGATGAGCAATGAGCTTATTAATTTCCATTTATAAAGCCAAGGTTGCTTCAGTGGCTTTCTCAAAGCTGTGTCCTGTAACCTTGATCTAGCCAAGGGTTTTACTACGATCTCATCAGACTTCAAAACAGCAGTTTCATTTTTCACAGCAGAAACTCAACCTAATAAATGGAAAAAACTCCAGCCAACCCTCTGAAGAAAACCTTGCACTTCTAACAGGTTAAAATACAAGTACCCAGCGGTTGCTTTCCTTAGCTAAGTCTTAAGCTATAGTTTTTTTGGGCTTCTGCTTATCTTAACTTAAAAAAGATTTTATAAAAAATCATGACTAGATCTCAGTACAACTTCATCTCAGATAGTTTCTGCCTGTAGGACAGAGCAGACAGATTCTGCTTTCACAGGAGTGAAGCAGCTTCACCGAAGGCTGGTGGTTGGTTGCCCTGGTACAGCCATGTAGTGAGAAGATTTAGTCAAGTCTGGCTTTTCAGTTTCTGAATTTTCTGGGCTCCCTGGAGCACTTAAACCAGAGTTCTAAACACTGATTAGTTGGCTTCAGAGTTTCATAAGATACGTGCATCTGCAAAGGCGATCTGATTTTTGAGAGAGCACGCCTACTGTAGGTGAAGTTACACTTTGCTATACAGTAGTATACACCATAACTAGAAAATTAAAAGTGTCTGCAAATCCAAATACGCTGATCAGAATTGTGGGCTTTTTTTTTTCTTCACACCTGCACCATAAATGAAGTAATGTTTTTTTATTTGGCCAGATATTTCCACTTGACCAACTTACAACAATGTGGCTTAAGTCTTGTCTCTTGCATCCCTCCTGCTCTTAGTTGTGGTTGTGCTTAAATACACCACAAAGCCACCAACCTGCCCAGCCATGCTGTGCTACATTCTCCACCTTCCCACACTGTATGAAAATCGGTTTTCCAGGCAGGGATGTCATCTTGTCATGCCAGTTACCAGAGACCTGGAGGGTTCTGCCTGGAGTAGTGCTCTGGTTATAAAAAGTCTGTCACAAACCTCATACTTGCCAATATTTTTTTTAGAGGGAAGCTGGGAAGCGTGGCTATAAAAGAAACAGCAGTAGAAGCCTGCAATGTGACCCAGACCCACCTCCTGGTGGTGCTGCCGTCCATGTTGTGGCTGATCAGACCTGACTCCACACCTGAAAGCAAATTAGGGAGGACCCAGGTGGAGGACCCAGGTGGAGGACCCAGGTGGAGGACCCAGGTGGAGGACCCAGGTGGCCCATTGGCCAGAGCAGAGCCTGGGTAAAACTGTTGGATGCACAGACCTGGCATGTGCATCCTTTGGCTGCTGGTGGCCAGTTGGTGCATGCCAAGTTCCTTGATGCTTTCTTGTGTTTTAGGCATTCAGGTTGCTGGGGCTGCTGTGGTAGAAAGAGGTGGGATTGACCGAAAGCAACCAACTTGTTGTATACCATCTCTTGGTTAATTTGGCCTGTGAAGGGACCCCACCTCTCACTTGTTTACTGGTGCCATAAATGTTGCTGAGTTGATTTCAGTATGATAACTAGTTCTTTATTTTGATGAAAGCCTCATGTGTGCTTTTCTGATTTGTGATTTGTGAAGGATTAAAAATAAGTCTATTAATCTTTGGAGCTACCTAAGTGTAAACAAAACCCATCAAAATCATCTTTGTTTTTTAGCTCTGTTGCTGTCAGCACCTGACCCGTTCAGCACCTCTCAGGATTTTGAGACTGACAATTAATTTCTAGTATAGAAAACAAACTCTCTTGCCTCATGTTTTAATTTAATCTTAATATACTCAGGGTTTGAGCTGTTGCATGTATATGGTGGGTTTTTTCCTTTTTGCTATTTCTCTACATGTACAACACGAGAGTAACTCTTCTCTCCTTCTGCTAAATGTACTTTTACTTTTTCAAAGGAGCTGCTTTGTCCACTAGGAACCGTGGCCCAGAATGCTAATAAAACTCACTTTATGCCTTTAAAATGTTTATTCAAAGTGGCCTGGCTGGCTTACAGTAGCTGTGTGGGTGGACTGTCCTTGAATTTTGTAGACTTAATTTAGTACTACACAATACCCAGTGATGGAAAACAGCTATAAATTGTCTGTGCGCAGCCATGCATTATTGATAAAGGGCAGAATAAGCTCCACAATTTCTTTATTTGATGTTGTTAGTGCAACAGCTGGCTGATTTGTTAAGACTTCTTTTCCCCTATTGGCAGTAAAATATCTCTTCATTTTGAACTCTGAATTTCCTCCTGAATTTTGATTTGTGTGGGGGTGAAAGCTTGCTTTTTCTCCAGTGCTACTAAATCTAATGGAAATGTTTCCACAGAGTAGAAACAACCTTCATTTCTGGGACAGCTAAGCAAACAGTAAGTTTGACTGTATAAACAGCAAGTTTGAGTGTGTGCAGGAAACAGGAATTTTAATTGCCACAAATATTTAGAAATGGAAAATGGAGCATAAATTGTCATAGCAGATTTAGAAAAAAAAAATATTCCTTTAATATACATGATTTGGCACATGCTTAGAGAAAATGCTTTACAGTGAGTTAGGCATGCTTTGTAATTTCAGTGTTCCTTCAAAGTTTATGAAAAATCTCAACAGTCTTAAATTTGTCATGCTTTTTTTTTTCCTGTTGACACTTATGATGAGTAGAGAGTCTACTGAATATAATTTGCATATAAAACCATGCTGTAAACTAAACAGTTCTTTCCCTGTAGTTGAACAAAGGTACAATGAGCTGCTCAACACACTGAAAATTAATAAATAAATAAGTAAAAAATAAAACTTGCCAGTAAAAGTATCAAACACTTAGCTTTCCAACAAATGTCCAACACTGAAACTTTTTTAAGGTATGATTTCTGGAATGGTAGCTTCCCACAGGTTGTTATTCTAATACAGCAGAGGGAATGTACAATTTGTGGCAAGCAAATATTGTATTTGGGTATGGAATTGTTTATTTCCCTCTCTTACGTGTGTGCATACATATCCTTTGGTAGAGCATTCCAGACCTCTATATATTTTTATATTTTTTCCTTTGTAAGAGTGTTAGGGTAGTAAAAAGTATGACGATAGTTGATCTTCTGAAGCTATACTGATGCTTATAATGGTTTCCTCTATTCCATGGAGAAGTGTTGTGTATTAGTTTAGCCTTCTGTATATTTACAGCCTTTTAAAGTGAGAAGTCATTAAGTAATGAAGTAATTAATCTGGTTGTGTAATTTCAATCAGGAGGCAGGAGAAACTAACGGGGAAAGGACTAACATGATTGACAGAGGATTGCTGGAGATTTACATTGAGAATAACTCATTCTTCAAAACTTTTTCTGATGAAGTTGTGCGGTAAATCAAATACAGTGGCTATGAATGATTAAAGTGCAAAAGTTATCAATTCTTACTGACTTGGTAAATCTCGAACTCCTTCAGTGCTAATATAAAATCATTTATCATAAAGGGGTCTTGTGGCTGTGAAGATTTAAATGAAAGCTTCAATGTCTTGAAGACAACTATTTTGATATTCAAGATCATTAATTTTGTGCCTTGCTTGATGCATGGAAAACTGTTGTGGAAGGGGAACGGGAGATTTTCCATAGGTCATCTGTTAGGTCTGTGATAATTCACTTGATTGATCAAAGTGGCAAATTTCCCAGTAGTTTAAAAGTTTTCGTACAATTCTGACATAATACAAGCAGCTAAAAATTCTGTGCTGGTTGAAGAGGATACCTTTGATTTGATCTTACAGAAGAAAGAAAATATTGGACATTGACATACCTGTGATTTGGAGCAAGTGTGCAGCTGCAGCCATGTAACTACAGTTCTGGCTTTCTTACAACTTTCTTCTATTCAGATGAGGTTTTAGAGTATGACAGTGTGTGTGTAAATTTTTTTTTTCTGAAACGAGTATGTTTCGGTAGTGAAATACCATTTTGAAAATTCCTTGTTCCTGGTGTTTGTCTAAAAGAGTGTCTTTCACTGGCACTGTTAGTGGATATTGTAATGAGAAAGTGCAAGATATGGAAACATCATAAAGTACAGTGGGGATGGATTCTCCTTCTCTGCGTCTGGGAACTCTCTGCAGGCAGTGCATGGATGAAGTTACTTTGACTCCTCTTCATTTACCCACTTGGAAGTCAATCAGAAGTAGGCCGACAAACACAAAACAGCTTTAATGCAATTTGACATTTGTTAATTTCTTCATACTAACAAAATATGCCTTAGTTCAGAAAGATCAAGCAACTTTCAGAAAGTTATCGAGATTAGAAATCTACTATGCAAGTGACCTAAGTGTTGCTTGCTACTATCCCAAATTCTTTACCCTTGGGAAAGCAATTGTGGAGGAGGCCTTGAGAGTGGGATGGATGAGGTGGTAAGAGATCAGCTTCACGTGACTGATCTCTGCAGGCCAAGCTCAAAATACAGGGACAGCTGCAGCAAAGTCTTTTTCCTACCCCCTGTAAGTGTGGCTTTTAAAAATATGAGGAAAAGAAATGGAACAAAACTTGTGTTTGACTGTAATCCCATACAGCTGGTACAGGTGTTGCAGGAATGGCATGATGCAAAAGGACTTGAAAGTCATTAATTAAAAGAAAAAAAAACCTGTAGTTTCCCCAAGGGAAAACATAGAGAGACTTTTCCTAGCAGTCAGTATAAATGCAAACTGGTGAGGCAACTGGGCTTGGCTTGTGAACAAAAGTTATCTGACAGCCTTCCATTACTTTCCAGTTCGTTTTCAACTGCGTCAAAATATATGATGTTGAATTTTTTTCTTCCAGTACAGGAATTAAGGTGTGTATTATGTGGGGGACACCCTGCGATTATTTTTTGAAAAGTACTGCCTGTAAAATATTCTCTTTTTGAAAGCATGGGGCAGGAGTGTGAAATGTGTGTGGTCGCATCCATCCCCACCCAGGTATAACGCCAAGTGCTTTGCCTGTGACAAGTTGCAGCATGCTCTCTTACAAGGGGAAGAAAACTCTCCGTTCTCCCTTCTCTTGGTACAAAAAGCTGTATAAAACTTGTTTGGGTGGGACAAACTTTCAGCAGCCTCTCCCGGGGCTTGATCGGGGCTGCAAAACCTGTCTTGATTATAACACACAGGGTGCCTTGTGCTCCGATTACCTCACTGTTGAGATCGGCAGCCCATTCATTGCCACACAGCCAGGCACAGCCTTGGGTGGGATTAGCGCTTATTGTGGAAGGTGGTTCAGCCCGCCTACAGTGAGTGCCAGCGCTGGTTCTGCCGGCTAGGTTGCAGGACATGCTCATCCTGTGCAACACAGGTGCCTCGTCATGGACGAAATCGGCTTTCTTCTCTCTCTTTTTTTTTTTTTTTTGGTACGCAATATTGCCCGTCGCTAATTTGTAAGGATTGGGGAGGATAATGAATTACATGCTGATTTTGGCAAATTGCCATTGATAATAATGCTGTTATCTGCTCTGAGGGGCGGGTCTGCAGTGACAGAAACTGATTCTTAATGAGACCGTTTAATGGACTCGCTGGATACCCATCCCAAACTAACTTTCAGCTGTAAAAGTAATGAATTTTCTGCAAAACTTGCTTTAAGAGCTATGTCCTTGCCAAATGTCTGTAGCCCTCATAACTGATTGTGTTTTGTCCTTCTAGAGGCCTCCATTGATTATCTTTCCACAGTGAAATTCGTGAGTCCTTTCTGTTTTGCAGAGGGCAGAACGCTTTTTAACCCTCTTCTTCCAAGAACCGTTTTGGCTGGCAGCTCTCCTGCAGCAGTGTGCCAAGGCGCGTTACCCATCTGCTATCTATAGCACATATAGCCTCAGGGTGCTTTCCTGTTCTCCTCCTCTTCCCCCTTTCCTCCTCCCTTCCATGCTGCTCAGGGATGGCTGCACGGATTTTCCCAGTATGCATCAATGCGAACATGGCAAAGCTGTATGCAGTATAAACAGACGTGGTTAGAAATGGCAGAAGAATTGCTTGGGTAGGTAGAAACTGAGCTGTGTTGTTTGGGAAAATGGTTGTGCCTCCAACTAATTACAAAATAATTGAATAAGCAGTTATGTGTTGCCTCACTGCAAGCTTTAAGTATCTGAAACATGATCTGTTTTTTTAGTGCTGAAGTTTACTTTGAAATGGAAAATGGAGTAAATAACATTTGGATCCAGCATGATCCTATGCTGTTTTTCAAGGTTCCTCACCCTTCCTCCTCCTCGTTTAAAGCAGGATATTGTTGTGCACCGAGAATACTGTACTAGAAAAATGCAGGATTTTGTTTATATTGTTGTGTTCATATTGTTTTATTTTGTGCTAGACAAATGCATTTCTGAAAGCTTTCTGTAGTATGCATATAGGAAAGGCAATGCTGGAAGGTGAGGTTAAAAAAATACAGAATAGGCTGGAGGACTTCATTTTAAGGGGGCATCATGAATGGTAGGGTTTAATCTGTCTTAAACACAAATAATTCTACCCCAAATAGTTTTGAGGTAAGTACAACTTCTTAGGGGCCACCACCTTGAGAATGGAGCCTGTAGTTTACTTCAGAGTGAAGTGACAAGTGACTTTAGCGGGTTTTATTCCAGCTTTCTCTGCCGCCTTGGCCTTGGCCTCAAGTGTTTTGACATCCACACAGCAGTGATGCATCAGCAATGATAAGTTGTCTTCCCTGATAAAGAAGGCTGCAAGGGAAAGATGAATGCTGTCGCATCCCAAAGATCATCGTGCAGGTTCAGATGCTAACAATGGCACGAGCGTGTGAGACAGATCTAGGCACAGGCGTTGAGGAGTTTTGTAGCTGAATGTAGCTGTCAGTCCTCGGGGTGTAAAAGGAAAACTTGAAATTGACTTTGCTGAAAGGCTAATAGCTACTTGTGCTTGAAATATTCCTCAAAAACCTCAAAGTTAATTCTCTGAGAGGTAAACAGGTAGTGTTGCTTTTTTTTTATTATTTTTCTGAACCAATTTTTAAACTTTGTAATAACTTTAAGAGGGTCAGTGGAAAATCCATTTTCAGAGTTCCTGGAATGTGTCCATTATTCCCAAAGGGTAAAAGAGTTCCTGTGCCAAATTCAAGAGTGGCAAGACATCTCACTTTAAATTGGTCCTTAGCGAAGTATGGATTTTTGCTTATTCTGGCCAAATTAAAAATTGTAGGAAAGAGGGAAAGCGTTTTCTGCCAGGTTGTCCCTCATTTGTGAGTAATGCTACCATCCCAAACTGGTTTCTCTGTCACATTGCTTCAAGTCAACTGCTCCCTTTGTTTCGCTCCAAATTCTGTAGTATAATATTAAGTACTAACTTCCCTCTGCTTTAAAAGGAAAAAAAATAAAATATATTTCATCAGGATTCCTGATGTTTTAAAGGGCAATAGAGAAGCCAGGAGACTACCTTTCAAGGTCAGTAATTGATGGGATTTCTATTCAGGGAGGAGTTTGGCTTGTTTGGTGTAACTTTGCAGCAGAAATATGCATCTCATTATTTTATGTGTCTATATTTATTTAACTTTTGGCTGTGCACTTCAACATGCCTGTAAAATTCCTTTCAGTCGTGCCTGAGATCAGACTAAGCAGGTAAGCATAGATTTAAATGCATAATAGCGTGGCTTGGCTGGGGTTGGTTGACGGGGTTTGGCTTTTAATTGAAAACGCATAGAAATAAGAATCAGTAATTTATTTAAAACTGAAATCTCCTTTTGGACAGCACAAGCAATTTTTTCTTTATGTTAAAAATAAAGAGGGGGTTACTGAGGCGTTGCGTCCTCTGCTAGGTATCTGAAACAATTTATGATCTCTCAGTGGTCACTGAGTAATTGTTTGGACTGTGTTGGAAATAGGATTTCTCTTTAGACGCCTAGGAAAGAAGGCGCTCAGAAGTTCAAAGACTTTTGAAGGCAAAGGAGCCTTACATACTCAGGAGAACTTGGTGATGTGCATGGGCAATGAACTGTGGCCTGAAGGAATTGAGAGAAGAAAAGCAGCTTGCTTCTGCTGCTTCACTCTGCAACCTCGAGCACCTCTTCTGCATCAGGTTTGCCCCTCAGAAGAAGAGCATCTGCTTAACTCATGCTAGCCCACCATTAGCTGTGGTGCTAACTTGCCTGCACAGCGTTTTTTGAACGTAAAGTGACTTAAATATTAACTGTGTAAAGATTTGTGCCTATGCTTTAGAGATGGGTAATTGTTTTTTAATTTTGAGATTGCTAAACTATTGAGCAACAAAAGCTTTGAAGCCCAGATTTTGAAAGGGGTATCATAAGCATTATTTCAGCTGTAAAGAGCTTCAGATGTTGACTTTCATGCTTCCTCTTGTTTTAGGTGATTAAGAGTTGCCTAATATAGTACTACAAAATCTTGTATTCTTGGGTAGGGCACTTCTGAAAAGGCTGTCTGAGGCTGATGGTACAGATAATTCATTTAAGTGGGGTATGAGCTGACGACAGCAGTTGTTATCCAGAGAACTCTGCGCTCTGAACCTTCATCTCCAAGTGCATGTACCCTTCATATAGGAGTAATGAATATACAGGCAGGACCACATAAAAAGACAACATAGGAGCCTGTAAACAGGGAAGACAGGTGTGAAGGAAGGGTATGTAGGAGATAACAGAACTTCAGAGAAGATGGGGAGCCACAATGCTGTTCTAGTTTTGAAGACTTTCTTGATGCACTGCAAGGCTTACAATGGTGTATGGATCATCGTGGAAAACCAGCCTTGTGGAAGCATGGGGGATAGTTTTCTATTTTTTGTTACAGGACTTGAATAGAAGATTGAACACGCTGCGTATTTCAGCAGCAACTAGCTTATAAAGAGGCTGAAAAGAAACGGATTAAGGATCTGAAAGTTAAAAATCTATGTAGCGTTTTAATTCAAATAAACATTAAATCAGTCCTAGTCCATTAATCTCCCATTCCAGTAACTTTTTTGGAGGAAAAGAAAAAAAATAGTCAAAAGTAGTTTCCCGTGGTGCAATATTACTTTGTGCCTATGGGGTGACTTCCCCCACATTTCTGGTAAAGGTTCATTTAGCGGGGCTTTCCTTGCCCCTTGCTCTGTGGAATAATTCTCAGACAAAGCGAGAGAAACAGATGCATATCGAGGTATGCAGTTCACCGTAAGTTATTTAAAAAAGAGTATAGCAAAATGCAGATAACATTGTATTTTGTATGAATTACTAGCAGTGGGGAAGATACCTCATCAGACAGGGAACGGCCGTCTCTGATCAGGCCAGGGAGGAATTGAAAAAAAGAAAAATATGTTTAAAATTATAAAAGTCATTTGGTTTGTCACTAGTTTGTAAATGTCAAATGTAAGTTATGAGAGTTTCTTTGCAGTAACAATGTCGTTAAAAATAGTTTATAGTAGGGAATGTGTTGATACTCAGTTAATCTGTACAGCCTATACAGCTGTTTCTGTCTTTGTAAACCTCAATAAATACAATGGTTGGACTAGAGGAATGAATAACTCTGGAAAAGCAAAAAGGTTCATTGAGAACACCAGAAATTTGAAGTGGATTTTATTTGTTGTTTTGCTGCAGATAGCTCCTCCCTCCTTATGAGAACTTAGGTTTAAAAAAAAAAAAAGTAGAAGATTTTTGTGTTCGTTAAATTTTTCTTCTATTTTCTCTGTATATTCTATATCTAATATCTCTCTCCTCCTTGTATTTTCCGCACTGAGTGCTTTGGAAAGGCCTTCTGATTCAATAATTTTGTTTATATCATGAGTATTCATAGAATCATGGAAGGGACCTTAAAGATCATCTAGTTCATAGAATCATAGATCACTTAGGTTGGAAAAGACCCTTGGGATCATCGAGTCCAACCATCAACCCCACGCTACAAAGTTCTCCCTTACACCATATCCCTCAACACCACATCTAAACGAGTCTTAAACACATCCAGGGATGGTGACTCCACCACCTCCCTGGGCAGCCTATTCCAGTGTCTGACCACTCTTTCTGTGAAGAATTTTTTCCTAATGTCCAGCCTAAACCTCCCCTGCTGCAGCTTGAACCCAGTCCCTCTTGTTCTATCGCTAATTACCTGTGAGAAGAGACCAGCACCAACCTCTCTACAATGGCCTTTCCAGTAGTTGTAGAGGGTGACGAGGTCTCCCCTTGGCCTCCTCTTCCTCAAACTAAACAGTCCCAGCTCCTTCAATCGCTCCTCATAAGATTTATTCTCCAGGCCCTTCACCAGCTTCGTTGCCCTCCTCTGCACTCGCTCCAGCACCTCGATCTCTCTCTCGTATTGAGGTGCCCAGAATGGACACAATACTCAAGGTGTGGCCTCACCAGTGTTGAGTACAGGGGGACAATCACCTCCCTCCTTCTGCTGGTCACAAGTTCCAACCCCCTCCCCTGCCCTGGACACCTCCCAGTAGATCAGGCTGCTCAAAGCCCCATCCAGCCTGGCCTTGAACACTTCCAGGGATGGGGCATCTGCAACTTCTCTGGGCAACCTGTGTTGCTACAGCGTGATATTTTGCCAGTGTTCCCTCCAGAACAGTAAGAATTGGCGGCCGTAAAGTGGATTAATAAATAAGTTAAAGGAGCTGGCGTTCACAGAGCTGTATTAGTACCCTATCTCTCTTAGTACACCATATCACAAAACAACTGCAGGAAAGCAATAGATGCAGATTTTAAGCAATCACCTGGCTTCAGCATTCAATAAAATTTTTGCTGCATTGGTCATGTGTGGCCTTGTGCCCCTGCGGCTTCAGGCTCAGTGTTTACTGAGCACCTTCAGCCCTGTGTGCTGCAAACACAGGGGAGCACTGATCTGGAAGGTCAGCCTTGGTGGTCAGCTTTTCAGGGCGTTGGGGGGGTGAAAGACCTCGGGTGACAGTACCTTAGTGGATGGCCAGTGATTCATGATTCTTGCGAGGCTGTTCATGTTCTGGAACTTACTTATTGATGAGGCCCAACAGTTGTATATCCTACCAACAAGTTGTATATCCTACCCTACTGACAACCTCAGAGTTACTCAGGTTTTAAAACATATACCTTTCTTTAGCACTGGATTTAAAAACTAGAATGGCCTTGCATTCCCTGTAAATACTTAGCATATGTTTAAAGTTGTGGTTTTGGACAGCGTAGGTATTCCTGTTATGGAGTGCAGGATTTTGGTGCACAAATACATGTTTGTAATGCACTATGGTTTTGGAAGGAGCAGATCTGGGAGGAAGGGTCACAGGAAGAGGGGGGAATACTAGAAAAAACTGCTCTTTAGGGCAAACGGGGAAGACAAGCATGTGTGTGAATTCTGTGTACAGCATTCTCCTTCAGCAGGTTCTTCCGCCGGAGAAATCTCACAGTCTGGGTCAGGGATGGGCAGCTGTGCCCTGGAGAGACAAGGAGAGCAGGAGAATGGCACAGTTTGGAAAGTGAGCAGTGCTAATTCAGCGTGCTGGTCAGCAGAAAACTACCCTGACAAAAGAAAGATTTCTACTGTGCTAGTGAAATGAACCAGTTGAGTAAGACTCAGAGGGAGAACCTGCCTAAGGAACAGGACAGAACTGCGTGGCAGTGGTAATTTATCTTAATTATTTTCTGTTTTGACATTCACTGTTTTGTTCTTCACGCAGAGGAATTCAGGGAAATGCTGCATGCTGTGTTTCAGTGTGCAGTTGCAAAAGTCAAATTAATTCTTAGGCAATGGAGAGTGAAATGTAAAATTACACAGTTTCGTTTTAGGAGGCAGTAGCTGTTCCTGCTTCAGTCCATAAACATAGTCTTGTAAAGATAAGACCTTTAGGTGTGCTCAAGATCATGGATTCATTCTTTCGTTCATTTGTTGTAAGCAGTAAAAACTGTTTTCATCAGACTACTGTTAATCTTGGGCACCCAGGACCTTCTTTCCTCCTGTGTGATAAGGAAAAGTTAGAATCCATGCAGAGGTTTTTCAGGCACTTCTGTCTGGGGTACTAATAGCTATTAATACACCTTAAGTCTGATTGCTTTCCCTCTTCTCTTAGGAAGCAAGGGATTATTTTGTTCTTGGCTCTAACACTCTGTGCATGTAACAATGTGCATGTTTAGAAAGAAAATTAACTTTTTTGTGAGCAAGCTATTGGTATGCTTATGTCATTTAATCTGAGGCTGTTTTCCAAAGTAGTAGATTGTTGTGGAATTCAGGAGATTTTGAGGTCACGGTTCTCAAAGTCACCAACCCCATGACAGCTCTGCAGGAGCAGGGGTTATCCTATGTCTACTGTAGAAAGGAGAAGTTTATTTCCAGGCTAGAACTTGCTGTCGTGGCGGGTGTAGCAGGCAGTGTCCATTAGGTGTCTCTCGGTTACGGTACATACGTTTTAAGCTGCACGCAAGGTAATTTTAAAAGGCAATAGCTGTGTTTGTGTCCGCACAGTTAAGACAAATCAAGAGGCCATAAATTCAGACTTTCTCAAAAGCTGGCAGCTCTTGGTATCCTGAGCAGCTCTGCAAATACTGCCCTATCTCTGTTTGCTTCCGTTGTTTATAAACTGCACTCTGTTGCAGGCTCAACAAGTAGAGATTATAAAATGGTTGGAGAAAGTATTACTGTCTGTTACAAGGCACTGAAAAATGATTATGATGATTCATTATGGAAGGTGTCCTTTTGATAAGAAGAAGCTGATAAGGTAACATAAGCACTAATGGGCATTATGGCTCCTTCCTAAGTGGAGCAAGGCTGCTGCAAAATTCAAGCAGTTTTCTTGTTTGTGCCTTCAATTAAAATCCGGTACAGAAATGAGGGAGCCCCGTTCCAAGCAGCAGGTGATATTCAAGCTTTTGAATGTGCAAACATGCTGGAGCAACCATAGAGTGGACTAATCTGTCCCTTTCCGTTCCTTGGGCAATTAATCCTGGAGAATAATGATTACAATTCAAATACGTGATAATTACCACAGGCACGGTTATGTGCTTTGCCCATGATGGTTTGGCTGATTTTTCAGATCCTCCATGTAAAGCATGGAAAACACTGCTGAAACTGCCTGCCACAGCGCTGTGGGTGCTGCCACAGGTGCTGCTCTGAAGATTTGTGGGAGAGGGGAATAAGATCAAGGCTGTGTGTGATAGTCCCCCGCTCCCCAAGGCTGCAGCAATATGGCACAGCCACAGGCTTTATTTCTATGTCTTACAGATCCCTGCACAGATTGGATATCTGTGGGAGCCCAAGGACAAGCCTTGGAAGCATTGACGTGCCTTGACCGTGCTTTGCAAGGAGGACAAACAAACCTTTTCGGGGACAACGGAGGGAGGAAGGGCACAAGTTTGCTGTGGGTTCCTCGCTGTCATCTGGAGAGCTGGCACAAGGAAGAGCAGGTGGGAGATCTGGCCGGCAAAGAGGGAGGACTGTGTTTGTGCCTCCCAGATTTAATTTGGAGTAAACCCTCCCCAGAGAGCCCAGCTCCGTGACATCCCCACGTGCCCGCACACCAGCCCACGTGCCTGAGTGCGAGCGGGGTCAGGGGACTAAATGGGAATAAAACCAACACTCCAGGGGGTAAAAACCCCAACATTTTCTAGCTGTTCATCTGTCTCAGCTTACAGTGAGGCATCCGGGGAGCAGCTGGGTCCAGGCAGAGTGGTGGGGTTAGAAAGACCTCTCCTTTTAGCACTCAGTGGTGGGATCAGCTGAGGTGTGTTGCAGGACTCCTGGTTTAAGAACTGATGCTGGCCATCTGCACAGGGACTCCGTGCTGTCTGCTCTGCTCTCCTGCTTTGTCTGGGCAGCAGAGATGGTGGTTTTCCTGGCAACTCACATGCCTGCGCACAGGCCACACCTCTTGAAGGAAGAAGTCTTGGAGGAAATGGGGACTTCTTCCCTTTTCAGCATTTGTATCAAATGTCCTTCTGAAGGAAAGTAGGGCTGCTGGCTGGGGTTTCTCTAAGGGAGAAGATAAGCTTTAGAGAAACTGAGATCCTGAGAATCGCATATCGGTGGCAAAACGGAGACAAACTACAAGGAATAGTGTTATTTATTGTGGGTTCTTGGTGCCTTACCAAGAGTCAGTATGCAGATAAACTTGACCGGCATTTTATTTCAGCAGACACACACATTTTTTACTGGATCTGGTATACTTTATACCCCATATGTCTTCTGTGACAGTACATACACATCACATGCACATTCTATGTAGCACTGCCAAAATGGTTTAATTTCTGAAAGGCAGCTTATGCACTCTGTCATTACTTGATTCTCTCCATAGGATAGATGGATTATAATACGAGTTTGCTGTATGGCTTCAGTCATTGCGCGTTACTAATGGACACATGTTCCACTGGTGGAATGTTCTTTTGTTATGAGAATTTGGTGTTAATCCCAACAGTGTTATACTTCGTGCTTGAGACCATTTTCATAAATCTTTCTTACAAGCCTGTCACCAGATGCATATAATGTATGAAGGAAACAGAAGACCCTAGGCACGCAGTGATTGTGGAAAAATTAGTCTAAACTCTGTCTACACAGGAAAGACAATTTGGTGGCTTTAAGGTGCTTGGATGAATTGAAGCTCATTGGTTCTTCTGTGTTTACTGCAGACTTTTAATAAAGAGAATTATCTTGGCAGTGCCGCTCTAGATTTTAGATGACAGCAATGACAGATATTAGAGAAACTTCCTGTTCTTTTTTTTTGTTTTGTATTGGGCTTTGCATATATCTGTGTGTACAAGTTTTGAGTAATGAGAAGGTTAAAAGTGGCGTCCAAGCACTGTCTCTGAATGTATATATTGGCTTCTTGGAGAATTCTGACAGTCTTTCTGTTGTCTCCTGGTATTTATGCATAAAAGCACAACTTGCTTCCAAAATAGTCACAAGTTTTGAAACTTGGCTGTAAGGTTTCAGAAGCATGGTTCACTTCATGCTGAAAGCATTAAAGGCAGTGATACATAGTGGGATGGTTCCCAGGGCTTCTGAGCCATCCCTATCAACACTGCCAAAAATGTTCTTACAAGGGGGATGACCTTGGCACTCATTTATGGACCACTGAGGCTTACAGCCTGGAACCAGAAGTAAATCAGAGGTATGCTGTGGTACTTGCCCTCAGCCCAGCAGCACCAGAGCGGGCTGGATCCCATCCCTGGAGTTACGGAAAGCTCTCTCTGGTGCACTTGCACAGTAGGGGAGCTGGCACTGTCATGCCGCTTCAATACCTTTCCTAATTCCTGGTGCCTTCAGAGCTCCAGACAAAGGCATGCCTCAAACGAGCACAACAGCCATTCGCTGGTGGGCACTTTGAATGCTGTGTCATCCCTGAGTCCCCTTCTGTGCTTGCTTGCAGAGCAAGTCTAGAAACCTCCCCCGACGGGAGGAAATGTGGCTGTACTTTCTGTTAAGCACCATGTCTTTATGAACATCCCTCCATGGACCACCTGCCCTCCTTTGGCTGCAGCGGGGCATTGTCTATGCCATTGCACTCAGCAGCATCCTCTCAACGTGGTGTTACCCGAGGTGTGCTCTGTACGCCCTCCCTTCTCTCACCCTCCTGTTTCCCACCCCCCCCCAGCTGTGTCTGTTTTACAGGATGGAGTGTCCCTGGTCAGTCTTCACAAAATGTGCTGAGTGGGTCTAAGGAAGATGTGCAGCCGCCAAGACAGGTACTGTAGATGAACTGCTCTATTAGCTGTCAGATACCCTGCAGGACTGACAGAGTTTTGACCCATGTGGAAATAGGATTGTTCTCAATCTAGTCTGCATTGGATTGTTTAAAAAAAAAATAAAGTGTATTAATATTGCACAATGTTAATACTGTACAAATTGTTCTGCATTGGCTTCAATATCATAGGCAAGAGAATTAGTCTAAGGATTTGGATGTGACTCATTAATCAGAGTCTCCTGCTAGCCTCCCTGTCTCCTAGTACAGAAACCACAAGGGGCAAGCTGTGCAGAAAGTTGAGTATAGATGGGTTTCATGGGCTTGTACAGTAAGTGCAGCTACCAAAACCCAGGTATTCGCCCATGGCATTTGTGACGAGGACACCACTGGTACCTGGGTGAGAATCTCACACTGCGCATCAGGTCTGCTGCCCCGTGCCCCTCTGCTCTACTCACAGAATTGAACTGTGGGCAGATGACCAGCTGCCTCTGGAGCCCCCGTGGGAAACAAGCACCTCTATGTCCCCAAAGGGCTTGTCACAAGTGTCCAGGGAGGACTGTGCATGACAGCCCCCATTGGTCAGAGGGCTGCAGTTTGGGACTCATGTGTTGCTTTCCTGGTAAACCTGTGTGAACAGTCTTTTAAGAAATACGTTAAAGGCTTTTCTTTCTAAATGTTAGAATATTCTGGGCAGAAAACTGCTGCAGAGGCTTGGCTTTCCTTCGGGGCTCTGCCCTTCCCTCGCCAAAAGCCCTGGTGTGTGCAGTAGGTAGCTCAACAGAGAAGGTGCTGCTTGGAGTCATCATCAAGATATACAACTTAAAGTGAGGAAGAAAAGCCAAGAATGAACAAAGCAGCCTTTAGAGGTTCCCAGGAGTCTCTGTAACAGTCATGAGGGTGAGCAGCCGCAGCAGTTTGGCAGCAGGCACCTCTGTTTTTCTCAAGAGCCAGGCTGCTTTAGGACTGAGCTATCAGGTAATATCTGTGTAAATCTGCATGAGTATGCCCTGAAGGATGTTCTCTCTCTCTCTGTTCAACAGGATGGCCTCCTTTGCAAACACTGTTTTTCATAACATACTGTGTATATAAATAAATCATGCTAATTAGAAAGGTGGGCAGATTTTTCCTCTCCATCCGAGAAGAACAAATTTTCAGCACAGCGTGCTGTGGGTGTGAAAAGGGCCTTTATTTCCTAGTCGGTGATAATCCCTAGATTTGCCAGGCTTCTCTCAAGAAATGTGTAGCTTACGTTAGGCATTCCTTAGCAGAATGCCCTATTTGTAGACGAACACCACCCCCACAAACAAGTTCTGTCTGTGGGCACTCTCGCACAACCTGACGGAGAGCTAGTCAAATATTTCCATGCCTTTGAAATTTAGTTAGCAATTCTGGATAAGTTTTGGCATGTGTCTGCGGAGATAGCATACGGAGCTTGTGCCTCCTTTGAAATGTCTTTCCAAATAGCTTGAAAATGCTAAATGTTGATTTTTTTTTAAAAGAAATAAAACCAGAAAGCCAGCTGTCTGGAAAGCTTTAAGAGAAGTGGAAGCTCACCACACTATCCTTAGGCTCTTTCTAGAGTTGCGGAGTTTAGCATGCATTTTTCCATAAAAAGAAGAGATTGAATACTTATAAAATAACACAGTCACTGCAAACCGCTTCTGTTAATGCTGTTACCAGTGGAAGAAATTATCTGAAGTAGTGCTCTCCCTCTGTCACTTTATTCTGTCTTATTTATGCAGGTGTGGCTGTAGTGGATCAGGTCAAGGTCCATAGGGTTCAGTTTGTTCTCTGGCAATGACCAGGGAAAAGTGCCCAGGGAATGTAACATAAAAACAGGCATGTAATGCATTCCCAGAATATACCACCAACCTCCAGCAATTTGCGGTCCAGGGCTTCCTCAAGCCACAGGTAGTTTCTTTCTTTGTTTCAATAGCCCTTGGTGGACAAATACATTGTATTTTTCTTCCATCAGGTTTTTAAATATGTAGACTTTTAGCACAGTCAGTGTCCTGTGGCAAGGAGTTTCATGGGTTGTTTAGATGTTGTGTGAATGCACCTCATTTTTACTTTCTTCTTTTTTTTTTTTCACCCTGCCTGACATCCTCTAGTTTTTGCAAACTTGGGAAACATTTGTTCCCCACTTGTAGTTTTCAAGCCACATATTTTCATTAATGGAAGTTTTGATTTTCTCTGATACACCAGTAAAAAACCCGAAACAGTAAGTAAAAAAATTACTGAAATTTAAATTAAAAAAAAAAATACTGAAAATGTCAGGTGTGTTTTGGTGTTTATTGTACACAGTTTCTCCCTCCTGCCCAATCTTGTGTTAATAGATGAATACTGGGAAAAATACCTGGTTGTCATTGCTGTTGCCAGAGGCTTGTTGTTAAGCTGGTGAAAATATGATCATGGAACTTCTAAGTGCATTTCTTTTGTTTTCCATTTTGAAATCTTTTGAGTATTTCTAGCGCCAAACAAGGAGGAGGGGGGAGAGCAGGAATCAAGGAGATCTTGTTCTGTTTGTGCATACATTAGCAGAGGTGAGGGGTTTTACGTATTTAACAAAGACTTGCTTCTTTTTTTCATAGTATTTGATAGTCATTGTTTTAGTGTGAGTGAGGAGGAAACATTATTCTCTGTCGGTGAAATTCCTCTCCTTCCTTGTCACTCAGGTTTGGTCTCTTAATTGCCATGATATCATCACTGTCACTACTCATCAGCTCTGCCTTCACATGGTGAG
This sequence comes from Rissa tridactyla, assembly GCF_028500815.1. Lineage (NCBI taxonomy): Eukaryota > Metazoa > Chordata > Aves > Charadriiformes > Laridae > Rissa > Rissa tridactyla. The sequence continues at coordinate 58,290,870 of NC_071497.1, read as the reverse complement.
ACCTGAATTGCCAATGTGGTGAGCTGGCCAAGGAGTTGCCAAGTCCTCCTCCTTCCCAGACCAAACGACTCTTCCCCCTCAAGCTTTATGGCTGATCACTTTTTCAGTAGGACTTGTTGGCAGGGTAAAATGTCGCTGAGGAGTGTCCTGGGTACTGAGTGACCTCTTACTGTCCCTCTGGGTTGTGACCAGGTGGCCACTGATGGGCTGCAGCTAGCCTGGACCTAGGAGGTATGGCAGAGTGAAGCTGCAGGTAAAGGTGCATTTATGGTACCAGATGACTGCTGGGACGTCAAGAGAGGCTGTAAGAGGTGACCACCGTGGCCCCTGGAGCTGGTATAATGGGTGGTGATGGCTTTTGAGAGGCTAAAGCTGTTATCTTACTTACCATGGTGTCTTCCAGGCTGGGCCATTAGCCTCCTCCCCCTTCACTTTCTGCTAAGTTGGGAAAGGTGAGACTTTTTTATTATTTTTAGGTAAAAGCTCAAATTGTAGGTAAGGGATCTGTTCAGTTTTAGACAAAGCTTTTCTGTTGCTGAAGGACAGCAGAAGGGTAGATAGAAGTGACTGCTGCCTTGTCCACCCGCAGCAAAGCTTGGTCTGCTGGTCACAAAGGTGATGGGGATCTGCCAGGTCCCTGTCTCTGCCGTGGACCAGTTTACTTTTCTCTGCAGCACCGTCCACTCCCCTGAAGCAAACTGTTTCCCATTACCAAGCAAAGAAGCTTTGTATTTCCACTTGAAAGAAAGTTGCCAGACTGGGGCATGTCCACTGATTGCTGATCCAGCCTCTCGGGGCCGTTTAGCAGTGCGGGTGAGCTGAGGGCTGCAGAAAACAACCGCTTTCTATGGTGTGGAAGCGTACATAGGCTCCTGTGCTTTTTTTTCCCCCCAAGGATTTTTAGGGCACAACACAGAAAAACTATAGGAATTGATTAAAATGAAGAGTCTCCTTCACGCTGTGCCAGCAGCAAAGTATTTGTTGTTTTAAAAAGCTCTAGACTCCACACCTCTGTGTTTCTTGTAAAATGGTGGAACCTGTTTCTTTATAACAAAACCAAAGAACTTTTCATTCTCTTCTGGGGTGCCGTTGAGGGAGCGAGCATCACTGGATCACTGCTCTCAAGGTCTCCAGCCCCAAGGTAGAAAGGAAACTCATGCAGAAGACTGGTTCTGAGGGGAGTCATCTTTTCCTAGGAGGAAAACCATTCGGGTTCCTCTCTCAGAGGTGCTGAGCAAAGTAACTACGCAAGTGTCCCGCCTGAGAGCTGCGGGTAGGCAGGCTTAGTAGGACACCAGATCTTCTGGTATAATTTTGATGACTAATCCAGGGCATAATACACAATAAAAATGACAGTGAGCAGGCTGCTGATTTAAGGATTTTTTTTTTTCTTTTTCACTATTACAGGTATCTTTTTCAGACGCCTTACTGCAGGAGGGTGTTACACATTCCTGCTTTTCATCTAGAAAAACTCAAAACTGCTAAAAACTGGATGCTTCCAGGTGTCCTGCAGAAGCAGCGCTATACCCCAAGTGAAATGCAGACCTCAACAGATTTTAACATCATGTAACTGGGGCAGTTAATCAAAGAGATGCGTTTCATTATTTTCTCTTTCTGGATTGATGGGGGAAAGCGGGCAGAATTCTGCAGTGGGTAGGTTACAGCATTTACTGGAAGTTTTGACTCCTGCTTCTGGGAGGAGCTGCATCTGCCCCTTCTCTGGATAGAGGCAGGCCCCCACATGTAACAACATAAGTGGGGTGCTAAATGTTAGAGCCACGAGAATCCCTTAGTTAAGTAACAACTCAGACTAAAAAGGTGCACCTTTTACCTTTTTTTTTTTTTTAAAAAAAAAAAAAAAAAAAGTGGTTTTTGGTAGTAGGCAGTGATGCTTGAAACAGCCAGACTCAGTACCTGGTTGGCAACAGGATTTTCTCCATCGTCCCAAAAGAAGGACAAACAGCCAGTGTGGACCCCTCAGCATCCCACGATGCACTGGCACCAGGCTGTGCTGGCCGGGCACGACCCACACTGCATCCTGCTGCTCTGCCTTGTCCTTGGCAGGTAGCTGGGGCAGAGACTGGCCCAAGGTCCCACTCGTTGCCTTGGCCATTCATTCCCGTCCCCTCACAAACCATCACGCGAAGCAGCTGCCCAACCCTCGTCCTGCACGGTTTGTTGCTGACAGCAACCGCAGCCACCGGTGCTTTGGCTGCAGACGTAGCGCAATGATTAGCGTAACAGGCAAATAGTAATTTTGTCGTAACATCTGCCACCCTCTTGGGGTGAGGCTGCGCTTTTTCCCCGTGGGCTGACACTCGCTGGGCGCATTTCATTAGGTTCCCAGACACACCCTGGTTTCTGTATAATTGATGTGCTTATTAAAAAGGGAGCAGAAAAACCTCTTCTGTTTCCAATACCTGATTTAAAAATAAACTCTCATTTCTTTCCGTGAACAACTCTTTCCTCCCAGCCCTCATCTCAGATCTTTGGCTATTGTGGTCTACAGTTACAACAGTAGGATATATCCGTGTTGGCCAGTGTAAAGAAAGGAGAGGAGAGTTTTTCAATTCTTATTTCTTTTTGCTGTATAGGTGTTTCCTTTTGGTGTATACGAGAAACACACTGGCAACCTTCTCACTTAAAAAGAAAGTGCTAGTTTTAAATTTATTTTTTTTAAAGCAACTCTTTGCACTAGATGGCAGTGTGGCCAGTTCTATGGGAAGCTTGTTTTATTTGCAAAAATCATCAGAATGATGGTAAACAGTATTCAGCATAAAAAGCACTCTGTAGTGATGACAAAAGCACCTCTCGTGGCTTGTCTGCCACACATCCCTGTTGAGGAGGAATGGGTATTCCAGGTCTGAAAAGCTTTGGTAGGAGGTGCCCGTTCTCAGAGTTGCAAATTACTGTATTTGTCTGCTTTTCGTTTCCTCCTCTTACATCTCAGAAGAGCTGAAGTCCTGCAGGGCTGAGTGTTCATCTACTCACGCTTAAAAGCGCATTGCTATTGTCCTGCATATGTAAACCCTGAGGAGGATTCTGCTGAAGGGTCAGGGGCAATTGCTAGATATTGAGAAGTATGCTAAAATTATTGGCTCTGATTACACAAGCTTGGCCAAGGGGTAGCGGTGGATAAATACGTGTATCAAGCGCAGGTATCTTGAAGGAACTATCAAAATTAAGCTATAGTTAAGAAAAATATGGCATCCTTCTATATATAAAAATATCAAGTACAATAGATAAACTTAGTTAAATAACAAGATGCTTGCCCTGTAACTTGAGCCTCAACTTGAGAGTAAAATCCTAGTGAATGCTGGGAATCTTTTATTGAAATATGATAGTGCTACTTTACATTGAAAGAAATTGAAGGGCAGACCTTAATTGAGATCTGGTGTCTGAAGTTCCTGTCTGAGTAGGTGATCATGAACCTGTTAGATGCTTCAAAAAGTAAAGTTCCATGTTCCAAGCCATTCATGCCAAAGCACATCTGTCTGTGAGATGGTGGAGTTTGTGCTCCTACATGTTTCTTCTTAGCAAGACTTGACTACCCAGAGAGAGAAGGGGTTGTCCTGGAAAGAAACCTAAGATAATCAATGACATATCTACTTGCGTTTTTATTTTGAGTTAGGAAAAAAAAAGTGCTATCAAGTGTAAGAAACTTTCTAATTATGCACAAGAGGTAGCTTGAGTAGAAAAAGCACCATGCGGGCACCTCTGTGGAAAACTTACTTGTCTTAGATACACAAAAGTGAATTTTCACTAGGTATTCTGTGGTCTGTCTGTCCTATAGCTCTTATATGTAACACAAATAAGAAATTAAAATTAGTGATTTGAGACTGGTTGTCAGAAAGGTTTTAAGGCCAAGTTAATTACATTGACAGGAGAGAGAATTATGGAATTTTTAATTGCAAATAGACAGCCAGTATCCAGATGCTCTTATGCTGAGGTGACAGCAACTTTCTCGGACTTGTACTAGCTGCATGAGATAAAAGTATGAAAGATAAAATTAAAAACAATCAACAGAAGGGATGAACCTTGGCTTGCAGACTGTCAAAGCTGACATCCATTAAGCAAAAGCTAAGTAATGCATGTAGTGTTATGTGTGTCTATATAACAAAGGCTTTCAAATAAAAATGCACCTTCTTTTTGTAACAATACTGAGAAGAAAGCAAGCAGGTTTGGGAAAAATAAAATTATTTAATTGAAGTTCTTGACCTTTCCAGTGTATTGAATGCAAAAATGTTTTAATCCGTAAGGCCAGTTGAATAGAAATAAAATGGTCAGAATGCTTAACAAAACAACTCTAATTTCCTTGTTTACAGGGTCCGTATTCTTTGCTTGTCTTGTTCAGATGTCTGCTAGTTAACACAGTGGATTATTCATTAATTTTGAATACAACTGCGAGTTTATCCACAGGTGTATGCTATTGGAATGAGTAGTTATTTCTCTATTTCCTATTGCTCTTTCCCTATTTTTTATTATGTTTCTTAATATTAAGTTTCTTAATCAGGCGGAAGTTGCAGTGTGGTATAGGCTGGATTAGATACTCAAATGCAGATAAAAATGACATTTCTTTCAAGTGCAGAGAGCAACTTGGATGACATTTCCTTGCATTCTCTAAGTGACTGAAAGGGGCAGTGCTGTGGCATGGTCTGCTTTTCAGTGCCACGAACAAAAATTTACAAAATGCTGATGCTCTCTCCTCATAGGCAGTGATTTAAAATATAGCTATGGGAAGATGTGGCAGGCTAATTAGGAGGAGCACGGGCTTTACAAAGGAGCTTCTTATGCAATTGCTTTGCTTTGACTGAGCAGCAAAGCTAGAGGACTACGTAAAAACAATTACCACTTGAACGTGAAAGTCTTATCTGGCTACTGCAGGGAATCTTTGCAGTTGGAAAAAGGCCCTCTTGTTGTAAGTAGGAGATAACTGAAAACATAGACAAAGATCAGGCTCCCGCTGAAGGATCATGCCCCATCTAAGCGACAGCTTGTGATCGCAGCCTGAGCTAATGTTTCTGGCAGTTCTGCAGGCGGCTGGGCTGAGAGCTGGTACCAGTCTGTGGTACCAACCGGGTACCAGCCGGGTTTCTCATCCCCCTGCTTCAGCTCCGAATTCTGCCACAATTCGGAGCCATGCTGGAAGTTGCCATCCGCCATGCCACTAATGAAATCAGGTTGCAACCGCTTACAAAATGTCTTTTTTTGCTAAACTGTTAGACTAATTGATGTTGTGGTTTAGTGAAGGGTGCAGTTCATTCAACTGTCATCATGGGAAGAGACTGCGTTATTTCTTTTAAATGGCTAGGATTTTTCTTAATTAAATACAGAATAAAGCAATCTCTAATCTTATCATCTTGTTTTGATATAGATAAGGAGGTTAGACCCACAATATATTGTATGGTCACATTAGTGCACATTTATGTAAGCGTCCAGCCGTCCTTCTGAAGTGAATCAGCAGTGACAGGTTTCATAGAAAAAGTTAGGAAAGATATTCTGGGTAAAGAAAATGCAGTTGGGTTTGTCCGTAAACTGTACAGCATGTCCAAGTTAAAAAAAAAAAAAAAAAAAAAGGATGCTTCAGATTTCACCTCATACTAACCTGTTTTCTCTGCCTGTCTTGTATTGGAAAAGGGCAACAAAGCTAGTATGTTTTACTTTTTCTCTTCTCCTGTATAAATAAATAAATAAATTGCCCACCCACACACCCTTTCTGCTCTGTTTCTTTTTCATGGACTCCACAGTACAATATTCGCACTGTAACCATTGTAGGGCAATATGTCTGGAAAACTGGTTCCCTAGGGGTGCTTATTAAGAATCATTGCTATTTGTTTCACGCTGCGGTACTAAACAAACAAACAGAAACCTCAACCCCTCCTCCCAACTTAGAGCGACAGATGACCTTAAAGAGGGCTAGCAGCGCCAAGGAAAAGGTTGTGGTCTACCAAAGATAAATGGAAATACATACATGCTATAATATAAAAGTTACAGAAAATTGGGTAATAGCCGGTTTACATTATGCTGTAACCACTGGGCTGAGTGTGCTCAAAGCCAAGTCTATTTTCTGTGAGTAAGAGAGGAGGAATTTGTTGACAGGAACAATTGTTAAATGCCAGTGCTTTGACCAGGGGCAAAAGGAAGCTCGATTTGTGCAGCTGTGTCTTGCTGATACGATATCTTCCGCAGAAGTGAAGCCTCTGTAGAAGATTCAGTTGTTCCAAAGAAAACTCTGCTCAGTACTCTCAGCACAGGATTTTAGGAAATTGTCTTGATTTGATACTGGTTGAATTAGTGTGAACTCAGACGAGCACACAGTTTCCTGAAGGAGTAGCCACAATACTGGGAAATGAGATTTGTGGTGCTTTTACCTATATGTTGATTATTCACCATTTTGCGGTGCATAAGATTGATACTACCACCAGTTTTTACACTGCCTTAGCCAGCTTTGCACTCAATAGCTGAAATTGTGCTGAAAACCTCCTGTTTTCCAGGCCGATCAGAGAACAGATATATCTCATCACTCTACAACTACTTGAAAGGCCATTGTAGAGAGGCTGGTGCCGGTCTCTTCTCACAGGTAATTAGTGATAGAACAAGAGGGACTGGGTTCAAGCTGCAGCAGGGTAGGTTTAGGCTGGACATTAGGAAAAAATTCTTCACAGAAAGAGTGGTCAGACACTGGAATAGGCTGCCCAGGGAGGTGGTGGAGTCACCATCCCTGGATGTGTTTGAGTCATTTAGATGTGGTGTTAAGGGATATGGTGTAGGGGAGAACTTTGTAGCGTGGGGTTGATGGTTGGACTCGATGATCCCAAGGGTCTTTTCCAACCTAAGTGATCTATGATTCTATATGTACATGCCTGTATATATATATCCTCTTCTTTTTGTAAGTATTGAGAGTCAGACTACTCTGTGGAAAATGCTCATGCCTTGCAAAATATTGGCATAATCTGCAGCTGGATGGGTTGGTCATCACTCTGAATTCTTTGCCCAAGAGGGGCTGACCAAGCTTAGAAAGTGAGTAGCAAAGTTAGGGTTTAGAGCTTTGAGGACTTCTCCAGGTGAGAGAAATTTTGTCTGAAAGTTTTGGCCTCCCTTAATGGAGTTTGATCAATCAGTGAGTTTTTGGACAGTTAAAACATTTGTTCATGGTGGGTTACTCACTCAGAAGTGGGCCCACATGAGGGTCAGCCTCGCTGTTGACGTGGGAGCTCTGATCTCAGCAGAGTGTGTGCACAGCGACTGCTCTGAACCTGGGCTTGACTCTGCTGTGAGCTCCCTGAAACAGCTCCCTATCAGTTGGCGTGGGTCACTGCTGGCACATTTTTACTGCTCACACCTGGGAAAGCTGGGTGTTTGTGCATCCTGTACTTACCTATTGTTAATATTCCCCGCGACATTCTGTGAAATAGGTGGGGATAATACCTTGGCGCTTGTTGTTAGCTTTTAGTTTACCAGCTCCCAGTACCCGCTGGCTGAAGCTGAAGGAAGTGGCTGGTCCAGAGGGCAGGATGGGGCAGCCCAGGCTTCTGTGTGGGGGCGTATGCGGGGCGAGCAGCATACTTACCTTCAGCAGGTCCCAGTGCCGTAAGCTGGTCGAGGGAACCAGATTACTCAATTACTAAATTAGCAGTGTCTCCTTGTGGGTTTTTTGGGTTTTTTGTGTCACTGAGGTTTTCACTTTCTGAATGGGCCTGCTGTGGGGTCTTATGATCTTGCAGGAGCAGAGGCACGGCAATGGTGCAGTGGTGCTAGTGGTGCAGACCACCAGCAAGATGCATGGGAGCAGCCCACTGGGAAGGCTGGAAGTGGGGCAGGTCTTGGTAACGACCCCTTGAAATGTGCCTTTGCCATCTCCTGTGGAACTTTCCCCGCTAAATCCAGGGGAGGCTTACAGATCTTATTGGTGTTTGGGTCAAAACTCTGAGGCTTCTAGGAGTGTAAGGGTGTAGCACACCTAGCATGTTACTAGCCCAACTCTCCTAAGATCACTTTCTATACAGAATGCAATTGCTTTAGTGGGTTCCTGCCTTTTGAAAATCAAACAGCGTCCTCATAATTCCTTTAAATCTGCCCCTCGTTACCTGAGGAGCCTCCATATTCATGTAGGCAATGTTCCTGGCAAAAATGGTGTGCCTCTTGGCTTGCAACACATCTCCCTGTGCTGTTTTACTGTGAATTGCGTTGGTTGGGAACATTAGGCAGTCTACTGCAGCACCTGTGGTGTAGGGGCAGGAGCTGTAGTCTCGCCAAGAGCAGAAGCATTTGCCTGATTACGCCCATGTAGAGACTGAGAAATTTTCTGAAGGAAGTTTGCTAAAACTAGCACAAGACTGCCACAAGTCTATGTGATACGCTTTGATTTCGTAATGTACATAAATAACCTTCATTTAATCAGCAGATCTGGTAAGGTCAAGAGCGGGACTGATTAGGACATAAAGAATAAAGACAATAAATCAATAAAATTAATAAATAATCTCCCCTAGCATTAGAGGTTGGTGTGAGAGAGTTGACAGGAAATAATTAAAACACATTCACTGGGAGATTTGGTTATCTTATATTCCTGTTATTCCTTCCTCCTACTTCTAAATAATGCAAATTCCCACCCATGCTGTGACTATGAGCTGCTGCAAAACACATCTGGCCCTGAGGGATATTGAGAAGTCTGATGTCTGTTCCTCCCCCCACCTCCCTTTAATGGCTGCTTGCTAGAAGTATGCATTGCTCTGCCCATTGATAGATTTTGGCAAATGGGGGAATAAACTGTGTAGGTTCCACCTGATGGTGATCAGAAGCCGCCTGCCTTGACACCAGAAAAAAAACCCTTAATTGCTCAATAGTGTCCCACAAACAGGTTTTAAGTGTTGTGGTTTGAATGTTAAAAGTGAAATTTTATTGCTATTAATCAGTTTTTAGACACTGAAGAGATTGATACCATAACCTTTCTAATGAGGTCACTCTCTGGAATTAAGAAAATTTGTTTGTTTGTTTGTTTTTTTAAAAAGCTAATTTTTAAGAAAATGTGATCACCATTGGGTGCATGGGAGATAACATTTTTTTCTTGTGGAAACTATCTTCTTTTGTTCTGAAATACTCTGGTTTGGTGTTATTCTGAAATCTGAGATGCTATTTTTCATTGTGTTGGTCAGGTTTTTTCAAAGGTCGCTTATACATAGACCAGCCAATACAGCAACCACTCAGTGATACCACGCCAAATTGTAAGTGTGTTGTGGAGAGTGAGTGTGTCCCGTTTTTGGAGAGAGGATGGCGTTGGGTAGCCCTGATTGGATTTTGTTCAGATGAGCTCTGTTCAGTACTCAGCTGTGCAGCAGTTTGCATTGGTAGGGCCAGCCCTTCTCAGGGCTGCAGAGGAAAGATCTCGCGCATCTGTCATCCTCATAGCGAGTCACAACACAGATGAGCACGGTGGCTCATGAAACATGTTTTTCTACAGTATTTTGCTCTGCAGGATGAATGGATGAAACTAATAATGTTTCTGAAGGAGTGTCCAAATACCTTGGTGCTGCTTGTTGGTCTCTCTGATTTTATTTTGTCATTCCTTCAAACTGATTAACCTATAATTTCTAATTAACTACAAAACTCAGTCTGCAGTATTTATTTTTACTGTAACTAAGGCCTTGAAAGTCATTCACAGGGAGAAATCAATTATGTCTTTAGACAGGATTTGTCTCTTTCCATCTTGAGTCAACACTAGCTTGCAGTATTTATCAACACTTTTTAATAAGATGAAATTTATATTTACAGATAATATTCATATTCATATACATAGAGTAGCTGTGATTTCTAGAGATTATTTGATTAAGTGTGTTATCTTCATTGTTGTTTTTGAATGCGATTTTATTATTGCAGCAACGTAAATACGTACTGATCTCGCAGCTTCTGGGAGGGGCTGGCTGGTGTCTTCACAGGTCTAGAGAGTATAGGAAGCAACTTCTGCTCTTCTGTCCCACCTTGCCTCAGCAACCTGTGTGCTGCTGAGAACCAGATGTTCTCCCAGCCGTCGCATTCCTTCTGCCACTGCTCATTGCTGCAAGTCAATAAAACAAAGTGGGATTTCTTAAAGCTGTGGGGTTTTTTTGTTTTTGTTCTTTTAGCCTGTAATGCTTTTGCTTTCCCAGCAAAGAGCTGCCGCCACCAAATGTTATGCCTCTTCAGGTTTCACCTTCCCACATACTTTGCTAATTGGCACTTTTGGGAAGGTTTGTGTCTGTAGCTTTTCAGGGCAGAGCAGCCACAGGCAAAATGCTTCAGGAGGGGAGGTGGTAGACTGGCATTCACATGCACAGCTGTGTTTACTTCAATATGAGCTAAAAACTGCCCAACTCCAAAACACACTACTCTAAACCAGGTCACCATATACAGGGATCAGGGTTTATGTGCCTGCCCTGCAGCACAGCCAGCTTGCCTCGAGCTCTCAGTGGAGGGTCGTAAAGGCCATGGAGAACCGTGCGTTCGTGGGTGTCACTGAGCTCATGGGGAGATGATGGTGGGAGGCACCTCGAAAATACTGGTGCATCCTTATAGCTCTTGTGTGAAAGGCCACCTCCTACTTGAGACAAAAATCACATTAGTTATGGAACGCGAAATGTTGCTGTTGACACCGGTGCTAAGAAATCTGTTTTGACTGCTTTTTATGCTACTCCTCTCCCCGCATCTGGGAGCAGACTAGATCACAGAGAGGGATATTCCCATCTCTTGTGGATCGGGGATTCCCTGCTGTAATTCTCAGGGGTTCTCCAAGTAGGCTTTGAAAGTCCTGTGCTGCTTCTGTAAGTCCTGCATGGACTCCCCAAGGCAAATGAAGTGCCACATACCTCTGAAGACCTGCAGTCTACTTTTTGTAGTTGTAGTGTCCACGGCTTAGTTCCCCTTTCCTGTTTCTGTCGCACTTACTCAGGACTGTATTCTGGTATCTGACATGTAATATAAGGTGGTGGCTGGTGACTTTGTTGTGATACTCTGCAACGTGTTAAGCCCCTACCTGTTTTGTTTTTTTTTTTAAAAGGCCACCAACTATGAATCTCAGCAGTAATCATAGCTACCTAGTAATTATTCCAAAGCAACAGTTGCTGAGTGATTTATGCACCAAAAGACAAATATCACAATTCTGTTAGAACTAGCTGAGAGCTGGTTTTAGTTGAGCAAAGGGAGAGGTGCATGCAAAATTGTGAGGTTCTATGCTGCAGGACTTCAGTGAAGGATAAAGTTTGCGATCCTCCAGATCTTTATTCACTATTGGCCGTGAGTGTAGTTCGCAGGGAAGAATGCGTTGGGACTTGGCACATCAATTTGTGATTGTGGTGCCCAGTAAGGCTTGACCAACAGTTTAGACCTGTCCATGTTTACCATCTGCTTTCCTAATTCTTGTGGGAGTGGAGACAATGTAAACTGAAGAAGTTTCCGTAGGAATTTTTTTATATAAGTGCCATTTATTTTTCTTAAAATTGGCCCTTAAGAAGCATGTCTTACTTGATAGTTACTGATGAAAATAGTGCTTGTCTATGTGTCCTTAAAGGCTCATGTGCTTGAGCTATCATATGATGAATCTTAGCTATACTTAGAAGGGAACTAATGCTGGCTTTCACCCTTTAAGAACTTTATTTTGATGTGTGACCTAGCTAGCCTTTTCTCATTCTTGGTAATGTCCTATCTTCATAGCAGTCAGTGTTCAGTGTGATGGCAGCAGGTAAGAAGCCTACAGAAAGCCTACAGAAATCTGTTCATGTCCTCAGATAACTGAGGATAGCGTTCATATTTGTGTATTCTTTTTTCCAATTCTATATGTGCTGTAAAATAATTAGTAGATAGTAAAAAAAAACAACATTTGAATTGTACTATTCAGTCTACTTCTTAAATCAGAGCTTTAAAATCATAATGTGCACACAGTGTTCAAGATTTCTGTTCTTAAGGTTTCTCTTCCACAAACTTTGTCTTAGCATTGTTTGCCTGACATTTCTTCTCTCTTTTCTTTACATTTTTCCGGTGAAGCAGATATCCTTTTACTGTGTTGGAAAAGTCGTTACCCTGTTTACAAGCTAGTATTTTGTACTGGGAATTCTGTACTGGTAGAGGTAAACTGTAGCATTTTTTGTACTCTGTACTTTTGTAGTCTCTGAAAATCAGATCATGATTTTCTCAAAAAGGTGTTTCCCCAGCTTAAGTGATTGCAGAGAGCTTCGACCTTGGTGGCAACCTTCCTCCCTGAAAGTGGAAACGCTTTTTTGAGTAGGGAAATGTAGAATATTTCTAAATACTGTGCAATCTAATTTCTTAGTCTTTTGTTTACTGTACTGCTTAATGGCACAGCATGGGATATGCCCTATGTGCAAGTAAGTATACATAAGATATGTAATGGCATTTAGAAATAGGGAATGGAAAATGAAATGTTTACTTAAGGAAACTTTTGCCTAGCTTACATCTTTTCTGCTTTTGAAACTTCACTGCAGGCTAACGTCAGCATGCTGCCTTCTTTTTGTTCATTTTCGTGGCGACATTTTGCTACTGGATGTAGATTGTCAGAAACAAAGGGCCAAACATGGATTAATAATTAGCACTAAATGTGTCAACAGAAGTTCAGTTGTAACCTCTGTGCTTGCGTTTGCTATTGTATTGTGAGGAGGGGAAAAAAAAAGTCATTCCAGTACAGCAGAGAGGAGCAAAGGGTAAAAGTTGTTATTTCCTCATATGGTGATTACATAGCTTTAGAAAATTAAGAAATTAAAACTAGGAGGAGGAAAACTATTTGCAAAGGCCTTTAATCACAACGTGCCATGCTGCCTTGTAAAATTTTGGGCTGTCCTCTTCCCTCTTAGTAAAAATGTATAGAAGTGTAACGATTCGCATTGCTGGCTTTTCAGCACTGGATCTGTTGTTCTGAGGAATGGGAGCAGGTGAAAATTAGGGCTGGTTAGCCACGGGTAAGGTGCATGCACTCTTGGGGACAGAAATAATGAAAATAAGTAGTTCCTCCAAAGAAGTAAGATAAGGCGGAAAGAGCTTCAGCATATCTAAGAACAAAGCCAGGGAGAGAACCTCTGTTGTAATACCCTTCTCCTGTAAAAACATTTCTCAAGATTTAAAATCAGTAAAAGATTATCTGTATCGCTAAAAAGGGGCGTTTTTAGGCTTTGTAGGGAAATTATACAGTCTGCAGAAGGGACCTTTAAGTTCTGCTTGGATCCAGAAAACCAGAACCTAAATCTTAAAAACTTCTACTTTTTAACTGACTGGGACAGACCTTGTTCAAATTCAGCTGCTCTGTTCTTGATTACGCATGGAGTGAGGGAAAAAAGGGGCAGGGATAAAAGAAGTCATATATTTTCTGTTTTGCAGTTGTTCCAACAAGACAGATGGATCTGCTTTTAGCTGTGTATTGGTTCGTTCACTGCAGCTGGGCGTTTATAACACAGCCATGGGCACTGGGGCTGGGGACAGCTTGAAAGACAGCTTAGCTTCCTGGGGAAGCGGGATGTGGATGGGAATAATCTCAAAAAAGAAAGTGTCCCTTTCCTTTGGCCTTGGTGGTATGGTTTGAGGAGAACATTCATAATTGTGTGGTGGCTTATTTTGCTCTCCAGATAATGCAAGTGAAGATGAAAGCCATTCTTTTGTTACGAAGAACATCTGATTTAGTTTTAGTTTTATACATGCCACATGGTTTGCTGCCTAGGAGTGGCTTTCTGTGAAGAAACACATGAATCACATTGAAGATGCATTGTTTCATTGACAGTCCTGTTGTGTTGCTCTTCAGAAGATTAAGTTCTTGTATTGCTTTTTTCCCCAGAATTTGCTTTGTGGTGAGAGACACATGGCCATCTATTTATGTCTGTGTGCTGATATGGTGACTGATAGAGATACATCTTATTTTGCTATTTCTTTGTTAATGCGCTGCTATCCAATAATAAATCAACTAGAAAGGTTTGAAAGGTAACATGTTTATGGAACTCCATAGAAAGGTACGCTTTTTGCAGTTTGTGCTGGACTTCATCCACTGTCTCGGGGTTGTAGGAAGGTGACTTTCAGATCCATATGTCATCTGGGGAATTACAAATTTGATTCTAGCTGGACGTGTAAGCTGTAAGATATAGATGGCCCCATGTTCGTAGAGCGTGTCTGCTTGTGTCAGCGCCAAGGTGTAGTTTTGGCTGACAGGCAGTCTGAAGGAAGGCCGAGCTTATCGGGATGTGACTGAACAGTGCAGAAACGAGTGTTGGCGCTGCGAGGCTGGATGCTGCGCCAGGCAGTGGTACCACACATGTCCCAGCAGCTGGACACCCCCTCGCCTGGTGAGCACCTCTCCTTCCTGGCGCCTTGTGCCAGCAACCAGATGCAAGGCTTAAGACTGGAATTTGTAGGTGAGAGAGATAATTCACTGAATTTTAATGCCCGGCTCCCTAAGGTGAAAAGTTCTTGTGTGATTGGTTGATCAGCACACTTTCATGTGCACTGGCACTCTCAGAACTTGCTGCTGTACAGCTGCTTGAAATAGAAGCAGGGCATGAGCATGAGAAGATGCTTTGAATAATTAATATAAGTATTAGCTCACCCTCTCACTGAGGAGGAGGAAGACAGCTTATGTGAACTCTATGCTGACTTAAATTTCTTGGATAAAATTACAAAGTCCCTGAGCATTAGGAACAGGTTGTTTTAATGTCAGTTTGACGAGTCAGCAGAGAGGAACGCCCCCTGTGAGGGACAAGTGCTTTGCCCCAACTTGTGGTCCCCTCCTTTGGGTGGGTGAGTTCTCTGCAGGTGGCCACATGCAGCAAGATGGTTTTGTGCACATGCAAGGCAGAGGCAACACGACACTTGCAGAAAGCTGACAAGTCTTTCTCCATGAGCTGTTAAGCAGGAAGAGTTTGGGGATACCCAGCTAGCCTGGCTCCACCACACTCCGCTGGAGGTGCTGCCAGACAGTCTCCAGTTGGTTCATGCCAGCTCCAGGTCAACATGTTAGTTGGGTTTGGTGGCTCTTCGCATGCTCAGTAACAAGAGGTGATTTTGCATGTAGTGGGGTGGCTGGCAGGTTTTTGCTGCCATGAAATACTGTGCCCCTCCTGCCAGAGTATGCAGGCTTGCAGTCCACAGGCTGTGGTGTGGAGTCGGTGGCTTTGAGGAGGGACTAGAGAAACCTGCTCACCCTTGGGATGAATGCAAAAAGCCTTGGAGAGATGGTCTGTGGCCAGGGGAGGAGGCTAGAAAAACTGTGCATGCACACTGGCTGTTCCTGTGAGATGCTGTGTGATGGGGTCGGGGGGGAAAGCAGCCTGAAGGATGTTTCAAGTGTGTTCCCTGGCCAAGCTGAAGCTGTGTGTTTCTGGTCTCAGTGCAATGGAAAAGTTGTAGGGGTTGGGTTGGGGTCCCCCTGTGTTTCCAAAGGGCCACAGCAACTTAAAGAGAAATGGGCCCATGTTAATATTGAGGTTGTAGATGCAGTCTAGCACTCAGTAGTGATGGATGTTGGCAGTGTGGGCTGTAGAGTTGCATGGAGCATAGCTTTGCAGCCCTCTGTTGTCAGCTGTGATAGAGGAAAAGTGAGAGGCCAGCCCTTTCAATATTGTCTCCTTGCTCCTAGAGTCTTCTGTTTTCACTGTGGAAGAAGCCTATAATTTTTCTTTTCCTGTATGGTAAGGACTGATTGATACTAAAGTCCACAGTACCCATATCAGTAGGAGAAAAAGGAAAAGAGCTACTGGGATTTGGGTTGGGTCTTGTTTTGGGGCAGGAAGCGGCACTTAAGGCTAGATGGGGACAAAGCTGATCTGCTGCAGGAGCTGTCTCACGTTAGGTACACCTTCAGCTGGGACCACCATGGAATAGCTACATGGGCAAATGCTGCTAGACAAAAGTCTTCAAACTTACCAACTGTCCCACAGCATCATGGTTGCAATGGATGCCACCCTTTTGTCATACCAGATTTATGTTTTCTCTGACTACGTATATCTTCTCAGGTGTAAAATCAGAGGAAGAGACAGACTGAGATTTGGCCATCTACCTCTAAAACTGTGTATGAAATGTCACTGAAAAGTAAATGCTTGGGCACTTTGTAGAAGAGTTAAATTTGTCTATTTACCAGAGTTTATACCATAAAATCCTTGCAGCTTGTCTTAGATGCAAAGTCTAAATGAGATCATAATGCATTTCATAAACTGTTTACAAATATCCTTGATTGGATTATTCATCTCAGCCTTCAAGTTTATCTACCTTTAAATTTACTTTAAATAAGTGAATCCATTTTAAAGTATTGGGATCTGCAGATGTGCTTTTATGACTGTTACTCAACTTCTAATGTTTAAAGCCAAGAGAGTGAAAAGAATGCTGTGTTTTGTCCTGCTCCGTTGAGCAAACAGATGTGATGGGTAGTTTTATGTACGTGCTGTAGAGGAGAACGTGGAACTGCTTCTTGTGCCAGGCAAGGCAGTTCCTGCGTTGTCAGCACTGGGAGGCCGCAGGTATACTGCAGCTGGCATGCATGCATCATCCGCAATATGAATTTTTTCTTTTCCTAACTTAACACCTGTTTTGGAAGCCTTTTCATTTGTTATTGGTGCTGGATTCGAGTCTTTGTCTCATTGAATGAAAATGCTCTCTCTTGAGAGCTCATTTCCCTCTTGAAGAATGATCAGACTGAACTACTTCACGCCATAGAAGTCTCAGCCCTCCCGCTTCTCCACAAGAAAAATGTGTATAGCCCAGTTGCATCCTTTGGGCTCCCTGTCACAGCAAGCATTACAACCCATAGCAATATCGTACTGGCCTGATTTCATGTAATTTCATGTGACTCATTATTCACTGGCATAAACCAAAGGGAGTGTCTTCTACATCACCCATTAGGAATTTCAGGTATAAAAAAAAAGTTGTTTTTTTCTACCCTGGATTGTGTTTCTTTTTCTAGTTGATTTTTTTTTTCTCTAATATAAACAGAAATTGGTTTCTGAGTTACAAAACTGTGCAGCCTTCTGAAGGTGTTTTTTTTGTGTTTTGCTTTATAATGTAACGTGATGACAATGATGTTGTCAGGAATGATTTCCAGAAGAGATGGGTGGTCTGAGAACGTTTGCAGGGTGTGGGGGCCCTGCAGCACTGTGTGATGGGTGTCATGTGAACGTACCTGTCCATATTCAGGCTCACACCACCTGAGCGAAGATGACACTCTTGCACCTGAGACATGGGCCACCAAGTCCACAGACTGGACAAAGCAAGAAATTTTTATCCTGGTTCTATATAGATGGGGTATCCTCTTTATCGGGAGTGACAAAAGCGTATGCCATCTATGATGTACAGAATCCATGCAAAGACTTCCTTTTACCAGTGAACACTGATTCTGATAGTGAGAAAACAGTGAGAGCTGACGCTCCTGGCTGACAGCGAGTCTGCTGGATCTTGGAGAACAGACATGGTTTACTAAAGTCCATTAGGCTGACCTGATGTGCGTTTGGATACTTGGGAGGGCTGTGTCCAGCCTCTGACCTACGCTAGGGAAAGCTGCTTGTGCTGCAAGTAAGTTCTGTTTTGTTTTAACTCTTCACTTGCTTCACAACAATTACTAAAACTGAGGCTTTCCTTCCCATGTGTTAGCTGGTTGTTAGAGCCAAGCTCAGTCACGCTAAGAAAAGTATTGAATGTACTTTACCCCATTTTCTAAGATTGTTCTTGCAGATAATATTTTAGTAGGATGCTGTTCATGACAAGGGTCTTCCGCATGGTGAGTATACATGACAGAGTACAAACAAGGCAAGTAAAGTGATCTGGGGATGGAGTTGCCGTATGAGCTGGGAGAGAAGATTAAAGGTTTATAAAATCATGAAGGGTGTGGAAAAGCTGAATTTGCACTGATGTTCACCAAGTCCTGCAATGCAAGAATTTGGTGGCACTCAGTAAAATCTGTAGGACATCAGTTTAAAACAAGAAAAAAGTATGCAATGGAGTCACCATCCCTGGAGGTATTTAAAAGATGGGTAGACATAGTGCTTAGAGATACAGTTTAGTGATGTTTTTTGTCAGTGTTAGGTTGATGGTTGGACCAGATGATCTGAAAGGTCCCTTCCAACCTAGGCAATTCTATCATTCTATGACAGCCTGGGACTTCCTGCCCCACAAGGCAGCAGAGGCAGGAGGCATCTGCAGGGTCAGAAAGGGGCTAGTTAAATTCCCAGGTGACTTCTGTGGGTGTTAAAAGTCAGGATATACCTTTAGATATTCCCAATCCAATCATTGCTGGCGCTGGGAGAACACAGAAGCATGGACCATCATCAGGCACATGTCCTCTCCTTAAATGGTATCTCTTGTTGCCACTATTGAAAACAAGGTAGTCTAGATGGAGCAATATGTGGCTCCACAGGGTGCTTGTTATGATTCTGTCTGCTGGGAGTATTTTGAAATCCTTCCCCTGTTGCTTGGTACCAGCAAGTCAATGAGCGGCTTGTGCAGAACAGGTCATTTATTTTCTGGATCCTCCAGACCCACTTGGGGTAAATCCATATGAAGGGAAACCAAAACCCAACAGCTGATGGTAGAGCATTGCTGTCATCGTTAACAAATGTGGCAAAGCAATACTGGGGGAAATTCAGAAAATTGCTGGGCTATTTAGGGTAGCTGGAAGGATCCAATGCCTTTGAAAGATTTTCATTTATGTCCATTTTCTGGGTCATTTTCTGTACTGAAAGCTGGCCAGTAACACCCAGATCCCGTGCAGTAGGTAGGTGGCTTGGGAGAGTGAAGTAGAAGCTTTGTAGAAGCTCAGTTCAGGAGATGAGGAGGAGACCATTTTGAAGTCCGCAGAAGAAAACCCCTCAGACCCTTGTGTTACTGAAGGTTGTACATTTATTCGGTACTTGCAGAAATAACAAGGCAGGCAGATAGCTTAATGCAAGCCTGCTTAATGTGGTGGGGAAGACAGTTTAGGACATCCCCATGGAAGAGACTAATTGTTAATTCCAACATAACTTGAGAATTAGAGCTTGGCATTGCAGTAGCTGGGAGTTTGCAGTTAAAAAGCAACGAAGCTCAGAGTCGGGTCTGATTTTTTTTTTTTTTTTTTTTTTGGTTTGTGGCAGAAGGGAGACATGTGCCCTGGCTGAGAGCACTCAGACTGTTCTTTTCTTCAGCTTGCTGACTCAGGTCCCAGAGTTTCTGAGCCATCACTCTCTTCTCAACAGAGCTTAGCTCAGCTTTTGCCTGGAGCTCTGCTGTGGAGACCTTTTACAGGCCAATGCCATAAGTGGAGGGAGTGAAGGCGGCAGGCAGGTAAATTCATGCTGACCGTAGCCATATCTTGTTAATTAACTCGCCTGTGGAAAGGATTTACAAGGCTGCTTCTGCTCCCATCGTACTGCAGATCCTGCAGAAAAAAAAAAAACATACCATAGTGAGAGGTGGCTGTTTTGGTTGCCTGCTTAAATATAGTCCAAATTAAATTGCCTGTCATATTGCATATAGCAAGAATCGTCTCTGGATCATCTCTTGATAGAGGAGGCTGCAGGAAACACTGATCGCAGGGAATTTTTACTTTTGCACTTTAGGGTGGCCGAGGCAAACAGCCTGTGTTAGTAATTTATTTTGTTCAGTTAGAGAGACTTAAGCAGCAACTGAACTTGCGTAGTTTTGCTTGTGATTTGGATGCAACATTAAAAAGACATTCACTCTAGAAAGTATGTGAATGGATGAATTGTTACATGATTAAACAATTAAGTGAAATTTAAAATCGTTCACACTTTACCCTTATCTCAAAGTTGAGTGCTCTGTGTCTGACCTGAAAAAAATCCCCATATGCCTGCATTCTTGTTTTTTAACTTAAATTATAAAAAAAAGCAACAAAACCCCCCGTTATTTCTCCCTTACAAACTTTGCCTCTCAGTTTATTGTCCATCTGTTTAGATAAACATATGGATAAGAACAGAACCACAGTAGGGATAAGATTGAAAAGAAAATACCAGTGAGGTACACAGTCATTCTCCCAGGGTAGATACCATCCACAGAGCAACTCCCCACATACTTTCTCTTGTGCTGTTGCTGGCTTCAGCCCTTGCTTCATTTAAATTGCACCTGGCATATTTGGTTAAGGGTACGAATTAGGTTGCAGACATTCCTGTTTCCTGTAGAGCCGCACAAGTTTGGAAAGTGCTTGCGCCTCTGGCTGAGCGAGAGGAGGGATTTCCAGTGCCAAGTTCTTCTCGCAGCTAGAGAAATTACCATCCCTGTGTTTAGATGGGTTTTGCATGTATCTTGGCTGTTGTTTGCAAATGTTATCAGTATCTTGCAGAATGAAACTGGGCGAGTTCTGCTGCAGGGGTGACCCACATGTGAGGGGGAAGTGTCTGGCAGAAGTCTTGTTGCACTGATGTGTAACAGGAATGGAGCAGTACCAGTTCTTCCTCGAGCGTTGCATCTCGTGGGTCGACTTGCTCCGTCAAACCCCTCTATCCCAGGCCTACTTAATCGCCGCTTTGCACTTGCTGGACAGGATTGCAGAGCTGCTTTCCCTCCTGGGACCATCCTCTGACTGCATCCATCTGAACAATTGGGAGCCAGAACCTTTGAATCCCGCACAGCTCTGCCCCACAACGCTCCCACTTTTTAGTCCAGCTCTTAAGCGATAGCATCGTAGTGTCTCAGTCACACTCGCCCTGTGAGCGGTTCAAGATATCTGCAGATCTGGAGCTTGCGTTGAGTGGCTGACGTGACCGTTTACTCTTAACAGTCTGTGTGTGCCATGAGAAGAAAGTTACATGCCTACTTAGCCTAAAGCCCCGTTGCCTGGGAAGCCAAGGCCTGTCTTCTGGAACCCCACAAACAAGTGCATGCGCATCCATCACCATTTCCCACATGTGACTGCGGCCCCGGCACAGGAGGACTTTCATGATTATTTTTCTGGGTTAAGAGATGAGTTATATTTGTCTTCTAATTGCTGTGTTGCCAACATGCCATTCTACTACCGCTCCTAGATCAAACCTCAACCATTTTCTCTCCTAAGCCTCTCTTGCAAACATCAGACTAAAGTGGGAGCCTGGATTTTCAGCAAGGTCTGTGGCTCTTGCGTCTACAGCTCTACTGCGTGGATGCCAGAACTGATGTATATATACTCGGATATTTTTGGTGCAGAAATACTGGCATGGGTGAAAGTGACCTGACAAGATGCAGCACAAAGGAGGAACGAGGTTCTTGTCCCTTTTGATTAGAACAGGATTAGGACAGAGACTTTATGTTCTGCCGAAAGATTCACCATTCTGGAAAAATCTGTAAAAGCTGGGGTGTCGTGATAGCTTGTAGAAACTAAGGATCATGTGTGTTTAAGGTTTCTGCTATTGAACCTCAGGGCAGAAGAGGGTTTTGAGTATCTAATTCAAAACATTTTAAACAACTGCTTCATTGAGCAATAACACTTCATATAGCTAGTCTCTGCTTGTTTTGCGTTCGCCCTAGGGTTTGTAAATCACAGTGTTCACAGGCAGGCATGGGGTGAGCATGTAAAAACACATGGGCAGAAAGTTGAAGAGTTGGGAATGGAATATATACGCTCCTCTACTTATTTTTTTTTCCAAGATGTCTGTACTGGAGAACATGCTTTGCTGTAGAGCAGGCTAAATTTTCCTCCTCTGTGTATTCCAGCTGGCTTCCAGTGGTGTCCTGTGCCGTGCCCACACAAGACACTTCTATCGAAGTGCTGCTATTGGGGTGTGAGTTGCTGGGGAATCACATGCAATAACTTTCTAAAAATGGTCCATGTATGTGTTGGTGCAATTTCAGAAATTCAGTTCCCAATGTATTGTTGTGGCTCAAAGCGGTATGAATACCCTTCCTCTGTGAGTCTGATGAGCTAGATCAGATTATTGCCATACTTTAGCAGCTGTTTAATAGGCAGGTTGTCAGCTGCAGTTACATTTCATCTGAAAAAAAAACAAAAAAAGGACCCCATTCTTCCACTTATCTTAGGTAGCAAATTATTAGACCCTATGTTTTTCTCTCTTTTTTTTTTTCTTTTCTCCTATCTCTTGGACTGAATTTGCCTCCTAAATTATTTTATTAATCCTCATTTAAGCTCAGAAGCATCATTGTTTTAACTGAAGGTGAGTTTGTCTCTTAATGGAGGTACTTAAGCCTGCACAGCTTTGAAACCAATAGAAGTGTACCCAGAAGGGAGTTTGTAGCAGGTCAATTACATCTCTTTAAGCCACAAAAAAATGTAGACCTGAGGCCCTGTCCTGGCTTTCAGCAGTGTCTTTATTAATTTTACATCAGTTCTTACCTCAATTGCATTTGCTTCTCACTATTAGGAAGCTCTCCTCATGTGTGCCTGTGATAGTGATGAGTGTTTTTGAAACTGATAGCATGAAGCTTAGCAGATCTTTACTTTTAAATCCACGGCAAGTTTCCAAGTATGCCGCCGCATGGGTTTTAAGTCAGGGCCCACTTTTGTGGTTCACCCACTCTCATTTGGGACTGCAGTGCCCCTAAAAGAGGTGGGTCCCCTCCACAGGGCCCCCTTCCACCTGCACCCATCCCTGGGTGGGTGGTCTCATGTCTTCTCCTGTACCAGCCGCAGTGGCAGTGCAGCTGGTGGTGTGAGCCAAGCAAGGTCAGGCAGCTAGCTAACACCCAGCCCTGCAGGAGGGCTGAGACAGGACCCTGGAGGACGTTGGCCAGATGGATGCAAATCTTGTGTCAGGTTCCCTGGGCAGCCTCCCTGGAGCTTTCTTTGCTTCTCGTGGGGTAGGAAGCCGCAGACTGGCAGAACACGCGTTGCCTGATAAAGCAAGGGCCACGTCAGACAGCGTGTGTATTTTACTGGGCTTCGTTGGTTTGGGTTTACAGGGGTGCAAAGCTTCTGCTGGGGCAGCACACAATAAATATACACAGTGAAAGCAGGGGAGTGTGCCTGTTGGAGTGCCAGCGAGAAGCACAGAGCTGTGCTGACCAAATCAGAAGCGGGTGAATTGATTCAGCCCTGTTTACCCCTGGGTGCACTGCTGGTAGAGTCCGATGTCCAGCTAAGTGCAGCCTGCCCTGGGACGGTGCCTGTCCTGAGAAACTTAACGTGGAGGGAGGTGATTAATTTTTCAGTAAGCATGTGTTGTGACTCAGGAAAAATTGCCCTTCTTGAACTTGAAGCATAACTTTGTATCCTGATGGCAATGGCAGAGATGGGAGTGATCCTTTAAAATGTCTTCCTTTGAAAGGAAGTAGTTAATATTTTCCTAAAAGCTCACAGATTTTCAAACTTCGGTCCTGGCTACAAACTCAGCCAGCAACATGCTTTTCTATTTTTTTTTTTTTTTGCCATGCTTCATTGTTTCAGAAATCTGATAATTATTGTTATGCCTGGAATCTTGTGATGGGCCTCTCTGCGTCATGGTCTGTGTTGGACGCCTGCTTTATTTTGTTGTTTGTAGCCTTTTGCTTGTACAGTCTTTATGACAGTTTCATGTCCTGCCCTCCGTTGAACAAGACATCATAATTTTAAGAGTATACAGCAGAGCCTGGGGAGGAGGAGTTGCAATGGAGGTCTTTCTGCATTCTTGGAAAATGGATGTCAGGATTGTACTAAAAATGAAGTGATTTGTGCTTGTGTTCCTTGAAGGGGAAAGCTAAGCAATACTAGCCTGTGTGATGGAGCTCCGTCAGTTGTAAGAGACAGCCAGCTTTGCTATCAGTGGGTATACCTTTCACTCAGATTCACATGGTGCTCCCACTAATTCACTTCTGGATTTTCTTTTCCTTTGCTAATCTGCGGAGCTTTTAAATATTTACACGCGCCTACTGCCAGAGCCAAATCAAATATAATTGGAAAAATGTGACTGGTTTGTCGAGGAGCTGTCAGCCTAAGTCAGATGGGGGTCGGTGAAGGCAGGGTGTTCTTCATACACTAAGCTCCACCTATCTGAGTCCACAAAATGAAATGCTGTTTGGATTGTAGAAAACTTGAAGCGGAGCCATGAGGACGCATCTCCGCAGCCCCAGACAAGTCAAATCTGTTGCTCTGAGGGTGGGGGTTGTGATCAGGCTGCCTCCGTGGTGGGCAGGGAAGGAGGAGCAGGAGCCCTGTTGCAGAGCCAGCAAGGCTGGCTGTGCAGAGCCAGCCAGCAGCCAACTAGCCACAAAACTGCTGCCAGTTTTGCTTCTGCCTCTCACTTGGCTTGGCAGCCACCCGCCCTGGGTGACAGCACCCTTTTTCTGTACCCACAGCCTGAGCTTCAGGCAAGCACCACTTCTTGGTGGAATCTGCCACATGTGGATTAAAGACAACCCCACACACAGAAAACCTGTCACCGCTGAGACCTGCAGGGGACAGGTCTCGCAGTCAGCCGTGCACCATCCCATCCCAGGGTCCATGCCAGCTCTGGTCCCCCCACCCCACAGGCTTCCACGGAGCAGCCAGTGGGCTTGTCACGTGATGGGGATGCACGGACTTGCTTTGGCTGCCTCTGCAGTGGGGTCCTTCTGCCCTCACCCCCCTGAGCGACATTGAAGCTCGGAAATTGCACTTGGTCCCCCTCTCGCTGGTGATGCTCTTCACCTAAAAATCTTCTAACTCTGCCTACGTAAACCTTTGGGTAGTCTAAAACTTACACACGTGCCAGCAAATGTGAGGAAACTGCTGTGGTACAAGGGAGGCTAGGGACAAACTGCAAAAAAGCTCAGGGTAGACCAAAGAAACAAAGCCAAATGCAAATTCAGGTGGTTACATCCTCCCTGAGGACAGATCCCGAGCAGCAGTCCTCCTTGCAGGTTGTCAGAGCCCCACAGTTCAACTTCAGACGCCAGCAAAGCGGTGGGATTTGTGATAGTTAGGACACTGGTTAAGAGGAATATATTTACTGGCACTGAAGATGAGACTGTAAGCACTCAGAAATGTGAACTTAATGTACCTAACTTCTTAAAGCTGTACGTTTTTAACTGCCTTTTTCTTGTCTGTTTCAGGTTGCATGTCTGGTTGGACTTGATGCATGGCATTTGCATGACACCTAACAGCCTAGGTCTGGATGTGTCACTGAGCAAACATGGCCTACCCAGCAAACACTAACAGCAGTGCTACAGGTAACTAATCGGGAACACTTTTCCCGCTTTGGATTATAAATTTATTTTTTTAAAACTTTTATCCTGAAATTGTGGAAGTAGCAGAAAAGGGAAGTAGCAGCAGCTAAAACTAAATACTGAAAACTAATTTCCTGGTAGATCAGAGCCTGTCTGTTCCCCCCCCACCACCCCCGATAATCTTTTAAATATTTAAAGTGTGGAAAGTTGTTTGCAAAGATGTATGGGCTGGCACTCAGTTGTTCAGCATGCAGTGCTCTCTGCTTTCAGGGACCTACGCTGGTGTACACCAGACTCCGAGAGGCCTAGGGGTTTGCTGCAAAAAGTCATGTGGTTGTTATCCTGTGTCTGTAATTAACTTGTGAGATTAACCAGCTCTTACGCATCGAATCCCCAGCCCTTCCTGGTCAGGCTGAATTTTGTTTCTTGCTTCTCAGCAAAACATAAAAGCATTTCTCCAGCAACATCACAAGGAGGTGTGCAGTTCATTTCACTTTTTCGTTCTTTTAAGAAGCTCCCGAGATGTCTATTTCAGTTGGGTGATACTCTTTCAAATAGATCGCTTGGCGTGTTCAAAGGTTGCTGAGGAGAACTGATGGGTCAGGAAGGGGCAGAGATTGCAGAACGACTGATAACAGCACAGCAGCACCAGCGTTCCTTCTGTGGTTGTGTCAATATTTTCCCGTTCTCCTGATCACTGCACAAACATAGCATTAGCCCACTACAGCTGAGGCTGCTGCAGTGGGATCATATGGAAAATTTCAAGTGCATGGCAGGAGCCTGTGGGTGCTCTTTTGAGACCTCCTAATGTAGGTATGAAGGGAAATGGATTTATCAATGAAAGCTGGGGTGGCTGGGAGCACTTTGAATATCCTGAGAAGGAACACTAACTATATATGTTTCTGTTATGCATGTAAATAGAGATTTCAGGGTGTTTTTTTTTCCCTAAGGCTCATGCATTTGTGGTCAATGCTACTTGGTAGATCATGACACGCACATACTGAAAATTGGCTTATCTATCTGGTGGATTTTAGAACCAACCTGCTTTGAAAATATGTTCTGGTATGAAAACGAATCCTGAATTACTCACTGTGCTCACTGTAGAGTTGTTCTAATTAGTGCAAGGGATTAAAGCATTTTGTGTGCAGGAAATTAGAAATATGGAGTGTCATTATCTGCAATTTATGCAAAAGAAGTAGTCTTTTTTTAAAGGCCAGTGGAAGTTACACGAGAACATTGGAGTTACTTTTATACATTGATGATTTAAGGCTAAATTTACCAATTTACCTGAGACTGCTGAAAAAGGATATTTTCTTCTCTCACCACCACTTTTATACAATTAAAAGTATAGTCTCTAAGAAAGAAACTATATCCTTTTTGTAACCTTTTGTAATCTTTTTGAGGTGAACTTCAAAACCTCTGCTGTGTGACTTAACTGTCACTGTTCGCTGCCTAACCCCCCCACTTAACTTCACTCTTTTTAGTAATACACTTTTAACTTAAGTCATGCAGAACAATTCCCTCTGCTTACAAGGAAGGAAAAATTGTGCGTGGACTGTTACTGATAGGTTCACTAATCCCCCCCACCCCGTGGTAGAACTGTCTGTTGAAAAAGTTGATAAGCTGACATGTAAGTCTTAAGGGAGCAACATGGTTATACTTTTACTGGGGATGTGTTAATGCAAGATGAAGTTTTAGTTTCAGGATTGTTATGCAAACAAGGCTTCTTGCAGGGTAGAAGCTGTTTGTTCCCTTATTCGTAGAAAGACACTATAATGAATTGCACGTATTTAATTCAAAACTAAATTGGACAACATTTTGCAGAGACTGTCAGGACTTGTTGGCTTTGCAAACCCTGGAGGCTGGCGTTCTAACACGCAGCTACGTACGCTCGTGTCTCCAAATCCTGAGCAGCTCATAATGGACAGAGTATTGGGCTGCAAGTACCTGTGACTTGTTATCCTGCCGTGCTGCCTGGGAGAGAATGCCTTTGGATGAGCAGGAACTGATTTGGGCGTTGGGAGGTATTGAAGCAAGTTTCTTAATTGCATGGAGCTCTAAGAGTGGAAAGACAAACTTCAGGGGTGGTGTTTTCTGCACCCTCTGAATCAATCAGCAGCAGGAAAAAGAACTAGAAAGACTTGTTGTGGACTACTAAGCTGCGTTTATGTTACTCGAATAATTTGGCAAGTTTGACCACATATTCAGCTGCGTTCAAGTACGAGGTGACTAAGGAGCAGTGGTTTGCTTTGGTTAACTCGAGAATGTGAGTACTTGCACTGTTAAATGATTATGCCTATGTGCCATTTCGGTCAATTTTTTCAGTATACAAGCTTGTATGGACTATAGCTGCTGCAGATAAAATCTGTAGAGGAATTCTTGAATTTGGAACTTGTTTCCAGGAAAGGATCAAGCTATTTTGCATTTGCATAGAGATTATTTTTTTAAGGATGTTTATGAGAAGTACATTTGCTGTAAATATTTTTGGTGAGTGTGTATGTGAGATAAGCTACAAAGCAAGTGATGACTTTATCATGAAACCACCTATCATAAATTTCTCTGCCTGTTGCATAGCTCGGTAAAGACGTGAACTTGAAATGTGGCGAATAAATAACAGAGGCTGTGATTTAGACTTCAGTACTGTTTGTCAATAGTTTTGTTTGCTGCTGACAAAGTTTTATCACTCCGTTCCCAGCTTCATCACATAGAGGTCTTGTAATGAACTGTATTTCTGTGAGCTGCAAGCTTATTTGTTCATCTTGATCCATTTTGGAAGGTGGTTTAGAGAATTGGTACTGATTTTGGACTAGGCTCTGTCAAAGTTGTGCCATCTGCTCAGCAAATAGCTGAAGTCTCTCTAGCACTAGTGATAGATAAATCAGTGCTTGTGGAAAAATTTGGCTTATTTTATCAGTTGGGTGTGGGTAATCACAACCGTGCGCTGTTTTGAGTCTTGCGCGGGTGGCAGGTGATCTTACTGCTCAGTCCGGTAAGCTTTGCGGGGCTAAGGACCACAGTGGAAGTCTAAAGCCCGTCATGAACTCCTCCGAGGAGCTGCAGCAGGAGCTGGGAAATACCCTGCGTCCGTGGGGAGCTATTGGGAGGCTGGACTTTTTTTGCTGCATAGTACAAATTAATTTCTCTTTGCATAGTATAAGCAAAAAAAAAAAGAGGTGATCGTTTCTCAAAATAGTATTAGTGTCTTCATTAACCGCTGGGTGAAACTTCCAGTAATTGTTAGCCTCTGTGCTTGCTAGGACTGATGCATAAATCATCTACTTAATGAGGCTCTGCAAACTTTTCTGTAGTGATATCTGTAGAAAGGTCCTCCAATTAGCTGCAGAAAGCACGGTGCACACCAGCCGAAAATTTACCAGGCTGTTCAGAAATACTTCTGGCTGGATTTTCATTCCTTTCACTAATACCTGATTAGCTGAAACTTCGTTTTCAAAACACATGTTCTGAAAGGCATTGAATGGTGTGAAATTCCAGGCCAATTCCATTTATTCTGATGTAGAAAACAAGGAAACAGCAGTTTGTAGAAAACAAACATCGGAGACTGATTAAAAAAGATAAAGGATTAAAAACTGTATTTGTGTCTAACCATAATGAAAACATCTGTTTTATTTGACTTCTCTAAGCACCTCGTGCTCTGTATCCAGAGACCACAGAATTGTCAGTCATCTTTTTAACAGGGACATGAAAAAGCATTTTAACGGAAGAAAAGCTTTTCCATTTTTCCTGAGTAGGATGGGCTGCAGGGGTCAATATAGCAAGGCTGTTGCACAAACCCTTTCCTTACTTTGCTGCAAAGCAAATGCATGTTGTTTTCTGTACAGGGTGTCTGAGATTTCCCTGATTCTTCCTCTTTCCTCCCTTCAGTCTGCACCTTCCCCCTCACTCTTGTTTAAGTGTGTTTCCATGCCTTCCTCTCCCACCTTTATCATGCTTCTACATACAGGAGTACTATATCTTACATGGATTCAGTGGAACGATTTCCCTGTGTGTTTAACTCAGCTATATGCTTTACCTCCTTCAGATTCCTACACAGTTCTTAAAGCAGTGGCATTGTAGCAACTCACCGTCATTTTTACTGCTGGTCTCTTGGGACTTGTAAAGCAAGGAACTGCTGCTGTGATAGCCAGTGTGCAGGCATCCAGTGTCTTTGCTCCTGGTTTACTCCTTTGACTTTCAGCCTCCCAGGGACAGGGAAATGTCACCCCCAGGAGATCTGGGCATCCACCTCCACTTGGAGACCACCTGCACCAGGGACTGCAGGATTAGGGGTGGTTTGGCAACAGATAGAAACCGTGTTGGAACACTGGTTCCCCTGCAACAGCCTGGTTATTTTATATACGCAGAGGCCTGATTATTTTATATATGCACAGTTACTCTGCAGCACTCCATGGGCCTCTGGTTAGATTTTTCTTTGTGTCTGAGCAGACTCCTAAGTGAAGTTGTAACTATGCACCAGTTAGTCGGAGAATGAGGCCATTACAATCATAGGATCATAGAATCATAGAATGGTTGGAGCTGGAAGGGACCTTAAACATTATCTAGTTCCACCCCCCCTGCCCTGGGCAGGGACACCAACCACTAGATCACGTTGCTCAAAGCCCCATCCAGCCTGTCCACGAACACTTCCAGGGATGGGGCACCCACAACTTCTCCAGGCAACATCTACCAGTGTCTCACCACCCTCACAGTAAAGAATTTCTTTCTAATATCTCATCTAAATCTCCCCTCTTTCTGTTTAAAACCATTACCCCTCATCCCATCACTACACTCCCTGACAAAGAGTCCCTCCCCATCTTTCCTGTAGGCCCCCTTTAGGTATGAGAAGGGGCTATAAGGTCTTCCCGGAGCCTTCTCTTCTTCAGGCTGAAGAACCCCAATTCTCTCAGACTGTCCTCATAGGAGATGTGCTCCAGCCCTCTGATCATCCTCATGGCCCTCCTCTGGACCCTCTGGAGCAGGTCCATGCCCTTCTTATGTTGGGGGCCCCAGAGCTGGATGCAGCACTATAGGTGGGGTCTCACCAGAGCCGAGTAGAGGGGCAGAATCATCTCCCTCATCCTGCTGGCCACGCTTCCTTTTTTTACAAGAGGCTGTTGCCTGAATTAGTGTTGTTTGAGATATTAACGTAAGCATGACTCAAAGGCCAAATGTTTAATAAATGTGTTTTCCATCTGCTGGTATATAAATGCTTAAGCAACTGTTGTAAAGTATTATGAAAACCCCTGTTGACTAATTAACCCTTTTTATCGAAGCAAATAAACGTTTGCTTAGAGCAAATGTTTTTATCATACACATCCTCTGCATTGATTTGTAACAACTCTTACCAAACATTTGTAGACACACTTTCCTTTCAGTTACTGGATTATTTGAGTTAGACCTCTCCTATGATTTGATTTTCCTGGTGCGTATAATCTTAGGCAATATGCATGGAGTTTTGCGTGTTTTCCAGCCTAATGATCTGAAGTGTAGCCTAAGAAGAAAGTGCTGTGCACCAGAACATCACCACTATTACTAATTTTAGCAGAATATTCAACCATTTTCATCACAGACCCTCAGTCAATAAATGGGAACATACAGGGGTGAAGAAGTTAGCAACCGGAAGTGTTTGACTGCTAGCTAGTAGTCAGTCCGATAGAGCCTTTTGTCCCAAGTGTCGCGGGTGCCTGCCACCAGAGCCCAGCTGAGAGCCGCTCTCCGCTGCTTTCCTGCGGGGCAGGAGTCACCGAGGTGTCACTGCAGTCCTACTGACACCCCGAGCTCTGAGCTTAGCAGCCATAAGTGCACTCAGTTTACCTAGCCCAGCAGATGCAAATGACTAGGGTTCAGGTGAGTTTGTGTTTTTATCAAATCCTCCGTGCAAGCAATTTGGTAATTATTTGGTTGAGTCAGGGCTGTGTGATGAGAGGCAATTTGAGCCTGGGCTTGCCTCCCCTACCATACTCCCTGCTCTGAGCCTGCATCTGATGACTGTCGGAGCTCCTGTGGACGGGTGTGCACCGACACTGTGCTTTGGCAGCTGGTGGGAGACTCTTGCCATGGGGAGAGCCTGCTGAATTGCCATGTAGGCTTGTGCTTTCTGGATGGGCAGACGGCACGCAGGGCTGTCACTGGGATCCTGCTCCTGCCTCACCCACAAGTGATCCAGTGAGTCACTCTGGTGGTGCCCAGTATTTAAAAACAAGCTAGGGTGGGACCCTGAAATCTGTGGGGTGAAGGGTGAGTGAGCATCCAGTGATTTCACATCAGCTCTATCATATGGCATATCAAAATTTCCATCATTATGCTGTAGTACACTCACTGATGCCAGATCTGCCTTAAGGACAGATGGCTGGAGATGGAGCACATGATCTCAGAGCCAATGCCAGCTTTCTACTTGAATTAATACTTGTTTCTTCTGCAACTGCTAGTTGATACCTGTAATCCAAGGGTCCATTTGCTGCTGCAACAGAAAGCTTGAAAAAACATTGACCTCCATTTGCCCAACCTAGAGGCCTTCATCAGACTGCAGAGGACGAGGGATCGTGCATCTTCTTTTACACAGGACTTGTTGCCCTTCAGGCCTGATTTTGGAATCTGCTGGAAAGGGATGGGGCAGGAAAGACTTAGAAAGGATGCAGTAAATACAGTGTCATTGGGAGCTGAAGACATAGCAGTCTGGCCCAGATAGCCCAGTCCTTAGAGATGGAAATTGGATGTGGTGGGAAGCAGATGGCCCAAGACACAATGCCATATAAGATGCAGATGCTTTGAAGAAAGACAAAGCACATGAGAAACTGAACAGATTTCATTGATCTGTCTTTTGTTCAGAGGTTACTGCAGTTGTGTTTTGTTCTGGATTATCTTCTGCAGCTGCCCAGAAGCTCCTTACATCTCACCTAGACAGAGGACTGTGTTCATTCCTCTCCAGCGCAGCCTTGCTCATGGAGTAATGCATGCTTTCCTTGTCTGAGTTGTTGAGATGCCGTTGCATGGGCAGCATCTGGACCTTCTCATAGAATCACAGAATCATTCATGTGGCCTGCTGCTGCTCCCTGTGGAAATACATACCCTCTACACCCCCAGAGGCAGCTAAGGGTGCTGATCTTGTATGTTACAGCTAATAATGCTCTAGGGACTAAACAGGCATGCCTTGCTGTTTATGGTACCCTGGAACCTGACTGACCTAGTGGCAATTAACAGTGATAAAAGCCCTTAGGTCTTCCAATGGAAGTGACTGCTTTGCACTGACCTGGTGGCGGTCGGGTGAAAGGTGCCCGTGTGGTGGAGCAGCCCGTTGGGCTGGGTGAGGGACAAACACCAGTAGCAGGGCAGGCACGCGTCACGGCAGAAATACCAAGAGTAAACTTCTTTCCAGACTTGAAAAATTATCCTCTCTGCATCTTCTTCCTTCTCTCCACTCTCAAGATGATGCACAACTTAGCAAATCTTTCTGTGACCATTTAACCTAAAAGAGTGTGTTTTCCCCAAAAACTGTTTTACGGTATTCCTCACTCCTTTCCCAGATTCTCCAGCAGAAAACAGTTTATGAATAATGGATATGAATCTCCTCCCTGTGGGAAGGGAGGGGATTTTGTTGCCTTTAAAAGGATACAGTCCCCCAGGGAAAAGGCTTGGATGGAAATAGCCTGATTACAGCTGCTTCTCTTCTGTTTGTGAACACTGAGTGCCTGCATTTAGACATGTTCTTTGCAGAAGGGTTACTACTGGAGCAGAAGTCCTTGGGAAGCTTCTTGCGATGGCCACCTCTCTCCTCCCCCCCTTTCATGCCATTTGTAAGGCTTTGGATTAGAGATGACAGAAGGGCAACCCTTCCCGTATCATGTTTTCACAGCAGTTTTAGGGGCTGAGGGAGTGCTGGGGCTGCCCACGTTGGCATTGCTGCTGTATCTCCATTTCCTTCCTCTGGAAACACGACTCCCCTTGGTGGCAGAGTACAGATTCCTGCCAGGATGTCCCCGTGTGACCAGCTTCAGAACTGAAGTGTGCTTGTGGCCGTCTTCCCCTTTCTTTCTCGCATTCCCTCCTCTGATTTCATCCGGAAATTGCATTTACCATATTGGCTGAAAGCGATGGTTGACATCCGCTGGGGGATGCACATTGCAGCTTGCAGTGTCTGGGGATTAGCAGATCAGCCGGGTCCAAACAGGGCTCTCTCCCTCCCCCGTCTCTCTAACTCTTTAAAACTCTTCATGGCACGTACTTGGTCTGCGTTAGGTCCAGTCTCCTGAGATTTTTCTTCACCTGACTCTTCACAGACTTTGACAAAAGTGAGTGCCCAGACAGCCAGAGAGGTAGGTGAGTGTGAGATCCTGTCATATTCTTCCATGCTTTCAGTTCATCCCTCCCCACTGGCAAAGCCTTCTGCCCTGTAGAAGCAGGTAATGTGACCCTTACCCCCTCTCACAGCCCATCCCTTTTTCTTGCTCAGTTTCTCCTCCTGAGTTATCTCACACCGTAATGAGTGTTTTATGGAATTGTCTTCCTTTTTTTTATTAATATATTCCCCTGTGCTTTTTCTTCATAACAGTATGTTGCCTTCCTTCAACATACGGGACCTGTCTGTTTTATTTCTGTATTCCCCTTCAGTATTTGTTTGAAAGTAGGAGAGGGAGGGATGAAGGGAGGAGGTGGAAACTGTTTTTAATAGCTGGGTTTGAAGGTTTGGTCAGATTAGGGTGAGGACCAAATTAACTGATAATTGGGAACAGATTGTTCTCCCTATATAAACCAGACATTGCTGGCCTGGAGTTGTCTCTTATTGCTGAGGGGCATGTTTGTTGATGTACTCCTAGCCCCTTCCCTACCCTCTCTTCACACAACCAACCCCCTCTGGCTGCAGCACCATTTTATGGGTCGCGGAAGATCTAATAATAAAAATAAAACACTTGTGCAACTGAGCTGCTGTTACTGGAATTTCAGGTCTAATCCTAGCAAACAGGTCAAGTTTTAACACTTCATATACACCGCTCGAGAAATCTAAAGTGTGCGGCTTTAAAAAAAAAATAGTACATGCAAGAAAATATAATAAAATGCATGGTTGTGGTTGGGAAAGTGGACTGGCATTTGCATGTGATAGAAACACAAAGACAAGATGTGAGCAGTCATGTTTTAAGGGATTATGAGGATCAACAGTGTTTTTTCACTTCAAGAAGTCCGTGGCTAAGCCCTTTCTCCCCCTCTTCCTTCTCCCTCCAGCGGAAACTGTGATTCTTAAACTTTAGATAAGTTTTTCCATATCTTAAGTTAGAAGGTAAAAAAAAAAAAAAAAAAAAAAAAAAAGTGTATTTTTGAATCATTCTCTTCTGCTTCTGTCCTGTTTTTCTCTGTGGAGACAGATGGCGGTTTCATAGCCTTTAAGCTTGCCAGTACTTGAGTGGGTTCACAAGGCTGTGCATCCACTGCATCGCCATTTAGACTTTCACCATTCTCCCTTGCCATCATTAGTTACAGTCCTGTTCCCTTCCTCTGCTCTCAGACAGCGTGTCTGCCATCCAATACGATCATCCTCTCATTTTTGTTCCCCGATATTCCTCTCGGCCCCTTTCTCCAGTGCTTGGTCTCACCCCAGCTCTCCCTGAGGACACGCAGGGGCTTCTCCCTGGGTGCAGTCCCTGGGGAGCACAGCCTGTGCCTCGCCCCTGGTATCCAACCCTTCTTCACCCTCCGCTCTGCCTTTAACGCTCAGAGGCTCCCTCGCAACCCGCCTCCAGTGCTGTGGAACGTGCACTGGACGATTCTGGGAAAATTACTTCCCCTCTCCCTTTGCAGAGAAAAGCTGTAAGGCTACAGCTCTACAAGCACGTGCATGGCTCAGCCAGACCATCTCGGCCCGTATCCCTGTGGGATGAGACACCAGGTACAGCCAAGACCGCAGCAGCGGGAGAGACATCACTGTGTGAAACGGAGAGTAGCATCTCCTGCTCCACTCCAGCTTTACCATCCTTCTCCAAGCCTGCTGCTGCATGATGCACTGCACACGCTGCTTAGCAGTTACGTGGCACGTTAACAATGGACATGCATAGTCTTGTCCACGGGTCCCATTAGTTACGTGTGGCACTTGTTTTTTTCCCCAGTTTGTGTGGCACATTTCCTTGCTCCAGCCTTTTGCTTACTCAGTATGTTGTGGCTAGAAGAGCAGTATTTCTGGATTAGTAATGGTTACTAGAAATCCATGGTGTTTGATGGCAGGGTCTTGATCCGAGTGTGAAAGAGATGCCTAAAACTATCGCCTGTATGGTCTCCCTGGCAAAGCCGTGAGTTCCCTCCTGCACCTTCTGCCTCTGCTCAGCTCAGGGAAGTGGCGGGTGACGACCAAAGGACACGGGATGCCTTCCACCTGACCCCAAATTACTCTGTCTGCTTTTTTCAAATGCAGCAGGAGACAGTCACTAGGCTGACACCTCCACTTGAGCTCCCAGCAGGCTGAAGTTCACTTTGCATCCTTGTCTGTGGTGTAAGAAGCCAGTACATGTATTTCTAGATTTGAGAATGTGTATTTTTCTTTTACAGCCATGGATTTTTCCTTTCTCTTCATCCATGTTCAGTGTCATTCACTTTTTGTGTCTGCAAAACGGGAAGGCAAAGCTGACCCATAAAGCCCTGCTAGGAGCTGCAAGACAAGTTGCTAGCTCACAGAGATCTAACGCCTGAATAGCAAAAAACAAGTATGCCTGACTGTCCACACAAAAAAGAAGAAGAAAAAAACCCCAGTTTTCACCAAATGTGAAGGCTTTAGTGGTATACTCACTCCCAGAACAAGACTTCTTACCACAAGCTTTTCCAAGCAGTCACGTTGGGAGAACAGAAGAGATCATGACTTGCCTCATGACACACAAAATACCAAGTAGTTGAAGTTCATTCCATGTGACGCTAAACCAGGTGGACACTTAACGATGACGTGGGGCGTATTTTTCAGTTGCATCCTCTCTGTGGGTAGATGCTAACTAGTGAGGGACCTAACAGTAGGGCACGAAGTCTCTCATATGGAGAGTTTGAGTGTCACATAGTCCTTGGGTCACATTAATCATCCATAACTGTATCTCCAGGCAGCTGACAAGTAGATCTCCTTACAGTACTAACACATCAGCTGCAGTCTGACATTTTGAACCTAGTTATTGAATACCTCACAGCTACCCTGAAAATAAACGTTTGACACTGGGACTTGAAACCCATCCTGGACCACCCCTGGCCCAGGAAGTCTCTCAGTCACAGGTCTCTGGAAGCCAAGAGGATAAATGTTGCTGTACGTTTGCTTTCTTCTTATGCCCTTCCAGAGGCATCTGCTAGGGAGGAGAAGGTGGGTAGGCCAAATCAGTCTCAGGTCTGACCTGAATGGCTAGCAGGTTTTAAATCATTCTGTGGAAACCAGCTGCCAAATTCTGAAAGCCTGTAAAGAAAAAAAACAAACCCACAGCAATGCCACCCCTCTTTCTCCAAACAGAATCCACCAGAATAAAACCAAGAAGAACCCTATATCCAGCCTTCACCAAAATGCAACAGTCGTGGTTTTGGGGGTAGGAACATAAACCTAACAGTGGTGGGTCAGGCCAAACTCTATGCTCCCCTGGACCGGATCGCTGTAGTCAGGCAGATTATTTCACTCTTTCCAAGCAGAGCCACTCCAGTGCTGAGGAAATGTCTGTTGGAGGCAAGTGTTTGAAAGAGCTATGTTTCATCCATCGCCTTTCACAGATCCATTGTGCCCTCTCTCCCTTTTGTTTTCAAAAGGGGTGTGAAATAACTTGTTCTTTAGATAAGAATTTACCAGCTGGATGGCTGCCCACACACCAAATCTTACATTCACTCTGCTGCAGACCAAGTCAGGTTTTTTGGTCACTGGGGAGCTGTGCTCTGACCTCGGTTTTGTTTCTACTGTAAACAGTAGCTGAATGAGTTTATTTGGCACCATAATGGTCTCAAAGGCCAAGAGAATAAATACGCATGTGTTCTTTGCCTTTAGGTTTTACTGGTGCCAACCCAGACATGTGCCTCCATATTTGACTTGCTGGACAAGGGACGAAGTGCTGATACATGTTATGGGTTATTGCTTACACTCATGGCAGGTCTTTTTCAGCCGTCTGACTTGGCCGAGCTTTGAGGAGAGTCCACTGAAGGTGTGTGACTTGGTGCAGGGCTCATTCAGATGTCAAGCCCTTGAAACCACAGAGTAATGATAAACAGATGGAGCATGTGGAGACAGCTGCTAAAATTTTTTCTTCTCTAAACAGGATATCATGCTGTCTTTTTTTAGAAAAATGAAATCATACAACGTTAGAGAATTTTTTTTCTTTTCACTGAGCGAATTCTAACTCTTGAGAAGTATGTTTTAGCCATACCTTCTATTCTTATACTTTATCCCAGATGTCACGGGTTTTTTCACAGCAGAAAACTAGATGGGTATTTTCATGTTTTCCCCTTCCTGGTATGAAGAACCTGCTCGTGGAGCTAGAGATGCCTGCCAGTAACACCCAGTGCTGCTGCATACTCTGCTTGTCCTCACCTGGCTGGTCACTCGCTCTGCAGGTCAAAAGACAGGGAGGCAATCAAAAGATTGCAGGCTCTGGGCAGTGTTTCCCTGAACAGAAAACGTGGGTCAAATTTCAGCTGCCCTAGAGTTTTTTCTGTCCTCTGGGAGAAATTTCAAAGCATGGTTAGAAGCTGTTCCCAAAGCGTTATTACTTTTCTTTATGTCGTGGTTTAGGCTGGGCTGGCCACTAAATGAATGACAGGGTGGTTAAAGCAGAGACCAAACCAAACCAAGTTCACTTAAAATTCAGTACCTTCATAGTCCATAGATATAACAAGTTGGCTACATCCAGAGACCTTCTTCAGACTTTATTTGGGAGCTCACGTTTTATAGTGTATGCATCAATTACTTGTAATTCAAGGAAATAAACATAAAATTACCTAGAGGGCAGGACCTAGTTTATAGTCCAAAAGCTGATGCCTGTAAGTATTAAATATTACTTTGCTTCTTATTAAATACCACTGAAGCCACTAGACATGTTCAGGAAACACTTTTATTGGAAGTCTGTGCCATTTTAGCTGAAGGCACTGTGGAGGACTTGGACCTCTCTCCTGTCATTTCAGCACAGGATCCCACTTCTGTTTGAAGCACAGCTCCTCCAGTCTGCAGCGATCTTGGAAATTATTTCGACAATCCATCCCTCTTTTTTTCTTTCATTTTAAGCGTTCTTGGGAATCTCTATGGAAGGCACGGTAATAAAACTCTTTTCCTTTAGTCCTGTTAAGTGTTGGGACTGTTATCCATGTTAAATTAGCCTCTCCCCTTGCCCATTTACTTTTGCAGTCCCTCTTTGGCTATACTACAGCAACTGTTATTGTAAGCAGAAGTGAAGAGAGATGGAGCTGAGGCCTTTAAGGGTCTCTTTATGATGCTGAGAAGTGACATTTTTTGCATCTGGAATCTCAGTTGTCTTTACTTAATACCTGGTGTTATGTGGAAACAAGAAAATTGCATATGGAAAAATCAAATATGTTTACGCATCATCTCGAAAGTGCTTGTACTAGCACGACAGACATATCATGTATTTTCAGAATACATGAAACACGCCTGTGTTTCAGAAAAAAACAGTTTGTGTCTGCAACTTTATACAAAAAGTTTTTATTTTTATCCCTCAAATTATAAGTTGCATTTGAGAAGAGTAAACAAAACGAGATTGAATGTAACACAGGCAGAATTGCAGGCAGTGGTGGTTACAACAGAGGTAATTGTTCTGCCCAAATTATATCAATGAACCTTTCTGTGCTTAGTCCACACATGGGAGTGAGAAATGAGGGGTGTGGGGGTGAAGGGCTTGGGGAGAAAGGGAGAGGGCGGGTGGGAGAGAAGTCACCTGAACTTTTAATTCCCTCTTGGGAATTAAATCTGTCTTCATCGGAGAAAAAAAAATACTATCTTTTTAGTGTGTCATTTGGTACAGTTCCTTTTGTCCTGCTGACCATTTCATGCATTTTAACCGTTGGGGAGCTGGAGGCGCTGCACAGCATCTGAAGTGCCGTGAAGGAAACCACTGGCGCTGAGCTGGGCTGGCTGCCGGGCTGGGACTGTCTCAGGAAATTCCAAATGAGTATAAATAAATGCTCTGTAGCAACCTCTGGGCTCCCTGCCTGCTGATGTGTCAGGAATACGCACTCCCTTTAAGGCAAAGGAAAGTGTGCTTCAGACTTAATTTCCTGACAAACGAAAGGCGGCAAGGTCCAAGGGTTTGCTTCGGGGTGGACTGGTGAGTGAGACCCTCGGATGGGGTGGGGGGAGAGGTGAGATGCGAGCGGCTGGCGGCCCTGGCGCTGTGAGACAGCTGAGAAAAGGGATGGGGGCCACCCCAGGGTTACCACAGCCGAAAGCAGCCCTCAGTGTGCTTATAGCCTATGAAGTTGGGGTGGTTTTTTCTGTTTTTCAACAGTGCCCGGGTTAGCTGGGTTGTCTCACAAGTGCTGCCGTCTGAAGGGAGTTTGCACTTGGCGGTTTCACGCACCTCTGGTAGCCTCTTTGTTTTTGTTGTTACATACAGAGTAGTTTGGTTCTTTCAGCAAAGGCAGGTTTTCTAGTGGGAGATCGGTGGTGTGAACACTCAAGTGAAGGGAGCGCCGCACCTATTTACTGTAAGGCATCGTTTCCACAGCAGCAAAGGTAGCTGTTATCCCTAAAGTTGCTCATTTTAAATACTGGTCATAGACTTTCAATTATAAGCCACTGGTTTTAGCTATGTAGAACGTGCATAAAGGATTACTTTCAATAATGACCTTTTCCATATTTTCTCTGATGATCGTTTTTTCACCTTTTTGGAGAAAATCAGTTCATTGGTCTGAACTGTTTTAACTGCAGAGAAAAAGCTTTCAGTGCTTTTGGAAAATGCAAATAGCTTATGCTTTTGAAGTTTGGAAGGCAACACACGTCTTATCTCACACAAGAAATCAGTACTAGATTAATATAAAAAGAGGGAGGAGGGAACAATTCCCGGTATTTGAAATATCATAATGATTGTGCAGCATAAACCATATTCCTTATGGATGTAAGCATGTGACAAAATAATGTCTTTCCAGGAGTCATAAAGACAAATATTTGTAGAACCATTCTTGCAGAAGACAATTCTTCCATTTTTTCCACCCTGTGCACAGCTGTAAGACCAAACTGAAACTGTAAATCAGTTTTAATATTCCCTGGCAGGTTTATATCCCAGGAGTCCAGGTTCTTTCCTGATGGTTACTCCTGTTACAATAGCCCTATGTATCTGTTCTCCACTTCTCACCTCCTCAGAGATTTATAGGCACAGAAGGGTAATGACATTATAAATCTAAATATTTTGGTTTTGTGATTCAGTTGGTTTTGGCTAGAAAGCAAACACAGCCTTCTTTACTTGGGCTTCAGCAGGTAACACTGGTGTGCAGTTGTGTTAAAAGACATTTTCAGGCAAACACCTCGCTTGTATCCATGACTCCTTTTGGCTCTCATGGGGAGTCGGGAGATGATGTGGCTGAGTGAGGAACAAGAGAAATATTTGGGGGTTTGCTCCTCTACCGCTTTGCCAGCCCTCTACCTGGGTTTTGTGAAGTCCATTCTACTATGTGGATGCAAACCTTAGTTTTTGTGATTTTTTTTTTTCCTTTGTCATTTTTCTTGTGACAGTGAAGTGGTGTAAAGTAACAGGGGATGATGTATTGTTGGAAGAGCGGGGCAGGTAGGACACATTTTCAAGGCTTGGCAAGGGAGGTAGGGGAGCTTTGGGGCTTCTCCTGTGCAGCAGAGGACAGCAAGCTGCCTTACCAACACTGGGGCTCAGCTTCACGTTCATCAGCATCGCTGGCTGAACCAGCTATCCCAGATCTATTGGGATGTATTTTCAGAAAGGAGGGCTATAGTGGTCTAAAACTGAGCTGCCCTCCTACTGTGGTCAGTAGAGCGCATCCTATGGCTTTCTCCCGGGCTGTGAGGAGCTCGTGATTGGTATCTACTGTTTGCCATAACTTACAGTATTTTGCCAGGCCTGAGTTAGTCTGATTTGGAAAGTATCTTTAAATTCAGTGCTCTTCATTTGTCACAAACGTGCCTGGAGCCAGTAAGTGTGCACACAGTAGAAAGTGAACGAAATAAATGCTTCAGGGAATGATGAAGGGCAGTTGTCAAGTAGACAAATACTGCAAGATGAAAAAAATGCACATGGAATCAGGTGCTTGGAAAGAATGAATTCATACTGGTTTGGACTTGCCTTGTTGGCATCTGGTTTTTCAAACATCAGTAAACACGGCAGAGGTGTCCCCCATTTCAAGCCCAAAAGTAAAGGATGACTGTTGACACCTCATCGCTCTTCCCAGTGACACCTGAGAGAGCAGGTAGTAAACTATGGGGAAATGAGCATCTTTGAGGGGAGGGCATTTTCTGTGACTGAGCCAGCTAAGCCCCTGTCACCAGTTCAGTGGTTTGCTTTCAATGTAAGGCAAGCTCTTTCTTCCTCAGTAACATTTCTTGACACGGCACATTGGTTGAAGTGGCGTTGGAGGAGGATGATTTGGGAAATGCATCACTGCGA
Organism: Rissa tridactyla; assembly: GCF_028500815.1. Lineage (NCBI taxonomy): Eukaryota > Metazoa > Chordata > Aves > Charadriiformes > Laridae > Rissa > Rissa tridactyla. The sequence continues at coordinate 58,249,249 of NC_071497.1, read as the reverse complement.
TGTAACTACGGCTGCCAGTTGCTTCTTACTTGCTTGATGGTGGACCTGCTGGTCACAGTCAGCCACACTACACCCAGAGACTGACTTGTGACAGCCATTTGCCCAGGTAGCCACTGTTTTTGAGAGTAGTTTCTACCCAGAGGTGGCAGCGCTGTTGACAACAGCAGCAGTCCCCACCATGGTTTCTGCTCTGCTCTTCCTTGCTGCTGGTGGGGCAGTTAGCAGAATAAGCTGACGACTATATCCCTTCCCACCCATGCCCTGCTTCCTGCCAGCCGTAGTTTGATTTCCCCTGGGACCCGTGAGTCAGAAACTGGAATGGAGGCAAAACAGACTAGCCTCTTAGTTTTGAGTTTCTGCGACCTTGAGGTGGTGCACACACAGAGATGTCCCACCGCAGAACTGCCAGATCTAGAGGTGTTCCCAGAAAGTGAGAGCAGTTGAAAAGGAGGCTTATTATCAGCTTCAAATAAGGGAGTTGTCAAGAATATAAAGCAGATTCTGTGAATTTTGATAAGGGGGCATATTGCAGTCACACTCAGGATAGTTGGTTCCCCCCCCACCATCCCCAAAGATTTATCATAAACAAGATTAATCCTTTATTCAGGGTTAATTAATTGGAACAACTTTCTTACAGCCTGTATTGCGTATTTTAAATGAACTTCTGTTTGAGCTGCAAGTTTTCAGTTCAGAGATTATAGAAGTAAATGTTTTAGACATTAAAAAGACTAGAGGGGGTTAGGAGGTGTGGTTTTTGAAGGGTGCTTTTTACTCTCGGCTCACAGAAAAAAATTTTAGTTGTGGTTATATGCTGTTCAGATATAAACTCTGTAGCTAACTCTTTTTTACTATGTGAAAGAAAACCTTTAATGGTGTAAAAAAAAAAGGTAATCTGACCTTGAAAGACCCCCTCCTAACACCAAAAAGGCTTTTCTCATAAATATATATATATATACACACCTTTGGGTAGCAGGCTTGGGAGCATTCTCAGAATTCTCTATGTGATACCAAAATGTTCTGGTTTTTGTAACTATGAAGAGCAGTCAGACCGTAGTTAGCAAACAAGCAGCGAAAGGAGAAAAATAAGAAAAGCCAGAGTCTCTTCTACAAGGTTAAGAAATGGTTCTGTGGTTTAGAAATTGACCCTTGAGGAGGAGGTGACAGTGGGACATCCAGACTAGTGCATCCATCTTATCACTGGTACCAAGGTGAGAGCTGGCTCATTGTTTTGGCTAAACAAATAATTTTTTAAATTAGGTATTTACTATAACGATAATCCTCGTATAACACTAAGTAACTAAGATTTTTCAGGTTCAGAAGAACATAATTGCTCAAGAGACTGTTTTCACTGTGGGTTGATCAAGTCAATGGAAAAGCCCAGTTAACTCAATGGAAAAACTATTGATGTTTTTAATGGCCTTTGTGTGGTGGCTGTGACTGTTTTGAGTTCTATTGCCTTAGTGGTCCTACTTCTAGAAGGAGCATGGTATTAAGATAGCAGATCCCTTCTCAAAATGGCTTAATTTACCAGTGTTGTGTGGTAGATGTGGCATTGCAGCCCAGTGCCCTAGTGTTTGCGTTTACAGGGCAGCCAAAACACAGCAGCCCTCTGAACCATCTTTCTTCAACATTGCTGCTGCCTGTGTTCATTGACTTTAGCTGGTGTCCTTAGTTCACTTCTTTGAGGCTTGCCACTACAAATATCTGAGCTGGAGCTTCTGCATCTTGAAATAAAAACCTATTCATTATGCCACGTTGTAGCTTCAGCCTTTCTCTGTTATTATTATCAGGGAAGTTGCTATCCACCATTTTTTTATTATAAGCCCCAACTCAAAGTACTGAGTATTTACATGTCAGATTTAAATGTCAGCTCCCCAGTTGCGGTACTGACACATAAATTTTAAAAAGTAATCTAAAAATGTTATAAAAATATTTTACCCTTTTTCTGCTCCTCGTTTTTCTTTGAGATTAAATTTGCAGCAAACATTTTACACTGGAGATTTATTTCTTCAGTAAGAAGCGCAGTAAATGGAATTCCTCTGTAACAGGAGACTCCTCCGCACCTTTAACCACGGGTTGGTAGCAGGGCTGGTCATCCCTCTCTGGCTGGGGCATTTTCGTTTGGACCGTAGTACCCCATACACCACAACTTCAGGTGTATCAGGAGTTAAATCCTGTTTGCTCCAGGCATAGCTGTAGCTGAGTATCAGCAAAATGGACTGCCTTTTTCACAAGGTGGTATTTATTGGTTGTTTTCCCATAGCAGAAAAAGAAGCTGGAAGGTGTTATCAGCCAGGTCTACACAACGGTGTGGTGTGCTGGGCAGTTGTGCCATTGCTTGTACAAGCTGAGATGGGTCATCCAGGCACCCCAGCCTGGCACAGCAGCAAGGGTGGCTGAGGCCAGCACCATACGGTGTGGCCATGGGCAGCTCAGTGGCTCGACTGGGCTGTGCTGTGCTGCGGTGGCTTTCCTGCTGGTGGGAGATGAGCAGCCAACAGAGGCAGCCTGCGCGTCCCGCCTGCGGCGTGCTTCACGCCACTGCCGTGTCCTTCAATGGCAGAGGGAAAAATAAACCGCATGAGACTCCTGCTGCCGTGTCCGGCAAAACACAGAAACAACTTTCTGTAAGTTCTTGGAAGTTCTCTCAGTTCTTGGAATAAGATAAAATAAAAATCTGATAGGTTGATTGATTGGGTTTTGGGCTTTCCCCCCCACACCTTTGATAATACTGGAGAGCTAGGCTGAACTGTTGGGGAGTTAGTAATTTCATGGCACCTTCTGTTTATTGCTAGACAAAAGAAAGCTGATCAAATGAGTGTGCTGCAAGGCTAAGGTCTATTTTCCAAGTGGTTTTGTTGCTTTTTGTTAAACTTACATTCAAATCCCAACACATGAAAAGGAGAATGAAAGAAAAATTGTTCAGTATTTCATTTTTCTTTCTCTTTTTCAGTAAGTGCTCAGCCTCATATGTTTTGGTTCTTCTCAGAAGGAGAGGCTGATACTCATTTATATACGCTGAAGAATGGAAAGAAAAAAGAACAAAAGCAGAGTTGGGGGTGGGAGAAGGGGAAAAACATCAATTTCTACTCTGTTGCAGTAAAGAATCAAAAAGTCAGAAATCTTTTTTTTATCTCCTCTTTTCCTGTCCCAGATAACCTTTCAAACTAAGTTGAGCCTATAAAAATACTGATTCGACTCCACTTATGCCAGCTATTGCCTCTGTGTTTTTCCTCTGCAGCATTCTTTATGAATTGTCTTAGGCCATAACTCTGGAAGTAGACTCTGTTATTCATAACATTATTTCAATGGAAAAGACTTCTTTAATAGCAGTCATATCCAAGATAAAAATGCCTTAGTGCAGATACCATAACCAGATGGGGAGAGAAGGCTTTAGATGTGACGTCTGTATTTTTCAAAGCACCTTGACTTTTAGCTTCAGAAATACATCTTCAGCTGCTTCGCTTTGTTCTTCCTGGACCCTCCAAGGCGGCTCCATACAATAAAGTTTTCCTAGATCGCAGAACCAATACTCTATGTCTGCACACATTTTCCCTGCTTTTCTCTCCCTTAGAAGTCTTGAAGCACATCAAATAAATGTTCTATTTTTTTCCAGTTCTCCGGGTCTGAGAGCAGACATGGTTAGTGTGGACTCGGGTAGGGCTGACTCAATATTTTAATATACTGATGTTCTTGTGTAGTGCATTGGATAGGATATAATTTAATAGAAGTTGGCAAGACTGGAATGTTTGGACAGAGTCAGTCCCAGCAGTGCAGGAGGTGAGAATTGAAGAGTGCATTTTTTAAATGCTGCTTGCGTCCTGCCTGTGGTTATCCTGCAGCAGGGAGAGGGAAATGAAGTCTTTACATACTTCTGGAGAAATGCATTAATAATGACAGTACCACAATGAGGCCTCTGTGCTTCACAGAATGTTTTACTTCACAGGTACTGGCCTATCAGCAGGATCTGTTTGTGTCTTGTTGCATTTAAAGACATTTCAGAAGAAAACACCAGTGTCTGCAGCATTTTCACAGAAAAAAGTGTATGTGTTTGTGCGTCTGCACATACTGTCTCAGTGTAGTACAATGACTTGATTAATATTTGCCTGAGCTACTGCAGAGACTGGGGAATAGTTCTTCTAATTTTAGCCATGCCCATTATCAGCTGGCCAAGGATGAGACAAGATGCCTAACAAGAGTGTTTGTATCGCCCGGTTTTTGCTGTAATACCTCTATGTGCTTTGGGATGAATGGGGTAGGAGTCTTTTGCTCACTTGAGGTCTCTGGGCGTGCAGGCTTGCCTTTCTGGCTGAAGGGCAAATAGATACAACTTCCCCCAAGGTTAATCTGAGGTACTTGTGTAGCACTTGGTACTCACCCACCAAAGCTTGGGAGCAAGGGCAGCCATGGTTCATCCAGGACCTAAGGGCTAGAAGGAGGAAGGGCTGCACTCTTATCAGGTGTTTATTCATTTCCTTTTTATTAGATTTTTTTTTTCTTGTTTGGAACGCGCAAAACCATTTTTATTGCTTGAAAACAGCCACCCATTTTGCTTTGTTCCGTGCTTAACCGGCACACCCATTTTGGCCCTTTCTCTGAGACAGCAAAATGCACAAAGGCTTGGCACAGCTCCTGCACGCAGCATCACAGCTTTGTGTTGTTGGTGGTAGATTGCATGCCTGATCCTCATTTGTCTTAATGTATCAAGAAACGTCTCCAGAGATCAACTCATAATACTGGGATTGTGTTGGTGGAGTGCTCACTGCGTTATTTCAAGGAGAAGTAATCGGCAGCGGGCTCGGCGCACAGTCTCGTGCTTGTGGAGTGGCAGATATGAACTGCATCCTGGTGGTGCTGCCAGCTTAGGCTGAGGACCAAAAGGATTTCATTGTGAAGACTCTGAGCTGCCTGCAGGTGCTGTGGGGAGCTTTAGTGAGGGATTCACTGTCACTGTGATTATTTTTTTTATGATTTACTTTTGATAGGTCTCTCTTGAGCAATCTTAATACCGTTCCATAAAGAAGAAAAAAAAATATATCTGAGATTCCAGTCTGGCTCTCATGACTTAACATGAGATTTGCATGTCTTTTTAGAGGTTTTATGAATATTTTTCCAAAGATGCATTAATTCTTAAGTCCTGGGACTTCCGAAGAGTCTGTTCCTCCCTCCCCTATCCAACACACTTATGCATTGTGCCCAAGGACAGCTTAGAGGAGCTGCCTGACTTCACTGGTGTGGTGATGGGAGAATTGGAGATGTTGCTGGATGGGAAGACAAGGACCAAGACAAGCAGAGGAACGGACCCGGGGAAAATGGGAGAACAGGTAAAATTGATGGAGCTTGAATTTACATGAGCTGGGTGAAGTGACTATACCCAAGCCCAGGATGAGGGGCAAGAGTATAACCAGATATTGGGTTAGATTTGGTGGAGCAAGCAAATGGATGTAAGTAGGGAAAAGGGGTGAGAAATCCAAAGCATGGGAAGAGGGCACAAAGACACCAGAAGACTTCAGGGGATGAGGGCCAACATGAGAGTGGAGACAAACCTAGGGTGCGGGCAGGAAGGAAGGGTGACCAACCTAGGGCGAGGAGCTGTGGGGTGTGGAGAGTTGTCTGTCTGCGGGGAACGGAGCCAGGATGAGAATCTGAGAACGGAGTACTGAATTTGGGGAGGAAGAGGAGTAATTCAGAGAGTATGCTCTGTATCATTCTCTCCCTGTCAGTGGGAGTCCTGAAGACTTTTTCGCTCCCTGACATTGAGGCAGCCCTGCTGGACGGAGCTGTGCGTGCTAAAAGTATGTGTGTATGCATGTATTTTTGCATCCACTCTGGTATTTAGGTGGCTATTTTGGGTGCATCTATAAGTAAATACCACAGCATACTGAGACTCTGGTCTTGCAGCAGAAACGTGTGGTCTGGGGGGGTTGTTTGTGTCTGCTGGACAGTCTGTCTGTGCTACAGGACCGAAATACCAACGCGCTCCGGGCAGCCCCACTTCTGTGGCTCTATCCCATGTGCCTGCCTGTGTCTGTGTCTCCATCCGTTTTTTTTCCGTGCCGGGGAATGTAGGTTTTCCCGGAGCAGCATCCTCCATCCGTCTACTGCTCACTGTCCTGTGGTAGCCAAAAGCATAGAGGATCGCCATGAAAGCAGTTACACTGTCTGTAGACAAAGCTTTTCTTAAAGCATGCCAAGGAAACTGGAAAAACAGGAGCTTTTTTTTTTTTTCCCTTCTCCTAAACCTTTTCAGCACAACATTAAGTCACTTCCTGTAGCTGCAGTAAGTTGAGAGTTTCTCTTCTTTTTTTTTTTCTTTTTTTTCTTTTTTTAATATTTTTCCCCTCCTTCTCCTGAGGCTTATATTCCTTTAACAGGACGAGGCTTCAAAACCTCGCCTTTTAAAAACGAAACAAGGCAGATAAAGTCGCTTCCAGCCACGGTAGCACCCTGCGCGGCCCGGCGGCGCCGGGACGGGGGGTGGGGGGGGGGGGGGGCGGACCCCGCACCGCGGGTGGGTCCGTGGGTCGGTCGGTCGGTGGGGTGCCGTCGGCGGGGAGGCGGGCAGGGCAGCGCGGGACCCCCGCCGGCCGCGGCGGAGGGAGGTGGGCGGCGGTGCTGGTGCGCGGGGGCGGCCGGGGCTGCGCGGGTGCGGGCGGCTCTTCTTTATGGGGTGAAGAAGGAGAAGGGCGGGGGGGAGGGGGGGGGCAGGGCTTCGTCGGGTGACACATGAGGCTGGGACAGCCATACGTGGATGGAAAATTTGCAGCGTGGGGGCAGAGGCATGTGGCTAATTCAGGTAACCGGAAAGCTGGCTTTTATTATTCCTCCAGCTCATAACTCGCAACAGTTGGTTTTCCCTTTTCTTTTTCTTTTTTTTCCCTTTTTTTTTTTTTTTTTTCCCACCTCAAGTGGGACAGGAGGAGCAGGTTCTATAGGAGCACTGCGTATAAATACTCAGCCCAAGGAAGCCCAGCGGATCGGGTGAAGTTTTATTTAGATTGCTTTGGGGACGGGCGAGCCTTGCATGTGGAAGGCAGGCGGGTTTTCCTGACATGCGAGGCGACAGTCTCCCTCAACAGTGGGATTCGGGACGTTGCTGGAAGGGGGGGATCCCGCTGCCTGTCTCGGTGCTGGGGGCTTCATGCAATTTAAAATGAAAGGGGCAGAGGCGCTGGTGGACGTAACGTGAGCTGAGGTGAGAGCACATGGGTATCGCTGCTCCTGTGGCAGCAGTTCCCAGAGCCATCAAACGGCCGCGGGTCTCTGTAAAGTCTAATGGCATCGGTTGCATAAGGAGCGGGGTCGGAGTTCCCGTCGCCTGCTTGAATGCACCCTGTGGAGAAATTGGTCTCTGGAGGATTTGTGCGGTACGTGTAATCCTCTGGTCTCGATGTGATGACAAAGTGCGTGTGTGAAAGCTTGGTGTGACACGGGAAGATGGGGGGGGGATTTGGGGAAGAACAGCTTGGAGCCACTAGCTGTGCCACTTCTGTGCCCCTGTGTCAACAGGCGTTATCTCTGTGTGTGTGTGGACACATTTATGTGGGTATGCGCTTCTCAGCATTTGAAAACCTACTGATTAACTTTTAAAAAGTTAATCGGGATTTAGTGTTGAGGGTCAGTCAGCGGAAAGCTGGTCTGCTCGCTGAGCTGCAGCAGCAGTTTCTGCCTCCGGCATGCTGTGAGCACCCGTCTTTCTGCCCTTGTGTTTCAGGCCGTCCGTAGTTTGCTAGAGACATAATTTCTTTTCCAATGCTGATTGTGTTTCTTCTTTTCCAGAAAAAGAGGAAGTTATTGTAAACGGAGGAGATGAAAAAGAACGGAAAGACCCATACTTCGTGGAAACACCTTATGGCTACCAGCTAGACTTGGATTTTCTCAAGTACGTGGATGATATACAAAAGGGGAATACCATTAAGAAACTAAACATCCGAAAAAAGAGGAAAGCCATACCAGCCTCGGCGGGTACCAAGAACCCTGGTGGCCAGTGCAGCGGCTGGACCTCCACAGAGTCCCTCTCTTCGTCGAACAGTGATGAGAACAAGCAGTCTTGTTTGGCAGCGAGGAGTCAAGTAACCTCGTCCATCGCTGCAAGACCTTCAGTTTCCTTTGAAGCATCTCCTTCCTACTTAACCATCCCTGAGAGTAAGCAGCTTCCTCCTCCCTCCCCCCAGCCTCCTCGGCACAATCTCCATGTAACAAAAACCCTCATGGAAACACGGAGGCGCCTCGAGCAGGAGAGGATGATGCAGGTCACGCCTGGAGATGTCCGCAGGCCCCGGCTTTCCAGCTTTGGAGGCATGGGCTCCACGAGCTCCCTCCCCTCTTTTGTGGGATCCAGCGGATATGGTCACATGTCTCAGCAGCTGCAGAATGGGTATCAGGGGAATGGCGACTACGGCGCCTGCTTCAGCTCCTCCTTGGGCAGTTCCATTCGTCACAGCCCCATGAGCTCAGGAATATCCACACCGGTCACCAATGTGAGCCCAGTGCATCTGCAGCACATCAGGGAGCAAATGGCAGTTGCCCTCAAGCGTCTCAAGGAGCTCGAGGAGCAAGTCAAGACCATTCCTGTGCTGCAGGTCAAAATTTCAGTGTTACAGGAAGAGAAGAGGCACATGATGGCAGAACTCAAAAACCAGAGGAAAGCCACTCAAAATGACACATATGGTTTCAGAAAGCGATCCTACAGTGCTGGTAATGCGGAGCAGTGGGAACACATGTCTCAGGTGAGAAGAGGTGGAGAACTGTATATAGATTGTGAGGAAGAGGTGGAGAGCGTGGAGCAGAGCTCTCAGAGGATAGAGGAGTTCAGGCAGCTGACTGCTGAGATGCAAGCCCTGGAGAAAAAAATCCAGGATAGCAACTATGAAAGTCCAGCAAACCTTCGGGTGAACAGAGAAAGCCTGACCAAAGAAGCCCGATCTGTTGCTGTAGGTGCTGATGAGAACATGAACGATGTGGTTATATACAACAGATCTGCGAGGCAACACAAAGAAGTAGCTGTGGGGACAGAGAAAGAATTGAGAGAGTCTGGGGTTGGGGTGACAGAGGCCATGCTTGGCTTGTCTACAGAGGTTGAGAAAGAGATAGAGCTTCAGCAGCAGACCATTGAAGCCCTTAAGGAGAAGATTTACAGACTAGAGGTTCAGTTAAAGGAAACGACCCATGACAGGGAAATGACCAAATTAAAACAGGAGCTGCAGGCGGCTGGGTCTAGGAAAAAAGTAGATAAAGCCATGATGGCTCAGCCCCGTGTCATCAGCAAGATGGTGGAGGCCATCGTGCAAACAAGAGACCAAATGGTGGGAGACCACGTGGATGTCACCGATTCTTCAGTGGGAAACCACCTGCAGATGAGCAGCATTGGCACCTCCTGCAGACCTGCCGTGCGGAGCATGGCTGTGGGCCCCGAGCTGCTGATGAGCCAGTGGCTGGTGAGGGAGAGGGCAGAGGTGCGAGACCAGGGCACGGGGAGGTCCCTTGAGCTGCGTGATAAGGCAGTGGGTGCAGAGACAAGCATCTGTGAGACAGGCGTCAACACGGAGGAGCCGTCAGGCATGCCGAGCCCCCGCCAGACGGCGCGGGTGGTCGGAGCGGTGAGGTCTGTGGGCTGCGGGGACTGCTCAGTGGACGTGGTGGTTTGTGCCCCCAAGGAGCACGTGTCCCGCGAGACAGCCACAGAGGCTGTGCCCAGGGCAGAGGCAACAGTGATGGCCGTGCCCTCCACAGCTAGCCGTCAAACCAGCACCACACTGGAGATGGTGAGCCAGTGCACCGGCACAGAGACGGCCTCCCTGGCAGACTGCGGGACGAACACCGCTCTGAGCAGCTGCGATAAGCAGACCAACACAGAGAGCGTGGAGACGCGGAGTGTGGCAGTAGGAGATGGCCGGGTGAAGGACATACACGCGTCTGCTAAAACGCGTTCGGTTGGAGTGGGCACCATGCTCTCCAGCCACCCTGGCTTTGAAAAGCCCTCCGCAATAAAAACCAAAGACTGTGGCGTTGGGCAGATAAACATTCATGAGAACTACCTGGTTGGTCTTAAAATGAGGAGCATTGCCTGCGGACCCCCTCCATTGCCGGTTGTGCCGGCTGGCACCAGGAGCATTGGTGTTGGTGGAGAGTCCGTGTGCGAGCCGGTGAGTGGTCTATTGGAAAACCCTCTGCCTCCACCTGAGCTGAGGACGGGCTTGGATCACTACATTGAGCGTGTGCAGAAGCTGCTGCAGGAACAGCAGATGCTGCTTGCTGAAAATTACAGTGAATTGGCAGAAGCCTTTGGGGAGCCCCACTCCCAGATTGGATCTCTCAATTCGCAGCTCATCAGCACTCTCACCTCCATCAACTCCGTCATGAAATACGCCAGCACAGAGGAGCTGCGGAGCCTGGACCTTCAGAAGCAGTGCATGGAGAGAAGCGCCACGCCAGGTAAGCCCAGTGTCCGGGCACATGTTTCATAGAACCACAGAATTATGTTTGGTCTGCTTCTTGCCAGAGCCGCTGGTCAGTCACGTTCTAGGATCTTGCTTTAGCCTGGAAGCAAGTGTGTAATCCTCCTCGATATAACACAAAACATAACACTCTTGCTGGATGTGCCCGTAGGGTACATTCTCTCAAGCCCACCAGCGGTAACTGAAAAACCAGAGCTAGTTTTATCTCTCCCAGTCCAGCAGACTGTGAAGGGCATCACGATGATGATGATGTCACTGACCATGAAAGAGAGGTATCTAAAAGTATGCAGGGTTTGACAGCTGTGCAAGGTGTTGACTCCATTTTATGGCTTTTAAGAGTATTCAGTGGTAATTCCTGTGCGTTTGGAATTTTGTCCTTCCTTTAAGCTTGGCATTTTGAAAAACGACAGTGTCAGATTTGACAGAGTGGAAGGTCACATTCAGTGTCCGTATCAAACCGACTCATTTCCACAGACATTTCCCTGGATTTTTTAGTGTTCCTTCCATTGCCTTCATTCCTTGTGCTTCTCAGCCAGCGAGCTGCGGGGTGCTTTCCCTGTTCCAGCAGGGCTGATGGCTTTATAATAGGCAACTCCAGAGTGCTTCACAGAAACCACATCTTGCATCTTCACTGTTCCAATAACTGCTTGTCCTAATCCCTAATTACAGCCTCATGTTTGAAAGGCATAAACTGTAATTACTGCTGGAGGTTCTGATGATACTCAGGAAAGGCAAGAACTGAGATTTAAATATTCCTTGCATTTTATTTAATAACTTTTAAATCTATACAATTAATTTGAGGGATTTCTTTATGTGGGATTTCTTTATTCCCTGGGGTAAAGTTGCTTACTTTTTAAAAATTATTATTATTATTATTGGGTGTCTGATAGTCTAGTTTAAAACTTAGCCATTTTTCCTAATACCTTATTGGTGAATACAACCACATTACTGTTAAATTTATGAATGTTGGCTTACTGTAAACCAATATGTAATGCCTAGCAGGGACTGTTAGATACCGTCTTCTTGGTCCTACCATACAGTGACTAAAACAGGAGGTTAAGAAAGTGGGATAACCTTGTGCAAATTCATGTGTATCGTGGGTGCTGAATTGGAAAAGAAATCCTGAGGAAGTACCACTCAATATCAGCATAATATTATTGGCTAATGCACTGCTATATAAAGCTCTTGCAGCTTATTTACTGTCCTAAAATTTACCTATTTTTGTTAAAAGGCAGCTTGGTAAATCTGATTCTTTTCAGTGTTCATGTGCTAAATGGAACCATCCATTAAATGAGCTGAAGTAAAAATTTTAGGTTCCAGTAGTAAAGCAATAAGGAACATTTATGTAGCGGTAAAGAAAACATATGATACCCTGTCTGCATACATGCAATACGATACTATATATGCAATATTATTTCTGGTATGCACTTTATATTTTGGGCTTCTTACAAGTAATGATACTATAATAATGAGAGTATCTGGCAGACACCAGAAGTGTCCTTAAAAACAGTGAACCAGAATTTTTACTAGCCGTAAATCCTCAATTCCTTTCCCTGCTTTTACTGCACAGTATCAAATGTGTAGTCTAGAGACTTGAAAGTATTTAGACACAGGTGGAGCAATGGATCATATTTTAGTAAAGATGTTCTTACTTGGATTCAGATTTCACATTCTTGACAGAATTATTCTGGAGTAATTTTATTTTAACTTGTAATGCCATTATCTTTAGCTGTGGATGCTGAGCATAAAATCTCTTTATTTTTAGTCTCTGGTGAGATCTACATGCCAGGACTGCGTGCATAAATCAAGCTCAGGGCTAGCTACAACAGTTTAAACCCATGGAGAATTGGAGTGGGAAGGAGGTCATAAGCCTGAAACGTTTCCCCTTCTCTTTCTATGAATTTTGAAAATACTGCCTTTACTACAGTTATCTGTTGGTCCTGCTGCTTGTTCCTCTGGTTTTACAGATCACGTGTTACTTTTTTCTGCAGAAGGAGTTTTGCTGAATGAAGCACAAACTTAAATAAATCTGTAAGCACTGGAACTAATAAAGCCTTTTTTTTTTTTTCCATGCATCAGTACCTGATGATAGCTTGTGGACTCTTAATAAGTCTTTCCTCGCGTTTAGATCTCTTGGATGTAGCTTTTCAGGTGTCTTGTGTGTGCATTCAACCAGCAACTCTTTCTGCAGGCCTGGCATCTCGGCCTGATTTCTCTAAAGCTTGTATAAATACAAAAATCCTTCAGAATAGTGAGTCTCTAGTCTGGTTTGGTTAAAATGAGCAGTCAGGTTTAAGTTATTGAAAGAAGCATGACATCACAAGCCTCGGTTTCTTAGGAAAACAGGCTGAAAATAGAGGCAGAAGTGTCCGGTTTCAGTTTAGCAGCAGTAGTGTCATCTTTAATATTTTATTCAAAGACCATCCTTAGGAAGCGCCCCTTAGATGCCAAGTTCTTCTAGGACAAAAATACCTGATCTGGCTTTGAGGCATGTGATTTGGGTACCAGTTTGCCACGTTACAGGGTTAGTGGTCCCATTCTGCTTCTGATACCTGAGGTAGCACATTGGTCAGGTTTTCAGCTTTACAGATTTTTCTCCCTGCCAGCGCTGGGGAGACGGGGGTGTGCTGCAGGGGTGTCTCTCAGCCCCTGACACGGCTTGTGGCTGGCGATGGGATGCAGGCATGACAGCTGGAGCCTGCTGAGAAGGACATGGGGCTGGCTCCGCAGCTGGCATCCCCACGCTCAGGCCCAGCAGACCTCTGAGATGATCTCTGAACCAGGTCTGTTAGCAATTAGTATATTGCTTGTTGCAAAATAAACACCTTCACTTCCGTAACTAAGCAACTCCTATTTACACTCGCGCTGTCTTTCAGAAGCCTTAGTGACATCAGGGAAATCAAACCCTCCAGCCAGATGAACGATTTCCACTCTGCAAAATCACGTTAGCCAGCATTGGCACCCTGTCTGTGTCCAGCGGGGTCGCACGGATGTGGGTGGCAAACCTAGAGGCTAACTGATCCTCGTTCTTGGACCAGACAGCATGTAGGAGGACTAAGAGAGGCGAGTGTGTTCAGGTTCTCTGTTTATTGTCACAGAATTTTTGAGAAATTTCGGAAAGTTACATTTGAGTGCACATGTGATGTGTTTTGCAGAATATCAGCCAGAGGCCTAATGTCCCTTAAATTAAATGGACTTTTCACAAGTCTTGTAGGTGGATGTCTTTCACAGGCAGGGAATTTGCAAGGGTGGTATTTAAAAACAGCTGCTCTACTGTTGCCCTAAAAACTGACCTGAGTGTATTTGACCTGAAAATGCGTGGTTATTTTGCCTCGGTGATCTTTGGAGTATCAGTTTTACAGTCACTTTTTGGAGCAGTCATGACTGAGCACCCCAGTGGAAGCATTACACTAATCATCGTGAGGAAGGAGGCAACTTCTTGAATTGAAACTTGAGATTAAGGACTCCTTGAATTAAGGAGTGAGAAGAAGTGGGAAGCAAGTGGTGTTGGAAAGTCTTGGGGGTTGGGAAAACATGATGTGCAACCTGATGGAAAGATCTTTCAAGCTTTTCAACTCTTAACTTTCACCCAGAGCTGTGGAGGCAGGGTGAGGGATGATGGAAAGACCGAAGGAGTGATGGTGGTGGTGAGAAGCCCCTGGTTGTCCGAAGCTGGTGTGTATAACTAATGAAGAATTGTGGCTGTGATTGTCTCTCTCTGTGTCATCATTCGTTACACAAAACCAGCAGGGAGTTGGAAGAAGCTGTTTTCTCCTTGCAGCTCTTCTGTTTGACAAAGTTTGTAGCCTTTTCTCTCAAAGACTGTGTAGCTTGATGGGTTGGTAGCCCCCCTCCTGGCAGCATGGACCACGCTAGTGCAGCTGAAGACTCGAGGCTTGCCTGAGGCTCGGAAGCTGGTGCTGTTTGAGGCGCAGGCATGTCCGTGGACCCTGTGAAGCTGTGGGCTGCTGCAAATTGCACTGGGTGTCTACGTCTAGGCAAATGAATGAATCCCTCAGCTTCAGCTCCGCCACAGATGCATGCGTTAATCACCTGGTTAAGTTGCTGTACAGATGCGCTTGTTTGTGTAATAAGCAGGACCCATCCGTCTCTCTGCCGGGGAGAGGCTGACTGACATTCGTGAAGCATTCTTCATATTCCCTGGGTGATGCAAAACGGTCATGCAGATGGTCCCATCTGTGTGCCAGATGAGTGCTGTTTATTCACGTGTGTTTGGCTGGTACCTCAAAGAGTACAGTGCCTCCTCTGCGTTTTTCCTGTGGCAGGTGGTATCTATTGACCTGCTAGACAAAGATCAAATGCCTGCGTTGTTTGAAAGTGGTAGCAACCCCTGTATTAGGAACTGGGATGTTCAGTGAGGTTTTTTTCTTCTTTTAAATTCCCGTCTGATTATATCAGAAGAGAAGCAGCGACCTGGTCGGTAATTGTCCTATAAAGACATTATTCATGTGGAACTCCGTAAACCTCTTTAAAGAGGTTTGACATACCTTCCATGGTCACGTGTTAAGACAAGCTTATTACTGTTATCATTATTATCATTAGAGTATTTTCTGTTCTGCAGTACAGGGGATGTTTGAATCTGAAAGCTGCTCTATCTCCTCATTTCTGCTTCAGTTAATAAGGAGTATAATTTGACACAATAGAAATAATGTTTTTCTTCCAAATCTATTCCTGCTTAGAGAGTGGCAAGCTCCAGCCTGCTAGCCTGTCTGTTAGTGACTTTGGTAAAACCCCAGTTCCCTCCCCACGCTGTGGCACAGGGACATGATGTTCGGGCACTGAGCTTTGTTCAGAGTTCAACTCCCATGGTAACAGGCACATCTATGAATATTTAATGGCAGAAGATTCCCCTTTTTCCAAGGAAGTGTTGTCGTATTTCATCAACAATAAAGCATTGGCTGAGAAGATCAACTGCTCCTAAATGAGAAAGCAGGAAAAGCTCTGAGATGACCTTCCTGCTGTGCCCAGCATCATGAGATGCTTTGATCCACACTCATCAGGGAAATTAAGGATGGCTTTCACCAAGCTTTGCACACAGTTGTCTTGGAAGGGAGAGCATTTCATAAAATAAGATTATTACCTGCTTCCCAGACGTGTAATTTTTTGTTTTCAATCTTGTTCAATTAAAGGAATTGGTTTTGACTTCCAGTTTCAACAGACTGGCTTCACAAGCTAGTTTGGGGATGGAAAGCAGCTTCCCAACACAAAGAAAATGGTTAAAGCGAGAGTGAAAATGAATTTGAGATTGCTCTTGCAGTCCTATTAAAGGAGTCGTCCTGTTAAAAGGAGTGTTTTCCCTGGAGCCAAATGGTAGTTGCAACATTTACCATATGCCTGGGCCCCAAGTGAATCTGGCTTCTGTCAGTTTATCATGTAAGAAGTTCATATGTGGCAATTTTTGGTTCTGAAATTTTAAATTCACTGACTTTTAACCTGGAATGGCTCAAAAGAACCTTTTAAATTGAAACTACGTTTAGTCTTCTGAAGGTAACACATTTATCAGGTGGGTGGATGGGTTAATATCAATCACTGTAAATGTTTAAACGTAACATGTTTGCTCATCACTGCTTTTTTATTTAACTTAGTAGAATGGGGCTTTTTTTTTTCTATAGTTGTGATGGATAGGCCAAATGGAAAGTGGATTAAAAGTTATTTATATGAAGAAATAACTTTTTAAGGATAAAGCAACTTAATAATATTTAAGGCCACTAGAGAAGACTTTGTGTTCTTCAGTTACAGTAGTTTCATAGGGATCTTATTGCTACCATGAAGAAATCATGCAGTGTGAAAGAGAAGTATTTCCTTGATGTATGTGCTCCAGACAACCTTTATGCACTGTCTTTAATAGGGAGTGTATAAATTGTATCATTGGCTGTTATAAACATATTGTGCACATAAATACTTGCACTGATCAACAGGTTAAAAATAAAATCAGTGGGCAGCTACCACATAGGCAGCAAGCTTGTGCCCTTTTTTTAGCTAGAAGCCTGTGATGTTCCAGCCAGAGAGCTAGGTTTTCATCCTGATGGTATTTAATTCCCCTGGCCTCATTTGCACCTCTCTTCATTTCCAGTGGTATAAAAGTATTGTCAAGCAAAATAGTTTTTATAGTAATAGTTAGGTTTGCTTCCATCAGACTAAATGGAATTTTTCAAAAGCAGGTAAAGGCCAGACTTGTGTTATCACAAGTTCCGCTCAAATTCAGGGGGAAGGGTACTGTTTAAAAATGACCCACTGAGTTCCCCGAACCAGCTTACTGCATGACTAGTCATGCTCTCATAAATGGGAGGGAAAGCCTGCAGTTAGGAAGGGAAATAGCATTTTAACAACAATAAATTGATTTTATAGATGCCAGAAATGGCATGGGTAGTCTACTGCTGATGTAGTTTTGCTGTCATTCTGGTTTAAATTGGTGAGATTTTCAAAAGAAGCAGAAGTGATTTAGGAGAGGAGGTTCCTTCTAAAAAATTAAAAACAGGTGCTCTCATTCTCTCAAACCACTGGGGCTAAACCACTGAAGGTGCTTCTGAAATTGACGACGGTAGCTTTCTTTATAAGGGTTTATGAACAGTTGAAGTCCCTAAATTTTTTGTTTTGTCTTATCATACTTCTGCTTCCAAAATACTTGTGAACTTTGCCAAGATCCCCTACTATATTGCAAAATACATTTAGAAATTCCTGGCAGCTCCATGCTGTGGTTAGCCACGCTATACCAATACGTAGAAACTTATGTCAGATTTGCATTATTTGCCTGCAACAATAAACTAACAAAAATCAGGAGGGTGAGTGTACCCGTGTGGCTCTCTGGAGGCCATGGCTGGCTAGGCGTTGAACCTGTTGGCTGATGTATTGTCAGTGTGGTGCCTCGTGACCCAGTGTCACTGGGAAGGGCTCTGGGGAAGCATGCTTGAGGTCTGTGTGAGGTGACATGAGGAGTCTGATTTAAGCTCTGTGTAGGGTGGTGGTGATCTTCAGCCAGGGTTTCTCTCCCACACTTGAGAGGCGTGCGGTCCCCCTGGCCCTGATGGCCATCCTGCAGCCTTGTTGGAGGCGGAGGGAACTTGGCGCATTCAGCTTGTTGGTTTGGGCAGCAGTTGATTAATCAGTTAAATCATTGACCATAGTGTTGGGTAGCACACCTGCTTCCTTCATCCATTTTTCCACGTGCTAGGTTGCTGCTCTCCAAGGACCTTTTTGTTGGCTGTCTTGTAAAAGGGAAGGCCTGAGAGCTGATGTTAAATGCTAATTAACGCCTTGCAGCATTAACGCTGTGTTGGGCCCAAAGCTGTCTTTCCTGGAATCATGGGTACTGTAGACACAGTAGGTGTAGACATCAAACAGTTTTGTTGGGAGAAGGAGTGTATGGCACTTTTGTCTAATAGTTTGTCTAATGCATGCTGTCTTGCTGTGTGCCTGTCCTCGAGCCTTGATGTCACCCTCTTGTCAGGTGCTGGGGGCCGAGCACGACACCTTTGCTGCTTCATTTGAAGGCATGGACAACATGCTCCAGATCCTGAACTCAGTGTGGTGTTTGTCAGCCACTGAGGGATGAACCAGAAGAGGGAACCTACTGAGATCTTGTTGCGTTGGTGGCAGGTTTAGCTAGGAGAAAGGCTATGAGGCAGCTGTGGTCCTTCTCCTTTCTCTCTGTCCTACCCTCCAGCTCCCTCCTCAGCCGTGTCCCAGGGCAGAAGGGAGACACCTGAGGAAGTCCAGACGCTGGCTTTGTGGGGCTGAGCATCACTGAGGGGGGATGACAGGGCACACCAAGGTGCCGTCAGTTCACATCAGGCAGGACCCCGGCTCGGCCCGGCCAGGGGCCTGACAGCCTTCCTCAGCTCCAGCACGCACGAGCCCACCCGTGTCCCCAGGACACGCTGCGGAGACGGAGGGATTTCAGCTGACAGTAAACCCGGGCAGCTTCGGAAGGTTTGCATGTCTCCGCTGCTTCAGAGCAGGTCCCCTCCGCTCCCTCCCCGTGCCCTCGGTGGTGAGGCTGGAGCAGGAGGGGTGACCTGGTAAAACCAGCCGAGGCAGCCACCACCAGCTGCAGCTGGAAGTGGTAACTCCATTCGGTGCTCTCTTGTAGCTGTCACTGCTCCAAGCAAGTGGAGGGAGAGGCAGTTTCCTTGTTTTTCAGCTAAGGGAGTTTAAAAATCATTGTTCTTGGCTTGGTGCTCCATCGCTTTGGCAGTCCTCTTCTCCTCGGCTGATAGACTGAGGGATGGTGCTTGCTGTTGGGAAGAGACCCGACCGAAGTTGGATCTCTGCTGTGAAGCCAGGAAAGGTGGGGGAACGAGGACAGGACTTCCCTCTTGATTTCCACCGATTCCCATTTTGTCCTGAGCACGCATCTCTAGAGGGGTTGTTCCTGCACGGGGGGGGCACTGGGGTGACTGCCTCGCTTTCCTTAAAGGGCAGAAGCTTTTTGGCTATACCTGCAGTGACATGTCTGCCAATACCCTGTCGTGTGCCTTTCCCAGCAGGTGGCTTCCCCCTGTAGCATGGAGTAAAGCTATAAGCAACGGTGACAGCGGGCAATAGGTCTCCTTGCTTGAGAAGGTGCCTTGGAATTGCATGTGGGGTGAGACTCACTTGGGAACTCAGAGACTTAGGTGGGAACGGGAGCAAAGAGGAGGAACCTTCTGGGAAGTGACAACATTTGGAAAAATCAGTTGCGTTATGTCTTCTTATGGGGAAAAAAAGCCAACAGCCAGCAACTGAGGTGAAGCAAGAAGGGGGAAGGGCAGCCTAGCAAGAGCAATAAAGATGTCAGCTGTATTTCTGAAAGCGAATATTTGGAATTTACCTTACTATAATATGTTAGCAGCCTGTGTGGTGCCGCTCATCTGTTTGGATGAGGTGGCTGTGGCTTAATTCTTAATAAACACAAAAGAAAAAAAACTGCAGAGGCAGAAGTGATTGAAGCAAGCTTTGAAAGAAAGAAGTGATAGCGTTTAAAGTAAATTAAATGCTCTTTTATCTTTTTCCTTGAAATGCTAGCAAGATTACTTAAGGAAGAATGTGTGTGTAAAAAAGCAGTGTGTTCCACAAACAAAAGCATTTGTGCAGCTTTGTAGAGCAGTTCTAATAGCACAGCTGGAGAAACTCCAGGGGAATCTGTAAAAGTCTGTGTGTAATTAGTGCTGCCTTTTAAACACACAAAGGGAAAAAATGAGTGGATGCCAGCAAATTGGGGGAAAAAGAAAAAGTATAACCCAAACTTTTGGAATTTGATTTGAATACAACTACTAGCTCAGTACCATCCTGCAAAGGAAAAAAAAAAAAAAGAAAGAAAGAAAGAAATGCAGTGGGTGGGAGTTTATTGCAGTTGTCTCAGTAACTGGATAAAGTATATAACTTTCAGAGTTAGTGGAATGCCAGCAAAAATGAAACGTTCCTGAAAAGTTTCTGCTTTCATGGAAAATGCCATTTCTTTAAAAAAAGTAAGATAAAGGGGGCACTGCTCTTGCAGAAGGAACCTGCAGAGCCCATGAACGCACTCTTCAGGCACGTCAGTGAGGAGCAGCTCAGCGAGTCCGCCCCCTGGGGTCACTGCACATACTGAAAGAGAAGGAGGAGGAAGGAGCACTTCTTTTTGTCCTTTTTAAAGCCAATATCTTTATAATTTTTCTTTGTATTGTATGTTTTCAGGGAAAGAAAAACTCACAGCTATGGTGTTTTTTTTATTTTCTGAAAGCGATCACACCCTTTTCCTATTGGATCTTCAGAAAAGAGTATTGTAGAGCACAAGCGTTGCCCTTTTTTTCCCCCAATCTGTTTCCCCCCACCCCCCCCAAGCTGATCACAGTGTTGACGGAAATGTTTTGGTCTGCCTCCTCCGTGATGCCTACTATCTTCTCTGGCAGGTGCTACTTTGGAGTACATCCCTCACGGCCAACTTGCAAACACCCACTTAACTTCAAATTTGCGAACGCTGAAATTGGAGCAGGACATTATGCCTGCTCAGGAGGAGAGGAAGACTCCCCTGGTGGAAGCTGTTCGGGGAAGGAAGTCCTTTTCTTCTCAAGACAAAACTCTCACTCCAATTAACCTGACAGATGACCAGCTTGCCTCTGGCCTCTATGGTGATGACCAGCTCACATTTCACCTTTCGTGGTGCCGATGGAGTTTGAATGTGAAAATACAGTTAAAGGAGGTTTTCAGGGTTCTCAAAATTGTGAAAGCAGGGAAAGACGTGGCTACGGGGAAAGTCACAGTGGGAGACCCTGTGTCTGCAGATAGCAGCTTAGTTTTTAAATGGCAGATTGTAGCACATCAGTGAAATGCTATTTAGTGACTTCATAAGAAAAATGTACTGAGAAAGAAAGGGTTAATAAAATAATAATTTTTTTTAAACTTAAATTTGCATGAATTTTTTGCCTGTCTTCTGCTTAGAGATTGGTTTAACAGTTGTTTCAGTATATAGTTAAATCTAAAGAAACAGCCTTGATTGAACCCCCCCACCCTGTTGAATAGGTTATTGTTAAATACGCTGTCTGCACTAAGGCATTAGTTCTGGCAATGAGCTTCTGTCATCTGACACTAAGAATTAAGATTTTCATAACAGATCAGAGTAACCCATTTCAATGTTAGAAATCTTTCACAAATAGCAAAGGAAAAAAGTCTATTTTCTTAAAGTTTTCTAAAGCATCATAAAGATTAGCAACATGTTGGAAGCTGGGAAAGTTAGGCTAAACTAGTTTTCAGTTTCCAGAGTTGTTTTTAGAAGTGTTCTTTTATATTTCCAATGTGCATCTCACACCATGACTTTATGTACAAAAAGATTAGAAAGCCCAGCTTCAGTTGGTAAATTAAACAGAAAGCTGTTTTTTTCTTTTGAAAAATTGTCTAAAGCTGCTGCAGTCAAAGCTGGCTACAGATTTGTACTGATATGTGTGCTTTGTCTCCCTTTTCAATAGTGTGTACTAATAATGAAAACACACTCAAATCTATCATGAAGAAAAGGGACGGGAAAAAGGATTTGAGCAACACCAAGAAGAACCTGCAGTTTGTCGGCATTAATGGCGGGTAAGAGACCTGTTTCCAAAAAATCTGTCATTGTAGCACTTTCACAGTGGGAAAGAGAGGAGGAACACAGGAGCTTATGCATTGCTTTGGCCTGTCATAGAATCGTAGACTAGAGGTGGAAGGGACCTTACAGATCATCTAGTTCCAACCCCCCCTGCCATGGACACCTCCCACTAGACCAGGTTGCTCAAAGCCCCATCCAGCCTGGCCTTGAACACCTCCAGGGATGGGGCATCCACAACTTCTCTGGGCAACCTTTTCCAGCGTCTCACCACCCTCACAGTAAAGAATTTCTTCCTAATATCTAATCTAAATCTACCCTCTTTCTGTTTAAAACCATTACCTCTCATCCTATCACTACACTTCCTGATAAAGAGTCCCTCCCCATCGTTCCTGTAGGCCCCCTTTGGGTACTGGAAGGCCGCTATAAGGTCTCCTCGGAGCCTTCTCTTCCCCGACTCTCTCAGCCTGTCCTCATAGTAGATGTGCTCCAGCCCTCTGATAGTCTTCATGGCCCTCCTCTGGACCCGACCCAACAAGTCCACATCCTTATGTTGTCCGTGCTATTCTTCAGACTGAGGTGCATCTTAATTAAATGAGTTTAAGGGTTGTAGAGAAGAATGAAACAGCTGAGCTCATCTTAATCCTCTGTGAAACTTCTATGCTTTAAGTCATACATGGCTGTCCTGGTTTGAGATAGAACAAAACTAATTTTCTTTTCAGTAATTTTACTTTTCAGTTAAGTCTTTTATAACTAACTGCACTCTGAAATTACGGGCATATTTTTCAGACAGTGTCTGCTTCCAGAGTGATAAGGCCTGATGTTTATAGTTAATGCCAAGGAACGGTATGCAGAGAGGCCCCTGATTATACTTATTGCTACAGCAACCAAGGTCAGCTAACTTTGTTATGTGCCCTGTTGGAGGGTCGGAAGTGGAAAAGCGTAGAGGGGTCCCACCTGCGGGGAGGAGCGGACAGAACAGGTGACCAAAAACTGACCAATGGGGTATTACATCCCATCTGCCCCATGCTCAGTATAAAAGCTGAGGGATCAAAGGGGTCAGCCTCTTTCTTCAATAGCTGGTGTCCGAGGAGGACTCTGTCCGTTCTTCTGTTTCTTATCCCGATCTGTGCGTTCCTGAACCCGTATTGAACAATACAGCAAGAGATGGCATTGCCTAAGAATTAACCTTCCTGGCTTTGCGGTAGGTAAATACAGAAACTTTGCTGCACAAATACAGAAAACAGTTTGGAAAATTATCTTCTTGTAAAATATTACTTATGCTTGCAGAATGTTGCGAAGAACTTTAAAATGGTTTCATCAAGTTTTTTTATACAGCGTTTCTAGCCCCTTCCTCAGATTAGTTTTTCCTTAGTACAAATGCATTGTGCAGTATATAATCTAAATATCACAATTACTTCTTTTCATACATATTGGTTAAAAGTATTATTACTCACAGTGGGGGAATGTCATCACTCATAAATCTCTGTTGCACATTAGAACAGGCTTAGTACGTCAATTCATCAGCTGTTGAGGTTGGTGAGATAAGACATTTAATTGGAATCAGCATTATAATTGTCCAAATCACTTATATTTCACCTAAAATATCAAAATGTTTTGGATTGTCACAGGAAAAAGTGTTAAAATCATAGCTGTTGTCTTTAGGTAGGTTTGTTAGCTTCGCTGATTATATTTGCCCAGTAAGGCAACAACACAATTTACTCTGAACAAAGTAATTTCATTTTAGGGCTAAGGCAAGGTCTGACAGAGCGTTCAGACTTGTGCTTAAAAAAGGTGGTTGTTCTTTCATTACACAGTGTGCACATAATAATCGCAGCATCAGGTGGCAGTGAGGCCAACATCAGTGAGTAGAAGGTAGGAGAGGTGTCTGAGAGTAGAACACAGGAGGACTAAGCCTTGGCGAGATATTTTTCAACTTGCAGCAGTGCGGGTGGGTACCAGCGGCTGCTGAATGGCGCTGAGCAAGCACCCCTTCCCCTGCCCATTCTCCCCCCAGGTACGAGACGACGTCCAGTGATGACTCCAGCTCCGAGGAGAGTTCCTCTTCGGATTCGGAGGAGGAGTGCGACAACCACGAGTACCCCTGCAGCCGGCACACAGAGGAGGGGCAGCCCGTGCCCCGCGCCCCAGAGGTCTGCGCCATGGGGGCAGAGAAGGAGAGCCCCGCTCCGGAGTGCGAGGCTGAGGAGGTGGAAATCAGAGAAAGGTAGGTTGCTCGCCCTCCCCCCAGCATCTCTGTATGGGGCATTACCACCAGGTTACCACTGGGTTACCACCGCCTCGTTGCGCAGGGCGAGCTGCAGGCTGTGCCCAAGCTGGTGGAGGAAGTGCCAGCCCCCATCACCGCCCAACTGCTGCCCACTTCCCTCTTCCTCGAGTGGGTAACCAGAGGGGGTTTCATGTCAGAACAACTGTGTGTGAGCGGGGAGAAGGTGTCGGAGGGTGTCCCTTCCAGCAGCTGACCCCGGTGGCTTTAAATGGTCCACTTGTAGTGAGACCCAGTGAGTTACACCCCAGCAGAGGCTCTCCCAGGTCACAAACGGCACTCGTTTGGGAGCTGACAATGCGTTTTTAGCACCCTGGTCTGTAAAACAGTAAGTAATCAAGCAAGTGAATATTGAACCATGTACACCAGGTCTGCAGCCTGCTGGGATCTCATCTTGCATGTGCATCTTCCACAGCATCTCAGCCATGGCTGGTACTGCTCAGTAAGGGAGTGGGATGCAGCAGCAACGAGGTCATCCAACCCTTAGATCGTATACTTCATATGATGTCATACACTATGATATACTTTAGGGACACTGTGACACATTTGTTCAGCATTTCATGTCTAAGGCACTTTTCAAATTACTCGTAATGAGCTATGTAAGGTAGTATTTGGCAGGCAAGGCTTTTTTTTCTTTTTTGGCATGTGGAAAGCAATATCGTGGTGATTTTTTACTGATTCTTGATTAGTGAATGGACAAAACAAAGTGAAAACGTAAACAGTGAAGGGATATTTTATAGCTACTGGGTTTGCCAGATGTTTACAAGTGTGCTAGCTTGGAAAATTATGTAAGTGGAATAATAACAGTAAAACAGCTAAGACAAAACAAATACGTCATGTTTCACTGGAGATATAGCTTAGTGTCAAACTTATCTGTAATTATCGACATCAACTGCTAAATAACAGAGATGCAGAAATTCATAATGAAGAGCTATTCACAGGCCTTGGAGCTGTGACTTTTGAAGTGCCCTGAGCTTTATTTATACAGTACTGCAGGATGGCCGGTTATTTTACAGGTGGCATAGAAAGATAGGCAAGTTCTCAAAGGAGTTCTCTAACTTGTATTTACCCCAGCAAGGGGTGGTGGTGAGGAGGGGGCAGCAGGACAGCCTAGGTAGGCACGTATACTTGAGGAGCATGTTCTTTGCAAGCTGGCTAGCCTGGCAGTGCCCTTCAAGGGGAAGAGGCAGGGCAAGTGGCCACGTGGGACCGAGCGTGGTCCATGCCATGGTGGAGCATTTCATTGCTCTGGAAGCACCAGCAGCTGGCTTGTAACCCTGGAGAGCTAAAATGCCTACCTTACACACACGAGTACTTTAGTCTCTCTGCTTTTTGGCAGAACTTTCCTGTAAAATTGCCATTATCCTCTGTGGCAGGTTGTAGGCAGAGATGGATGGCAGCCTGGCACGCCACGTGGCACAGGCATGGGCCTTCTTATTTTCACCTTTTCCCTGAGTTTTGAAATTTGTGATGGAGAGGGGGCAGAAGTAGAAACATGAAAGGGGACTGGAGAAAGAGAGTAAATTTCCAGAGCGGACAGGATGAGAAAATCTGGTTCTGGTGAACAGGATAAAACAGGAGCCAGCAGGGAGGCACTGCTTGTGCCCTTTCCCACCAGTTAATTCTGTTTCCGTCACAACTATCAGCATTTCCTCTTGTTAATCAAGTAATCAAAGCACAGAGTATGTAACACATGCTCTGCAGTCGTACAGCAGTAGGTGAGAATTTCCACTAGATGGGCTGCCAAGCCTAAAGCACAGAAGTGATGCATTGCCTGCTCTCCGTTCCCACTGCTCCTCCCGCCCGCATCTGGGAAACACATTTTTCCTCCTCGCGGAGGTCGGCGGCTCCACTCAACATGGAGGGAGTCCCCGCAGAGAAGAGCTGCCAGCACACCTTCTGCGTTGCAGCAGCTGGTGACTTGCCTGGAAACATTCACTCCCACACGACTTTCAGAAATGTTCCTATGCCAAAACATGGAGAGAAAAATTTAAATGTGCTGTGTATTCTGCTGTCTCCTTCAGATACGAACTAAGTGAAAAGATGCTTTCGGCATGTCACCTGCTGAGAAACAACATTGATGACCCCAAGGCATTGACCAACAAAGATGTGGTAAGCAATGCAGGGCAAAATTCTCTCTGAGCTGCAACAGGAAAACTTTAGGGAGGGGTAACTTCTGGTTTTGCAGGACCAGCACCGCAGTGGCTTGGCAGAAGAGGATTTCTTCTTTCCTGGAAGAGTCACAGAGTGCTTTTTTTCTATCAGGAGACTTCTGTCCAGAGAATGTACTTACACTTTGTATGCTGGGGACTTGCCATCCCAAGGCACACACATAAAAATAGTAACATGAAAGCGCAGTTTCAACACATCCGTGCATTCCTGTGTTATTTTTGTAAGTGTTGCTTTAGCACTGCTGCGGGCGGCTCTCAGGCCTCACAGTAAGAGACTGCACGGGGTGAGGAGACCATGACAAAAGCTCCGAGTCTGCTCTAAAACTGAACATGCACCGCCTCCTTCTAAGCACAGGGATACTGTTTCTGTCTCGCTTATTGCGCTGGTAGCTTTTATCAGTGCAGCAGGGAGTAAGGAAGATTCAGTTAATACTCAGTAAATAAGGTTGTATTTGCTTCATACAGGAATTGCCTATATGCCTCATACAGGAATTGCCTGTGCTACTTTGTGAGGGCAATCTGAAAGCAAAGGAACACTGCATAGTGATATCAAATTGAATTTTGCATTTGTTACGGTTGTGCGGTGATGTGAAAGGCAACAATCCACTGCCAGTCTCCTCTACCGTAGAGTATCTGCAGCTTCTTAAGGACAATAATATTGTCTGTAAGACACAGACACAAATATTGTCTGTGTCTAATTCTGACATTTGTGGTCCAGGGAATGTTTTGGTAGGTTGTTTAATACCAGTGTGACGGGTAGTTTTTAACCCTGTGTCAGTCCTTCGGGAGTAGTTTAGGCATTCAAACAACAAATGTTTCAGGCCCGGTTGGAGTTGAAAGTGTCAAAAATTATATAACTAGCTGATAATTTCTACCTTGAAAGTGTAATTTGAATTTACACATTTCTTTCTTGTGCTTAAAATGTTTGCCAGCACAAGTGGTGTTTTGTATCTGGAAACTACAGACTAATGAGCTCTTGTTCTCTCTCTGTCTGCTGATAAAGAAGTCTTGTCCAAAAAGGATAAACTTCAGTACAGCTAGGGATCCATATAAATTGTCCCAACCTCTTCCAGCATACTCAGATCTTGTAGCTGCTGTTTACGCCAGAAGCACCTGCTGACTGCTTCTTTTGGGATGTGATAGATTCTTGAATTAAAAAAAGTACCATTTACTTAAAAATGTGTGTGATACCGTGACTGTAAAAATAATTTCTTAGTGGTATTTTGGACTCAGTAGTGCCTAAAATTAAAAAAAAATATATTTATATTGTGTTACTTTATGACCACTTCTGGGTTTCAGCTCTGTATGTTCACAGTACACATGGTGTCTTAACTCAAATGGTTGGACCTTGTAAGTTTTTATTATAGTAGTACTGATGTATAATATTCTGTATATATTTATATGTAGTATAGATAAATATGTAGTACTGATACATATAGAATATTGTCCCTTTACCAGACATAGGCCCCCTCTAGAACTACTGGTGTTTTCCCTAGCGGCTAGAGAAGTGTGCTGATTGTCTTCTTGGCAAAATTGTCCTTGAACTTACTGGCTACCTTGCAGGTGGGGGTTTATGAAAGGAGAAGAAGGACATGGTGGTCCTTCCAGGTTATAGAAATTGTCTCAGAAAGTCAGAGCTTGTGGTGATGGCAGGAGCATCCTTGGCTCACAGCTAGATCTGCTCTACCTACGTTGTTATTCACAGACAGTTATCTGGCCTAAGAGGCTCCTAGCCCTCTGCCCTCAGTCCATACCAGTGGGAAAGTTGATCCTGAATGTCTAACCTGCATGTTCTCATTGCAGTTGAAATCTCTTACTATTACAGCCACCCATTCTGCAGGTGAAGAACAGGTTCTTCCTTTTCTCACTGCAGTAGCCTTTTGCACTGTGAAAATGTTATGGTGTTCCTTTTGCCAACTGTCCTTTCAGCAGACAGGCCCCGGTCCTTCCTATCTGTCCCATAGATCAAATTTCCTTGACTTCTAATCGTTCTGGCTGCTCACCTTTGAAACTGTTTCATCTGAATCTTTCCTGTCATTCCGTGATCCAAGCAGACAAGGTAGTCCAGCTGTTGCCTTCACAGTGCTAGGCAGAGAGAAGGGACTGCATAACATGCCGTGCAAGTTATAAATCTGTTTATTCACCCCAAAATCCATTACAGTGTGACGTTGTTGACTCAGGTTCAGCTTGTGATCCTCTGTAATGCCCAGCTCTTCTCTTGCAGAACTGCTGTCCAGTCAGTTCTCCAGTAGTTTGTGCATTTGATAATTCATGCCTTGGGATTGGACCTACTTGACTTAGCATGCTGTTGTTTTAAGCCCCCGAGAAACATGCATTCCCACTGCTCTTAGTCTTGGGTTCATCGGTGGTTTATGAAGTTATGTATTTCATGGAAACGGTTACTCCAGGTCTTTTGTCTGTTCACCAGTATTTGATACCTATTAATTCTGGGGTAATATAAAATTCTGTGCCCTTGAGGGTGAACCATTCCTGAATTGAAGCAAAATAAGAGGAGGTAAACAGTCGGTGTTTTAAAGAGGGGTTTAGTCAGAGGAGAAGCTTCAGTCCGTACATCTTGTTTGTGAGCTGAATACTTTCTTCCCACATTTGACTAAAAAAGGCTTGACCTCCTGCATGGCTCACTTGTGGGATGGAAAATCCTTTAAATAGATTGTGCATATGTAAATTTTTCTGTCTTGGTTTTGGCAGAGGTTTTGTTTAAATACCATCCAGCACGAGTGGTTTCGTGTCTCAAGTCAGAAGTCAGCTGTCCCTGAAATGGTTGGAGACTACATAACTGCTTTTGAAGAGATTTCTCCTGCTGTCCTCAGACATATCATCAATATGGCAGATGGAAATGGAAACACTGCTCTGCATTACAGCGTCTCACATTCTAACTTTGAAATTGTAAAGCTTCTTCTGGATGCAAGTAGGTTGACTTGTTTGCATTTTTTTTAATTGTTTTTGGTTTTTGCAATCCTCACAGGTGAAATTCTTGATGAGCAAGAGGTCAAGTTTGGGCTTCCGCCAGCAGCTCTTTTAACTTCTCTTACATGGTGGCTCACTTGGGTAGTCTAGAATCCTTGTTTCTAGTGCTGCCTTTGGAGGTGAGGGTGGTATCTCTTGAAGAAGTTACAGAAACACTCAAGTAAATTATATACAGAGCTGACCAGCATTTGGTACAGATAGGCAGATCCCTGACTCTTGGACTGTAGTCCAAGTTCAGCAGCACCAGCCTCCAGCAGTTTTCTCTGGAGGCAGTGCAGCTACTGCTCAGCCACAGGTAGGATGCTGGTGGAGGAAGATCCATTCAGGTATAAATGTCTATGTTAAACAGTGAAGCTAATCTAGCTTTATCTTACTAAAGCAGTACAAAAGCTGTTTCTGGTCACCGCCTTGGCATGTTGATACGGCTCTCCTGAGAAACTAGGACAATATGGTATCCTGCCGTGTAGGAGCATTTCTCTGATCCACGAGCAATGCGAGGATGCTTCATTTAGTTGCTCTTGTTGTGGCTTCCTTCCCTCGATCCTCTTGCCACACACACAGAGAGAGGGTAGCGGCAGAGGGGAGACTCCAGAGCATCTGCTCCCTACATGCACTAAGCCAGAAGGCAGTCAGCAGAAGGTGTCACACGTTGGAGCTGGTCCCAGGCAGGATGCGATCTCTTTAAGCCTAGTTTTGCTCCCCGACAGAAGTTTCTTTCCCTAAACTACTTATAAAACCTGTCACAGTTGGTTGTGAAGCTTAACCGGACCAACGACATAGCTGGAGTGTAAGCCTAGCAATATTTATAAATCCAGAAAGGCAACATCAGATAAACACAATTAATGATACAAATCTCAGCTTTGATAATCCGTCACCCCTGTCGCTGCAAAGACTTCCTCGGCAGGAAAGTGAGTGCTTTGAAATCTCTGGTCCTGTTTGAAGGCAGCCTGTTGGGAAGGGTGAGTCACAGCAGGGGAATGCGGGGAATGTCAGGAGCACAGTGAAATGCGGCAGGCTGGCTCTGCAGCACCGCGGTGGGAGGAAACTGTCTCTCCGCTTCCCTGGGTATCTCAGGGTAGCGTGAGTATGCTCATCTGTTGCTGGAAGTCAGGACTGCTGTAGTTGACAGCAGCTGGTATATTCTTACAAAGATAGCAGGTTTTAACTGCAAAATCCAACAACCGTGACTAGTGGCAGGTGTGCAGGAGCACACTGCATGTGCCAGCACTTGGAAAGTGTTTTACAAACAGGCAAATTCCTTCAGGTTTCAACAGTCTCCCTCTGGAGAATGTCTAAATGGTCACTACAGTCAACTTTGCAATGTGGTTATATGACAGGCAGGTTCTTGGTCCAAGAACTCTGCGTCTGTTTGCTGAGAAGAGCAGATGAGACTCTTCTGTATCACCGTTGCAGTGTTACCAAGAGGACAAATAGGAAAACAGCTCTGCTATTAGCCATAAAGATAAGGAGATGAAATGTGACCTCAGAAAACACACCTGTGCTCAAGTAGTCTAGCCTGGGTAGGAGAGCATCACTGCCAATAATTATTCATTATTCATGAAGTAATGCATGTAGCGGACTGTCATGTTCTGTGGCTTCAGTGGCTTCCTAGAAGTGGTTCTGAAAGTAAGGTTGGGCTACTGGTTCTAAGGTAGCATGGGTGATGTCTGTGGAACATGAAAAAATTGTGCATTTTTTTTACATCTGCACTTGTACTGCTTCTGCAATGTTCTTTTCACCTAAAGAAAAAAAAAAAAGCCTTTGTCAATAAGTCTGAAGAATTTCCTGAAACATTTTTGCTTGTTAAGATATCTGTGGTGCAATTTAACCCCAAGTCTAGAGACTCTGTTTATGTAAGTCTGAGTCTTTGCCTTCCGATACGATGAGCACACTGAAGGCCCTGCTGCTTGGTAAACTGATAAGCCCTGCTGGATTTCTGCAGAATTTTAGGAACAGAGACCAACTGGAGGTTAGACCTGAACAAAAAGGAGAACTCTTGTCAGCTGCTGGCACTAGTCAGAGGACTTGACTGTTTTTGTTCACAGTCAAATACTCTGTAGAGCTGGAAACAGTCTTTTAATTGCAAGTTTTTTTCTGCAGCTCCAAACATGTCAAAGTACACTTGCAGATCTTTAAAATAACACTGATTACAGGAAAATGTTTGTGCTGAGGAGAAACAGCTTTTTCACTGACCATGTTGCTGGGTCATTTTTGTTTTGTGGGGTGGATTCCCTCAGGAGAGGAGCTTAAAGACTCTCCTGATGGTATTCCTGGGGTTCAGCCCCATGACCCAAATGGTCGTTTCAGATTTCAGACCACTTGCTTTTACAAAAGAGAAAAAATCGCACAAAGCCCTAAATGATGACATATAAAATGCCTTTGTGCTCTCCCTTGTGTTGCATGCATAGCAGGAGAGAATCCTTTTGTTTCTCGGGCTCAAGAGCACCCCTGTTTATTTTTTTTTCTTCTCCGCTTTCCCTTGAATTGCTTCCATTATGAGAGCACTTGCTGCCTTTTCTTTTTATAGGCTGGTCTACTAACAGTTTATTCAGTTCATTAGCACAATTGCTGCTTTTTGGGTTCCTGCTTTCCAAAGAAATTATCTCATCCCTCTGCAGATGTCTGTAACGTAAATCATCAGAACAAGGCCGGCTATACCCCCATCATGCTCGCTGCGCTTGCAGCTGTGGAAGCGGAGAAGGACATGAGGATAGTGGAGGAACTGTTCAGCTGTGGGGACGTGAATGCTAAAGCCAGCCAGGTCAGTCAAACGACACCGTGCCCACTCCTGAGGCTTTCTGTCTTTCCTTCCACACTCCTGTCCCTGCTCCATCGGTTCAGCTTTTGCACTCATTCACTCTCGCCCTCTGTGGTCTTCGATGTTTGTGTATATGTTTTTGGTAGCTGTATACAAAATGGAGCTGTGGAAGAACAGTTGAGCCTCAGGTCTGGATCTCTTCTAAAAATGAAGATTGAATATTATATGAAAGAACCATCACTGAATTTTAGGAGGCATTTACAAATTCTGTACCATTTAATACCTTCCAAGGAACTCCAGATGTCTGGAAATAGATCCTATATCTTCCTTTAATTTAATAAATAACTATGTGAATGGGGGATATATTATGCATAAAAGGTATTTAAATAACGGGAAGCAGAACCTTGAGAGTGCTGTATAAAATAACAATCTTTTTCTTTCCCCAAAAGCAGCACAGTGCCAAAAAAAAAAGTGTGCGTGCTTTGTCACTGATTGTCTGTGTGGTGATTTAGGTTTTCCTCTTCTTTCCATGCAGGCTGGTCAGACTGCACTGATGCTGGCTGTGAGTCATGGGCGGATAGACATGGTTAAAGCTTTGCTGGCCTGTGGTGCAGACGTCAATATCCAGGACGATGAGGGCTCTACAGCTCTGATGTGTGCTAGTGAACACGGACATGTAGAGATCGTCAAACTTCTGCTGGCTCAGCCTGGGTGTAATGGCACCCTGGAGGACAATGTGAGTTGCCTTTCCAGATAGTGCTTCATCAGATAGCTTCTCCATTCCGGAATGTTTTTCTAATATTTTTGATGTAATGGAGAGCTGCTGAAATCTACTTATGTGAATCTCTGACTCGCAGCACCAAAGTACCAAATGCATGAATCCTCTGCTTAGTGGTAGCAAGTGCTGTGATTATTTGTCTAGTATCTCTGCTTTTCTAACAGACTTAGCCAGTGGCTATTTTTGTGGTTAGCTGTATTTTGTGGTTAGCTGTAGGTGTGCAGTGGCCAGAAGAGACAAACCATTTGGTAACACGTCTTCCCTTCTCACATTCCTTCCGCTTTTCCAAGGAGTCTTCCCCTTTTCAGTTAGGACTTTATCGGGTCACTTAACAGCATTGCTGTGTCAATTTCTGTGTCTGTGGCAAACATCAGCCCTACAGTTCTCTTCACAGCATGTTGACGAAGTGTCTACACCACGACTTTTGAGAGTACAGGTTTAGTCTCAGTCATGAAGCTACATCGTCCTGACAATAAGCAGATACAGGCTGTGACTTCAGGGCCAAGTGAGACACATATTTCTTGTTTGCAAGGATCATTGCAACCCACACTGTCAGCAGACAGTTTGGTCTGTAGACTTCTCAAGCTTGAAAATGTTGACTTAACTGGTTTATTGCCAGTATTGTGTTCTCATTAACACCACCACTTCTTGGGTACGTTTCCTATTCTTACTGCTTTCACCTACTGAGCACTGAAATGGAGCTCGGGTTTGGGGTTTGGGAGAGCAGTGGTTGGTTATTTGTTGAAGCTCTTACAGAAAGGCAGAGACATCGTTCCTGTTCATTCACTCACCTGCTGCAGGAGCTCAGTTGCCCGATGGTGCCAGCAGTGTGTAACAGCTGGCCTGAGAGGAAAATGTAATAAGGCCTCAGTATAACAAACCCTTTTGGGGACAATCTAGGTTACTGCAGCCTGGATGCTGTTAGCACTATTAATCACCAAGTCAATAATTAAAATCTTTATGGAGACATGACGCTTAACTATTCCTGTAGGCAGTTTGATACCATTTCCCAAGCACAGCTTGTCTGCTGCTTACTCATTTTATAATGGGTTTGTCTGTGCTGAGAGATTATGAGATTTTTAGCATTCCCCTAGCTATTCTGAATGTGACAGTGATGCTTTTCCAGTCAGCATGATCACTAGTAAGCTGAGTTTCATCCTACTGATGTGTGCCATTCTGACAGTGATTCAGCATCTCTCTTTAAGAACTTGGCTTTTCCTGGTGTTGCCTGTGGAGGTTTTGTTGTTCGTTTGTAGTCCATTGTATTGTGGTGTAGAGGACAGCTCTTCTACCTCCCTGTTTGCTCAGGGCAATTAAGATTTATGTATAATCGCTCCCTGTAGTCTCATAAGAATACGTTCCACTTGGATGCCATCCATCATGTCCCATGCTGGAAAAAGTGTTTACAGATTCCTTAAACTGGTGCCGACTAGTGCTATGGCAGCAGCTAGAAAATGTGTTCCATTCTGAGAGCCAACATAAGAAGTGATCCCTGTGAGAGGACACTATCATTATTGTGGAAACTTCTGTGCACAAGAGCCAAAAGCCAGGCAGTGGACCAGTAAGCCACTGCGAGATTTGTGCCAAGGTTGTAGCTGCCTGCCTTGTAATTGAGATGCCGTTGGGCTTGTAGCCGTGTGATGCACCAGTTTCAGGAAGGGAAGGAAGCAAGGAATGCAGAGTTGGGGATGTGGCAGCTTCATACAAGTGTGCCCCTCCAGCAGCTCAGGGGTTTACATCACAGGTTGTCTGACATCTGCTTCTTCCTGGATCAAACCTGGTCTAAATGGAAAGCAGCAGGTCAATACATTACCCTTCAGGGAAAAACAGCCTTTGCTTCTAGCAGCTTCGACAACCATGGTTTCTGAAAGCAGTATCTTCTGAGAAACAGGTGACAGTATTCAACCAGGAAAGTCCATTTGGTTGTACTTAGACTTCCGTCAAGGAGCATTTGGAATTAGGAATGCAACCACTCTTAGTGTTAATGGGAGATATAACACAACAATTATCATTGTAACACAGCAATTATCATGATATTTGATTAGCACTTATCCCTCCCTTATCTCCTTTTCCACTCCTCACTGACGCTGTAGTTTCTCTCGGACAGACCAATCTTCTGAAATCACTGGTCTTACACAGCACTACATGTAACGTTATTGTGATAATGGCATGCTCATTCTTCCTCAGCAATAATCGAGACTCCTCATTGAGAGAAATTACGAGGCCTCTGACAATTGGTCTGCCTCATAAAACAGCAGTGCAAGGCTTATTGTCACTTAATTATAATAAAAGAAATTAAACAAGACTCTAAATTAACCCACCTGTCTGTCTGAGCAGTGGGGCCTCCACTTCATAACTTCCCTTCTTCTCAGTGGGCTGATGGGGCTTTTAAGAGGTCTGTTAATGCTCACAAGCACTAATTCTCTTATTTCTTCCTTTCTTCTCTCAGGATGGCAGCACAGCACTTTCAATAGCCCTGGAAGCTGGACATAAGGACATAGCGGTTCTCCTTTATGCCCATGTCAACTTTTCCAAAACCCAGTCACCGGTTAGTACAGAACCTCCTGCAGTTTACATTTTAACTTGCTGCTCCTGAACATAATAGTAAAACATAACCATATCACCACCCCCAGCAGCTGTACAGCTGTACAGCACATGAATTTTCAAGTTTA
The DNA here is from genome assembly GCF_028500815.1 of Rissa tridactyla. Classification (NCBI taxonomy): domain Eukaryota; kingdom Metazoa; phylum Chordata; class Aves; order Charadriiformes; family Laridae; genus Rissa; species Rissa tridactyla. Next base: position 58,214,085 of record NC_071497.1, on the reverse strand, counting down.
TTCACAGGATAATTTTTATGCTGGTAAGCGGAATGTACATTTTAAATACAGGTTGTCTGCAGAAGGCTGAACCCTGGCTAAAGGATACCTCCTCCCTTTTATCTGGGGGTGAAGATAGCACACTTGCAAGGTTCACTGACTCTGGCTAGTGAGCAGAGGTGCTGTTGCATCATTGTAGTGCTAATTATTGACCTGGTGACAAAAACACAGGTGTTGCTGTGTTCCCTTTGATTAATTGTTCTTTCCTCTTTTCTAGGGCACTCCTAGGCTTAGCAGAAAGACGTCGCCTGGTCCCACCCACAGAGCCACGTTTGAGTAGTAGTGCATGAATATCTGTAAAAATCTCTATGCCATCTTTAAGCTGCTAAATATTACTGTTTTACTGAGACAGATACTGAATGTAATTGTCTTGTGCCTGAACTCACCAGCAAAGTGAAAGCAGAGATCTAGTGCTAAAGGTAGAAAACTGTAAACTTGAAGCAAGCATATAGTTAAGTAGTGCTTAGCTGAGAACCTTAGCCAGAACTGTTCTTTTGCGCACCTACTCGTCTTTCCGTACACTGGCACACATCCTGTTTTTCTTTGTTATAGATTATCCTTTCCTGTGTTACGGGCAGCCACAGACGTCTATCTGTGCAGGGGTGTCCCGGTGACTTGTTTTTAATCGCTCTAAAACATACTTGTATTTACTATGCCTAGACTTTATCACAGTAACCTTTTCATAAATTTCATTCCAACATGATTTTGATGTTTTTAATTACTTTGAAATTCAGAAGTTGCAGTTGCTTATATAGTCAGCTCCGTGGATCTTGAGCTGGTGGGTGAGTGGGTAGGTATTGGGGATAGAGCCTCTTGTCAGGTCTGAAGTTCACTAAATAAGTTGTTGCTAATTGGGGATAATGTATAACTTTTTATATGAAAGATACTAGTATCTATAAAATTAACTCGCACAGTATTTTCAACATTTTATATTCCTTAATAATTAAAAACTACATGAAGAATTACATGTCCTGTTACCATATTTTTATTAACTGTGTCAGTCTATAAGCTCCATATGTGTTTATTGGAGAGTAAAATTAGAGGTACCAGCTGTATATTCCCCTTGAGTGGAATTGAGCGTAGTTCTCGGTGCGTATTTATGGAATGCTATTACCTTGTCACATTCACTTTAGTCATGTGTATTGAAATGTTTGAAGTGCCTTAGATTCTTGCCATATTTTCAGAATAAAAATTCGTTATGCTGTTTTACTCCTCTCCTGTTTTACATGTGATTTGCCATCATCCAGATATGCTGCAAATTACAACTGCAGGGGCAAAACAGGACAGATTGGTAAGTCAAGGCAGGGAGGACTGCATAGCTCAGCCTTCGGGGGCTGCTGATGCGAATAGCATCAGTGCCCAAACTAGCTTTTTCCTGCTGATTGGCAGAGTAAAAAGCTTCGCCCAAGATGATCTGCCTTTGCTGGTCTTGCACTTGCTGCAGAGGTTGGACCCTTTGCTCTTTGGGAGTGAAGTGGCCATGTGCAGTATCATGGGGAGGCACCAAAGGATGGTCTTCAAGCAGTTTGACCTAGCTCTCTGCAAAGTAGTTACCAACCGAAATAAAAGCCTTTTGAGTTTTTTCTTCCAAACAATCCTGGCAGCTTGCTGAAGGGGATGATTTTTAGATGGCAGTGTAGGAAGTCCTATGCTAGTGTGTCTGTATCCTTGTCAGTTCAGACCTAGCTGATGAGTCTGTCTTTGCTTGGCATCTGATTTTGTGTGGATGCTGACTCACCTGCATAAACAGGTATGTCACCAACTCGCCAAATTACTGTGAAAATAAGGTGACACCAGACTGATGGCAAACAGTAGCAGCAGCTGTAAAAATATTAAACAGAAGCAAAGGCCCCTCGCTTTGCGAGCCACGCTCGGCCAGGATGGGTGGGCGCTGGCTGTCCTGCGTAGCAGGGAGCTGAGCTGTGCCCCACACGTGCATCCACCCGATGACCTGAGACGTGGTCACACGCAGTGCGTGACACCCGCACAGGCTTCCCAATAAATTCCTCGTTCATTTAGGAGCTGTGTGGGTTTCTCATTCAGCAGAATGAGTGCAAGTTGGATCTCCTCACCTCAGGCATGGCAAAAGGCTGGCTTTTGCTTCATTTTTACATTTGTTGGTCTGCCAACTCTTGTCACTGTTCAAACAACTGTCTGAAAAGCAATGTCAAGATAATCTATTCTTGTCTTTTTGAGTTTAAAACACACATAGTGCTGGAGTTATTCAAATCAAGCTGATGAAGTGCAGAAAAAGGATGACTGCTTTAATCTCTCTCCAGTACTTGTTCTAATTTTACAGAAAATCAGTTGGCTTATTTATACATGCTTGCCTGTATCTAATTGATTAAATTCTTGTTTAGTGGAGAGACATTATATTGCCAGGACAGAATTCGGACTAGGGACATGTTTATACTTTCAGTTTTACCAAGAATTAAATTTTTATTTAGCACTGATTTTACCAAAAGCAGTCTAGTTGTGCATCCTTAAGGAAGTTAGTAATCATACCTTTAGCTCTGGCTTATATTTCTTGACAGTGATTTTAGGTAGTCCTGTGAGGAGCAGGGAGTTGTACCTGATGATCCTTCCAAGTTGACATACTCTGTGATTCTGTGACAGCAGTTTTAAAGCCTGTATGCTCAAAGTCTGACTTCACTAAAGAGTGTGCTCAACTGTCTGATAATGTCCTTTTCAGTAGTGTCACTGTATTGCTGTAGAAGATATGTTAATTAGTAACATGTCTAATAGATCTTTGCCCCCAGAATAGTTTTTTAAACAGTGATATTTGTTGCTGCACTAGTGCCTTGCTACTGTGCTTAATTTGCACACATGCATATTTGCCTGAGGCTTAATAAAAAATTTTAAATGCCTGTGAATTTAGCTTTTCAGAGCAGAGGGCCATGACTGTTATTTTCTGGGTTGGCACAGGTCCCTGTCCCACTAATCAATGTGAGTCCTGGGTTCCCTGGCAGTCCTGGCTGTGCAACTATTGTAGAAGGGTTTAAAAAAACTGGTCCAGTGGTTCAGGTGACACAGGGAAAGTCACCAAATGTACTGTAATACTTTTTTTTTTTTTACTTGGGAAAAAAGCATAGGAAGAGGAATGTGGAAATAAACATTCCTTCATTTTTTTCCCTGTAGGGAATTGGTTTATCAGAAACCAACATGTTAGGGGTTAAAATTTTCTAAGTGATTGCATTGCTTTTTAATGGCCTTAACTGGCAGAAGTCTGGGGAGGAATCTGAGCCTTCCAACAGCGTGCAAGAGTCAGTTTATGCAACTTAAGAGTTCCTGGATTTATTTAGGTGCCATTTTCCTGGTAAGCAAAATGGTTGACCCAGAATTGGCCTCATAGAGCTTTAGAAAATGTTCGATGAAGCTGTGGACTTGGCATTTCTGTGCAATGTTGAGTTTCTTCCCAAAAGCTCATTGTCTTCCGTTAAAATGCCTTGTAAAGCAAAGTGCCACCAGTTTTAGCTGTGGGGTGAAGGAGGTCATTGTGGTATGCCATGTCAGGAAGATTGGCTTTTGCAACCAAAACTTTGCATGTGTTGGTGGATATGGGTGAAAAGTACAGAATAAACTGATTATTTTACCCAAGTCAGTGACTGTCATTTCTGGCCTAAAATCCTATTAGGGGAGACTTAATGGATTGAGCAGTTAAAGAAAGAAGGAAAGAAAGGGGGGGGGAAGAAAGAATAATTACTTCCCTTAGCATTCTGTTCTCTTGGATGGTCCTCCTGCCTCCAAGAGGTTGACACCTGAAGCAGCTCACGCTGTGGAAGTCAGGCCCTTTCCCAGGAAATAGTTAAGAGGTTCCCAAAAGCGTTTGTATCCACCAATGCCCTCTGCAAGCCAAATTTAATTCCACCTGCTAATGCTGGATAGCATTTACCACAGGTGCTGGGATTAAGGGGTTTACCATGCATACCACCTCTGAATTGAGCTCCCCCTACACACTCCTCCTGGCATTTGTTTTTCAGTTCAGATCAGGTAATGGTTGACTCTCAGTATATCCAAGCATGATGTTGTCATCACCTTTGAACTCCAACTGTCAGTGAATATATAAAAGCTCTGGCACTATTTCAAGACTGTAAAATACATCACTGTCTTTTTCCAGTTACACTGTCATACATTAAGTGAAGCTGCCGCTTACAATCACCCTAGGAGATAAGAGGTGAGGGTTACTGGTACTGACTTTTAAAATTATGGAAATTAGCCAACACAATATTGATCTAAATGCAATGACTGAAGAAGGCATTTTTGCAAGATGTATTTTCAGAGGTTTTCTCTTCTTGATACAGCTGGAAGAACTCAAGTTATTCTAGAAATAGTTTTTATGTCTGTTTCTCCTGGTGTCTCATACTTTTGGCTGAGAAGTCTGGCCTGCTCGGGGTCCAGTTCAGCCACGGTCTGAGTAATGCAAGCCTTGGCGTCGATCCCTGACACACAGGACTGGCTCTGTTTGCTGGGATGGAAGTGGCCCAAAGGCTACAGACGTCCTCCTGCCTTTGAAAGGCAGCAGCAGAGCTGGCTGAAGCAGCGTTCACACTCCTACTGCAGCTGCGAGCAGCTCTCTTCACTGGGCTCTGTGTCTGCCTCCAGGTCTGTAAACTTCGTCCCTTCCCGCTCTTGTGGCTGCATTCAGGTCCATCGAATGAAAGCTTAACTACAAGCATTTCCTCGCTAAAAAGAGGCTTTCAGATGTTCAGTTCACATGGGGATGCTTAAGCCTGTCCCTGAGAGCCTGACATGGGACAAGGGACACAGGTAGGAGGTCAAAGAATGATGTTGAAAAACATACAAGGAGGATTTTGCATTAAACACACCTAGAAATGGCCACAATAAGATTAGAGGAAAGGAGTACCCAGACTCAGGTTTGTTTCATATTTCAGTTGGGAGCTGCGAAAGTATTAACCTTCACTACTCAGCACTCACTAATGCAACGGCTAGGGAAGGCAATTAAAAAATTCCTGCCTGTTTCACTTCACTTTGGCTGTTGTGTCTCTCTGCATGCGTACGCTGAACAGAAATGCCAGCTTAGAGCTGAGGTACCTGGTTCCTGTCTTTTTCCAGCAGCTGCTCCACTTTCTGTTTGGCTGGTGTGACATCACCCAACATATCAGTACCTCATCTCTTCTCAACAAGTACCACTGGACAGCAAAGTGCTGTTAAGGAGCTGCAGAACGGCGTGCTACCTGCAAGAATGTTTGGGAACCTCTGTGTAAGATACTATGCAGGAAATAATACAACATTTTTTTTATTTTTTTTTTTGCAAAGATGATTGTAACAACTTCTTAAAGTTGTTTGTAAAACAGCACATCTTTTCCTGCCAGGTTTTTAGGCAACGTGAACAACGCACATGAGTAAATCATGCTGGAAGTAGTACTGCCTTTTGGCTGTATGTATGTATTATATACATATGTATATGTATATAACCAATATATCAGATGATTCTTTACTATAGATGAGTAATTAATTCAGTGCCTCAAAACCTCTGTTGTAAGTGTTCTGCTTCTTTAATGGTATATACTTTCAGCTTTTCCTGCTAAAAGAAAAAGATAAGCATGTTTCCTCACACCCACACTCCCACCCCATGCATGACCCCTGAAGAGATCTCAGGAATGAGAAGTTCATCAGGGAAAACAGGAGCCTTCAGGCAGTTGGTACCTGCTGTGAGCGCTGTGGCTGGGGCCTTACAGGGGGTGCTGAGGGGCATGGGGGACAAGCTTGAAGGACTTTTTTTTCCCCCCTCTATCATTTTACCCACCTGTGCTTCGTTCGTTTGCCCTGTGCCACTCAGCGAGTGGTAGTCTTTCTGCTTCGCCACTTCTCACTAGGAACCACGTCTGTGCATCTTCTGTTTGAGTAGCCAACACAGCCAGCACCAGCAAAGATAAATTGCTGTTTAAATAGTTCTTGCTATACAAAACTGCCCTTCAATGACCTCTACAGTAGAGACCTGTAAATAAGGGCATCATTATACTCTAAAAATGGAGTATTATTAAATACATTTCAGCCATGAATAGCAGAAGTCAATCTTCACGTCCTCTAAACACTGCTACAGCCATTTGCAGGATGATTACTTAGATAATGTAACGGCTGACGTTTTTTCAAAGCAGTGTGCGTGCTTTTTTATGATCTGGAAGTGCTGATCTGAATGGAAGTAGCAAAGTTTCTAGGAGATATACTGACACGTTTTTTCTTCAGCTTTTCACTTAATGGCTTTAGTCACTGTTGCAGAAGGAGCCTTTGCTGCATTCTCCTTACAAGGTTTGGATAGCTGCAGAGTTGAAAGGGTAGTTTATGCTCCCCCAGTAATACTGTCCTTCCTCACTCAGCCACATTAACTTTGCTGAGATGAAGATATGCCATTTCTTCTGCATGCCATGGCAAAGAGGCAGATTAATAAAGAACCTTCTCTGCTTCCTGGCCATGGTATCACACCTTTCTTTGAGGCAAGAAAAGCCACCTGCTGTCTCTGGCAGTCATCCTTTGGTGCCCCTGCATTGCTCTTGGGCATTTTCTGGGATCAGAAGAGCAACTTTTCTTTAGTCCCAGAGGTGAGTGAGACTTAGAGCCAGCCATCCACAGCCGCTTGGTACCAGGCAGGTGTTAGCAGGCAGGGGCTAGCCCAGGAAGTGGCTCCCCCCCAACCATGCACTCATTCTTGCAAATTTATCATGAGAATTTTCCAGTCCAACCACATATATCTGCTCAGAGGCCCTTTATTGTGGTGGTTTAATCTGCATCACTAGCCTAGCAGGAGGAGCAAGAAGCGTGTTAATGCCATCTGCAGTGGATGCTGATTTGGGAGGAGTGTGAGCAGAACAGCTGTACAAAGAGATTGAGAGAGATATCAGAAACACAGGATGATAATAAAATGAGATTTGGTTTAGGAAAATCAGGGTGAAACCACTGAGGAAAAATAATAAAATTTTGTGGAGTGAGAGAAAGTTAGAAATCTGTAATGTAAGAGAACTTGCCAGAGAGTGAATTAAACAAGAGCTGGCAGTGCAATGAGAGCAGAAATAGTCAGTGCGGGTTTTTTTGTCCACTTCAGATGGATCAGAGAGACACCTGACCCTGAAGATGCAATACAACTTGACATTATTCATACTCAGTATGTCCGCGGGGAGACTGCTCCAAAAGCTGCCACCATCAACCAGGCAAACAACAGCTGGTAACAACTTGGAAGGTGAAAAATAAGGAATAAGTTTAAAAGGATACTTTTGTTTTGCTAAGAGACAAATCCTGTAAATAAGGAATTTAAAACATCCTACAGTATGTGACTGCTGAAATAATAAGCCGTACAGATGATTTGCAAAGGGGCAGTAAAGCAAAGAGATACAGCTGCAGGTGAGAAAGTTCTTCAAGTTAGTTCTGCAAAAAAGGGGTTTTAGTTCTTGGGAAGTCTGTGTGAGTTTTTGAATGAATATGAGCTTGTCACCATCACTGTCTGTAGTGTCACAAGATAACTGCCCATTCTGGCCTTTGTACAACCGCTCATGTTTGGTCAGAATTGGGTCAAGAACTGGAGACAAAGGAGACACACACAGCTATATGAAAATGGGTAAGTATGTGTGCAAGTTTCTGAAAACAGGCTACAGATAAGACTGTAAATCCTGCTTTTAAGCTGTGCGAACAAAACCATCCGGTGCCTTGCCGCTGTGCCCCGTGGACCTGCTGGAGAGCCCAGCTCACCCCAGCAGGGTGCTGGCTGTCCTCCCTCCCCACCACGGCCTCCCCGGTCACTTCGCGGAGCGGGGAGACCTCTACAGACGGGATAAATCCAACACGGCTGCAAGCATGCAGAGGAAAACAACCAGACTCTGACAGAGCAGTTAGTTACTGGGTTTTGTTGGGTTTGGTTTGGGTTTTTTTTAGTATTTTGGTATTCATTTTCTTCCTTTCCCCCTTTCCACTGCTGACATTTCAGGGCAGGGCATGGTACAAGCCAACAGAGGCAACTTTTGGTCTTAGTTATTTTCTCTAACAAACATTGAGTTAGTAGCCCACTGCTTTCAACCCAAGTTTTGTGCTTAAAAGGAGGCCCAGCAGTATTCTCATGAGATCTGGGGTCAGGAGATGGAAAAATGCTGTGGCCTGTGCCCAAGCATTGCCTTTGGAAGAAGTGATGAGCGTTGCAAAACAACTGCTAACAGAAATGTAAGCTCCATAGACAGAGAAAGGAACTTCACCACATAACCCTGTGCTAAACCTCAAAACCCCTACAGCTCTTCTATCAAGTCATCATGGAATAAGTTCAGGAGCCTGACATCACCTTCTAGGAAATCTCTAGGGGTCACATTTTTTTGTCTTGTGAGGAACTGATCTACCCAAGAGTGAGAAGTATTAAGATGGCTACCCAGGCTCTGAGATCTACCTCTGCTCTAGGAGTTAAAGTTTCCCTCAGATTACAGGATGATTTTCTTAAGGATGTTAAGAGAATCACTTGCCGTGCATACTGATGCAGGAGACACGTTTCTGGTGTCCAGGTGTGCCTTTTCCAGCTAAAGTGTGATAAACACACAAACATGTCACCTTCTGCCCCTGACCAGCACACAGATCAAAAGGGACGTTTGCCCTAACTTACAGCAGCTGAGAATCAAGGCCAAAACTCTCTTCCAACTGCAGAAGGTTTGTGTATTATTCTCTTCAAACCTGAAAGGAAAAGGTTCTTCAAAGGCAGATACAAACCTCAAAAAGAGGCTATCATCTACCATTGTTACTGGGGGGGCATGAAAACAAGCTGGGTTAGACACACTGCTGCAGCACAGAAATACTTGTGCTGAGGAACCAGCTATTCCAAAGACTTTCACCTGAAATGAAACACAGACTGCCTGGAAAGCACCTGAAATAGCTGATTGCCTTCCACAGGCAGCAAACCTGATCCTCCTCTGCAGCTGAGCTGAGCTGAGTGTGTCGATATCAATGTTAAACAAAAACACAGCACAAAGATGCCTAAGTTGCCATCCTGAACTGCCACATGTCTTCTCCTTGAGATGCTGGTGGGGCGAAGATGGAGAGGAGGCTGCATGTGGGAATTTAGCTTTGGCTTTAAATGAAGCTTTGAGTAAAGCGTGAGTGTAGATTTGCAAGGAAAAAGTGCAGCTCCTCTGTCCCTGCCTCCTATAATTCTCTCCAGTGTTACTGATTGTGAGTAACCTGATGAGTCCTTCATCATAATGAGGTTGTGTTTCCCACTGCTTTGATTACATCAAAACACAACACTGCGTGGAAGTCACTCCTCTGCCAGAAAGAGGGTTGTATTAACGAGCATTTTGAGGCCAGAGCATTCCTGAATTCCAGTGCTGGAACTGTCCCCGTCTACCACCATCACCTTCACCAGTCCACTTAAAAACTATGAATAACAGTGCAATCTTGTATGAGTTGGTCTGGCACATCAGTTATTTTGACCATCTTTCATGAGTGGTCACGTGGTGTTCCTTAGAACTTAATATCACTAGTAGCAATGATTTTAGAGACCTCCTTTGAATAGGAACAAAAGGTAATTGCAAGATATTCCTTGTAACAACATCACCAAGCTCCGTAACACCTACTGTTTTAACAAAGGGGATGTCATGATGTGACTCTTTTTTGTTTGTTGGTTTGTTTTTTTTAAATGGGAGTGAGTGTGTAATTTTTATTTTATTCCCAAAGTTTGCCTTAAAAAAAAAGACAGAAGACATCTCGCTGGAGCACATAAGAATAAACAGCTACTGGAAGTTCTTTAAGGCATGCGTTCTTCAGCCAGTGGACGAGAACATCACCAGGATGATGGGCTACCAGGTAAGTGAGCATCCAAGCAGGTATTTAAGGTATGTATCATTCAGATGGTACAACACAGTGAGTCCTGCGGAGAGGAGTTGTGGGCTACTGTGTTAACAGATACTTGAGCAATTTTAGAGATGCACCCTGCTTACCTTCAAGTGTCTCATGAACAATCTTCTAAAACGTTATTATTGTGAATTCACAGAAGCTGCCTTAGCTTCTTAAAAAGATGTAAGAGAAAATAATAGCTTAAACAAGCATGCAGCAAAGCTACTCTTTGTTCTCAACCTTATTGTGCGTTATCTGTTATAATTTCAAACACTGAGGGTATTTAAAAAGATTTTACTCAGTCAGTGTGAATATTTGCATCCACTTATCTGGGTTGGCTGAGCTGGGCTCAGAACACCTTTATTCTGGCATCTGCCAGAGACACTGTTTGCATAGGGATGACAGAAAATTAAGATGCCTGGCTAATTAGTTTCCACACAATGTCCCCATCACCTGACAAGGCATCTCCATGTCTAGACAAAGCCAACCTAGTTATAATTAATAGCCTGACAGTTTAAATCATTTGTAACAATGTGTCATCTTCCTTAGCACCTTGTAGCCAATAGAATTAGAGAAACTATATTACTCCTAATTAGCTAATGTGCAAATAAGGTGTACAGAGATCATCAACCCGGCATTGCTGACCGACACACAAGTGATAGAAGAAAACTGTTACCTAAGGAAGCCAACTAGCTAAGTGATTATCTGCATCTTGATGGCACTAAGCAAAGCTGTATTTGAGAGGTGTAGGTCTCCTGGGACCCAGGTCTCCTGGGCCCTTCCTCTAAACTGGATCCCCAGCATGGAGAAGGGATGAGCCCTTGATGATGGGGAGACACAACACTCTGTCTGCAGCATTTGTGGACCACCTCTGAACTGCCCGATCGCTCAGTGGGCTCCGGGGCACTGAGGGGAGACAGGAGAGGCTGCGCGGAAAGAGAGTCAGGCTGACAGGGAAGAAGAATCCCTCTTTCTCAGCCTAGGAGATGCGAAAGGTCAGCGGCTCACATCAAGTCATTTCACAGCATGGCTGATTAAGTAACAGTCATTTGGCTTTGATTAAAATACTCAGAAGAGCTCAGCTGCTGCTGGAGGCAATTCTGACACACCTGCCCCCCTTGCCCTGCCCCTCCTCAGTGGATTCGAAAAACTTCACGCAGGAAGGGGGAAGAAATAAGGGAAAAGCAGCACGAAACTTTGCTCTTAGACTGATTTTAATGCGAAGTCCCACAGAATGAAATGTGCTCCCCTGAGAGCAGAATATTATGTGAAAAGGATACTTTATTTAGGCTTAAAGAAGAAAGAAGAAAATAAATTCAGAAGATCTTGTAACAATACTTCTGCTTCTATCAAGCATCAGAATTAAGAGCAACAAATAATAATGCACAAATAACTAAATAAATTGGACAGCCAATAAATCAACACAGCAAAAACTGCTCCTTCAGTTACCTCAGTCAAAACCATCCCTCACAATCATGGAGCTCCAGCAGTTTTAGGTTACTGAAGATCAAGAATGTAAAACAATAAAAACTTGTAAAATTTAAAAGACAGTGTAAGTAGTAAAGCAAGTGCTTTATAATTTGAAATGATCTATTTCTTCCTTTAAATACCAGTGGGCTTGCTCAATGAAGCGGGAATTGAACTGTATCCATTAAAAGATTAAAGACCATAAATAAAAAAGTAGCAATTAATTGTGTTGCCTATTTTTAAGAGGTTGAAGCTTAGTTTTTCACACTCTGGCAGTCTATCAAACTCAGCTCCATTACAGATGTCTTGCAGCTGAATTGATGATGATATTCAAAACTGAGGGCATTCTCTGCAGTAGGCCTACCCTGATGAAGGAGCTCGAACATATAGATGGCTTATGTGATTCTATCATTCTTACAGTGTGAATTACAAATGTTGGAAATGTCAGCTTAATGAGTCATGCAAGAGTCTGCAATGTTCTAAGTCACTGGATCCAATTAATTTTTAAGTGTGCCTAAAATGAACAATGAAGACTGAGAAGAAGCAATCCAGTGGTTTCCCCACACTCACTTTTTTACTTCTAAGTCAGACCTAATAATGCCTCCAAATAGCTATCCAAGTCAATTATTAACAATGATTGAAATTTCCAAGGAGCTGACAGCGTGTTCTCTTCAGCCTTTAAACCTGCATGAAATGATTCTGACTTGTGTGAACAAATGAGAAAATGGAGAACATAGGTGTTAGCAAAAAAAAATGGTAATTTTTTTCTGTTCTTTATCCTTGTTACTAGTAAAACTAGTCACAGCAGTGACAGGACAAACACATGTTTTTTTTAAATATCTCCATTCTATTTGCTTCATCGTACCTGAAAACTGCTTTGTTTCTGTACTGTGCTTGGCACTATGTAACAGAGTGAATTTTGTTTCCAGCGAATTGTGTTTTTATTGAGCACTGTGGGCCAGTGCCATTGGCTGGGCATACAACTATGAAGGGGAAGAGCCATGCGTTGTTACAGGCAGTTTTTTCTTGATTTTTACATATATAATTTTTACGATAACCCAGACATCGGGACCCTTAAACTCTAGATTATGACTAGTGTGTATCTTGCTAACAAACGTGTTTACTCAGGCAAGAATTGCTGGTGGCTTTTCTCATCCATAGCTCATCTCAAGTTCCTGATGTGGAGGCTCCTGTTCCACGTGTCAGGAGAACACCAGCAAGCACAGTGTGAATGAAACTTCTGCTTCAATGGCCGTTAAGGCATGTTGCCTGTTGTGGCGGACCTGCTCCCTAATTTGTGATACAGCTGATGCTGCTCCCCATCCCCTGACAACACCCCTTCTTGCACCCTTTAGAGAGGGGTCCCCTGGATGGGTGTCACACCTTAATTTCCCAGCTGGTCTGGATTTGCACCAAGAGAAGACAACATGAACTGGGGGTGCCAAAGAGCGTACACATTTTAACCCATCTTGCCAACAACCAGTGGCTTTGCAAGCAGAGCTGGGCATGGCAGCTTTCCAGATTGATGCAGAAAGAAGTCCCTGAGCTCAGGTGAGAGGCTGTGGACCCCCTCCCCAGGGACTCTCCTAACTCTCACTGAGGAAAAGCACCAAATAGCTGAGTGGTGGCAGCGCTATAAACTGCTTCAGTTGTTCACTCAGTGAACATGAGCCCCTGAGACCAAGATGGCAAGGTAAAAAGGAGTCTGAGGAGAAGAGGAGCAAGTAGCACATTGGGGCCCCCTAGAAACACTTTTTGGAGCCAGGAAGAATGAAGCACTTGAAATACTATGTCTGAATGGAGGATTCAGCCTGATAAGAGTTTTAGCAAAGTCCATCAGTGGCTTATCAGATTTCATTGATCTTGAGTAACGCTGCTGGTGCAAATACTTTATTACAGTATCATAGAGAAGCGTCTGAGACAGCATCTCTAGAGCTGATCTTAAGCTCTTGCAAATATTGGGCATTTCAAGGCAAGATTTGGGTTCAGATCTGCCTGTCCTAAGAAGAAACACTTAGGTTGTGGTGCAGGCAGTTCTAGAAGTATAACCTAAAAATAGAAAGTGTCAAAACATGAATACAGAAAAAGACACACACACATACACCAAAAAAAAAAAAAGCTATATGCTGCCAGAAAGTGTCAAGAAAATTCTCTGCTTGAAATACAAAACTTTGACTGTGGGGTTGTGCTTTAAGAGCCAGGGGACAAAACTTTAGCTTTCCTCTAAGTTAAAGGAGGTTTAAGATAAGGAATGAATGAAAGAAAGAGGAGAATGGCACAAGCATACGAGGGAAACTGCAAAAAATTCATGGCTTATTTATGCCACCTACTGGATTTTTCCTGAAATATCTTTTCAATGGGCTTAGTTGTCACCATCATGCCTGTCATTACAGAAAATACCTATGTTTGCATGGGGGGGCTAGCTACTCACACATGTAGGCTAGCTGATATCAAGACGATGACTCACATAAGTAAATGACACGTGTGGACTAATGCAGCTCCAGGACTGGAGACAGGGGTAGCTGTACGCCTGTTTATTCTGCTAACTTGACGGCTGTAGGGCAGCCAAGAGACCCAAAGCTGCAGGCAAGCTCTGAATTCCGGCACTGAGGAGTTTCCCAGCCCCTGTCAATGCCTCGGGGGAACATGCTGGCACCGTTTCCGTCCTTTGCTTGACTCCCTGTGGCTGCCTTCAATAAGTTGTTCTAAATGTCCGGAGTGTTTATGGACACGTTGGTGTTTTCATAGAATCATGGAATGGTTTGGGTTGAAAGGGACCTTAAAGATCATCTCGTTCCAACCGCCCTGCCATGGGCAGGGACACATTGTTTTCAAACAATGCGGACCAGCAGTGCGAATGCTTGATCTTCTGTCCCTCACCACTCCTGCGGCTGAGTCTCTGTTAGGGATCCACAACCAGCCCTGGGGATACTGTCTGTAAAATGACCTGGGAGAGTGAAAAAGATCTGCTGTGACAGAGGGGGAAAAAACCTTCTGGCCTGACCCACTGAAAGCAAAAAAAAAAAAAAAAAAAAAAAAAAAAATTAAGATGGACTTAGTAATGCACTCAACCCTGCTGACTTCTGTGAAACTAAAGGTCTTCACTTTCCAGGCAATGGTGTCAGAATTGAGTCCTCTTTAATTTGTGATCACCCTACTGACATGCTCAGTAATGATGAATGTGACGGTGGGGACACGGCTTGTTCACATCTGTCCCTTAAAATTATGATCTTGTTAGGAAATAAAACATTTTTGCAAGGTTCAAGGGATCAGCCAAAGGCATGCATTGGCAAAAGATGGACTGTCACGAACAGATGACACTTCGTACTTTAAAGACTTATACAAAAATTAAAGCTACAGGATAACTACCAGCTACCTAGAAAAAAAACCCAAAATGTCATTTGAGTCTTCTTATGTTTAGTGGGTTTTTTTTTTCACCAGAAACATTAATTACAGTTATTTCCAAAGGTGCTGGCAAACTGCAGTAATGTTTAGTCACTGACATCATCACTGGATTCAAATCAGAGATGCCCAGACTTACATTAAATGAATGACTACGTTTTCCTCAAGACTTGCAGTGAGATTGCTCTGATTCTTGTTAGAACCGCTAGCAGTTTACAACCATCTTCTACTCCTTCATGACTCCAATGGATGCCAAACACAGTAACATGTTGTCATCCTCACCAAACACCCATTAAAAAAAATCTGAGATGAACATTACACACTAGAACCATACTCAAAAGTGTGGCTTGAGCTAGCAAAACCAAAGCAGTTCATCGTTAAAGGATTGACCACGTACTTCCATTCATCAGGCACCTAGGCATTTTGGTGGTATTCATCCAGAACTCAAAATACTAGATAGGTACTAGCAACATTAATATTTTGTTTCTCACCAACTGGATCTGTAATATTATGGTTAATACAGATCTGTGCAGTTATCCTGAAAAGCAGGAGTAGAAAACACTAGTTATGAAAGGCAGACAAATTAACGTTCTTCTTGGAACTGTTGCATTTTTTGCATCTTGTGATTCATCTCTGAGCTTGGCTGTACCACTTAGTTTGTAGTGAAAAGTCATATATAAGCAGCTGGTGATTGCTATAATTTCTCCTTTGTCTGTCTTAGCCTGCTGTGCTTCTCTGCTCTTTTCTCTTTTTTCACTCCCAGTTTTTCTCTTCCTTCTTCTCCTGTCATTTCTGATGTGCGTTTTCTTCTCCTACCTTTTCATACCTCAGTTTGTTGGGTTTTATTTCATTTTGCCTTTCTTGTTCTTTTGATTTAGCCTCCTTTCATCTCCTCTTTAATTTGCATTTTCAATTGACTTCAAGACAATTTGCATTTGAACACTTGCAAACATCCCTGTGGTATGCCCAACCACGCACAGAACTTCACAAACTGGAGTTTCACTTTCAAGACTCGCTCCCAGACAGCAGTTTCAGAACCTGATCAATGCCCCATCGAGTTGAGAACTGATTTCGTTCAGGGAGGAATTTCACATTCCAGTATAAGAGGCTAAGCATGCCTGTCTGCATCGTTCACCTCCTTAAGCATTAGTCATCTATGCCACCAGGCATATAAGCAAATCATATTTTAGTTCCACTAAACATTATATTCATCTTCTCCTCTTTTGCAGGAAAATGTGCAGTTATTGACATCAGAAATGTCAATCCCGGCAAAGCGATGCAAGGGGAAAGTTCCAGTTTCTGCAAGTTGAACAGGTGTCACACCCCCACACCAAACTTCTGCTGGTGGCTCATGTGAGGACCGATTGCTCAAGATGGAGCCTAACAGGAGTGTTCTAATATGGTCTCTCTGGCAGACAGAGAGCGCCATAAATGTCTCCTGCATTGTATCAGGAAGCAAAAAGTTCCTTAAATGTAATTTAGTGAATGCTAATGGAAAGAATCGAGCAGCAAGGATCTGGGGCTTTCTTCAGGCTGGGATAAGCACTGATTGTTTCCGGCAGGGAGGCTCAGTCTGAGCAGAATTAGCTGGGAGATAGCTGATCTCGAGGAGGGAGAAGCTTTCCTTGGCTTCTTCTAGCAGAAATAAATTTCTACCTACTGTAACTTATTACCTTCTGATATGCTGAGTCATGAAGCTGGGGTTATAGAAATCTTTATGCAATCTTTATAAATCAGCCTCACATAATCTCAGGCGCTTTCTGCTTCATCTCTGTTGAGTCACTCATTTGACAGTTGTCATTCATCTTAGATTGAGATGTAATTTAATAGTTTCATTTCACCATGAAGATAGCGTCATCTAAAGTTGAGCCCGGAAAGATTTAAAGGTGTAACAGAGGAAATATTAATACTGTAAATAATATCTGTAGAGCTGCATGGGCCTATAAATCACGTAGTGCCAAGTTGGAAGGGGAGCCTATGTAAAAAAGAAGAGAAAAAGCTTCTTCCCCTGCCTCCCTCCACAAAGGAGCATCCCCATGGTAGCCACCAGGCCTGCTCCCGGGGTGATAGTTACCCAGTTGCCACCACAGCCCCACCGCCTGCATTTGCTGGGACCACCAGCCCCCAGAGGTACCGACCAAGCAAAGCGTGTGGGCACCCAGTGAGGGACGCGAGCAGGTGTGAGGTAACCTGTGAACTGGAGACGCCACCAGAAGCCTCATGAAGGAGGGCAGCCGAGCGGCACCAACTTGGGCCTTCTATTTGGGGGTCACAACTCTCCCTGGGCCAGGCCATGGTGGCCGCCTCAGCAAACGCAGCCCGCCCACCCACCCCAGGGGAACACAGGGCCTAACAATGGCCTCCCCGCGCCTCGGCTCGCTGTCTTACACCACGGCCGGCGTCATCGCCATGGCCGCGGCCTGGCCTGGCCCCTGCCCCGGCCGGGAGAGAGGGTAGGGCAGCCGCAGGGCGGCCTCGGAGCCGCCACCGAGGGGACGAGAGACCGCTGTCGAGCGCGGCCTGCGGGCAACAGCAGCAAGCCGGGATGGGGGTCTACAGCCGCCCCGGCCCAGCACCCACCGCCGGCCGTCCACCTGACGGCCGGGCTGGGCGGGAGGGAGGAGCGGGGAGGGAGGGGTGGCCGCTCTCCCAGCCTCGGCGCCGGCCCCGCGGGGGAGTAGAGGGCTTCGCGGCCCCACGGACCAGCCGGGGGTGGGGGGTGGGGGGCCGCGGCGGGAGGGGCGACGCCGGGCTGCTGCCCGCCCGCCAAAACGCGCCGGGCGGCGGGACGGGACGGGGCAAGGTAGAGCCGCACCGACCCCTCGTCCGGCAGTCCCCCTCACCCGCCGCGATGACTAGTGACTCCCCGGCCTTCAGCAAGCCCCCGGACGCCGCGGGGCCGGGGGACAAGGCGGGCGGCTTCGGCAAAGCGGCTGCCCTTATGGCGGCCGCCCCGGCCGACGGGGTCGCCGCGACCGGCGGCGCGGCGGCGAAGAAGCCGCCGCGTCTGCCCAAGTGTGCCCGCTGCCGCAACCACGGCTACTCCTCGCCGCTGAAGGGCCACAAGCGGTTCTGCATGTGGCGGGACTGCCAGTGCAAGAAGTGCAGCCTGATCGCCGAGCGGCAGCGGGTGATGGCAGCGCAGGTGAGCCCCGCGGGCCGGCCTCCCCGCCGGCGTCCCCCCGGGTCCGGGTGGGCCGCCTGCCCGGCGCGGTGGGGGATCCTGCCGCCGGCCCCGGAGGCGCTCGGTGCCCGCGGGAGCCCAGCGGTCGCGGCGAGAAGGCGCGGCCGCGGGGGAGCCTCGCCCCGGGCTGCAGCTGCGCCGCCGCGTGCCTCAATTAGTGATCCTTTTCGCTGTGTTAATGAGATATATATATATATTTTTTTTTTTTTTTTTTTTTTTTTTTTTTTTTTGCATAAAAATGGAAGATGGCCTGTTGGGGCGCAGGGCTGAAGTGGCGGTGAGGCGGCGGCGAGCGCTGGTCGCTGGGCTGCGAGCCCGCCCGAGGGCATCGCCGTCGGAAAAGGAGCAGAGCCGGGGCGTGCTGGCAGCCCCGGCAGTGCGCGGGTGCGGGGTAAAGCCTCCGCAGAGGAAGACTCCTCGTTAATGGCAGATTCATGTTTTTCAGCTTATTTTTTTTTTAAACTGGGCAATTAATAACCTACCCAACTAACTGATTAGTGAGAATATTTTCCACTGGCGTTTTCAGGTTCGGTATATCTGCTTTTCCCGGTGCTGGGTGGCATTTCTGAGTGGATTTCGAAAAGTATTTTTTTTTTCTTTTTTTTTTTAACGGCGTTGTTCCTGATTTTGCACAGAGCAGGTTCTGGTTTGCATATTTACAGGTTCTGTAGATAGCTGTCTAGCTGGGTCATCTTAGAAAAACGAGGACTCGGTAGTCTTCGTTAAGAAACCAAACTGCATCCAGTTCTGCGAAGGAAGAACTTTTTTTCGTTAGGTAGTTCCGCCGAAGTCACAACTCTTTGGCATGTAAATGACCGCTCTATTAGTCCTTGCGATCCTTATCTTGAAAACCTCATTAAGAGGCGTCCTGGGAGTGTGATGGCTACTAGCAGCTTGCGCTCTGTGGGTGGGGTTCCACGTTCTCGTTCGTCCAAATAGTCCCTTGCAGACAAATTAGTTGGAAGGCGTTAGGACTGGTGGTGCAAGGCAGCGATAACGGACCCACCGACCCAGTTTGCAACTAAGCCTTTAGAGCTTCGTGGTCCCGCGTGAAATCGATGTCCCACTGACAGATTTTAAAAACCTGAGCGGCGCTGGGTTAAATCCTTCCCCCACTTTTTTTTTTTTTTTTTTTTAATTTAATTATTCAGTGCAGGTATACTAAATGTCCTCTAAACTTACTGGGAGCTTTCGTTCATTTAGATAATTCCTCCTTGTCGGTGACATGGCAGTCCAGAAGTTGTTATTATACCCAGGTTATGGGCACTTTCTCAGCCCGGTGTGAACCACGGGATAATAACCATGGATTCCCTTGCTGCCTGCCCTGGGGAAGGGAGCATGAAACAGGGTGTTGCCACACAAATGTGCTCTTCTGCACACACTGTTCTTCTGCCTGGCAGCATCTTGTCAGCCAGTGAATTCCTCCTGCCAGCAGGTCCTGGTGCTGGCCCTCCTTGGGGGTTTTCTATTCCCTGCCTAGTGTCGGAAAGTGGCTTTGAAAGCCTCCCTAACTGAGCCTTATCTGTGTAGGAGTTACACATCGAAAGTCTGTCTTTCCCTCTTTTTGATATATTTCTGCAATAAGCCCCTTGGCACTAGTGGAATTTTGCAGGTCAAGGTTGTTGGGTTGTGAAGCCAAAGTTGCCCGTGGTGTTTGCAAGTCTACACCCCCAGTTTGGGATGTCTCTATTGCAAGAGCTGTCACGATTTTCTCTAATGGTAATACACATCTGTATTAGAAAAATGTTGCTGTTGAACATGGAAATGGAAGGAAGTTCTGTCCAAGTTATCCAGGAGAATTTCCAGCAAGAAAAGCCTCCGATCCCAGTCTGTAATCTGGGACAGATTTCCAAGGTGCAAACGCAGATGCACATCAGTCACTTGGCAAGTTGCAGGGTAGGTAGCTGTAAAGCCCCCAGCATGATGTTTGCTGC
Source organism: Rissa tridactyla (assembly GCF_028500815.1). Classification (NCBI taxonomy): domain Eukaryota; kingdom Metazoa; phylum Chordata; class Aves; order Charadriiformes; family Laridae; genus Rissa; species Rissa tridactyla. The sequence continues at coordinate 58,194,240 of NC_071497.1, read as the reverse complement.
CTGGACAACATGCCATACTTGGCATAGGAGGACAGCTGTGCAAAATCAGTCTGCCAGTTCAGATGAAGCAGAAGGGGTCCTCTGTATCTTCGGGAAGTGGGGAGTGGGGTTTGTCTGCACCAGTGTCCAGACTGCACAGTGCCTGTGGGCTCTGCCAGTGCCAGCTAAGCTATGGAATAACATCAGTGTTGGGAAAGATGTGAGGAGCTCCCTCTGCTCCTGGCCTGCCTGGCTGTCTGCAATGCATGTGACACTGACCAAGATGTTCTCAGGATGGTTCTCTACATTTGCCATGCTTCTGCCGTGATAGCTGTCTGTGCACAGTGTAATGTGCACTGAAATTCCCTTGAAGGTATAGATTTCCAGCAAAGAGGCAGCAGGGAAGCCCAGCAAGGTTGGACAGAGCAGCGGATTGCAGGTATAAGCCCTCATAAAGAGCTGCTTTATATTGATGAAGAGACACGGCAGAGCCTTGCAAGCAGATGAGTTTGTTATCCGCAGCAGCTGCGTATCAGCAGCAAGGAGGGTAGTGACTCTCTGCTTTTCACAGTTTGCTTTGCCCAAGGGCAGCTGTGTTGGGTGAATACAGTCAGCTTTAATGTCTTCATGTGGACCTGTTGGAGGGAGATGTATATAGCAAGAGTATTTCATAGATTTGTTCCTATATGTTTGGACAGAAAAGGGGTTGAGTTTAAATAACTTTATAACCTCATTTATATCCTCTACCTGCTGGCTGGATCGTGACCTCGACACCATAGAGAGTACCTACCAAGAGGAAAAAACAGCTTTGGCCTTGAGTCTTTCATTGTTGCCATTATAAATTGTGCTCAAGCCAGAGAATGTGCCCTACATCTGTCTCCTTGTCCGCAGGTTGCGCTGAGAAGGCAGCAAGCTCAGGAGGAGGAACTGGGCATCAGCCACCCGGTGCCCCTTCCTAGTGCCCCCGAGACGTTCATGAAGAAGAACAGTGGTGGCAGCTCTTGTCTCTTGTTGGAAAACAGCAGCCCCACGCACTCGAGTACAGCCACGACGGCAGCTAGCACACTGTCAGGTAAAGTGCTGGGAGAGGGATGCTCGTGGTGTGGGGCAAGGGCTGACGTGGCTTACCTGCTGTTGCACCTCTTCCTCTGCCTGCAGTGGCAGGGTTGCGGAGAGTCCCTTTTCCGAGAGCGGTGCTGCACTGTTGGGACAGACAGTTAGCAAAAGGGATGAACCCAGCGCCTGTCTTTTATATTTTAGTTACTATTTTTACTTGAAAATCAAAATTAGTTTGGTATAGACTGGCACTGTAATTGAATTCAGCAGGGTGTATACCTGCAAGTAGTCATTTATGAAGAGCTTTTCTCCTTTCTCCCAAAATACGTGCTTCTGCCACAGTCCTGGCAACTGCGTGTTGGCTGGCTGTGTATCTTCTTCAAAACTGAGGAGTTTTCAGCATTTTATAGGAGCCGAGTATGTAGATAATGTCATTGACCCCAGCAGCAGAGAGCTACCCACCTTGCAGGACTCGCTGTGGAGTCATTTGCTCTGTGAGGCCAGGTGTGATGAACTATGAAAGGCTGACACAGCCCTTCCACTCTGCTACACCTTACTGTATTGCATTTAACCCTTGTAAACCAAAACAACAATATAAACCCAACCAAAAACCAAACAATATTTGTCTGTGGATTCAGTAAAACCATGGCTAAGTGCAACTGGGACTTAAAGGCGCTAAATTAAAGTCTCTAGGCGAAATGTTTTCTCCTATGCGGAGCTTACACCTGACAGACACAGCAGTTGAATGTGTAATTGACTTCTGCTGTATAGACAGAAAAAAGAAAAAAGCGAACAAACATAGAGGGGAAAAAAAAGAAATGTAATTCATTTTCAATCATCTGTGTTGATGTCAATAATACAGGTGAATATACTTCCCGGTTAAAAAGATGCTTCTAAAGTGGACAATGCCTTGCATTAACTAGGACAGTTTTGCAGGCCATTTAAAGCCTTGTCAGATGGATTTGTTGCATCCGTTGCAGATGGGCAGTTTCAGACCAATGTGGAGGAATTTCTTTTGGAAGCTTTTAGAAGAACTGGCTGATAAAACAATAAATAGCTTTTCATTAGCTTTTTTGTTTTCGTTATTGCAATCGTGTGTGTGTCACCTTTGAGTCGACGCGGTTACTCCTTTCGTATTTGGATTACTGCATGCTCTGTCTATAGACATGGAAAAAGCTCGCTAAAGATTAAAGTAGTATATTCAGTAACGTATAGAGATTGTGTGTAACTCAGGAGAACAAGAAAACTCTTGCCTATACAGAAAGGCCAAAAATGAAATTGTCTTACTGTCAAGAAAATTTGCATAGGCTTTGATCTTAATAATTTTGAAATGTCAGTGGAGGTACTTAATTTATTAATCCCACTTTAATAATTTCTTATTAATTGAATTAAGTTACATTCTTGTAATGAAAAGCTTTCATTAAACAAGCTTAAGGCAATTCATATGCTTGTATAAAGACTTGAAAACGTGAAAATCCCTGATTTTAAAGTAATTTGAATTGTTTGGAAATTCTTGGTCAAAGCAATTGTAAATGGTCATCTTTCCTATGGTGGATTTTTCTTTGTGAGCAATTCAAATACATTGTTTCCCAACCGTTTTACTAAATAACTGTGCGTGGGTGACAACATTTAAAATACACAGCTTTGTCTTCAGAGAGAAGATGTGATTCTAGCCAAGAATCAAGGCAGGGTCAGCTTTGTTTGCCAGAAAGGGAAGAATCTGGGAATGAATACAAATTGGGGTTCATCATTTTGGTTTTGGGCACCTAAGTGGCAACAGACATTCATGCTTACCTCGAAAGTGACTGCATTACATTAAGTTCTGTCCCAACTAATTTTGGTAAGTTCATCTTGTTGAAAGCAGAGTAAGTGCTCATGGGTATGGATTTGATGCCACCAGTGTCTGTGTGCAGGCCCTGAGGCTGCAGAAGTCCTCTGCTTTCAGCCGGACCTGCACGGTGGCTTCATCAGGTCTCAGAATACAGGCTGCCATCTGGAGAGTCTGATTTTTCAATGAGGAATACTGCTTAAATATTCTGATGCTTTCTCTTTTTTTAGCATATGAAGGTCATTTGTTGGATAAGAAGTTGCTGGGTGTGATGTGACATGAAGTTCTTGTTTTAGGTGGCAGGTCTTCCGCCTTTTCTTCCTCCTTTCAGGACCAGGTACGCGAAGGATTCCTGCGTTGCTGTTTCATCATTTTACCAGTACCCTTAACTGCAAGCAAAATGAGAGACCCTGTCGGAGCAAGTGTCTTAGTTTGGTAGGCTGAGGTGCTGATTTTGCCAGAATTTACAGTAATCCTTAAGGCAGGAAAGAGGGTTTTGCTCTCTCCTTAAGGCAGAGAGCAAAACCTTCTGTGGCAGGGGAAGCCAGCAGCTCCCTGCGAGCCCCAGGACAGCTCCTGGGAGTGCAACGTGCCCTGTATGATGCCCATTAAGCTGGACAATAGGTGGTTTCGACATTGGAAATTCTGTTCCTCCTGTAAGTTTTTTGGCTTCACAAGAGCAGTTTTGCTTTTGGACTCCCATCGCGCAGAGAGCGTTGTTTGCCGGCAAGGGGAGTAATGTGTGAAGGAGTCACACAAATCAGACATAGTGCCAGAGAGAGAGTCTTTTCCTCGCTGTATCCATTTTATCGGCAGATCAGAAATATTGTGACACCTGGAGAGACCAGAGATGATTTTTCAGATCCCTTCGTGACAGGCTGTTTTTGAAAAGGGGAAAAAATGAATTATCATGGTCACAGCATAGGGGTTTATGCATTTACCATCTCAGGCTTGGAAACTGTGTTTACTTTGGATGGAGCACATCTTCCCCACTAAAAAGCGAACGGGGAATTTGCAGGGTAGTTGGAAGGGAGCAGACCATGGTCACAGGGCATTAGGAGAACTTCTTGCAAACAGATTTTGTGGTTTCTGTGCATTTTCCCTTAAAAACATTGCAGGTTGCTGAGAGCAAAGGCCATTTAATTGTGCAGAGCAGCAAAAAGTAATGATGCCAGGGCATGTAAAGTAATTGTCATTCCTTCTCTAGGGCAAGTACATCTTGTTAGGTTAACTAGTGTGCAGAACTCAGGAAAAAGAGGCATTTAAAACATGGCTTTCAGACATACTAGGTTTTTAAAGCCTGGGTTCTTCCCTGTTCCATGTCTGTTTGGTACCTCTGCCATTTTAATATTTAGAAATCAGCATGGGGGTGGGAAGCATGCTCATAGAACACCTTCAAGTGAGAGCTGCTCACACTGAAGGAAGGAGACAGTGCATTTCATGTTTCCTCCATTTTACTTGGTCCTCGTCACAGTCTAAGGGTCATGTTTGGCATTTGGCAGATGGCGGCGGGGGGGCTGGAACGTACATCACCTGGTGACTGGAAGGTGCTGGAAAGCACCCCTTCTTTCTGCTGCTCTGTGCTCATGTTGTCCCAGTTTAGAAGCAACCAGTAATAGACAGGATTACTGTATGATGCTAAATGCCAGCTCCTCCTCCTGTGCTCCGTAGTGGTCCATTTCCTATTGGCTTTGTGGTGACCATTAATAACAGGATTGTTCAGGTGCCTTGGTAGTATCACTGGTTGACAAGTTACACATATAATTGTCAGAAATTGTGACTAATAAGATTTCACTACTTGTTTCCCTTTGTTACGTTTGTTGTGCGTGACGGAAACAGAATAGTATTCTTTTTGCATTTCTCTAAGTAGGTGCTGCTCTTTGAAACTCTTTGAGGAACAGATGAGTTTAATCTGCTTGTAAATATGGATGATAGTGGGGTCAGCAGTAATCCTATGCCTAATGAAAACGATGGTGCTGAGATCCCTTTGAACTTGAAGTGCCCTAGGTGCCTCTGAAAACTCTGCCTTGCCTTCTTTGCTCTGCCTTTGCTTTGTTGATGTTATCTTTTGCATTGACCTTTTCTATGACACTGTATTGTGATTTCAAAAATTGATGCCATCACCTTGCAGATGTTGTGCTGCATAAGTAATGAGGTAAAAAAAAAAGTTACTATAACTGGAAGATATCATGGCCTGGTTTTAAAAAAAGTGAGACATTTTCTTTTTGAAAGTCCTTTAGAGTCTTTACAGTACAGTGTCATATGCTGTCAGAATTTCAGTTTTCTCAAAACAGTCTCATTTTAGTCAACTCATGGGCAACATGAGGAAGCTGTCATGGACATTTCATTGTGAGAGTGCTCAGGCACTGGAACAGGTTGCCCAGAGAGGCTGTGGAGCCTCCATGCCTGGGGAGACTCCAAACCCAGCTGGCTGGTGCCTGAGTGACATGATCCAACTGTGAAGCTGGCCCTATTTTGAGCAGAGGTTGGGTCAGCTGGTCTTCAGAGGTCCTTTTCAAAGTAAACTGTTCTGTGAATCTATTAAATGCTTACTTTTTTGTATTGAGATTTAAGTCGACATACTGAAATTTGGAATTCAACCAGCCTCAATACTGTTCAGCGTTTGCAAGCCTGGGAAAGAAATCTTGACTCATCTGACCTAAAAGCACTCAATGACTAAATCTACAGTAGATTTCAACAGAAATGAGCATCATGGGGTTGGTAGGTAGGTGGAGAGGATCGCTGGTTCAGGTGGCAGCAGCCTCAACAGGACTGAGCAGTAAGGAGAAGGAGGCATGGGCTGCTCTGCCTGCCTGTGCCAGGGCTAACACGATGGCTCCCTGTCCCCAGAGGTCTTGGTGGGTCTGCAGTGGTTACAGCTCCATCATCCTGCTCTTTCCTTTTGTCTTTGTCTCCTCATTACTGTCTAACGATTGTTTTCTCCTGCTGCGCCCGCTACTAGTTCTTCACCAGTTTTAGTTGCTGGCTTCTTCTGGTCCTGCCAACTCTCCTTTGATACCGAGAGCCGAGCAGCCCCATCCCTTGCTTCCTGGTGCTTTTCTCCAGCTTCTCCCACAGCCACCAAATCCCTGTTCAAAACAAAAGAGCATAATTGAACACGAGGTGTCTTTACTGCGTTGTAACAGTTGGCAGAGAAACAAGCTTTGTGTCCTTCACCTGTGAATAACTAATAGCTTTCCATCCATCATCAGCTGTTTTTCTCCAGTTGTCTGCAGTTGAGAGAAAAAGATTCACATTTGCCTGTGTCTCTTGTAAGAGTTTGTGAACTGTCTTACCTCTCTTGCATTGGCATTATTTCCACAGCACGGGGTAGGCTTTGTCTTGGGAAGCAGTGGCTGGAGATGATCTTCTGCCAGTATGGTGGTTTTCTCAGTTGCTAAATCTCTTTCAAGCTGGACTAAGGAAATATTCAGGGAGTGTTTCTCTTTGAACAGTCTTTCCTTGGTTTAGGATAAAACTTTCGCCTAATAGGCTTTTTTTTTTTAATTTCTGACTGATACAGCTATATGTTGAATGAAGGTCTTCACAGTGTGGTGGCCATGGCTTTGTAATTTTCAGTTCCTACGAAAATCACGTGTGTTTTGCTCGGAGTTGTTTAAAAAGGCATTGCGTGTGAAACAAGGGGGGCGTTTCTGCCTCTCTCCGCTGCTCTGGTTTTGCCATACTTGGGAAATGCTGCAAAGGAGTTTTGAGCATCTCATTATAAAAGGACATAGATAAATCTGAAAGGATAGAGGGAAGGGTGACAAAAATGATGTATGGCTTGTAGAAAAGGAGACTAAGGGTGGATATAACAGTCTATAAATATTTGAGAGGTAATAATATGGAGGAGGGGGAGGGATTATTTACAGTGCTTGAGACAGCATAACAAGGAGCAACGGCTTGAAACTAAAAAAGACAAAATTAAATTAGACAGTAGACACTTTTTCTCCTAACTAGAAGTGCAATTAGCAACGGAGTGACCTGCATAAGGACAAGGGGGTAAGTGAAGCATAATCAGGAGAAGTGTTTAAGAGTGTGTTAGATTACGATCTCAAGTGATTAATATGGGGGTAAACTCTGATCAATGTGCAGGTTAAACTAGATGACGGAAATCTCCTGCAGCTTTGTCACCTCCTGTATGATTCATTGCCATTGTTTGGCTCTGTTAAATAAATCATAATGTTACAGGGTTCTGCATCCCTGATTAGATGTTTCCAGTTAATTCTCCAGTTCTGGAGCCTGCAGCTTGCAAAGCTTGCACTTTCCCTGCCCCTCCTTTCCAGCAATATTTGTTCGTTGTCTTTGCAGCTCTGTGTGTGTGGGTGTGTGCATGTGCATCTGAAGTAGGTAGAACTAGTGGCAATTTTCAGAGTTAAGTCTCTAAATGAAGAAGTTTTCCTTTCGGGCTTTTGATTCTGTCTGAAGCTTCAGTGGAAGTGTGAAAATAAATAGCAGCGAAAAAAGATTTGGAAAACCTCAGAGTTTTCTTTTTGTGTGCAGGTGGTACTGTGGGGCATCCAGGGCTGTCTTCAGCAGGGGCAGTGGCTGGGGAGAGCTTTCTGCGGCGTGCGGGGGACGCAGGGGTGCCGGGGGACCACTGTGACCTACCCAGACCCGCTTGGTGAGGGGAGGGCCGCTCAACCCCAGGGCTTCTCTGACTGTCTTTTGGTTGGAGGGGTGGAGGTGAAAACCCACAAGCAGCTCACTATACATTTCCATCTTTCTCTCATGTTTCAGAAGAGCTTTTTTTCTCATAGAGAACTGGGAGTGGATGATTTTTTATTTTTTTCATTTTCCAAAATCTGTCACCCTAGGGCTTTCTCTCTTTGCAGCATCCTTCTGTCCAACTTTTCTCACACCAGGTGAGGTTTGCAGATGTAGAGCTACCGGTTAGAGCAAGGTCCCTGCTGAGCAATGCTTGCTGTGTGCTGCAGGGACTTCACTGCTTGCACTGTCCTAGCACCCAGGTGCCGGGGGTTTCTCTTCCCACCAAAGGCTGGCGGGGCTGGTGGGTAGCCCCTGTTGTTCTTTGTGCCTTGGAATCTCACTCTTTCTCACGCTGGCATTTGCATATGTGCATTCACGTTTACAGAGTTATCTGTGCTGGCTTGTGCTTTCCATTTGTCATGAACACCGAGATAAGGAATGGAGCAGGAGCAGAAGATGTACTAGGAATTTTCTATCCGTGGGCACGTTATTACACTATCTGCAGCTAAGCTCTTGTTCCTTTCTGTGTCCTTGAAACAGTTGTTATGACTTATCTGAATGTGTGGGGCTTTCTTTTTGTTTTCAGAAAAGATATAAGTTGGGAGTGAAGGAGTACTGTACGCTTCCTTAGCTAAACACTGGCATGATTTGTTTTTTCTTTTTTTCACGTGCTTTCTTATACCTCAAAGAGTGCTTTCGTTCACTTTATTTATCAACTAATTTCCTAACTCAGCCTGTTGGCCCATTTTCCATTTTCAGTAGATTTGTCACTTAATGACGCGGGGACTAAAATGCAATTTTGAAGGTTCTTTTTCATATGCTTCTTCTAATTCCTCTTTTTTTCTTTTTCTGAACTTTGCTAAACTTTCTCCTGAGTTTGAGTACGTGGTAGTCTTAATCAGGGTTGTAAATAGCTCAGTTATATGAGTACGAGCATCGTTCATGCACTTATGCCCTGTGTTTTCTTGAAGAGCTTGTGGAGAGAATGTTAAGCACTGAGTTTCTCTTCCTTTGCAGTGAGATTAGATGCCTAATTATTTTACAAATTTTTTTTTCCAGTTCCTGTCTCCAGTCTCTATTCATACAGTGTCTATTACTTATAGCATAGGCCACCATTTGCTGACTTGGATGCCTATAGTCATGGGCAGAACTGAACCTCAGCCACCAGCCTAAGTCAGTGTAGTTCCGGTCACTGTGTGTTTCTGTCTATTAGTTGTCCATGATCAAAATTCATTAGCAATCAATTGGCATTTGCATGGAGGCAGATCTTATGAGTGCAGGTGTTGTTGCATCCATGCAACACTGGCAACTGTGTACAAAAGTGGTGCACATGCCTGTGTTTTTCGCTCACTTGCCCAGGCCCAGTGGGTGTCTGTGGTGGTTCTTTACCACTTCTGATGCTAGTTTTTCCACCACGTTAGGTAGACAGAGCGAAAAAGCCTCCTATTATTTCTAGGTGGTCTTTTTTAGAAACCTTTTGGATTTCTGTCATCATATAGCTTATAACCAAGCACGGACTCCAGCTAATTCCAACCATCGCCCTACTCCCTTTATTATTTTTAGTGTGAGCCATAATGATTTTATCCCAGTCGTATTTCCTCCAAGGTCTCCTATCTCAGACACTTGTAAAGCCTTCCCTCCCTTCTAATATTCTCTTTGATCTCTTGTTAATGACTTAAATCCCTTTACGTTTAATCCACACCGAGTTTCTTTCTCCTCCTCTCAATTTGCTTCTTTGTGCCTGCAGGTGTCTGGGCTGTTTTCCATCACTGTCTAGAAATCTTGCTTTGCTTTTCTAATTTCCTTTCTCCTTTAATTTCTTCTTCTATTTTTTTTAAAGTTGTGTTGATTTTAAGTTTTGCTGCTGTTACACGCGTTAGTAGCATGTTGGATGTCTGAACGCAATGAGTTAAATGCATTTATATTATACTGAAATATATATATACTGTTATACTGAAAATTGAAAATGGCACTTGTTTCTCATGCTCCTTGTTTTCTGAAGCACTAATTTTATTGGTCCTGATCCTGATAGCTGTCATGCATGTTAATAATTTTAGATGTGTAAATAATCCTGCTATCTCAGTTCAGCATGAACAAACATATGCTGCAGCATTAAAATAGTGCCTAGCATCTTCACAGATTCAAAGCCACGTTCAAAGATTTAGAGTGCTTTTTCTTTACTGAAGACATTCTTTTTTGCTAATGAAGATTTGAATACGATCACTGTAGCTATATTATAAAGACCAAAAGTACAAGTAAGGAAAGAAGGATTGCCCCTGGCTCACATAAAAAGATCAACTACTCTGCTCTAGTCAGTGGCAGAAAATGTTGAAAGTGGAATTTGCTGCTCTAGATGTCTTATTGAGGACCTGAAACTTGCATTAAGTGTGGAAATAAAAAATTATTTTCTGTAGGTTTTATTTCTTCACCCGTATTAGGAGGATCTTTAACTTGCATGCTAAATGTTTGCAGCAGATCATTTTTATTAAGCGTACACTAAATGTGAACAAAATGTGCCCTATCCAGTTCTACTGAAAGCAGTGGTGGTATTTCAGCTCCTCTTAGCTGGAGCTGGACTGGGGCTGTGTGTATGACTGGGAAACTTATTATACCAAGCTGCAGTGTTCTGTCTGGGATATCTCCCTTGGTTTTTTTCTCCCAAATCACATTTTTCTTTGAAAAAAATTATTTTGTGCTAAGTTTAAAATTAACTAAATGTCTTAACTTTGGGAGGTTTTTTAGTTGTATTTAGGAACGCACACCCAGAGTTAACAGTCATTTGACCCATTATGGGATAATAATTCTACATGTGGAAGAGAGGAAGAAATGCTCAATATTTTTTTTCTGATTTTTGCTTTGAAGAAAGACAGGTGATATTGCTGTATATGGATATGGTGACATTCTGCTTGCATGCAGTACTTAAAAAAAAAAACCAAACAAACAAACACACAAACAACAGAAAACTTGGCTGAGGATCTCTCTGGTCCATTAATGCTGATTTCCAGTAAGTCTTTTAACAGTGAGGAAATTCCTAAGGCCTGGAAGAAAGCTGATGTCATGCCAGTGTTTAAGAAAAGCAAGTGTGGTAGGATGGGAGGCTACAAATCAGTCAGCATGACATCAGTTTTTGTGAAAAGAGCAGAACAGTCCACAGCAGACTGAAATGTGCAGGAGGGGGAGAAACGCAACTGCTAAAGGTTGCTCACACAACGCGAATTAACAGGAGTTTATGGGTAGAAGAGTCTGTCAAGTTAGTAATCTTTTATCGTTACAAAATTGCTTGACGAAGTGACATACTGAGGCAATCAAATTCTGCAAAGCATTTTATTTTTGTATCCCCTGACGTCTTGATTAGGAAACTGAACTGACAGAAAATCAATAGTGTATGTGTTACACAGTTTTAAAAAGGGTCCTGTCAGTCTGAAAATGTAGGTCTGAGTGGGGCAATCTAAGGCAGTGGTGATTCTGGCAAAGTCAGACAGGGACCTGCTCTTGGCTGTAGGCTGTGTGGTCTTCCCATTGATATCTTGGAAGCAGGCCTGGAATTGCCCCAGGTCGTGTTGGTAGCTGATGGAAAGGTGCATGGACTGGAAAGCAGGGAGAAGACAGAAGTGCACTGCGGGAGGGCTTGGCTAGGTTCTTGATCACGTGCAAGCAAGAGCCACTTTAACCCATACCAGAACAGAGGAGTCTATCCCTGAGAAACCCTGTCACTGCAGAGAACCTGGTGGCCACGAGGGTACTATGCTGAATGTTAGTGGTTCCCAGGGAAAGTGATGACCAAGAACTGGTACAGCCCTTTCAGACAGACCTGTGATGATGGGGGGGAAGCTTGGTGTCTTCTGTGCCTGAAACTGATGAGGTGGCTGTGGGACTAGTGGGACTCCTTCCCTGGTGACGTTCTACATACAGGAAAGCGGGCTCTCAATGGATATTGGAAGGGAGATTGTTGGTGGTTATTAAGTAATACCACACCAGGATCAGGAATGTCACTGAGCCAAAAATGATGTGAGGCTGGGAGAGGTGGCCAGGGAAGAATCACGTTTGTTTGCCCTGACCGTTCTGTTCCCTAGGTTTCTCTTTATAGCTGGTGGTGGGGATAAAGCCATGGTCTGAACCAGCACACCTGGTCTTGAACGTGGAAGGGCTCAGGCAGGAAATGCAGGAATGATTAAAAAAACAGAAAACACATCCCTGAGGTGAGAAACGACAGTTTATTTTGCCCTTTAACGACCCTGTCATCTAAGATTTAATTAATTCCCCATATGATTGTTCTGAATCCGTTATGCCTTTGCCACACTAGATCAACTCAAGTTGAACTTTTCTGTGTCATTTCAGGGGATGGGTTTTGTTGTCATGAATAGAAGCATCATTTGGATGTAGAATCCCATGAAAAACTTGTGTGTTGAGTGCATCCATCATGGGGCTCAAGCAAGACGAAAACGAACAGCCTCAATTCTAGAATCTCCCAGATATTCTTGAAATGTGCTGTCCTTGCTGCTTAACTTTTCATCCTAGGGTGCCTGTTTCTGGCAAATGTCATTCTTGGTAAGATGTGCCATCCCACTTAGGATTGGTTTAGCACTTCATAGGTGGAACTGGAAAAGCTTATTCCACTTTGCTCGTACGACGACTCCAGCGTTACTCCTAGAGGGAAGAAAAAAGTAATACCCATTCCTTCGGGGTGAGAATGAGTATTGTTCTGGCAGTTGAGTAGACCTTGAGAAGCAGTAGAGCGCAGCTGTTGACATCTTCATGGATAAAGCCATCTCCTGCCCCCAGGATGCATGCCCTGCGCCTGCAGACACTGGTGCCATGATGCCCACTCCTTGCCAGTAACGCCAGCGGAACCCACGGTCTGGCTGCTTCGTCTGGCGAGGGGTGTTGCAGGACACCCCAACTCTGCCTTAGCTGTCAGAGAGCTGCTGCAGGAAAGGTGCGATGACTGGTGGTTTGTTTTGTTTTGCAGCAGTGGGAGGAGGAGAAAAGCATGGTGGGAGAAGCTTGATGGGAGTTGGCAGATGATAAGAGCCTGAGCGAGGCATGGCCGTGTTAAGGAGGTGGGGTGGATCGATCCCTGTGCGCTTTAGCTCTGGGGAAGAGGCAAGGAGCCTGCAGGAGGCTCAGAGTTGTTGGGCTGTGCATTTTTTTTTATTATTTTTTTTTTAAATGTGTATTTCTCCTTTGAGAAGAAAGCCGAGCAGCTATGTTCCCTGGGTGCAGTTGCCGAGGTACCTATGGACTACAGTGGCAATAAGCTGTTTCGGCTATGATTTATTCTCTTTAGCCTGCAGACACAGCTGATTTTAGCCCACGCATCTGATATGGCTGGTAACAGATTTTTCGACGTCTCCCTTTAATAGATGTTAGTTGGAGCACAGCCGGGCATCCAGGGCTGTTGGGTGGGCAGTCCCAAACAAGAGGGAAAAAGAAGTGCTGGATTTGGCATTTGAGCTCAAGATGGGCTTGTAACGTTGTTGGCAATTGGGGGAGGGAGCAAAAAACATGCTTTTCTCAATAGCTTTCCAGTCAAACCAATTGGGAGGACTGCAGAAGTGGTTTTCCGTAGGTGAATGAGAATAGGACAGCCATGTATGCCTCAGAAATCGGGCTCCAGGACAGGGGTACAACCACAAGCTACCCTGCTGCTCGTTGCCTGTATTTGCTGGCTCATCTCGAATGCAGGGTGACTCTCTCTTCCTTGTACCGCTTTTGAGGTCTCCACCTCCCCCACTGCTTGGGAGCAACCACAGAGCGATGGGCCAGAGCTCTGGAAACTGTGGAGAGACATGGAGAAGGGTTTTGTCTTCACAGCCGCGGCTTGGTTAGCCATCTCTTAGGGCCTGAATTCAGGGATGCTTTCAGGAGTCCGGGGTCCCTGTTTTTTCACTCTGCTGCTAGGGAGGAGGCTTTCACTGGCAGATCTGAAAGGCCTGATTCTGCATACCTTGTGCTACAGTATTTTATACTGTGCTCTTTTAGTCCAAAGTGAGTACCTGATCCTTGATGCTTCCTTTTATTTGTCATGATGGCAGAAAAGTATCTCGGATTTTATTGTATTTGGGAAGTTTATTTAATCACGCAGTTCAAAAGCATTGAAATTACTGTTTTACTCAAATTTGCTGAATGATAATTTCTTAAACATCTCTTTTCAGATAGGGATGTGGGTTGAGAGTTTTACACATGCAACACTGCAAGAGAGGTTTTAAGATAAAGGACCCTCTGGGGTATATTGATAAAAAGAGGACTAAGGGGAAAACAAAAATCAGGACAGAGGGAGTCATCTCTCTTGTTTTCTTGAGAACCCGGCTTCTCTTTAGGGTCTGAATTCCAGTGTCCTCATGAAGAAGAGGGACATAAGTGTGTGGGCTCACAGTACAGTGAGAGCAAATGGCACTGGGATGCAGGTCAGTGTCTGGTCCTTTGCTGGGAGCTTTGAGAGCACTGGAGACAAAAACCCGGTCTTTTGCCCATTCACGCCAACGTCCATAAAGGACAATCCCTGTCAATCTCATATTGGACCAAATTTGTCTCTTAGGAACCTATACTGCATTGACAGAAGGTGTAAATTACGGGGTAGGTGTTGTGAAAACAGTAGGGCTCAGCAGAGTTACACAGGTGTGAAAAGAAGCTGAAATGGTGGACTCAGACTCTTGGAAGAGAAAGAGAAAGGAGAAAGAGAAAAGGTGGGAGCAGCTGGGACCTTCTCCATGTGTTGCTCTTGTATTCCTGAAATTCCCACTGAGACACTCCAGCCTCTTCCTGTTCCCTTCCTTCTATTACTAAAGAGGTTTCCTTTCCTCTTCTCATTTTAGATAAAGCAGGGAGTGGGAATAAGGAAGCTGTTAACGTGTAATATTTTGTACGGTATCACTATGCAGGGTACCAATAATAAATCACACACTACATGCTTAGACAATTTACTGCCGGCTTTTGTATGTGCTGTGACAAGTGCTCAAAAGGTCAAAAAAGCTTTCTTAACAAATTTGATAAGATAATGCAGTGAGCTGTAACAGCATAAAGTCCTGGGGGCCATAGACCAGAATAGAAGAAATAATTATGCATGGTAATGGGTAATTACAGATAATGGCCTTTTTTGGGGGTGGCAGGAAATACACAGCCCCACAGCCTTGCCTGGAATGAACATTGCCTAGGACATTAACTTTATAGCAAGCTAAAAGTTCAGTGCTGGAACCAAAGATAATCCGCAACTTCTAATGGGAAGCGAACAAAAATACTCCTCTCAAAGGCAGAGCGTGTGTGCAGGTTTTGTTCCTCAGGAGGCAGTGTCTCAGCAGAAAGTGAGTAATGGTGCCAGCTTTCTTTGACATGTGAAATAGCTCTGTCGTGATTGTCTGGTGGGAGAAACATATTGTTCCAGCGTTTCTGATTGTGATGTTAGGGAGTGATTTCGCACTGGCTCCATTCAAGGCTACTGTCCGACCTCAGAGTCAGCTATGAATTGAACTTAACGCGTTGCCAGACCAGTTAATGGGAGTGTGCTGATGCTTTATATACTGAGCAAGGGGAATTTTGTCAGGTGCGGAACCAAGACTTTTATGAGGTCTGAAGGTAAGTGTTTCCTGACTGAATAATTAACTTTTGACGTTTGAAAGGCTTAGCTGTCTCCTGCCGCAGAGGCTGACTTGCAGGAAGGTATTAGCACTGCAGTGATGAAAACAGTCACTCTGAAGTGAAAACTACAGGAAATGTAAACTACAAGAAGCTGAACTCTGGTCACTGGACAATGGATATGCCTTCCTGCTCCTTGAGTAAATGTGTTACTGGAGTAGTCACAGTTCTGCATTTTCAGCAGCATGTCTGTGTGTGCGTAGAGTCTCTGTAGGCACATGAGAAATAAAACGGCCAGCCATAGGTGTATGTAAGAATTCATGTTGATAAATGCAGGCAGGGGTATTCTCTTAATTGCCATAATGCATATACAGAACCGCTTTCATGGAGTATACAATCAGATGGAGACTAATCAGCTGTTATGTCCACATGAGTAAATTGAACCGTGCCACTGCACGCTCACAGACATTGAAACGTGACTGTATGTGCTATCCAGATTGTTAAAACAGTTCCTAGTGTGTGTCTGTCCCAAGGTGACTAATATTCTCCGCCAGATTCCCGACTGCAGTCCAGTAACCATTCCCAGTAGGCAACTCGGTGCTACCACCCGGTTGTGGATGATGAGAAACTCTAATAGCATGGACTCGTGTGCCATTTGACCTCAGCATCAGAGGCTTGCCCAGGCATGTTTAAATTACTGCTATCAGTGTATAATAAGATGTATAACTGCCCTTTAACAGTACTGGTAGGAATAGGAAATACTGCATGCTTATATACAGAAGGAATTAATGTTACAGGCAGAACTTCAGTGTTTGCATTTCCCAGTGTGTATGTTTAAAAACGTGTTTGCATCTGTGAGACAGAGATGATGATAGAAATTCATGTAAATTCCCTGGCATTTCTTCTCTCTCCTACCAAAAAGTAAGAAGGGAAAGAATGATCTATATACACTGGCTTCTGCGTTGATTTTGCCATGCATATCCGCAATTCGTGTAAATCGCCATAGCTTTATTGAAGTAAATGGTCTGAGACTGGTTTACATTAACTGAGCACTGGACCACTGTTTTTCACCATGCTCTGCTAAGTGAAGGCAGGAGCCCCTTATAGGTTACTGAATGTATAAGACCCATATGTGTAACTGACCCCGAGAACTCACCTTCCTTAAAAGAAAATCCCAGCCGTCCTAAAATGAATTACTGGTTAACTACCATTAATATGCCATACAGCTGGAGAGTCGTCTACAACACTGCAAGATCAATAACAGTATTTATCGTGCATCATATTGATCTTCTATGAAAGAGTGGTCCATATTTCACACCGTGTACACAGTGCAAAAAAAGTAGCATCAGTTCTCTACAGACATAGAAAAGAGCTTAGAGATCCAAGGGCACAACTGCATGAAGGGATACTGTTCTCTCATTGCCAGAGCGTTGCTCACACGTGGAGAGCCTCTGACAGCCCTACGTTGTAGATTTGGTCTTCCAAAAATGGAGTGAAAAAATTCTAACCAGTTGTTTTTTGGTTTGCTCTTCTAATTTCTGTTCCTTCTCGTACAGCATCAGCCCCATATTTTTAATTGTGTCTTGTTTGCAACTTCCAAAATGTTAAAATTAGTGGCTACCGGCAGGGAGGGGAAGACCCAGGAGCCTTTTCCAGTTTTTCTGTGCAGAGTGTGAAGACAGCCGAGGCCTGAGCCCAGCTCCTGCAGCAGCCCTCTTCTTTCAAAGGGCAGTTGGAGGGGCAGAGTAGGAGTCTGACGGTGCAGCAGCAGTTGCCTTGTTGAGAGCTTAATTCCTCTCGAAAATCGCTCCCCTTAGAGCAGTGAACCTCAGGGCTGCCCCTCGTGTGCAGGTGGTGTAACGCGGCAAGCTCTGAGGCAGGGGAGGACCCTCTGCTTGCCAGCAGAGCCATTCAGCTGTGTTGAATTACATTTGTGAAAAAAAAAAAAAAAAAAACAACAAACCAGCTGAAAGCTTCTTTCTTAACCTTGGTATTTTCTCCTTGCTGGTGGAAAACGCAGCTATGGGCTGACAGCCTCCCTTGAGGAGGACACCTTGCTTGTTGGGTGGCTGGAGGCAAGGCTGTGGGAAGGTTCAGTCTGTAGGTAGGAGTCAGGAATTATACGTACAGGCCAAAGACCAACCAGAGAAACCCCAGTTGGTTAAAGTTTAGTTACAGCCATTGCTTCCAATAGACCTGCCCTATTCTGCAAACGGTGGCCATGCCTGAGGATGCTGCAGCCCAGAAGCAGTGTCCTTGCTTGCCAGCTGGCTAGCAGACTTCAGCTGGAGAGAACTGGTATGGATAGGGCAGAAACTCCCCTGGCCATAGGTTAAACATGAAATCTTCTCTGGGGAGATCACCAAGCGCCTTGTTTTATCCAGAGGACTAGGGTTTTTTGGCCTTTAATTCTGCTCCCCTGGGCACTTAGCACTTCTTTGAAGGTACTGGCTGGTCTGACCTACTTCTCTTCCTGAGCTTTCATTGCTCAAGAGAAAAAGTCAAGACTTTTCAGGGCTTTCTCCATTAATAGCAAAATTCTTTCCCCTTAATGTATTTACGGTTGTGTATGTTCTATACAGGTTGTGTATGTACGATGTGTGCATTAGTAGTAGGAGATGACATGATTCAGCCAGGCTGGATGGAGTAAGAGCGTAGAGGTGGACTGCAGACCTGCCCTTGACCCGTTGCATGCTGGAGTCGCTGAATACCTGCAAGAGCTCAGCTCTCCAGAGGCATCCTTCCCTCAGGCTGGTGGGTTCAACCCTGCGAGGTTTAGAATAACCCCTGGGGTGCTTTGACGTGGTCTGACCTGACGTCTGCCTGCAGTCTGGACGGCACAAGGCTGTGTCTTGTACAAGATGTCTCCCTTCTCCCAGGTGAAGGACCAAATCTCCTCCAGATGCTACCGAAAAAAAATCAAGAGACTTGTCCCAAAGCATGACATCAAAGCAAAACTCATCTCCTAAATTCGGGGGAAAGTGTGAGTTGAAGTATGTGGCAGCTTTCTGGTGTTTTTTCTCAGAATTTGCCAGTCTTTCTGTCTTCAGAAGCATAATATGGATTGGGATTGGGGAAATTAACTGTTCTAGCCATCTTTCCAGCACCGTCACAGGAGCCCTAGTTCTGCATGGAGTTGGATATGTCTGTCCCATCACTTGAACTTTCCCCTTTCCCATGGCTCCTGTTTTCTCTGCCAAGCTCCTGTGGCACATCCCTGTCGCGTGGCCAGAGCTCAGAAGGGTTGTGTGCCAAAGATGTTACGAGAACCAGGGATTCCGTAATTCTGCATTTCAAAGGAAAATGCCCCAGGCTGCTGATGCTTGGGGATTTATGTGTATGGGTGGCTGAATGAGCAGGTGACCAGCTCTACAGACTCAATATTGAGTCTTGAGAGGGCAGCTGATAGTGCTGTAGAGGCTATTGGAGAGCAGAGGGATGGCAGAAGGAAAGCAGAGGACCATTCTGGTGGATTCATAACAGCCCTGAACACTGAACCGCTGGCAGCTGTTATGCAGTTAAAGGAAGAACGGATGGCAGCAAGTCAATCCTTTTGCACCTCTGGTGGCAAATGGTAGGAGGTAGAAACCACAGAGAGGACGTAGAAAGAGAAAAGAAGGGGCAAAAAGCTTTTTTTTATCCTCAATGTAGCGGAAGACTGCCACTGCAGCTCTTTCTTCAGGAAGGATCTATAGCATTACCAGTGACTGAACAAGGATGTGTGTATGAGTTTGTGGGTAGCTATGAGCAGGTCTCTGCTCTAGCCTAGCCCATCTTGTGCTGTGTTCAGAAGAGTAGTGCATGAGACCTTTCCAAAAGTTGCCGCAAAGCCTGCTACTTTCTCCCCCTCTTCCTTTTTGCTGTTGACACCTCAGGGTGGCTCACCTTTTGTGTGTAGTTATAGAGGGGTCCCATTTTCCTGGTGCTAGTATTCTTAGCGGAAAGTATTATCCCTTTTTAAAATGCACTGCAAGCGGAATGATGCTGCGGAGGTTTCAGAAGAAATTGCACATCTGTGCAGCATAGCATAGCCCTGCCAGAAGTTCTGCGGCCGGCTGCCTTGCATATCTCTGTCTCATGTGAAATCTGTATCCCAGCAGGGAATGTGTTGGAGGATTTTGCTTTCTGCTTCTATTTTACAGCATGAAAAGCAGAACAATTGGACCGGAGCTTTATTTGGGAGCTAAGTTTGGAGAGGGGAGTCAGGCTTGTGCTGTGATTTACCTGAAGTGTTGGCTTTTCAGTGCTAGTGGTCTGGTTTCATCAAAGACATGAACAAAAGGACTTGAAGAGAGGCCTGTCCAGAGGCAGAATAGTAACAATAATAAAATTTCATAAAAGTAGGAAAGTACAAAAACTGTGAAGGGTCTCTTGTGACATTGCGGATTCCTGTTCTGTGTGCAAATTTGGGAGGTACTCCCGATGAAAAAGGCCAGCTGGCTTGATTCTCACTCGCGTAGGTCTGAGGGGCAGAAAAATCAGATGCAGGAGGCATAAAACATTCTGTTTGCTAATAAATGGGTACAGTTCATTGATGTCAACTAAATGCCAGCAAGAGCTGAATGGCGGCACTGTATGATTTAATGACCTGGAAGGAGACTATCCGTGACTGCAGAGAGCTTTCATTACAGCTGAAGGAGTGAAACAGAATTGCATTGTAAATGGCAATATTTGGTAAAACAAATTGTTGGATCTAGTGTGCAGCTTATACATAGTACAGTAGAAGTTGTTACCATAACTCTGAGAGGCTGGTAAATGCCACCATATTCGTTTTGCAGGTTTGTAACCAAGGTACAGATACACGAAGAGAGACGCAAAACAAACTAGGCAGTGCCTGCCTGACATCTCTTTTAGGGCTGTTATTTCATATGTATGTATTGTCCATGCTCCTTCATCTCCATACCCATGGCCCTTGAGAGCTCATCATTATGCTTCAAGCCACATCCTTTTCCCCTCCATGGTGGAGTTAGGGAACGTCAAGGGAAGAGCAGGAGCTCCTTGCAGAAGGGGTGGCTGTGCTGCAAACACTGTGAGGGTTGGTGCAGGGCAGGGTTACAGGGGTGCGAGCTAGAACCAGAGTGCAGGGACGGTGGGATTTACACTTGCCTCCTTGTTTAATTTGTAAACGCATATTCACCGTGTGGTTAGGCTTTCGAAGGCTGTGGCAGTGTTTTGCTGTGTCTGGCTCGGCCAGGTGGCTGATGCAGCGTGTCAGAGAGAGCTTGGCTGTGAAACAGAACCAACAAGCACCATCCTTCTTCATCCTCGCAAATAGGGACACTGGAGTGAGGAAAACAGGAGCTTAAAATATCCTCTGAGAAGCTCCCCCTCCCCATCTTGGGGAGTAACCAAGGAGGCAGAGCTGTGTGGGGACAGCCTGGGGGTAGCGCAGCCGTCTGGACTCTGGTCTGGAGGCACTCCAGGGTGCAGCAAGTCAGGAGCCATCCCCTCTCCGCCTCATTTGCCAGTGGTGTGGGAGCCTGTTCTGCTCCGTGATTTTGCAGGTAAACAGGAGTTAAATTTGGGTATGGAGGCTGGGCAAGGATTGAGGGCCTCGCTGCTCAGGGGTAGTGTGTGGGTTTCTGAGACACCTGAGCTGATCGTGCGGTGCTTTCCTTGACTGCAGCTTCTCTTGGCCTTGGGACTGTTTGTTCTTTCTAGAGGCAAGTTCAGAAAGCCTGCAGGACGCTGGCTGGAGAGGGGTCATCGTGTAGCTAGAGCCTTTCTGCTTCCAGGGTGTTAAAAGAGACTTGGCCCACTGTTACAATTTCAAAATAACAGGGAGCTCCATCCTTAGCTGGTGTAAATCACCATCAGATCAACTGATGCTGCTTCAGGGCTCAGAGCATTGTCTGAAGCTGCATTTGGTTTTGTCTCCTGTTTTACAGTCTGTAGTGTGTGTGGGTGGTAGTCTCAGGCGTTGAGTGGACGTCAGTCCCTCTCAGTTTCCACCAAGCATCCAACCTTCTTTCCCTCTCAGTTCCCACTTCTTCCTATTTACTACTTTCCATCCAGCCTTAAGGAGGAGTAGTAGCTCATCAGAAGGTGAAAGGTAATGGTCTTCATGGAGCCTCCTGTTTCGTAATGGCTTTCTTTTTTCTTTTCCAGAGGGACGGATGCTCATTCAGGACATCTCTTCCATCCCCAGCAGAGGGCACTTGGAGAGCACGTCTGATTTGGTTGTGGACTCCACCTACTACAGCAGTTTTTACCAGCCATCCCTGTATCCTTACTATAACAACCTGTACAACTACTCCCAGTACCAAATGGCAGTGGCCACTGAGACTTCCTCAAGTGAGACGGGGGGTACGGTTGTAGGGTCAGCCATGAAAAACAGCCTTCGAAGCCTCCCAGCAGCATACATGCCAAGCCAGTCAGGAAAACAGTGGCAGGTATGGTGTTACAGAGGTGTTACATGGAAGAGTGAGGTAGATAATAAAAAGCTGTTTCTTGGGCCTGATTCTGACCTCTTCTTTGCTGGTTTCATGGCAGTGCAAAACCAGAATCAGATTCCAGGGTGGCATTAGGACCCATGTTAGGAAAATTAGCTGAAGTGGGTGGTTATCATGCAGCACAACAAAAGCAATGATACAGGTATAGGTAGGTTGCTGCAAGCACAGATAAAGGGCACCCACTTGATTTTATCTTCTGATTTACATTGTAGTAGATGATGAGCTGTTTTCCAGAAAAAGAGTGTCCAACTGAATTACCAAACATAGCATCCTGGGAGCCTTGTGTGTCATCTCTGAGAGGCTTTGCTCTTCAGGAACCTGTTCTTTTCTCTTCCGTCTTTCACATCTCCAAGGCTCTGAAGTGACCCTGTAGACCATGGTGTTGTGCAGTGAGTTGGTGGCAGTCAGTGACACGGCATGTTGCTAATGTTGCGTTGTGGCAGTGTCAGCTCCAAGTCTTGCGACTGTGACTTGGGTAGCTCAAGGTACAGGCTGTACCTAAGAGGTTTGCACCAGAGCTCTGTGTATTCCATTAGTTAGGATATAAAGCCACTGAAGCCCTCTCACTTTAGGACTTGATAATTGTAGCTTCCAACTCAGTACTGGTCAGAGACTGGAAAAAGGGAAAATCTGCCAAGGCAGGGGATTTGTGGCAAAGTAAATGGGGCCATTTCAGTGACCTTGAGGCTGTTTGGTCTTGGGCTGTAGGCTGTAGGTGCTTTTCTGTCTGAAATTGAACTCAGGAGGCTGCGCCCTCTGAGTCTGCATACACCTGTGATCCTTGTCCCAGGGCAGGACAGGGAAGACCTCTTCTGTAGAGCATCAAGAGAGGGGAGGCTGCCTTCTGCAAAGGCTCCGTTGTGAAATCACTCAACAACAAAAGGCTAAATGTCCCCCAAAACTTCCTTTCTGAATGGAACAGATGAGTTGTCCCTTTTGCTGCCAGAGAATTCCTCTAGCATTTCTGGCACAGGGACCAATTCTGAAAGGGCACTTTAACTTCTCATACCAAGGAGCTGGAACTAAGATCAGGGTGATTACAATTACTGTAGCAGTCCACATCACCTTCAGTGGTGCTTTCCTATCATTAGACACTTTTTTCATGGAAAGGTCCTTCTGAAAATGCAGGGGCCTCCTGGGGCAACAGCTGGCAATTCCATGAATTTTAAGATCATGGCTTTACAGCAGTTGGCATTTAGTACTATTCATGTCCCTTTTTTGGCATGAGTACACCTATATGGGAAAAAGAGCTGTCTCCCTTCCTTCTGCTGTGTGAGCCCACACCACGAAAGTTTTCTTCCCTCAGTTGATAGGCTTCACCGCAGTCACCTTCAAATACATGGAGGTACGCCTTTTCAGTTACATTAATTGATAGCATCCTCTTTGCCTGCTGAACTTGGTGAGCAGACCAGGGGGAGAATTAGTCAAGGCAAGCTGGGGATAGGATTTTGTGCGTGGTAACAAGGTGGTGTGCCAGTGCTCTTTTAGCTTTTTCGTTCTGGTTGATTGGGTTGATCTGGCACATCATAGCAGAGTATTTCAGATATAAAGTTACTTCTGAAGCTTTTGCAGTACCTAGCTTGTAAGAGCCTACTGCAGAGCTGATGCTTGGGGACACCGTCACAACACAAATGACAGGCAGCAGCATTCGTCTTGTGAAAATAATGTTCTTGCAGGCTGCTAGTCCGCACTTCACCATTCCTCCTGCCAGTAGAGACTTCTGTGATCTTACTTGCTTGCGAAAACGAAAGTAAATTACAGGTATTGACTGTCCTAGCGCATAGTGTTTGAGGAAGAGATAAAATGAATGTGTGTTGTAATATATTAAACCTTGGAATGATGGTGTTCTCCTCTTGGTTATGTTGTGCTGTACTGTCATTTGAAATTAGACTGTGTATGTGTAAGAAGTCTTGGCCTAGAGGGTCTGTTGACTCACTGTGAGATTGCCTGTTTTTTGTGGCATCTTTGACACTCCTTAAAGAAATAAAAGCAATAGTGTGTTTTCCATGGATTTTTCTCTTGAAGCCCTGCAGAAGCTGTAGCTGACTTCTGCTTAAGTGCCACTCCAATTAGTGAGATACCGAAGACATGATTAAGGAAAAAAGAGGTGATTGTCAAAAAAGACCATTTTCTTTCCATCAGTAGACTCCGAGGACTGGGTGTTCATTCCTAGCTTGTGGGTTGTATCGCATGTTTCCACTCACCTCCATGTGAATTTAGTGATTTACCTTGCCTAAGATTTTAATTTCTTAAGGCCAAAATTTTTGGTTTCTCTCAGTGTTTTTCTGGTGAGATGCCTGTGCTGAGAGACTAGAGGTAGTGCTTTCTGCCTGCAAAAGTGACATCTCCCCAGCTTCTAAATGGCCTAAACCCAGGACCCACCTCTCCTGTTCTGTAGGGCAGAGTGTAGTTCAAGGTCAGTGTCATGTAACTTACAAGGTGTTTCTCAGGGGCTGATCTGCAAGAAGGACTGTTATTGCTGGAAGAGTTACGAATTCATGGGGTTTGCATACTGTTATGACAGCATAACATTGCACAAATAATCATAAAAAGTTTTACAGTGAGAGCTAGGCTAGATAATACTTGATGTCAGTGGGCGCAGTGATGCTGAGGTTGTAAAACGCTGTGCGGCACTGAAGATGGTTTGTTGTAAGGGGAATGAGCTCTCAGCTGCTGCACGTGGTTAAACACCAGTTCTGCTCATGGAAGGTTACCAGCTAGGGAAGATGACAGAAATACAGTGTTAAATGGAGAAGGATGAATGAGTTTCTCTGTCAAGCACGATAAGGAGTTACAGGAGAGTTTCAAAGCATGATCCACAAAGAGGAATCAGACCTTGCTCACACCTTCAGGGGGTTTTGCTGGCAAACCTATATAGGCTGGTTCTCTCTAAAGGAATCATGTAGCTGTATCTACACAGGGATTTTTGTTGGACTGCCTGTACTTGACTTGGGTTTATTTTCTGCATGCACAGGCTATCTTAACCAGTCTTCCAGTATGAGTGAGCCTGCTTATGTGACCAGTAGTGCTATAAGTGTTTTGATCAAGGTTTTTGATTTTTGCTTCTTTATCAAAATGATGGCTGTGCTATGCCCACTGTGACCAGATCAGGGCAGCTTGCTGAGCTGTGAGCCTACAGGAGGGTTTCTTTGTTGGTACAAGCTGCCCGTGTGCTCACTGGAAGGTATCCTCGTTTAAGCAGTGTAGTCAAGACTCCTGCCTTTTCCAGGCTTTGTTGGTGGAGGCAGGCTTGTCCTGGAACAACTGTAACCACACAAGGAGAATTGCATACTTAAAGATAACTTCCGGATGCAGACAAGGCCTTGAGCAGCCCAGCTGTCTGCTGTTTCAGAATTTAAGGAGCAAGGGAGAAAAGCCAGGGAGGAAACGTGTGAGTGTGTGTGGGATGGGATGAGGATTAATGCATCATTGAGCCTTGGCAAATAAACTGAATCACTGAATCTTTAATGTAGATTAATGTCAGATTTCATTAGTCTTTGTTCTTTGCAGAGGCTCGCGTACTTGAGTGGATTTGTAGAGGTGCAATTTTTTTAGATATTTCTGTGTAGGTTTTGTTCATTTGTATACAATTATCCCAGAAGCTATATCCATCATGATTTGATAAGCATAATGGAGATGATAGTTTCGGTCCAGACCCCTTCAGTCATCTGTATTCTGCTGCTTCTGCCAGCTCTAAGGCAGATAATCAGATATGTCTGGTGTTGCACCTGAAGAAAAGACGAGCTTAGGTCGAAGAGGAAATGTAGCAGATGTGGTGGTCACCATGCATCTCCTGTCACTCCAGTGTTGTGTGAGCATCTGGACCCTCCTTTGGAGCTCTCATAATTGTTCATTACAACAGGAATTTATGTGCATCCAACCAATTAACAGTTCGATGAATTCATCAACATTAGTACTGCAAGTCAGAGCATGTTGGTATGCAGTGGAAGTTGGTGCTTCTGAAGCTGGTCTCGGTGTGACCCACTTAGGGACAGCAACTGGAAAATGATGGGGTGACCGCAGTCTCTTCTACCACAACAACAGTAAAACCTGGATGGACACATCTGAATCTAATCAGGCTTCATTCTCCAGGCTGGCAATGAAACTGCTGGCTTGTGACCCACACCATAAAGATAATCGGGACTCATTGTGAGTCGGCATCCTCCCCAAAAAGTGTTAGAACTCTTCTGGTTCCTACAGCCATACAGTTAAAAATCTGCAAAATGCGGAATGTGCCCCCATATCTGGGGACCAGTGGCTGAGTTTTCTTTGTTACTCTGGTGACTCCAGGGATCCTGCTTCAGAGAAAGGTTAAGGCTAGCCAAGCGGTTTTGGACAAATTCAAATTTCAGAATTTCATGTAACTTCTGCTCTGAGGTGGTTTGTGTTTTTTCCCCTTTTTTTTTAATGAAGCTTGGCAAACAAGTATTTTCACTTAAAAAAACTCAACTTTTTTGTTCTTGCCTTAAACCAGTTTAGAGCAAAAACCTGAAGTAAGTATTGGTGAGAGTCAGACTAAGAAATTGTAACTCCTTTTCTAATATGTGAATTACATTTAGCATTTCGAAGTGCAATACCTAACATTGTTGAGATAGGAAACTGGTTTTTAAAAAATTCTTAAAAAGTAGCAAACATGCAAAAATGTCTTTTACTAAATCCAGAAAAGTGTGGCTGTGATAGGGCAACTAGTAGTTTGAACTCTTAAGAACAGCTGCTTGCTAGTAAAAAAAAATTATCTTTTCAACTTCTACAACCTGATTGTAGTTTCTGGCACAGTTTTTCCTCCAATAAGCCTGACCTTTTTACAGAAATGTGCGGTCTAACTCTCCAGAAATAGGTGTAAAATGTGTAAAATATATGTGTGTCTGTGTGTGTGTTTATGTGTAAATATATACACATTGTGCAAGTCACCCGACACAATCCTGATTTTATGTGTAAGCAGTGTATTATATACTGTATTCATAACATACCCTTCACACTACAGATTTATGCTAAAAGTATCCTAATGTTTCTGACAGCTCATGTGTGACATGAATGCAATCCATATTTCTTGGAGGAGCTAATCTAAGCGGTTTATTTTCCGATACTGCTGATAGGGCTATATCTCTAGGTGTCACCGCAGTTGAGATTCTGATGGTAACATATTGTTTATGGGTCACTGCCTTTGTCTAAAAGAATAGGTTGGAACAGAATAGCAAAGGTTAATTAAGTTTGTCTATCAAGGAGGGACAGATATAGATGTCTCTTGTATTTTCCGTGCTAGAATCAAAGTTAAGGCAGGGTATCATAGACTCGTTTTTCCCTCGTGCTGGAAAATATGCTTAGTTGGTTTTAGGAGTGAAACAAAGCCACTCTGGGCAGCGGGAGTGCAGCAGTAGTTGTGATGGGTCAGCTCACGGGCAATAGCACTGCAAGGTGGGAGAGTCGCAGCAACCCTGGTTTACAGCTGGGGAAACTGAGGCAGGGAAGTGTTAAATAACTTACCCATGGTCACACAGCCCACAGGTGAAAGAACGGAGATTCCTGATGTCTGGGTTTCCACTCTGGTGCCCAGCGGATGCTTTCTTGCCTCACGCCAGAAACCAACTTGTGAATTCTGCTGTTTGCAAGTGACGACACATAAATGCGAAATGCAGTTTTAAGCCCCCTGAAGCTGGCTTTATTTTTAAGATAAAGGCAGAAGGAGGAGGCTATGTTAAAACTTCTAACAGAGTTTCTCTGGTGTTTCCGTAGTTACTGGTTTTGTTTTAAGGCAGCTGTGGGTGGGACAGAGGGACGGAAAGCCTGGGTGAAGTGACGTGGCCAAGATCAGGTGGCACACCAGTGGCAGAGCTGAAGGATAGTACTTAGGTCTCCTCTATTGCTCTGAATTTTTTGCAGCCCTTTTCACCTCTTCCTAGTTGTCCTTCTTGGGAATAAACCCCACAGTCAGTCACAATGAACTGCAAAATGAGAAGGTGCTACTAAGAGTAGTGCTGGCCTGCACACAAGGAGATTGCGGCTGGCAGCTTCTGCAAATAAAAGAATTAGCCGAGTGATGTTTTGTCTGAATGAATCATGTGGGAAGGGCAGGACAGTTTTCTAGTCTCTGAGGCTGGAAGAAGTGAGACACCACTTGTGTCTGCTTTGCCTCTTTGCTGTCTCTGGTTTGTCCACCTCCTCTCCTCGGCTCTTCTTCCATGAAGATGTGTAGAGGTTTAGCAGGTCCTGCCAGGAGCTTGGAAGGAGGAGCTGGGCCTTACATTGCTCTTCCACCAGCTGTTGAGAAAGCTCTTCTGCAGGAATGGTCTGAACTGATGCAAGACCATTTTCTTAGTGCTTTCCTGGCATTTGCTACATATTCTGTCACTGTTGGACGCTGCTGTGGGGCTGCACTGACTGTTGTGCTCAGTGATGGACAAATCCTGCTTCCAGCTTACCTGTTTGTGGATGAGCTGTAGCTGCCTTTGATTCCCCATGTTGGCTTTACAAGGGAACAGGGGAAGAATTTCCAGTGCATGCATGGTCTTTTAATCAGGCCATATTTGTTCATGAGTTATATGCATCCCACTGTACATCCTTTAAGAAGTTACTGAGTGTGCGCTGTGTTGCACCGTTTAGGGGAACCTGTAAATGCTGAATAGGCCAAATGTGCATCTCCGATGATCCGTGTCTGCCCCTGAAGCCAGTGAAGTACTTGGTGAATCAATCCTGCAGCTGGGGCAGGGTGGGAGCGATGTGTGGCTGGAAGGGGATGCACTGTAAGTCAGCGGCTTGGGTGTTCAGCTCAGGAGCTCTGCTTGCTCTCTGCACGCAAGTGCATGCCTTTCCCTTCCACAGCACTTTCTGCCCTAAAACATGCGTTTTTCTTATTGCACATAGCCTGGGGTGATACAAACCAGAGTGGCTTGTGGGACCATCCCAGCCCTTGCCTGCCTTGGCCTCGCTGTAGGGCTGGAAGGGGCGAGGGAGGCAGGAGGAGACACTAGAGGGCCAGGCACCTCCTCCTGTGATCCCTGCATTGCCTCAGCATTCACCCAGGACAGGACCCAGGGGAGGATCCCAAACCCAGCATGTGGCTGCAGCCTTCGGCAGGCCAGACTGCCCTGGACTGGAAGTAATCTGAATATTCCAGGGCCTCCCCAGGGTTGTTTTTATCACCCTTTCTGGCACCCAAAAATGTGCAAGGACTCTCCAGAGCTGCAGGAGTTAATACAGAGCAAATGCCCCTTCTCATAGGGTAGAGATCTCCTAAGCCCCCTTTTTAATGCAGCGCTAAGGTCAAGAATTTTTACGGATGGTTGTTTTTTTATTGTTACTGTAAAACAGGATTGCTAAGCACTATAAAAAGAAAACCTTATGGTTCAGATTTACTGCGGTGTGTATTCTAAACAGTTTAATAAAACAAAACCAAAAGCTTTTAGATTTTCTTCAGTGGTTAATACGCAGCATATTCTTTGCAGAGCCAAGCCTTTGGCTGTCGGTCGAACTGTGGTTCATAGACTTGGTGTGGGTAATAAGATTATAAAACATGTCTCTTGCTAGCCAGCTACCACACACTAATAATAATAGTAGTAATAATTCATTGCATCCAGAGATTTTAGGTGAGTTGTTTTTTTAAGAAATGGAGAAAAACCCTAAAAAAGGGTTTGAAAGGAAACAGGTCACTGCATCCACTCTACAGGGAGAGGAAACATGCACGTGATCGTTGCGGTGCCAGGGAGTGATCCCTCCATTTTGTTACAGCTGAAGTAATGCTGTCTCCTGCAGGCGACCTTTTCTCGGTTGCACACATGCACTTGCTCAAGGGAGAGATGGAGATGTGAAGACCGCGGATGCTGCCTCACCAAGGGAAGGAAGATGATGTGTGCAGAACAGCAGACAGAGAGGAGTTTGCTAACTTTTTTCCCCCAGTACTTCTAGAGCTGTTGAGCTTTGCAGATGTGCAGATTCAGCATGGCTGTTGGACTGAGCTTTTGGCCAGTTTGTATTGCAAATCCATAATTTCAGGGCAGAGGCAGTCTTGGTTTTGTGGAGGGAGTCTGTGCACAGCACAAATGACCATTTCCAGGTGGAGACTGCCCTTTTTCAGAACAACAGAGGAGACACCAGTGTCTCTTTCAAGTTGAGGATGCTTTGGGATGACACATTCATTTTTTTTAAGAGCAATTTGCTATTTATCATGGATGAAACTTAGTGCATGTTGGCCTTTTTCTGTATGCATAGGGTACAGATGGTAGAAAAATCACCTTTTAAGTAAGACTCTTACTTTCATAGGCTAAAAGTGTGTCATGATGATCCTTCAGTACATGTGCAAATACGTGCAACTGTGCTGCCGTCAGAAGATGGGCAGAGATGCACTTTGCTTCCCGCAGACAGCCACCGCTGGCTCTCAGTACTGAATCTCACTGCAAACGTGGCTCCACATGGGAAGCGAGATGGTGCCCTCTGTCTCAGAGAACACCAGCAGGATTTTAGGTGACTCGGGCCACATTACATCCAGCTAAGCATACTAAAATGCATATTGAATTATTAAGGGGGGGGACCTCTGGAAAACAAGGAGTGACTGCATTCTGGCTGCTTTTCTGGGAGGTGCCAGTGCCTCCTTCTTCCAGGACCAGATCCTGAGGGTCTGCTGGCGCGGGGTGGCCATCTGGGACAGCAGGTTCACCCCCTGCCTCCGCTGCTCCCCAGGTCTGAGCATCGCAGCCTGGTTGAGGAGCAGGGCTCCCTGCGTGGCTGGCTGGGATCCAAGGGGACCACAGTGGAATGGCCAGAGCTCCCTTAACCAAGGTGAGATGGGGCTGAAAAGGTTGTCAGGCCCTTCCACTTGCGAAGACAACATCTAATGACATAGCTGGATGTTTGTTTCTGTTGGCACTGCTGCCTTTAATACGTGGTACAAAACTTCTCTGCCCAGAAGTTTTCCATCTTACTGCTCATTCACTGCTCAGCAGACTTAGTGAGATCAGGTAGTCTTACCTCTCCTGTTGAAAATCCTGATCTTGTGAAGTGTTTGGCTGCATTTTTTGGAGCACTGTAGCCACGTTACATTGCAGAGCTTTGGAACAAATAATAGTAGATGGTAGTTCTTTCATAAAACAAAAATTTTAATAAGCATTATTTCCTTTCTGAGGAGATTACTTTGGATGATTTCAGGGCATTGGAGTAGGATAAACTTGGATTTCTGAGTGCTGCCAACCTGAGGGCTGCAGGAGGGAGAAGGGGTTGTCTGGTGGCCACCATGCTGATAGAGCGGACCTGCTCGACAGTGTCCAGCTGTGGCTCCACTGCAGGCTTCCTATGTAGTCTGTCCACGACTTGGTTTCTCTGGGTAAATTAGGAAAATATTTTTCCATCTCTCTGGGTTGTAGGAAAAGCGGTGTGTTTGCATGTGTGTGTCACTGTTCAGGTGCCGTGAAGCATGTCCTGAGCGAGTCGAGTTGGTAAGACGGTCCTCCTTAGCCCATAGGTCCCCGACAGAGCAGGTACCACTGGTCTGAGATGGGTTAGCCTCTGGGGGGGGATGTGGGGACTGGATGGACACTTTGCCTCTGACACTCCAGGTGTGTGCAGTTGAAGGGATCTGGAAAGCTTGCCGTGGTGTTGTTTGTGCCAGAAGCAGGGGACTTGCCAGGAATCTCCTTGCAGTGAAGGCTACGTGCTTGTGTGCCAGACGTGGCTTCACCTGAGGCAAGGTAAACCAGCCATAGGGATGCTGGTGCTGCTGCTAGCTCGCATCCTGCGCCACGCCACCTCACCTGCAGCTGAGCGGTGTGGGCACGCCGGGAGCCAACAAAAGCAAAAACCTAAGGCCAGGCCCGTCAGGATTTTACTTCCCACCCACCCCACCGTGAGCTCCTTCAAAGCCGTGTGTGTGGGGGGCAGGAGGCTGGAGCCGGGGCTCAGCTTTCACAGGCTGCTGTTGTGCTTCTCTCTCCGACAGGTGAAGGGCGTGGAGAGCCGCCACGCCATCAGCTCCCAGTACCGCATGTGCTCCTACTACCCACCCGCTTCCTACCTGGGACAGGGGGTTGGTGCTCCCACCTGCCTCCCCCAGATCCTGACCTCTGAGGACATCCCATCCTACTCGGAGTCGAAAGTGAGAGGTACGTGCACCCAGAGGGGCGTCTGGGACCACCTTGCCTTTCGGCAGGCACCCAGGAGGTGTGGGTCGCTGCTGGGAAGGAAGCCGGGCATCAGAGAGCAGGTGTTTGCAAGGTGGACCTGGTCGAGTGGTTGGTGTCCCTGCCCATGGCAGGGGGCTTGGAACTAGATGGTCTTTAAGGTCCTTTCCAACCTAAATCATTCTATGATTCTGTATGACTCTATGGTAGACATTTTCCGGAAGGGTTGTAGTGGGGTGTCAGCGTAGGTCTGTTACTGTGCAGTGGTGCAAGCCTGTACTTCAGAAGTCTAATGGTTCAGGTGTGCACTTAGTCATACCTTTCTGCTTCAATGTGTGTCTCTTAAGTTGTACAAAGAGTCATTTGAGGTGCTGTCTCTGGTGCTCACCACCTGGCTCCTTCAAAGGAACAAAAAATTGTCTTTGCCCCAGCCACAGAATTATCTTTCCTGTCCTTTCTTCTCAGAAATACTGACTCTGATTTTTTCCACAAGCCTCCCATCGAGCTTTTGCTGTCCTCTTCTTTCTGAACCATGTGTGGGAACTATTCCTCCATCCCAGCTGTGTCGTGAAGCCCTTTGCAGACTTGCTTCCTTGTTTGCATTCAAACTCATCACACCATGTTACTTCTACTGCAGATAATTTTTCCTTTTCATATCTGGTGTTTCTTGGCTCTCCTAAGGATTACTATCATCTGCAATAATCTCCAGGAAAGCATTGCTGAATTTACCCTTGGTCCAGTAGTATCTTATAGTGCACACACAGGCGTTAACATGGCCCTTCTGGAGTAGACCCAACTGCATTGAGATGCTTCCCTATCCCTGGAACAGGACAGCAACTGATGCTAGAAAAATAAGAAGAGAAACAGAGAAAGTGTAGGGTGATTCTGCTTTGTATGTCCAAAATCCTCGCACTCCTACAGCATTCAAAGGTGTCCCAAACTGTTGATTGCCTCTGAGCCAGGTTCCATAATTGTTTTTGGTCATGGCCTTACTGTGGCTGATGTCCTGGGGGCTGTTGCATTTCTGTTGTGAAAAATATGGTGGTTGTGTCATGACAGGACCTTAAGGACTCAAATGAAGTTTGGAAGGTGAAGTGTGTATAAAGTCATACCTGTGGCTGGTGTAAATCAGCACGGAGCCCTTGAGTTCAGTAATTCCAGAATGATTTATGCTGAGGAGGTGGCTGCTCTTTTGGAGCGGCTGTTTTCTGAAAGTCTTCTAACTAATTGTGACGTATCGGATAGATGAGGAAACAACACGTGGTTTGATGAAACCTTAGACTTTTCCTCCTTCTCCAGTAGTTTTAAATGGCTTAGAGAAATCAGTGATCCTTGGTTCATTTTCCTGCTCTTTTCTTCAGTTTTATTTTCTTCCCTCTTCTCTGGCCACCACTGAGCAGTGACGTCTTCCTTTCTGCTCATTGGTCGGAGGAGCGTTTGGCTTTATGCTCAACTGCAGTTGACACTTTTTCTTGCATCCATCACTACTAACTCACTAAGAAGCCTTACCAGTCGAGTGTTCTTACAAATAGACAAAAGACCTTATACCCTTTGTTCCCAAATGCACTTCAGTAATTTTTCATCTCTCTAGAAAAAAAAGTTGTGCGTAATGTGCCACTGATTTTTAAACTGCATAAATACTGTATTTT
This sequence comes from Rissa tridactyla, assembly GCF_028500815.1. Lineage (NCBI taxonomy): Eukaryota > Metazoa > Chordata > Aves > Charadriiformes > Laridae > Rissa > Rissa tridactyla. The sequence continues at coordinate 58,160,888 of NC_071497.1, read as the reverse complement.
CAATAATCCCTGACTGCTTCTCCAGACAGTATTCCACACACAGATATTGTTCCCTAAGTTACACCATCAATCAGAAACCGACAAGCAGTGAGATGTAATTTACTGAGATCAAACAGCATTTTCCAGACTCTGAAGAAGTGTTTTTCCATAGCAGGGAGCTAGTGGGTGAAAGAGGCACCAATATTTTGTGAGAAACTTGAACATGTGAGCAGGACCATACCCATTTAATGGGCTTCTTAGAAGCATCTTCTTTTTCATTATGCATGTTCTTGGAGGAGATAGCTGCTTTTACTTTTTACATCCACAGACAAAATAATATTCTCAGAGCGTTGGTCCCATGATGTTACTTCTACGATGTTTTTCTTCTGGTGGTTTTCACAGTCCTTGGAAGGTTTGAGTTTTTTTCCATCTTTATTGTCATCTGTGTGAGTGCTGAGTCAGCCAGCAGGCTGTGACTGGTGGATCCTGCGTATTAAAGAGGGTGGTCCATTCCCCCAAAGTACTGACTGCCCATGCTGCAGGTCCTGTCTCATACAAAAGACACGCTCTTATGCATTTCCCCATTGCTTGTTGGGCTGAACTTTCTGTACGATGCCCGACTGCTTTGCATGAAGCCTGGTGACATGTTTCTGCAGGGTTAGCCATTGACACTTGCTAAAGACAACTCTAGTGCATGTTTTAAATAAACAAATCATATTTTACTCCTTCCTTTTCTGCGGTTGAAGTGGTAACCATGCTCAGAGACTTGTTTTCTTTTTAAGAATACTTGTTCATAGATTTTAATTTGCAGAAGGGAACATTAAGATCATCTAATCTTACTTGCTATATAATGCAGACTGTAAAACTTCACCTAATAACTCCTGCAGCAACTCCATAACTAATTTTTTACAGATCTATGAGTGAAGACGTACGTATTGTTAATCCAGAATTTTTACAGGATGGTGACAGTGCGTATAGAAGAGCAATAGGTCAAAATAAAAACCTTATTTTGTAGCCAGATTTACAAAACATTGTAAACACGTATCTTTAACAGAAATGGTTATTAAATTCCCAAGCACAAATCTGAGATGGTCTTACAACACATGCAGTCTGTTACCCACAACTCAGTTGTAACCTCAGCTCTGTAGAAATCTTGCCGGTTCGTGCATTATCTCAGCTAGTATTTCAGTCAGCCTGTTCCATTACTTTTGTTCTGCTAAGTTAACTGCCTGTTTAGACCAGTTGTATTGAAAGGGAGGAGAGATGAGCTAGCAGATCACTGATTTACACTTTCTTTGTTTTTATGAATGATGCAAAGTTCTCAGGAAGCTTCTGACATTTGTACATGAGGCCATACCGTGTTAGTGTGTTGCATATAGTAATGGGCTGACATTTTCTGAATGGCAAAACACCATCAGTCAATCTCCTTTCAATCTGAAGCGGTTCTAAGTAAAATGGTTTTGCTTCCAAGTAAGCACAGCTGCTGCCCTTCCAGCTGAAACTGGAAGAAATGGGGAGAAAAAAAAAAAGACAAACCAGTGACAAATGGCAAAAGGATATTTTTCAGAGGGCTCTCTTAAATTACCAGGTTATGAGTTTTGTATAATTATTTCCAGGTGGGAGAGGGATTTTGTAGTCTGTAGTTTCAAAAGATTTTTCCTCTCCTTTTTCTGCAAGAGCAATGAGAGGAAAAGGTGTATGAATGTATGAGAGATTGTTATCAATCCCTGTGCATGGAAAGCATACTTCAAAACATGACTTTCTTTTGGAAGAAGCCAAGCTGAGAGAGAGATCCTTGTGCAAGGTGTCCCCGCCCACAGCAGGGAGATTAGAACTAGATGATCTTTATGGTCGTTTCCAACCTGAACCATTCCGTGATTCTGTGAAATAGAAGGATGCAAAGGAGAAACATCCCTGTATTTGCAGACACCTTTGATTTTAAAGTAGTTACTTTGTCTTAAAGTTGGCATGGAATAAAAACTCCTCTTTGTCATTATTATGTGAAATGTTGAGATAATTGTTCTGTGTGCCCGTGCCTGTGGTGAAGGAGATGGCTTGCATTTAAAATGTTGCTCTAGCTGCTTTGGGTTTGAATTTCTGTTTTTCTGTCTAAGTGTCAGGATAGTTGGAAACAGAAGTAATGAAGCACTGGACCAGTGCTGTATTTGTAGCTTGAATATAAAGCAGGAGCCTGAAACGCCTCCCAAACACAAATAAGAAAAACTGATCATTTTGATCACTCTCTTATCATTTTGTTCATTTTGATACAGAAAAGGTCAACAGTTTTGTGTAAATTAGCAAACACCATTTTATGAAGGAGAACTTTTCTAGTAACAGATTTTTTTTTTCATCAGAACGGCTTCAAACATTTTCAAAACACCTTTTCACGGTTCTTTCTAGAAGTTAAATAACTGGTAGCCCCAGTTTTACAGTCGTGGAAATCAAGGCAGCACAGACTTTTCCAGGGTCTGCATTTAAAGACTCCCCCTTGTGTCTCTCTGCTTGGATGCTGTATGGAGAACAGTGCTGACCCATTGGAGAAGCCTTCCCCAACAGGAGTGGCTCTGTGAAGAGCCTCTTCCAGTGGTTTCACAATCAAGGACATGTTGGAAACAGTCTCCCACCTTAAGACAAAAGGTTTCATTTTGGCAAAAGCATCGCTGGAATGCGAGGAATGCTGTGTGTGATGGAAACATGCACGAGAGGTTGGATGTTTCTTTCAGACCAGGTTACTGTGCACCAAAGTTATGCTCCTTTTTTGAGGTTTCCTACAAACAGTATTTTTGCATGGGCCTGTGCCCTTGAAATGCCATGCGGGATAAGAGTAAGGCTCCAGAGCCACAGGTGGCACCTGGCTGTAGGATCAGAGAGGTGAAGGAGACCTGGTATGCAAAAGGTCTTTGACACGATGCCCTCAGACCTGAACTGCTTTCTGCAAGCAGTCAAGCTATATAGACGGCACTGCAACAAAGCAGACTTGTTTGGTATGGCTAAGAAATTACCCCAAAGAGCGGAAAAAAGCCTTGCATCTATTTGCTCTTTATTTGCAGCCAGCTGGCAGGGCTATTGTAATAAAGCACTTAGAGAAGTAGGGTATAACAGCAGAAAATAGCCCAAATTTTCCTCCATCACTGTAAGCTGAAGAGTTGCTGTTGCTTCGGGGTCTGAGCATTGTCAAGCCTGAGAGGTGCCACTTCGACTCCTTTTCCACGCGCCTCGTCAGTAGAGCACCAGCAGAAGTGCATCTTGGAGGGGTTTCAGCAGCAGAATGTGCAGGGAACATATAATTTTGCTCCTAGAACTGGTACAATTCAGCAATATTTAGCTTGTGTGTTTTGTGTGTGTGTGTCTATCTGTGCATCTTTTGCTTAAAAAGTGACATTTGTTCAAGAGTATGCTATCCCTAGTGATGAAGGAGCAAGCAGCATTTGTTGAAACTCTAGATGGTATTTTCCACTATCCATCTTACATAAAACTTCACTAGTAAATTTTAAAATAAGATACAAGAAGAGAGGAAGGGATAACCATCTAAATCTGGAGATCTTGGAACAGTCAGTTCAAGTGGGTCACTTGATCTTTACACAACTGTTTTATCTTTTGTTGTCTGTTCTCATTGCTGCTGCTTACAGTCCCCAGTGGCTGTGCTGTGTGTGGCTTCCCTTAGGCACTCATTACAAGGACGGTGAGCAGATTTTAAACTGTGTTTTCCCAGGCCTTGGTTTCCACTGCCAGTTGCGCAGATGCCCTTTTAACATGCCATTTTCATTTTCAATAAAAACTTGAATTTTGGGCTTAGCAGACTAGACAGTTCTTGGGTTTGGAGATTTTTTTATCTTTTAGACCAAGCAGGTCGCTAACCCTGTTTTGTGACATTCATATTCATGCTTCATCGTTTCATTAGCTGTAACAGCAGCTATCGAAATACATTTGAGAATGTGAGGCATATTCAATATAAGCCCTGGTAACTAACTCATTTTTCTATGTGTTGAAGCCTTTTTGTAAATGTCTCTGTGTTCTAAATGAGGTTGGATTTGGTGATGATTTGACCAATATTAAAATAACTTTATAAGGTCTGATTGATAGAGAAGGGAATTCCTGAAAGGAAATGAATGTAAGCGTTTGCTTCCATCCCATTTTGCTTCAGTTTATTCCTGATTAGAAGGCTTATTTTCATAGTTTCTTCTCTAAATGCAACCTTTATGTTATACTCGCTCAGAAGCACACAGAAATAAAGCAATAGGTGCAGCAAAGCCACTTGTCATTGGGCAGTTGCAGAATTAGCGGTTTGATTCACGAGTTGTGCTGATTCATGCCAGGGCGGCTGATGAGCCCTTGCTGTTTGCTCTGGGGGAAGCTGCTGCTCCTGCCGCAGGAGCTGAGCAAGCTGTATTTTTGTTGGTTTTCTCCCCAAGCCTGTTTTTGTAGAAATTGCATTATTTTTGGAGTGGGGCTGTAGCATCCTCTAGGGGGAATGCTAAGCTCTCATGAAAACTACTTGTGAACGCTTTTGTTTGTTGGTGACCTAGCAAGAGAGAGCGGGATAGCCTGAAGTCTTGGGAGATGCTGGTGGGACCCCATCCACCCAAACCAGCAAAACCACATCCACCCAGAAGAGGGTCAGCCCGGACAGTTGTTGAGCTGTGGAAGAAAGATTTCTGTCGTGGCCTGTATTTATCCACGCTATAATATTTGGTGTAGATAAAAGGGTGCAGGATTTTTGAAGTTCAAACCTGTATTTCAGGCTTGCAGGCATTGGTTTGGTAAAACAGGGATTTAAGGAAAGTCCTTGTGTTCTGAGGAAATCAAATCAGTGATACAGTGCAGATCCAAAACAATAAATTTAAGCCTGCAGCCAAAATCTCTACTTTTCTTAATTTTCTTCTATGAAAAGAAGTTCCTGGTGTCCTATCAACCCCAGCCTGAAAACAATTTGTTTTGATGCGTGCCCTTCACTCTTGCTGGCCCTGGCTGAGGGTGTGGCAGAGAGCAGGCACTGTGGCGAGTGATGCCACCTTGATGGCACGCTGCAGAGTGCACGTGGTGGTGCTGGACCCCACACCAGGCATCAGCATCTCTCTGCAAGCCCCTGCCGGAGTGCTGTCCTGCGAAAAGTAATGGTTCCGTTTGATTGCTTTTGCCGGACATCTTCCCTCTTTTCCTTTTAATGTTTTTAGAGAGTAAGGTTTCTTCTCAGTCCCTCTCGCCGTTAGGAGGGTTTTGGAGCCATGTGTCAGAGACCAATGGTTTATACCCACTGGGGCCCTGGACTTACTTTCCACCTGTTTGAGCTGCTCTTTGTGTGGGACGGAAGATGTTACTTCAGCTGGTGAGGCTGTGTGGGTTTTTTCCTCACACTTTAAAGGATATTGGATACTTCACTTAAAAATCCACACATCAGTTGATCTTCTTCTTTTTACACCTGATGGGGCTTCGACACTGATTTTATTACCTCTAGATGCAGAACTTTTCCCACTGCAAGCAGAAATTGATAGAAATAGTAAAACAAACTACCATAAAATTATAAAACAAACGAAGCCGTCTTGTCAGGACAGTGGTGATCACAGTGTGGTTACCCAGGCATGATTTGTAATTGTGACAAACAGCGGTACTGCTCGCCCCTTTGCTTTGCTTTAGTGTGCAGTTGCATCCTCGTAGCTTGGCTGGTTAAGAGAGGAGAGAGCTCGCTCCATCTTCAGCATATTCTGTGCGTAAGGGTCCGTGTAGAGCATCTCATAGGTCATGCCAGCTTTGTAGTTCAGGTGAGAGTCTCCAGCGGAGCTGATGCTTCTGCCGCCTCTTCTGCTTATAAAGGCGTTCCCATGAGCAACCCTTTGCAGATTGTGAGAAACTGTAGCAAAAGAAGACTTTGCTGCTGATCTCTAAAGAAAAGAAAAGAGGAACTGAAAGGAAAAGGCAGAGCAGCGTAGACTGGCTTTGCCTCGAGCAGGGAGGCGGTGAGCCGAGTTGTGGCTCTTTGCAGGCGGTTGTTGCAGTCCATGGCGCTGCTCCCACATCACAGTGATCTCGGGAGGGGCAGGGGGGAAACAAAGAAAGGTAGCATCTCTCCCCACTGCTGTGCTTGCATGCCCTGAGTGATTTCCTTTCTCTGTGCGTTATACCCTGTTGCAAGGGTAGACTTCTGACAGAAGAGAACAGAAGTGGCTTTCCTGCAAGCAGTGGGCAAAGGAGCCGGGGGACGGTTGAGTGCTGCGTTAACTACACAGGATACAGTAGAGCGGTGTTGTGTGAGCAGACAGCCCATCATTTATTCTGCCCGTTTTATAAATATGCATACTTATATTGCATGTGTAAATAATACCAGGGTATGTTGCCTGCGCATGATGTATGTAGCCCTGCGGGGCAGGGTGGGGGGTGGATACCAAGGCTACTTAATGGGCTTTCTTAATTTATCAACCATTAGCATGCCTGCCCATCAAATGTTTTTAATTCTATGCTTCAGTGTAACCGATGAGTTTATTTCCAGTGCTCCTCGCAGGCACAGCTTAGGCCAAGTACAAGTTGAATAACCTTCAGGAAAGCTGTGCTGTCCTTCTGTCGGCCGCTGTCTTTGAAAATTGCCTGCAGAGTTAGTGAGCAGGAACAGTTAAGATTTACAAACAATGATGAAGCTTGTCATGCATCTTTCACCATTCATCATCTGGGTGCCGTGGCTGGGCGGTGAAGTGTTCTTCATAAAAACCAGCTCAGTGTGAAATACACCTCGCAGCAATGTTTACTGCTCTGAAACTCGTCAGCAGCCCTTTATAGTAAATCCAGATTGCGATGTGACATTACAGTATATCATTGCAGAGCGCGCTGGGGTTTACACTAGGAATGAGTGCAGTTCACACCAGATGAGATGTCGAAATTGAGTTATGTAGGAATTTGGCTGTTATATGGGGATAGCTTTTGTTTTCTGAGGACTGAAAGTTAGCTTTATATATATAATATATATAATCTACACATACCTGTACTTGTGTGTGGGTGCCTATATCGATAGAGAGATATATATACATGGATATATGGATACACACATGCTATGCGCACATTCTATATACAAACACTGTGTATGGTCAAATACAGATTTCTCTGATGGAACACTGTCTTATTTTTATGCTATTTCTTAAAAGTATTTCAGTATTTTGTTTAAGTGCAGCGTTTTAGCATTGGCTTTTCAGCAAAGTAGCCTTTTACTTTGAAAAAATACCGTTGAATAATACAGTTCTTCGAATATTGTAGTTTTATGGTTCCTTGGCTAGAAATACAAAATGTGAATTTTGGTTTAGCTTAATTGGGTTTTTTGTAGGGTTGCTACAGCAGATGCTAACGTTGAATTTCTCAGCAGCAGAGCCGGGGGACCTGTGAGATGAGGGTGTTACATACAGACGGTGTGCTGTGCTCCGGCGAGGCAGAGCTGCTCAGCTGGAGGAGGTTGCTTCTGAGATGTAGAGGTGATGCAGCTGGCTGGTAACCACCAAAACGGAGCTAAGGCCCATTGGTAGGTTTTGGTTTGGGTGCAGGGTTGTTTTGTTTTGGTTTTTTTTTCTTGGTTTGAATGTCTCCCAGAGATGCAACTTTGAGCAGAAGATTTGGAGGAAATTTACCCAGGAACCTTAAAATACAAAAACTACAAAAGTTACTGGTGCATCTGGCTGGAATGACAGATGGTCTCCCTGCTTGTTTTAGTCCCTTCAACTGCAGTGGGAAAACAAGGTCATTGAGAATAAGATAAAATAGTAGGTGCCTTTGTCCAATTACATAAGTAGGAAGTCAGTGCAAAATACAACCAAGACACTTCTCTGAGTAAATTGAGAGTTAGTCTTTGGAGGTAAATCTGCTCTCTTGGGGATCTGGTAGTCTGAGAAATATCCCTGGAGTTAAACAGTAATAGCCACATGAAGTAGAAAGCACACTGTGTTGGTTGGCCCACAGACAAGGACAGTAACTTGCTTTAGTGAAAGTTGGGTGCTTTGGTGGCAGTTAGCTTATTAAAAAGTAATGAAAGAAAAGATTGGAGATAGACCAGCAAAGTTTTTAAGTACTTCCTATGATGTTGTTATTTCAGTGCTATACTGCAAATCCTGGGAATTAAGTTATATTTCACTGTTTTTAGTGCTGTGACTGCTTTACCCTCTGTGTTTGAAACAGACCTGGCATGTCCTGGACTCTTCACCAATGTCTTTTGGTTTTATTATTGCTTGGCTTTTCGGCCAGAGGGAGAGATGTGATGTTTGAAATACTGTTGTATTTAATTTTAGATTTCTGAGACCCATGCTCTGGTATTAAATATAGTTCAGAAGTGGAAAAAGGAGTGGGACTGCAGTTGGTACTACCAGAGAGGAGAGAAAACTATACTTCATTTGTCCTCCTCAGCTGTTTTCAGCTGCTGTTTTTGCTTTGAGTGCTGGTCCTGCAGTAAAATCATACTTTTGTAGCTCAGAACAGTTTCCACAATGTGTTTATTGTTACTAATTTTATTTAGTTGATTTATTCTGTTTTTCTAAAAAAACACCTAACACTGTAAAGTTTACCTTTCAGTCTGCTGCAGGCAGTATGAAGGTGAAACTTCAGATCCACTCATCATGTAAATACAGAGGCTTCCAGGCATACCAGTAGAATTCTAGACTTGTTTGTGTTCATAATTATCTTAATGATACAGTATTAATCTCACCTGCTTTTTTACCAGAGGCTTTAAAGGAACCAGTGAGCTTTCTCAGAGGCGACGGGGGGAGGTGGTGGTGGTGGTGGTGAGAGGGTAGAATTATTGAGCATTATTTATGAATATTTTTTTTACTCTGTCCTTTTATTTTGAGAAGGGAAAGTTTGGACATCTTTTATGTTACTCTTGTGGCTTGAATTAGAGGGGTGGAGAGTAAAGCTGTCACTTATAATGTAGTGGTTTCAGGTGCCAGAATGTTGCATATAAAATCAAAGGGACGTATTTCTTCACAACCTTGACTGCTTTATGTACCTGTTCGGTTTCTAGTAACTTTACTAAGCTGCAGTCTTCAGATATATATAGTAAGTGGTGCCTTGACATAGGGGTGCTGTAATAGCCTTAGGAAGCTTGAGGTCTTTACGAATACATACTCAGAACACTATCATAGAGCTTGTCATTTAATTTCCCATTCTTGCAGGTGACTCGCTCCTCTTGCCTTGTCTGCCATATGTAGATTGAAAGAGAGTTCCGGGAGTCAGGGCAGGAATTGCAAAAAATACTCCAGAAAGGTGCCATATTAACAGTATTTGGTGCAGTGCTACCATCCAATTGCTGCTGTCCAGACATCTCCAAATTTGAGTTAGATGGGCAAGTGCTGGCCAGGACTAAGGGAAAAAAAAAGGGGGGATCTTGGATGCAAGTTAAGTCACTTAATTTGATGTTGCTTTCTTGTGGTGGGGGGTGGCATTTTGTTACGGTGACCGTGCAAGGAGTCAAAGCAAACGTATCTATAGAGCACTGTAAAAACAGTCCGGGAGGAAGTTGCTCAGAATAGGGGGAAAAAAAACCGTACTGCAAATAAACTAACGGTATGTTGGCTGATTATAATGACTGTCTTACAGCATCCAGGAGCTGTCAGTCATACCTTAATGTTTGCAGAAGTGAAAAGTCAATGTATAGTTGTTTAATTTGACATGACTCTCGGGTTGAGAAAGTGTAATCGCTGGAGGGGACAGTTAAGTAGCTGTGCTCCGTGTCAGCCTGTCTCGCTCCGACTACTGCACTAAACGCTTTCCTGATGAGCGATAGATTTGGTTAAATACCAGGATAATTGCTAGCTACAGCATCCAACACTCTTTTAATGCCTTGTACTACATCTGTATTAGCTCTTGCCTGAGGGTGTTTGAGGTTTCTACAGGGACAAGGCATGTACGTTCAATTACATTGTTCTCCTTCGGGTTTTGAAGGGCAGTTGTTGCAGAGCTAAATAGGCTATAATAAATTGTATTTCGTTTCTTCCAGACCTGTTGAAGTGGGTCAGACATGGAAGCGTTATAGCTGCTTTCTGCCTGTAAATGACATTTTGTCAGTCTGCCCTACAGAGAACACAGAAAGAAGTATTTAGACAAAGTGTTTTTTCACTTGCAAAATGGAAAAATACCAGATTGTGTTTGCGCTGGTGCAAAGCATGTTTTGCATGCTATAACAGTATTTGCTTCCCCTCGCTGCTTTTACACTTGTAAATAAGATCATATACAAATGCATATTCATGCTCTTTGTGCATAATCGGAATAGGAGACGGACTCCACTCTCCCCTCTGTAGTTAGGAGGGCTTCAGCATTTTCGTTAACCTTTTGGTGCTGTTGGTGTTTTAAGGAGAAGACTTGAAGTGGCTTGGTGGTTTCTGCGGTGGGCTGCCATAGCTTTTGCTGGCAGGGCACGTTCCCCTCGCATCGCAGCGCAGGCACACGGTGGCACGGCATGAGGGACGTGCCAGCGTTACCCCAGTGTTTCTCTTCAATGTACCCCACCTCTGCTAAGAAAGGTCTACCCTGCTCTTGGCACCTACGGGTTGGACAAGATGCGAGAAAAGCCGAAAGCATCTGAGCACAGATGGGTGTATTACACCTCACTTTAAAAATGTTTGAAAGGGATTGAGGGTGGGGGGCATTTATTTTTGAGATACGCTTGTCTTAAAAATCTGGAAAGACCTGGAGGCTGGTTTATAAGTATCTTCAGAATCAAACTCTTCATGTGCTGGGATTCATTTTAATACATGATCCAGAAAGAATGGGAGCCAAATTAAACCACGTAGGACTCCCTGTGGGTCATCTAGAAATAAAACAAAAAATTGTGGCTTTGTTTCCCCTTTAAGATTGGCATTTAAAATCATTGCATTTATTTCCTGCTTACTTGTAATTTTACAGTGCCAGTTTTAAAGCTCTATGCCTGATGTTTATCTAACTGTATCTGTTAAATCATTTAAGCTTCCCAAATAGAAGGGTTGCATAAGGTCTGAATCAGACCCCATATGCTGTGGGTAGCATGTTTATTTACCCCAAGCATGGCACTAATCATGTCTTAGCTGAAAGTAAAAGAATGTTTTTAGTCCAGTTTGTCACTAGTTTTGTCTCCTTTCTGGACATGAAAGAAAAAGAAAAATCAATGAGCTCTCTCCTGTTCATTTATAAATCATTTTCCCTTTCAAGTTCTGTCTCAGGGCAGTTGCAGACACTGCAAGGAGTGTTTTACTTTCCCACCCTGAAACAACTGTTTACACTAGATTTTTTTAGCGGATTTTTGTATTGGCATTTGGCTATATAAAACACATTTTGATAAATTCCAGTCTAAGCCAGATTTGAGCCAGCTGTGTACCCTTAAATGCAGTTTAAAGCCTCCTAAATATTCTTATATCAGAACTTAGCTCATCTCAGTTTTTGCTGTCCTCTCTCGGGTAAATATGAACTTCTAGTTCATAAAGCTATCTGTACCAGCTGTGTCAAACACATCTTGCCCCTGCTTTTCCCTGAGTCGTAAGTGTTTCCAGGGACTTTAATTTTGTGGATTGAGTCTCTCATTTTTCCAAGGCATAAAATGCTATGTGTGGGTTCAGTCTACATCAGACTGAAACAACACTGGCTTGTTGAGAAGGGTCTGGCGTATTCCTTTTACATGGACACTTTTGCAGGGGCTAACCCAAATGAAGCTGTAACTGCCCAAACTGCAGCGAGAAAGAAGCGAGGAAAGAGGAATGTGGGTTGACTCCTAGTTTGAAAGTAATTACCCCTCCTCAGCCCTGGGGCTGACCTCTGTACCTCTGTCTCTTAACTGTCCAGCTTGGATCACTTCATCTCCTGTTCTGCTGTACCGGTCAGCTACATGTGTGGAGGGAGACAGAGGTGCCTGCCCGCCCCATCCTCCAAGGGAGGGAAGAAGCCTGCCTTGACCCTGAACAGCACCAGGTGCTCAGTTATTCTGTGTGGTGCAAGGTCCTGCAGCCCCTGCCCTCCCCCCTGCTCCACCACCCGGTGCCAGTGGTGGGTGGCATCAGGGCTGAAGATGAGCTCCACTTTTTGCTTCCCTTCTCTCCTCCCTGCCTTGCCCTGACAGCATTGAATCAGTTTTGTATTGACCAGAGTTGCATTCAGCGCTGTTGAAATTACCTGAGACATAGTGTTGGAGTGGTCCTCTTGAAGGCAAGCAGACTTCGACATGGCCATCAGTGTCTGGGTTGGCCAACTAGACCTAAGGAACCTGTCTTAAAATTTTCTCTACCACAGATGACAAGAATAAATTTCTGATTCATTTATTTATTTATTTTAGAACTTTTCTGCCACTTAAACATGATTTAAGGTTCCCCTTCTGACTTCAGACCGTGGCAAGGTCTGAAGCAAGGGAAGCGAGGCAAGGGAAGCACATGTTGAAAATTGGTCAGATACACTCAAGCCCATTCCAGTAACCTTAGTAAGGGAAGATGGCACAAGAGCACTGAGGTAACCTCATATCCTTGTAGGAAACTAAAACGACCAAGGTTTTTAGGCCCTGTTGACACACAGCTTGTAGACCGTTAACTGTGATCTCAGGGGAGTTTGGCCCTTCCTAGCAAGGGCGCTGCTGTCAGGATCCAGAACACCTTCCCACTGGGTCTGCATGGCCGGGGCTGTGGGAGATCAGCAGGACCTCCTGGGCCTGGGGAGATGGCGCTGGCAGCAAGCAGCAGCATCGTTAGGTGCAGCCTGTCCCCTCCGGCTGGTGGCACAGGGTCAGTGGGAGGCTGGACCTTCACGTGGGAGCAGAGACAGCCTCCCTGCTGCACCAGCGTTTCACAGGCTGCATTTAATACTGCTGTTGTGTTCATGGAAATAAATATAAATATAACGCAGCGGGTCTGTCTTAAGCCTAATGTTGTGTGAAACTTCATTTAACTTATTTGACTACCTCAAAAAGGTTTTGTGTTCCGTTTTTGTCCCTGTTTTCTCAAGTATTGTGACTTATTGCTGTGAGGTTCCTAAACTTCGGAGGGCATCAATCTCACTTTAAAATAAGTAGCAACATTTTTACTCTATTCATGCATATACCCATCTTGTGCTGTGTATTTCATCAATACATGTTGAACCATTTTACCGCCAATCTGCTTGACTTGCTTCCAAATTAAAGTCAATATTAAAAATGGTAATGCCATGGCAATATTAAGTCACTTTAAAGCCTTCTGGGCTTTTTAAACTGTAGATTCACTTAAATTGTAAGCTGTAAATGATAAGGCTTCTTCTTTTCTTCCCTCTCGTTCGATTTTGAGCAGTCATTGGTGAGTACAGTCTTGCTCACGCTGAAGACAGTGACAGACCTCCTTCTGCTTTCACTAATGTGGTATGAGTTGCAGGTCCTTGTTTTCTTCCTTCCCAGCAGAGAAGTTTGCATGATAAGAACATCAAAAAAAAAAAAAAAATCCATTCTTTGCAAGTGAAAAAATCTATTGTATCTACCATAATGGATCGCTTTCATTAGACTTAGCATTTTCTCTGATTGTTGAGTAACCTCTTGATTTCCAAGAGCTTGGAAATAGTGTCGAAAAAAATCTTTCAAGCTTTATAACATGGCATTTTTGCACTGAGCCAGTATTTTCTAAAATTAAGACTGTCATTAAACTTGAAAAAGCTGAGGCTGTCATTATTAGCTATTTGGTTTCTCTTTGAGCATTATGACTGATGGCAATGGGCATGGATTTCATCCTTGTTTTATAGATTGAAAGTGACATTGGCAGCAATAAAAACATAAAGAGGGGTGACCAGAATTAACATTTACATTTATATGGCTAGTCCTGCTGTTGCACAAAGTGTGATATGCTCTTTTTTTCTCCCTGATATGCTGGTGGAGATTAACAGCCTTTCTGATCCAAGAACAGAGAGACATTCAGCCAAAATAGCATTATGTTTGGATTTCTGTGCTGAACACCAAAAAGTTATACAGGATTATTAAAGCTTTTAGGATCCTATTTCCTTCCTTTAGTATAGCTACACAAGGGAGAAATCTTGTGGGGTTTTTTTTGTCTCTCCACGTATTCTGCTGCTTGATAGCATTATCCAGAACCTCGAATGCACTCTTTCCTTTAAAGTTACCATTGCTTTTCAAAAAACATTTTCTTGACAGAGCTATTGCAAATGGCAATGCATTTTCTGAGTAGGACAATGGATGCTTCTAGAGGCAGTTATTCAAAAAGAACTTCTTGTTTAGACAGGTTTTAAATGTATATACACCAAGCAAAACAAAGGCAACTGTATTGTAGTTGATCATATGGGGAGTTGGGAGTCACTAGTTGTCTCCAGTGTTGCACTAGGAGGTAGGTATAGCATGTGAGGTCTTTCCTTGAGGCGGGTCTTTCCTCCCCACATCTGTCCGTCTGCAGTGGGCAGCATTTCGTCCATTCATTCTCTTGTGCTGCCACGTGAAAGCCATGATAACATTGCCGCTATTTAACGGCAGCTGGGGATGTCCATTTCAGTCACCTCTGTGTGGTGTTATCTGTGAGTTGGGTGATGTTGGGGATATATGGAAAAGCCTGCGTCGTCAGCATAGGAGAATATGCAGACCACAAAGGAGATGGACAGTAAGCAGTCTCCATAAAATTGGCGTGAGGTCCCCAAATTATGTCTGAGGGGACCATAGAGCGCAGAGATGGGACACCATTTTCTCTTCTTTAGAGCTGGCTGGAAATTGTTCTCATAAAAATTTCTGCTTTAGAAAAAATCCAACCCACTGGTTGTGTTTTGCTGAAACCACACGTTTCTGCAAACTCACAGTGAGACAAGCAGAGGATTCAGCTGGACAGATGCCTTCTTTCCTCAACAGGCTCACATGAGTGGTGAGCCTGGAGAAGAGCCTTTGTTCAGCCTGGAGAAGAGAAGGCTTCAGGAAGATCTTGTTGTGGTCTTTCAACACTTAAAGGGGGCTTATAAGAAAGATGAGAACAAACTTTTTAGCAGGGCCTGTTGTGATAGGGTAAGGGGTAATGGCTTGAAACTAAAAGAGGGTAGATTCAGACTAGATATAAGGTAGAAATTTTTTAGGATGAGGGTGGTGAAACACTGGAGCAGGTTGCCCAGAGAGGTGGTAGATGCCCCATCCCTGGAAACATTCAAGGTGAGGTTGGACGAGGTTCTGAGCAACCTGATCTAGTTGAAGATGTCCCTGCTCATTGCAGGGGGGTTGGACTAGATGACCTTCAGAGGTCCCTTGCAACCCAAACTATTCTATGATTCCTGTCACTAGACTTGGAGTTGTAGGCAGCCTGTTGCTTGTTTTTGCCTTGCCACCAGAGGTTGCTGCTTGTTCACGTGGTTGTGTGGCCTGTTCTGACCCAGATCCGTGGAATGGTTTGTTTTCTTTTTCACAGGAAGGAAAGTCGACTTTTTCAAAAAATGCAGTTCATTTCATGGATCTGGCCTCAAAGGCGGTGGGGGAGGGGGGGCGCATGGGGCGGTGAGATCCCTGCCTTGCTGCTGTGCCCAGCAATGGGAGAGCCTAGCAGGTCCCAAGCTCCCTGGCCCTGTAGCACAGCAATTTCGTGCAAAACCAGTCCTGGCAGGATAGAATGCCCAGAATAGACATTTGGGCCTGCGCAGCAGCAACTGACGAGATAATTAGGTATTTCTCATGAGAAGTGATTGATACGTGTGTATTTTAATCGTGTTGTTAGAACAGATTTTAATTACTATAGGAATAAGAAAAACAGTCCAGAAAGTGGATTTGAAGTCTGTTTCTTTCCTCAGAGCTGCCTCTGTCTTTTGCCAGTCTTCTGAGTACAACACACCAGGGACATCTTTTTTTTGATGGAGAATCAGTCTCCAGTGTTGTGTGTGGAATAGAGAAGTAGTAGCCGACCTCCAGGAATAAAGAGATGAAAGGTCCCAGCTTTGTCACAGCCTTGTTACGTGATGAAGCAAATTGCTTCATTACTCTGAGATTCCTTGCTGCCCCTCAGCAGGTGGCAGATCTCCAAATACCCCCATCCCTCACAGCCACTTTTTTATATGCCTTTCCTGGAAATCGATGCCTCCTCATATGTTTCCGTGGCTGCTCTCTAATCTTGAAGTCGTTTGTGGTTTGGGTTTTTTTTCCCCAAATCATTGTCTCTTTGTTGGCCTATGGTTTAGAGTGCAGCCATGCAAACCATTGGGTTTACCCTGCCGTGGTGGACTTTGGATCTCTGAGGGAAGCAGGGCTCTCCAAAAGTAGGTCTGTAACACAGACTCACCGCCTGAAGGAGAGGCACGTGCATCTTTCCAGTACTGGCAATTCAAAACCAAAGGGGCTGCATGTTCAGCAGCAGAACTGGTTCTCCGGTTGTAATTCCCAGGTGTAATTCCCAGTGTTGCTATGCAAATGTGTGCGCAGGACAACGCTGGGGTTAAATAAATGACTGGGGAAGGGTAGGGAAGGAAAAGGGAGATGCCTTTGGTATTTTATCATTATGCCTTTTCTTTTGTAGTGTTACTACCGGGTAACACTATATAAATTACAACAGTACCTCAAATCTGTGACCTCATCTCAGCTCTTTTGGGATGCTGAGGTCCTCATGCTTCTTGTGTAATCTTTCAGAATGTTTACACTTAGAGATGAACCAAAAAAACCTCTGTAGAAGAGCGCATTTTACCTTGTTACCCAGCAGTGGGAAGTGTCTGCTTTACATTGAGATGTCCTGTTCCCGGAGAATGTTTCACTTCATGTCTTCCAAAACAGAAAATGTCTGTGTGAAACCACTAAAATCGTGTCTCCCTACTGAGAGAACTAGCTATCAGGGTTCCTGGCAGTGGAA
This sequence comes from Rissa tridactyla, assembly GCF_028500815.1. Taxonomy (NCBI): domain Eukaryota; kingdom Metazoa; phylum Chordata; class Aves; order Charadriiformes; family Laridae; genus Rissa; species Rissa tridactyla. The sequence goes on along the minus strand of NC_071497.1, from coordinate 58,144,158 downwards.
TATAAACTGGGGAGTTTTTCTGCGGGGTTATACTGATTTATACCTTGCTGCGACCTGGCTGGGGCAAAGTGGGCGTTTCTGGTGAATATCTTGCACAAGAGGTGGGTAACCATTCATTTCTGCCAACCCAAAAGCAAGCTTTTACCAGCTGAATTCTGCGCATTGCCTTTCAGTCATTCACAGCAAAGGTGCTCATCTCAGCATACCTGCTCCTCAGGAGGTTTTTCTGAGATGGTTCACCCTCTGCCTTTCCTACCCTGCAGCAGTGACTTAGTGACATCAAGATAGCCACAGAATGTGACACTGATAGTAGCAGAGAGCGTTGGTTCATCAGTACTGCTCCACTCCCGATCATGTCTACAAGCATGTAGGGCGATTGCTTTGTAATGGATTGGTATAGTTTCCAGGTAGGTGTTGGAATCTCAGAGAAAAAGCCTGTGCTTCGTGCACGTTGTCTTTGCATCCTCCCTGTCTTAACTGATGGTGGCTGAGAAGTGGAAAGCTTGTTTGATTGTTTCACGTATTATTGTAAGAGAATTTAAAGCCAGAGGTGAGGGAATCAGCAGGAGGATATTTTCTTCAGCTTCTGGTTTCTAATTACATCAGTTACAGCCCTGTCTTCTTAGTTGCTAAAAGTACAAGCATGAACTGGAAAAGAATGAGATAATCCGTGGTAAAGCATGCTGAATAAAGATCTCCGTTCAGGTCTTTACCTTTTATCCCGAGTTCCTAATGCCAAGAATTAATGCTATTTGAAAGTACACAATGAATGTGCCCTACTGTGAGCATTCAAGATAATCCTAATTGCTTTAAATGTTAGTGAGAAGGGTAGGCGTTTGAGAAGGGGGAAAGGGCTGTACTGTGAAATAGTATATCTATGTTAAGAGACACAGATGGGACGTGTTTTCGATTCCAGATCCTTAGGCTTGTTTTTATTTTTGCATCAAAAAGCGGCTTTGTTCATTGCTCTTGAAACTTCTTGTCAGCAGGAGAATATCCACGGACATACATTTCTAGAACTGGACTGGTTGCCCTTGTGTTAATAACATGCAAAGCAGGGAAGTGGCACCACTCCCGTTTTTCTTAAGTTGGTCTGCAGAGAACAGTCCACAATATATTGATCAAAGCAAAAATCACAAAAACATTTCAGCGGGTGTATCTAATACATGTAGTTATTTGTTACCAGCCTCCCTGCTAGACTAATGTGTTGTCTCACTCTCTGCTGTGCATAACACTGCTTCTAAAAAGCCTGCACCCATGCTATGTTGTGGCGACCAGCTCCAGTGAGTGGAAACCCTTGGCTTCAGGTGGGCTTCCAGAATTTGTCCTTGTGAGAGCCACCACCTGGTCCCAATCTGTGATGAGGCCTGAGAGACAGGAGAAGACAGTCAGTCAGTACAGAACATTTTTTGCACATTTATGCAGTTGCAGATGTTGGCAGGAATTCTCAGTCAGTAGGAACCCTTTCATTCCAGCATTCATCCCGAGCAAGAGAGATGTGAGGGAGGAAACTTCAGCGTGTTTTTGGATTAGTTCACACGGAGTAGAAGCAAAAGAACTAAAAGATGTTGGGGACTCAGTGAGTGTGAACGTCTGTCAGAAACATGAGTTACTGCAGCTTTACAAAACACGAATCTTTGTGTTCAAAGGAAATCTTGAAAACACAGAAAGTTTGTCTCTTTGTTTTCTTAAGGTTTTGCAGCTTCTCTGTGGCCTTCTATCAGGAACCCATCAAGCCATAGGCTCCTGACTGCTGGTGTCTCAGATCTTTACAGGGCAGAATATCAGAGTATGAGACTGATCCCCTTGTGTGGCTGGTCTGTGAAGAAGAGCCTGCCATTAGCAGTGGTTTCTTCACCCTAGTGTAAGTCAGTAGTCCTCCCTCTTTTCAAACAGTGCATTCACACAGGAATGAATCACGAGAGATTCAGTGGAGACGGATTTTCTTTTTGACATTTTGTTAATTAGCTCTGTGCTTAAAGAGTTCAACATTTGAGAGCATAGGGTTCAGCACTCCAAAGGGGAGAGGCAGCTGAATGAAGATTACTTAGGATAACTTAACTTGGCTTTTCTGCATGTGTTTGCATCAAGATTTCATCTTGCCCATCTTATGATGATCTACAGCAAAGTCAGGACAAACTCTTGACACTCTTGTCACCATTCTGATGGTTTCTTCACAATAGGAAAATTGAATTTTTCTGTCACTGTATTTTTTTGTGTGTGTCTTCTCAGTTGCTGAAGCAGCAACTGAGATGGTTCTGATGGTTCTTCGATTCTGAGTGCCTGCTCTTGCAGCAGTAACCAGTTTTTTTCTTTGTTTAGTTGATATGGGGGTTTTGACCTAATGCTTTGTCAGGCAGTTGCCATGTGTCTTATGTTAGTTGCTGTAGCTTGGCACGCTGTTTGCTGGTGGTGGGTGGTTGAGTCTGTCCTCTGGGGTCAGTCTGAGCAGCAGAGTGGCAGAATACCATCGATGTGGGTGGAAACTGGGCAGTGTTGTCAAACTGAATTTGACCCGTGGTATTTTCAGGCCACTGAGCCAGCCTATCCTCAGAGCATTGCTGGTCACCCCACTTACATCTGATAGCCACACCGAGAAGACCAGTGCCAGTCCTTGAGGTGGTAACCTGGGGAGAGAGCCGACACCATTCTCTCTCTTTCCACACTTCGCACAGGTAGCATGTCTTGCTTCTTGGTTTGACTGCCACCAATTTCCTAGGCCTGTTTGTTTTTTGAGACACTTCATATGGGGTCTGTTGAGGCTGGAGTGGAAGTTACTGCTTGCTTAGGCAGCATCCATTTCCAGGGGTATTCGCAAAAGGAAAGGGCTTTGGCTACAGGGGAGAAGGTGCCATGAAGAGCAGTTCCTGTCACACCAAAAACCCAGGCACGCTTTAGTGATGCTCTGGTACCCTTGAGCTGCCAGCAGCAGTCTGGTTCCACTCCCCTTCATCCTGCGTGTGTGGCTGTGCTCGCACACGGGTGTCTGCACACCAGGGAGAAGTACGAGAGCAGCATGCTTACTTATTTTCCTTTTCCCTGAAAAAGAACGTGAAAGAGTTCTAAAAAATGGATTGTACCTCTCAACTTTAAATCTTTAAAAATTGCTCCTTATTGAGAGTTTAATAGTTTTTTAAATGGAAACTCAGGAAAATATTTACTTTTCAAGCATGAATATCCTTCTGCTTTCTCACATCACTGAAAGCATATTATTTTTTTCAGTCCATTGAATTCCAGGGATCACTCACATTAAAAGTCAATGTGGTTTCCAGTGTCAGAAGATGTAAGGTTTTGTTTTTATGGTTGGAATCCCTTCTTGCTTCTTTTCCTGTGTGATATTAGCCAAAAAAATTTCAGATTCATATAGCTTAAAAGTATTCAGGTGCTTTCCCAAGGATAAAAGGTAATTAGATCAAGGAATGGTCTTTAAAAACTGTCACAGACCCAATTCTGGTGCTGTTATTTACACAGATAAAGGCTGTGTAACAACCGTGGGAGGATCAGCCGCAAGCCTCCAACAGATGAATCTCATAGACTTAAATCAAGAAGAACATGGGTTTTGTTTCTTTGGACTTGGAACTTCTACATTTTATTGCTGTGTGATTAAAACACTGGAACAGAATTGCCCATTTCCTTTTTGCTGCCTTTTTATAGCTACAAGTCCCAACCCAAGTATCTCGCTCTTTATTATCAGCATTGCACCTACTCAGTGCTCCTTGATGGACTTCGGTGTCTCCCATTCACTGCAGTGGAAGTCCATCTGAGTAAGCAGTGCAGGTTTGGATACAGGAGTAGCAGTCTCCTCTGCTAGAGATAATATCTGGGTAGTGACAGGTTGTTTTTAAAACCTATGTGGCTGTCATTAACATACCCCTATGTGCATCCAGAGACCAGCATGTATAGCCCAAATTGCCTAAGCATCAAAACTGTGATCAATTTGGAAGTCCATGGAAAAAAATAAAACCAACCCATGTCAACCCATGTTATTTAGATCGGTGCTTCGGATCCTGAGGTGGTTTGTGAGACCAGCCAGTTGGTGACTGGAACTGTTCCATGTAATGAGGTTTTCCATTTGAAGTTTGATTGGGATGTCTGATGCCCTGTGAGAACTGTTGCAGGCTGATGGAGCTCCACTGGTCCAGAAGGCTTAGGAGGCACTGCCTGAAGTGCTAAGAAACAGATGTGGGTATCTGTCTACCAAAAAAGTTGCCCTCTGTGTTATTCCCCACGTTTGTAATAAATTAATGTAGAGTTGCTGGAAAAATAGATTATACAAACAAAGTGGCAGTTTTGCTATGGTAGGTTTTTAACATCCATGCTGCAGCGTGTTGAGTGGGTTTTCTGTTGGATTCTTTCCATTGAGGAAAAAGAACTTTCTGTAAGTTTGTCACAGAGATTTATAGATCTCAGTATTTAAAAATGGGCCTTTCCATCACTCCCAGGCACATGCACGCTAAAAATATTAACAAATCCTTTAAAATAAATAAGCCTCTTGCCCATTTGGCTACTCAGGAGTAAACAAAAAAATATCCCCTTTCAACCCCAATCGCTTCCTTCATACTTCTACATTCCTTACAGCATGTCTTGAATCTTAACGCATTGGACTTTGCTAAATCAGAGCAGAATGAGGTTTCAGAGTCCAAGAGCTGAGCCCTCAAGCCAGACAGACCCCTTGAAGCCACACTGCTATTCCTTTACTACATAGCGCAAGGCACCTCATGGAGAAAGAGATGATTCCTGATGCTAGATGTTGCCAGACCCAACCAAAGCTTGTGCTGTTGGCACGCAAAATCTGAGGCCGTGAACGGCCTTTGAGGAGGTATTCTCTAGCACACGTCAGGAGAGGTGCCTATTGCTGCATTTTCTGCAGGTGATTTCCGCTTTGGCATTGGGGTATGAACTTACACAGCATCTCTGTTTTGTCACGTTGTAGCAGTCAAAGCATGAACCACGCCAACAAGTTACTCTGCTGAAGTAATGCATGGTGTGTGCTTCACATCATGGGGCTATGGTACAGACCGGGGCACCCAATGAGTATGTTCGTGCTGTCAGTGTGTCTCAACAGGCGAGGCAGCTTCCCTTCCAGAGGAGCAAAAATGTTCCTCTGGTCCTCCACTCATTTTCCCTAACTTGCGTGTTTGCACCTGGTTCAAGTCCTGGGAGCTCGTAGGCAGTGATGAGATCTCAAGCACAGCCTTAGAAGGGGAAGTGAAGTGGAAAGATAAGTTGTGTCCTCATCCAGACACTGAGGAGATGTGACTTCTCCTTGCACTCCACCATCAACCCCACTTACACACTGAAAAGGGGAGGCAGGAAAGGCAGCATCAGGAATTGCTTGGTATGTGCTTACGGAAGAAGAGGGTTTGGCTCTTGCACCCTCCAACAATTGTTTCTGATCCTGCAGCACTTCTGGGTAAAAGGTGTGTGTGTGGGGGGAGGAAATCTACAAAG